>NC_072424.2:49256388-49873333 GCF_028878055.3 Symphalangus syndactylus | reverse complement strand
ACTTTCAGGGGAAGAAACATTTTCATTGATTTCCCTTTCAGTTGTGCTAATTTGACTGACATTTAACCTGTACTTAACAGGTTCCTGAATGGCCTAATTATGTTTCTATTTAAAAAAAAAAATCTAGTCTTGAATATGAGAGTAAAAATTTTATGAGATATCAAACTTCGAAGAATTTTTTAAGGCCTTATTGGTCCGTAGCAGGTTTGTTGATATTAACTGACTCATTAATGAAATTGTCTGAATCCTAAAAAGACAGAAAAAGCAAACAAACAAGAGAGCCCATTGTTTCTATTCATTTTAAGAAGAACATGTATTAGATTCCTAGTGGGAAATAAATTTAGACTGTTATACCTTTTATTTATACATTAATCAAGACCTTAGTGAAAATTATGGTTGGGTATTTCTTAGTTAAAACTGCCCATGTTGCACCTAATGGAAACCTTAATAACTGTGGAAGTATCCAGAATAAATAGGGAAATGATAGTATCCTAAATGAGAGTATTTCTAAGTGTTACACTTTGATGAAAAAAGGAAATCCCCTATATTAAAAGAGCCCACAGTATCAACATTAAGTATCAAAATACAGGTTTTGTTCCACAGATACGCTGTGCCAGTGAATTTTCAATACCAACTCTGGAACTCCTTCCAGAGCTGTTATTTTTCTTATTTTTGGTTGTTCCAGATTTATTCTGAAATAATTTAAGAATGGGTTTCCCTGGAGTTATTTTCTGTTATTAAATCCTTCCTGTTATTATTTTTCTCTTTTTGATCTGCTTTAGATTTATTTTGAAATAACTTAAGATCAGGTTTTCCTGGACTCCAGCCTGGGTGATGGAGTGAGACCTGCCTCAAAGACTCCCTTGGGGAGAATTACACTGTGCCACGGAAATCTACCAACAGTGTGTTGTTCACATGAACATATTAGCTATAAACTGATGTACATAGATATACTAGAAAAATAATTGTATCTTCAAAATCAGGTCAATAAATATTTGTTGATTTGTTGCCTGAAAGAAAGAAGGATTTATATCTCCTGATTTGGAATTAATTCTGCTATTGAAAAGAAAAAAAAAACTTTAGCCTAACCAGTGTCTTAAATTATAATCTGACCATAGCCTCAGCCATCTCATTTAAAAAAAAAAAAAAATCAAGAAAAATCTGGACCAGAGTTTTCATTTGTTTTTCAGTATTATTTCTGAGGAAGAATTCCTGAATGCCAAACACATGAAGGTGCCCCTACTCCATCTCAGATTTTCCTAACATAATTACAACTTTATGCCAACATTTCCAACCCACAGATTTTCAGAATGTATTTTCTTTCACCTGTGTGACTGTATTTGAGCATAGGAAGCATAAGGGCCAATATATATCTAAGCTGTTTCTATCTGCAAGACACCTTCAAATAAATGGTCCAACTGAAGAGATGGTACAAAATACCAGGGATTCCTGAGGCCAGCTGTGGGGAGGTAGCAGGGTGAAGCAGGCCATCCCTGCCCAGATCCTCATCCGTCTTATTACCCTGCAGCCTGAAAAGGCAGCTGCCAGCTTCTCAGGTAAAGTGGCAAGAAATGGCAGCTTCTCACTTAAGGAGAATACTACTCTGCCTAGAACTTTACTGAAAGAGATGGTGGACATTTTTGTCACTTGTAATTTATTTTTTAATTTTAAAAAGTAAATTCAAAACTTCATGACCTTACCTATGATATTATAAAGATCATACTCAAAAGTCACGAGTATGAATCACAGAAGATTTTTGTAATAAAAATGTAATCTATCCAGTGCATATTCACCAGCATATCTCTTACAAGCCCTGGAAGGAGACAAAAAATGGAATTATGTCCAATTTCGTGACATAAAGGTCCATCTCTCCTATTCTCCTGCTTCTCATCTCTTACACACACGTATATATAAGCAAAATGTCACACTCACATGGGTGTGGGAAATCAAAGCTCACAAAACACTATTTAGTTTACTTGCCCACTTATGTAAATATTGTATTTGTTTTAGAATAGAGTAGAAGCTCTCAGAACTTATTTCCTCTTCACTGACTGGCCAGATTAACCAACACTCCTCACTCCCACAAAACATAGTGAGGCTTGCAGAGCACAAAATGCTCTTTAGTATCGACAGAATTCTGTTCTTAACATTGTTTGAATGCTTGCAAAGAGTCAGCATGTTCATTACCAAACCTTTTTTTTTTTTTTTTTTGAGACAAGGTCTCACTCTGTCACATAGGTTGCAGTGCATTGGTACAATTATGGCTCGCTGCAGCCTCAACCTCCCAGGTTTGAGCAGCCCTCCCACCTCAGTCTCCTGAGTAGCTGGGACCCCAGGCACATGCCACCATGCCCAGCTAATTTTTTACTAATTTTTTGAAGAAAAGGGGTCTCACCATGTTGCCCAGACTGGTCTCAAACTCCTGGGTTCAAGCAATCTGTCTACCTTGGCCTCCCAAAGTGCTGGGATTACAGGCGTGAGCCACTGTGCCTGTCCCATTCCCAAACCTTTTTATGCCAGTTGTATTTGTAATTATAATGGCATGGTTTAATTTTATATTATTGCATAAACTGATGACATATGGTACAGAAAGAAAAATGGATGGTTTATGAAAATAGAATGCTTTAGAAAAGCTTGATAAATGCAAAATACTAAATATACTAAAATACTAAAAATACTTTAAAATCAGGGGTGAACACGCAACTATGTGGGGGAAAAAATCTTAAATATCTAGGACTCTGTCCTCAGATAGCTCCCATAAAAGTTGAGTTTATGCTCCACTAAAAAAAAAAAAATTTAATTTTAAAAAACATTAAAATTAAGGAAAATAAATGATGCATTATGAGTGAGATTTATGCAAAAAAGATAAGGCAGAACCCCAATTGCAGAACACATTCTTCATCAAGAATATTACATTTATGTGCTTTAGGCTAAAATAAAATATGCAACATATAAGTCTCTTTGTGATTATCTGCATTAGTCAAATTTCTGACTAAGCAACCAAGTAGCCATCATAGAAGTTTCAATTAAGAAGACTTCTCTGTGTATTCTCATGCATTAATATATAATATCAGAAAATTATCTCACCAACAGAGAATAACAAGGCTCTCTCATAAGAACATTTATTTTACATTGATTCAACTGCTTTATGGTTCTACTAATTCCCTTGCAACACATTTGCTATGCAGAGTAAAAGTCTGATGTATTGTGATTCACTTTTAACACTGTATATATTAGAAGAGAATTAAATGCTTTGACTCAGGAAGTATCAAAAATATATTAGTACAAAAAGAACCCATTAACCGACCACACTTTAGTTCTTTCTGTCATCCCAAACCCACCCAATCCCTGTCATCCCCACCTACCTAGCCCATATGTAGTCATGAAGCATCCTCATGGTTCGCCCAAGATGAACAGAGTCACTGGGTTTAATTCCAGCACCGTCACCCATGGGACTCAACCCTTGCACCCTAATGCCATATGCACATGTAGAACTGGCAGAGAATTACACAACAAAGGGGGTGGGGTGTGATGGAAGTATCTTCAAAGGAGCAACTATATTATTTATTTAATGTTGGATTCCCAGTCTAAAGATAGTGTAAAGGGATTATTTATTTAATGTCGGATTCCCAGTCTAAAGACAGTATAAAGGGAGTGTGTTATTTATTTGTTTTTCTTTATAACAGTAGTCCATTTTTTCCAAAATCAGCTCTGGCTCTTTAACTTCATTCGGCCCACATTACTGTGTTAACTGTATACTGTTAAGTAATAATAGCCACCTGCCCTTCTGCCTGGGAGTCACTGACGTACGCAGTTTGTAAGCATCTGCAATACAGAGATGATGAGATACAATCGAATAAGTCATCTTACCATGCCATGCCATCAGGATGCTGCTGGGTTCTTGAAGATCTGTGAGGAATGTTTCTGGAAAACGAACTGACTGCCTCATCACCCAATTCAATTGTGAAGTCTAGGTGTGATTTCCTCCAAGCCCCTAAAGATCACATATGTAGCCTCTCCAGGTTCTCTGAAACATGCTGCTATTCCAGAATCCCCCCACTTATTCTGAAGAATGGGTGCCTTTGGGTTCTTGTGTGGGCCTGCCCTTTCTCCCACCCTGAACCTAAATGAAACTAATCATTACTGGATTCTACCAGTGAAAAGATTCACAACATTTCTGGAAGGCACAGAAAGAGGTTTATTATTTAGCACAAGCATGGGAGAATAAGAACCAAGAGGGCTTCTGCTACTCAGTTCATGTACAAAGGATCAACTGATAAACATTAGCAGGGCCTCCCAAGTGCTAGGAAAAGAAAAGAAACATAATGTAGTTGTATAGTTCCAAGGAGACTCACTGGTACTTCAAGGGCAGCTTGACCTGAAAGTCCAGAAAAATCAATGAACATCTATGCAGCGCTCATCTAAGGATGGTTTATCAAATGCAGCTGGTCCTCGACTTAGAATGTCAAAGCCAGATCAAGCAGATGGGTCAGGGTGAATACCTGGAAAAGATTCACATCTTTTTATTGTAAGCACACCTTAAAGACTTCATAAATTTATGTCTGGTGCTACCTGTCTGTTCACATCATGAAGCCCAGGTGTCCTCTTTGCCTCCACAGAAGGGAAATGATGCATGCACTCTCCAGGCAAAAAACAAAGGAAACCCACACCAGCTCCCTCTGGCATAGAGGGGGACAAAACTGCCACCCTGTTGCCAGATCCTTCCCAAGCCTAAGCTGCCAACAAAAGGCCCTTACGCTTTCAACCAGGAAACATCCCTAGCTCCTTTGAAATCAGAGTGGAGAAAGTTATTGAGGCTGGGGGTTCAGTTGCTGGCTATTCAGGTCCCTTGCATTCAGTGAAATGTGATCATCCCGGAAGCCTGAACCAGAGTGTAGGGAGAAAGTGGGCAGAGTCTTTGCTCACCCCCAGAAGAACTCCAGAGTGCTGTTCTCAGATTTCACAACCTTCTATTCTCCCCCACAAACCACCCCTGTAAGAGAAAGGGGCAACCCTAAATTCAGAATGAAAGAAAGCAGGCACTCTTTTCTACTCACGATGAAACACTGAGCACATTGTCACTTGGCTGTGTCCCATGCTTCAGAGTTAGAGTCAGTGGTTTAAAACCCACTCTGTGAGCACTGGGCCGAGCAAATGTATTATTGGAATGAAAAGCAAAGCAAACCATGAAATGTAACATTTTTGCTGTGACCAAACCATGAAAGTTCTTCTTCAGTCTATTATTATTAATAAACCGATGTAAAAGGATTAAGCTATTTTTCAGAAAAAGTATAGTAGATTGATATCTGTCCCACATATATAAAGATTAAGAATAAAATTGACCTGGGAATTTTTTTTCTGCATTCTCAAGGAATTCTTTTGAGAATTCCATATTAATACTGCTGGTGACATTAGATTAATTTGGCTCCTGTAAAGTTCTACTACATATTCCCTCTCTCTGACATTGGATGAGTTCTTCCAACCAGCAGACCTCTTATTAACCTGTCCTTGACCCCTTCTCAGACCTTCACAGCCCAAGCCTCTTTGCCTATTCCAAGACTCTGACTCCCCACACATGATCCCACCTTCTCCTCGTCTATAACTGAAAGGACAGACATCAGCATTCCTAATCCTTCCCTCCACTCACACTGAGGCCACATCATACCCCCACTGTGGAAGCGCTGTCCTTTCACACTGCCTGGGCTAACCCCTCCAACGGTGCCCTTAACCCGATTCCTTCTTGGGTACTTTACCCCATCAGGAAGCCGCCACCCCTTCCCTCTTCAGTCTCACCCTTTCTACAAACATGCACAAGTACATCCTGGAAAGCCTCCCCTCAAGTCAGAGATTCCTGGGAGTTCTTGCCCTCTACATCTCACTTCAGTTGTTGCCAGTGTTCTTGAAAGTATTATTCATTTATTTACTAAATATTTAGTGAGTTTCTCTCACTTTGTGGCAAGCATTATGCTAGATGTTAGGGATTAAAGAGCAAGCTGAGGTTCTACTTTCTAGTTAATGAAATAAGAATCCCTACCCAAAGAAAAATACAACAAACTATCACTCATGTTAATGTTATTACGAAACAAGGAGCTGTAATAGAGAGTAATCAGAGACTCTACTGAAGACAGGTAGAGACGGCCTCTCCAATGAGGGAGTATTTTGGATAAGACCTGAAGGATGAAAAGGAGCCCTGGGAAGAATGAGGAAAACGGCAATTCCAGCTGAGGGAACAGCTTGTGCAAAGGCCCTGAGGCAGAAAGATCCTGGCTTGTTTGAAGAGCCAAAAGGCCACTGTCGTTAAAGTGCAGTGAGCAAGGGTAAAATCAAAATGATCTTAGGTAGGTGGAGACGGCTTAATTAGTAGCTCAGAATTTATTTTGAATTCAACAGCTAGCCATTGAAGGATTTTTAGATGGAAATAAGAAAATGATACCCCTTGCAGGTATATGAAGAAGGAACTAGAGGAAAGCAAAAGTGAAAGCAGAGAGAGCAATTAAGAGGCTACTATAGCAGCCTGGTCTACCATGGTGGCAGCAAAGACAGAGAAAAGGGGGTGAATTTGCAAAAACCTAAGGAGATTGAATCAACAGGACTTGCTGATAGATTCCGTTGGGGGAGTGAGGGAATTAGGATGATTCTGAAGCTTCTGACATGAGCAAGTGGATAAATTGGTGGAGCTCTTGGTTAAGACAGGAAGGAATATATTTGGTAGAAATAAGAGTTCTGTTTTAGACACATTAAGTTTAAATGACTGTGTGACATCTAAATAGAACTGTCAACTGCAGATATGTGAACTGGGAACTCAGAAAAGTGGCCTGGCCTAGAGGTATAAATTTGGCGTGTTTAGCATAAAAGTGGCATTTAAATCTATGAGAACATTTAAGATCACCTGGAAAGACAGAAAAAGGAGGGGATAGAAAAGAAAGGAAAGTCTAAGAAGAATACAATTTTTAAAAGAAGAAAAAGACTTAGAACAAAACCTTAAAAATCCAGTGTCCAAATGTTGAAAAGGGTAAGAGGAGCCACAGAAAAAGAGCCACCAAGGAATACAAAGAGGAAACCATGGAAGTGAAGAGAAGAGTGCTTCTAGAAAGAGGTGGTCAGCTGAGCTGAATGCTTCTGAAAGGTCTGGCATCATAGAGTTTGTATCCCTCTTTATCATTTCTGCTTCTGAATCAAAGCCCAGGTAAGGTGGCATGACCAGAGCAACCACTTTCTCAGTGATTGCCAGTGACCGCCTATCTCCACCATATTCAGTCTCTTTTCTCAATGCTCATTGTCCTTGTTTTCTTTTTCTCTCTCTCTTTTTTTTTCTTCCAGATGGAGTTTCACTCTTGTTGCCCAGGCTGGAGTGCAATGGTGTGATCTTGGCTCACTGCAACCTCTACATCCTAGGTTCAATCAATTCTCCTGCCTCAGCCTCCTGAGTAGCTGAGATTACAGGCATGCACCACCACACCTGGCTAGTTTTGTATTTTTAGTGGAGACGGAGTTTCACCATGTTGGCCAGGCTGGTCTCAAACTCCTGGCCTCAGGTGATCCACCTGCCTCAGCCTCCCAAAGTGCTGAGATTACAGGCATAAGCCACTGTGCCCAGACTCATTGTCTTTGTTTTCTATTAGGCTGTGACATCAGAGATTACCTGGTCTTTGTGAAACTCTCCATTCTCTATTGAGTTTCCATTTATATAACCCTTTCCCGATTGTTCTACTTTCGAAAAACTTGAAAAACATGATATCCAAAGACATTCTTCTCTGACTTTCCTTTCCCTTCCATTCCTTAAATGTCTGTGTTTCTTGAGGTGTCCCTGGACCCTTTCTGTGTACCTTTTGTAATCTCAGTTATGCACATAGCTTTAACATCACCCTGTTACTGATTCTAAAACCCAAATCTCACGCCAAACCAAATTTCTCTCTCAGGACTCAAGCTCTCATTCTCAGTTTCCTGCTAGACATTTCTGCATTAGTCATACTGACATTTGAAAAACCATTATTTGCGAAACTAAACTCTTCACCTTTGCTCCAAAACCTTCTCTTTTTCATTATAATGCTTTTATTTGTGGTGCAACCATCTTCCCACTTGAAATTTTCAAGTCACTGTTAACTTAGTCTTTCCTTTTACCTCAATCAATAAATTTATTTCTATTGAACTTCCTAAACATTTCTCTTTACTCTCCACTCTCATAGTGTCTTAACCGATCTCTGCACATCTCATTTCTTCCTATTTCAATCTCTCTTGTACATTTGCTGCCATAATTTCAGCTTCTAAAAGCACCACTCTGATCACATTATGTACTTTGCTTACAAAAACCTTCTGTCAGTATTTCTGGGCTGCAAAACAAGAGAGCAGAATCCTTATCCCACCCATAAGGCTTTCATTCCTTTATTCAGTAAATATATATTGAGTGACTACTGTATGCCAATCACTGTGCAAGGTGCTTGGATTCAGCAGTAAGATAAAGTCCCAACCCACATGCAATTTACTTTCTAGTTGGGAAGGCAAACAATAAACAATTTAATCAATATACAATATCATTTCAGGTATTGATACATTCTGTGAATGAAGATGAACAGAATAAGGATTTAGGAAACAGTTGGTAGGGAAGTAGCTTTTTTTGTTGTTGTTGATTTTCGTGGGGTTTTGTTTTGTCTTTATGAGAAAATGACTGTTATTATTATACAGTGTCCCCCAGCAATTATTTTTCCATAAGTTATTGGGGAACAGGTGGTTTTTGGTTACATAAGTTCTTTCACGGTGATTTGTGAGATTTTGTTGCACCCATCACTCAAGCAGTATACACTGCACCCTATTTGTAGTCTTTTATCCCTCACCTCCTTCCCATCCTTTCACCTTGAGTCTCCAAAGTTCATTGTGACATTCTTATGCCTTTGCATCCTCATAGTTTAGCTCCCACCTATGAGTGAGAACATAGGATGTTTGATTTTCCATTCCTGAGTGACTTCACTTAGAATAATAGTCTCCGATCTCATCCAGGTGGCTGCAAATGCCTTAATTCATTCCTCTTTATGGCTGAGTAGTATTCCATCGTGTATTTATATACCACAGTTTCTTTATCCACTCATTGACTGATGGGCATTTGGGTTGGTTCCACGTTTTTGCAATTGTGAATTGTGCTGCTATAAACATGCATGTGCAAGTGTCTTTTTCATATAATGACTTCTTTTCCTCTGGGTATCTAGATACCCAGTAGTGAGATTGCTGGATCAAATGGTAGTTCTACTTTTAGTTCTTTAAGGAATCTCCACACTGTTTTCTATAGTGGTTGTGCTAGTTTACATTCCCACCAGCAGTGTAGATGTGTTCCCTCTTCACCGTATCTCTACCAACATCTACTGTTTCTCCACTTTTTTATTATGGCCATTTTTGCAGGACTAAGGTGGTATCACACTGTGGTTTTGATTTACATTTCCCTGATCATTAGTGATGTTGAGCACTTTTTCATGTGTCTGGGCCATTCATATATCATCTTTTGAGAATTGTCTATTCATGTCCTTAGCCCACTTTTTGATGGGATTGTTTGTTTTTTTCTTGTTGATTTGTTTGAGTTCATTGTAGATTCTGGATATTCGTCCTTTGTCAAATGTATAGATTATGACAATTTTCTCCCACTCTGTGAGTTGTCTGTTTACTCTGCTGAC
This sequence comes from Symphalangus syndactylus, assembly GCF_028878055.3. Lineage (NCBI taxonomy): Eukaryota > Metazoa > Chordata > Mammalia > Primates > Hylobatidae > Symphalangus > Symphalangus syndactylus. Next base: position 49,863,674 of record NC_072424.2, on the reverse strand, counting down.
TGTTTCTTTTGCCATGCAAAAGCTCTTTAGCTTAATTAAGTACCAGCAATTTATCTTTGTTTTTATTGCATTTGCTTTCGGGTTCTTGGTCTTGAAATCCTTGCCTAACTCAATGTATAGAAGGGTTTCTCCAATGTTATCTTCGAGAGCTTTTATAGTTTCAGGCTTTATATTTAAGTCCTTAATCCACCTTCAATTGATTCTTGTATGTGGTGAGAAATGAGGATCCAGTTTCATTCTCCTACATGTGGCTAGCCAATTATCCCAGCACCACTTGTTGAAAAGAGTGTCCTTCATTTCTCAAAAGAAGACATTTATACAGCCAACAAAATTATGAAAAAATGCTCATCATCACTGGTCATCAGAGAAATGCAAATCAAAACCACAATGAGATACCATCTCAAGCCAGTTAGAATGGAAATCATTAAACAGTCAGGAAACAACAGATGCTGGAGAGGATGTGGAGAAATAGGAACACTTTTACACCGTTGTGGGAGTGTAAATTAGTTCAACCATTGTGGAAGACAGTGTGGCAATTCCTCAAGGATCTAGAACTAGAAATACCATTTGACCCAGCAATCCCATTACTGGGTATATACCCAAAGGATTATAAATCATTCTACTATAAAGACACATGCACATGTATGTTTATTGCAGCACTGTTCACAGTAGTAAAGTCTTGGAACCAACCCAAATTCCCATCAATGATAGACTGGATAAAGAAAATGTGGCACATATACACCAAGGAATACTATGCAGCCATAAAAAAGGATGAATTCATGTGCTTTGTAGGGACATGGATGAAACTGGAAACCATCATTCTCAACAAAGTAACACAAGAAGAGAAAACCAAACACCACATGTTTTCACTCATAAGTGGGAGTTGAACAATGAGAACACGTGGACACAGAGAGGGGAACATCACACACCAGGGCCTGTCGGGGGGTAGGGGGCTGGGGGAGGGATAGCATTAGGAGAAATACCTAATGTAAATGACGAGGTGATGGGTGCAGCAAACCAATATTGCACATGTATATCTATGTAACAAACCTGCAATTTGTGCACATGTACCCCAGAACTTAAAGTAAAATAAAAAAAAATAAAATTCACTTTAAAAAAAAGAAAAAGAAAAGGGTGTCCTTTCCCCATTTTATGTTTTTGTTTGCTTTGTCGAAGATCAGTTGACTCTAAGTACTTGGGTTTATTTCTGGATTCTCTATTCTGTTCCATTGGTCTATGTGCCTATTTTTATACCAGTATCATGCTGTCTTGGTGACTATGGCCTTGTAGTTTGAAATCACATAATGTAACACCTCCAGGTTTGGTTGGGCTTTTTTGTTTTTGTTGTTGTTGTTGTTTGGTTCCTTGGTTTTTTTGTTTGTTTTATTTGTTTGTTTTGGCTTAGTCCTGCTTTGGCTGTGTGGGCTCTTTTCTGGTTCCATGTGAATTTTATCATTGTTTTTTCTAGTTCTGTGAAGAATGATAGGGTATTTTGATGGAAATTGCACTGAATTTGTAGATTGCTTTTGGAAGTACAGTCATTTTTACAATATTGAGTCTACCCATCCATGAGCATTGGATATGTTTCCATTTGTTTGTGTCATCTATAATTTCTTTCAGCAGTGTTTTGTAGTTTTCCTTGTAGAGGTCTTTCACTTCCTTGGTTAGGTATATTCCTAAGTTTTGTGGATTTTGTTTGTTTGTTTGCTTTTGTTTTGTTTTGTTTTGTTTTTTTGTTCTTGCAGCTATTGTAAAAGGGATTGAGTTCTTGATTTGATTCTCAGCTTGGTCGCTGTTGGTGTATAGAAGAGATACTGATTTGTGTATGTGAATTTTGTATCCAGAAAGTTTGCTGAATTCTTTTACAAGTTCTAGGAGCTTTCTGGAGGACTCTTTAGGGTTTTCTAGGTAAACATTCATATCATCAGCAAACAGCAACAGTTTGACTTCCTCTTTAATGATTTGGATGCCCTTTATTTCTTCCTTTTATCTGATTACTCTGGCAAGGACTTCCAGTATTATGTTGAAGAGGAGTGGTGAGAGTGGGCATCCTTATCTTGTTCCAGTTCTCAGAGGGAATGCTTTCAACTATTCCCCATTCAGTATTATGTTGGCTGTGGGTTTGTAACAGATGACTTTTATTACTATTATTACATTGTTAGATTATGACATTTTATTGTCATAGATGTCCTTTGTGTACCAGTTTTGTTGAGAGTTTTAATGATAAAGAATGCTAGATTTTGTCGAATGCTTTTTCTGCATCTATTGAGATGATCATGTGATTTTGGTTTTTAATTCTGTTTATGTGGTGTATCACATTTATTAATTTGCATATGTTAAACTATCCCTGCATCCCTGGTATGAAACCCATTTGATCATGGTGGATTATCTTTTTGATATATTGCTAGATTCAGTTAGCTAGTATTTTGTTAACAATTTTAGCATCTATGTTCATCAGGGATATTGGTCTGTAGTTTTCTTTTTTGAATATGTCCTTTCCTGGTTTTGGTATTAGGGTGATACTGGCTTCATAGAATGAATTAGGGAGGGTTCCTTCTTTATCTCGTGGAATAGTGTCAATAGGACTCATACCAATTCTTCTTTGAATGTCTAGTAGAATTCTGCTGTGAATCCGTCTGGTCCTGGACTTTTTTTGTTGGTAATTTTTTAACTACCATTTCAATCTCGTTGCTTGTTATTGGTCGTTGAGGGTATCTAATTCTTCCTGATTTAAACTAGGAGGGTTGTATTTTTCCAGAAATTTATCTATCTCTTCTAGATTTTCTAGTTTATGTGCGTAATGGTGTTCATAGTAGCCTTGAATGATCTTTTGTATTTCTGTGGTGTCAGTTGTTTTATCTCCCATTTCATTTCTTCTTGAGCTAATTTGGATTTTCTCTTCTTTTCATGGTTAATCTTGCTAACGGTTTATCAATTTTATTCATTTTTAAAGAACCAGCTTTTTGTTTCATTTATCTTTTGTATTTTGTTTGTTTGTTTCAAATTCATTTGGTTCTGCTCTGATTGTGGTTATTTCCTTTCTTCTGCTGGGTCTGGGTTTGGTTTGTTCTTGTTTCTCTAGTTCCTTAAGGTGTGACCTTAGATTGTCTGTCTGCACTCTTTCAGACTTTTTGATGTAGGCATTTATGGCTATAAACTTTCCTCTTAGCATCGCCTTTGCTGTGTCCCAGAGATCTTGATATGTTGTGTCATTGTTGCCACTCAATTCAAAGAATTTTTCAATTTCCATCTTGATTTCATTTTTGACCCAATGATCTTTCTTTATTTTTTGAGCAGGTTATTTAATTTCCATGTATTTGCATGGTTTCGAAGGTTCGTTTTGGAGTTGATTTTCAGTTTTATTCCACTGTGGTCTGAGAGGGTGCTTGATATAATTTCAATTTTCTTAAATTTATTGAGGCTCGTTTTGTGGCCTGTCATATGGTTTATCTTGGAGAAAGTTCCATGTGCTGTTGAATAGAATGTATATTCTGTGGTTGTTGGATGGAATGTTCTATATATATCTGTTAAGTCCATTTGTTCCAAGGTGTAGTTTAAATCCATTGTTTCTTTGTTGACCTTCAGTCTTGATTACCTGTCTAGTGCTGTCAGTGGAGTATTGAAGTCTCCCACTATTATTATGTTGCTGTCCATCTCATTTCTGAGATCTATTAGTAATTGTTTTATACATTTGATAGCTCCAGTGTTAGGTGCATACACATTTAGGATTGTGATATTTTCCTTTGACTAGGCCTTTTATCATTATATAATGCCCTCTTTGTCTTTTTTAACTGCTTTTGCTTTAAAGTTTGTTTTGTCTGTTATAAGAATAGCTACTCCCGCTTGCTTTTGGTGTTCATATTCCAAAAATGTCTTTTTTCCACACCTTTACTTTAAGTTTGTGCGACTCCTTATGTGTTAGGTGAGTCTCTTGAAGGTAGCAGGTAGTTGATTGGTGAATTCTTATCAATTCTGCAATTCTATATCTTTTAAGTGGAACATTTAAGCCATTTACATTCAACGTTAGTGTTGAGATGTGAGGTACCATTCCATTCATTATGCTATTTGTTGCCTGTATACCTTGGTTTTTTGTTTTTTGTTTTTGTTTTTTAAATTGTATTTTTGTTTTATAGGTCCTGTGAGATTTATGCTTAAAAGAGGTTCTGTTTTGACGTGTTTCCATGATTTGTTTCAAGATTTAGAGCTCCTTTTAGCAGTCTTGTAGTGATGGCTTTGTAGTGGCAAATTCTCTCAGAATTTGTTTGTCTGAAAAAGACTGTATCTTTCCTTCATATATGAAGCATAGTTTTGCTGGATACAAAATTCTTGGCTGGTAATTGTTTTGTTTGAGGAGGCTGAAGATAGGGCCCCAGTCCCTTCTAGCTTACAGGGTTTCTGCTGAGAAATCTGCTGTTAATCTAATAGGTTTTTATTTATAGGTTACCGGGTACCTTTGTCTCACTGCTCTTAAAATTCTTTCCTTCATCTTAACTTTAGATTACCTGATGACAATGTGCCTAGGTGATTATCTTTTTGCAATGAATTTCCCAGGTGTTCTTTGTGCTTCCTGTATTTGGAGGTCTAGGTTTCTAGCAATGCTGGGGAAGTTTTCCTCTGTTATTCCCTGAAATACGTTTTCCAAACTTTTAGATTTCTCTTCTTCCTCAAGAACACTGATTATTCTTAGCTTTGGTCATCTAATATAATCCCAGACTTCTTGGAGGCTGTGTTCGTATTTTTTTATTCTTTTTTCTTTGTCTTTATGGAGTGGGTTAATTGAAAGACCTTGACTAAGAGTTCTGAACTTCTTTCTTCTACTTGTTCAATTCTATTGCTGAGACTTTCCAGAGCATTTTGCATTCTATAAGTGTGTCCAAAGTTTCCTGAAGTTTTGACTCTTTTTTATTTATGCTATCTATTTCCTTGAATATTTCCCTCTTCACTTCTTGTATCATTTTTTGTATTTCCTTAAATCGGGCTTCACATGTTTCTGTTGTCTCCCTGATTAGCCTAATAATTAACCTCCTGAATTCTTTTTCAGGCAAATCAGGGATTTCTTCTTGGTTTGGGTCCATTGCTGGTGAGCTAGTGTGATTTTTTGGTAGTTGTAAGGAACTTTGTTTTGTCATATTACCAGAATCGGTTTCTGGTTCCTTCTCATTTGGGTAGGCTCTGTCAGAGGGAAGGTCTAGGGCTGAAGGCTGTTGTTCAGATTCTTTTGTCCCATGGGGTGTTCCCTTGATGTAGTACTCTCCCCCTATTCCTATGGATGTGGCTTCCTTAGAGCTGAGCTGTAGTGATTGTTATCTATCTTGTGGATCTAGCCACCCAACAAGTCTTCCAGACTCTGGGCTGGCACTGGGGGTTGTCTGCACAGAGTCCTGTGATGTGAACCATCTGTGGGTTTCTCAGCCGTGGATACTAGCACAGTATTTAGGGTGTCTCCCAGGTCCTTCAGGAGCAACTGCTTCCTTCAGGGGGTCTGTGGGTCCTCTCTATTTTTGTTTTAAAGGCAGACTTTGTAATAGGGCACACAAGTGGGCAAGTTATAGTTGTATACTCATAAGCAAACTGTTTAAATTATCTGAATCCAAGTTTCCTCATATGATCACAAGATGAGGTCCCACAACAGGTCGTCTGCAAGCTGAGGAGCAAGGAAGCCAGTCTGAGTCCCAAAACCCCAAAAGTAGGGAAGCCGACAGTGCAGCCTTCAGTCTGTGGTCAAAGATCCAAGAGTCCCAAAATTGAAGAACTTAGAGTCCAGTGTTCGAGGACAGGAGGCATCCAGGATGGGAGAAAGATGTAGGCTGGAAGACTAAGCCAGTCTTGGGAAGTGGCTTAAATTAGGTGATCTGGGATGGTTTTCTGTGGAGCTGACATTTCAGCAGGTACCTGAATGCAAACCTGGAAGTAAGAGAAATTCAGAAAGAGAAAAGCAAAGGCAAAGGTCCTTAGGCCAAAAAAAAAAAGAGCTTGGTGTGCTGATGAATAGCAAGGCAGGAGGGGCAGAAGCAGAATGAGAGAGAGCGTGGTAGAAGACCATGTTGGAGAAGTTAGCTGAGGTCAATCATGAAGAACCCTGCAGGCCATGGAGAAGAGCTGGGACTTTGTTCTAAGAGATGTGGGGAATGCCTGGAGCAGTTTGATCATAGGAGAGGCATGATATTCAAAGACATTCCCTGGCCTAGCTTTAGCATATCTAGTTAACCTTCTGTTTACTAATCCTTTACTTTTCTTTCATTGTAAATTGAGAAATTATAGTTGTATGTATTTATGGGGTAGAAAGTGATGCTATGATTTATGAATACAATGTGGAATCATTACATCATGCTAATTAACATGTCCACCACTTCAAATACATATCGATTTTTGTGGTGTGGCTGGGTGCAGTGACTCACTCCTATAATCTCAGCGTTTTCGGAGGCCAAGGCAGGGGGATCATTTGAGGTCAAGTGTTCGAGACCAGCCTGGCCAACATGGTGAAACCCTGTCTCTACTAGAAATACAAAAAATTAGCTGGGTGTGGTGGTGCATGCCTGTAATCCCAGCTACTCAAGAGGCTGAAACAGGAGAATCACTTGAACCTGCGAGGCGGAGGTTGCAGTAAGCTGAGATTGCCCCACTGCACTCCAGTCTGGGTGACAGAGAGACTCAGTCTCAGAAAAAAAAAAATGTGGTAAGAGCATTTGAAATTTAGTCTTAGTAATTTTGAAATGCACAATACACTTATTACTAACTGTATTCACCACACTGTGCAATAGATCTCATATATATATATATATATACACACACATACACATATTGTTCCTGTTTAACTGGGGCTTTGTGTCCTTTGACCATCATCTCCCCATTCCCCCAACCCCCAGCCTCTGGTAACCAGCATACTACTGTCTTCTACCATGGGTTTCATTGTTTCAGATTCCACATGTAGTGAAAACATGCAGTATTTACCTTTCTGTGCCTGGTTTATTGCAGATAATCTCATTAGATACAGAAACATCATTTGACCAAATTTTATTTCATAATAAAAATCCTCAACAAATTAGGTACAGAAGGAATGTACCTCAACACAATAAAAAGCATATATTAGAGGGCAATAGCTAACATTATACTCCACAGTGAAAAATTGAAATCCTTTCCTCTAAGATCCAGAACAAAATAAGGATGCCCACTTGAGCAAGATCTAGTGCTGTGCTGGCTTCAGGTCTAACCCAGTGCAGTCTCAGTGATGGTGGCCACAAGGCTGCTTGTGTCGCCCCTCACCAAGCTCCAGGCACCTCAGCACAGAGAAAGAGAGACTCATTTGTTTGGGAGAATGTAAGGGAAGAGAACAAGAGTCTTTGCCCAGTAATCCAGAGAATTGTTTCAGATCTTATTCAAGACCACCAAGGTGATACCTCTACAAGTCTATAAGAACCATAGCATTACTGGGCTTGGGGTACCCCTTAATGCAGAAATGGCTGCAGTGACCAAAAACTTAGATCATAATACTGAAGTCCCTTCAAATACCAGGAAAGCCTTCCCAAGGAGGATGGCTACAAACAAGCCCAGATTACAAAGACTACAATAAATACCTAACTCTTCAATGCCCAGACACTAACAAACACCACAACCTCAAGATCATCTAGGAAAACATGAGACACTCAACATAACACAAAGAAAGAATTCAGAATTTTATCAGATAGATTTAACAAATAAATTGAAATAATTAAAAAGAATCAAGCAGAAAATATGGAGGTCAAAAATGCAACTGACATACTGAAGAATCATCAGAGTCCCTTAATAGCAGAATTGATCAAGCAGAAGAAAGAACTAGTGAGCATGAAGACAGGCTATTTGAAAATACATGTCAGCAGAGACAAAAGATAAAAGAATAAAAAAGAAAGAAATGCCCAAAATATCTATAAAATAGCTTCAAAGGGGCAAATCTAAGTTATTGGCCTTAAAAAGTAAGGAGAGAGAGAGAGAGAGAAAGTTTATTCAAACGGATAATAACAGAATTTCCCAAACCTGGAGAAAGATATCAATATTCAAGTAAAAGAAGGCTATAGAATACCAAACAGATTTAACCTCAAAGCATTTACTAATAAACTGGCAAAGGTCAAGGATAAAGAAAATATTTTAAAAGCAGCAAAAGAAGAGAAATAAATAACATACAATGGAGCTCCAATACATCTGGCAGCAGACTTTTCAGTGGAAACCTTATAGGCCAGGAAAGAGTGGCATGGCATATTTAAAGTGCTGAAGGGAAAAAATATTTTATCCTCGAATAGTATATCTGGCAAAAATAGCCTTCATGAAGGAGAAATAAAGACTTTCCTAGACAAACAAAAACTGAGGCATTTCATCAACACCAGACTTGTCCTACAAGAAATGCTAAAGTGATTTCTTTAGTTTGAAAGAAAAAAAGGCATTAAGGAACAATAAGAAACCATCTGAGGGTAGAAAACTCACTGGTAATAGTAAGTACACAGAAAAACAGCATATCATAGCACTATAATTGTGCTAATTATATTTTAAGTAGAAAGACAAAAAGATGAACTTATCAAAAATAATAACTACAACAACTTTTCAAGATATATACAGCATAATAAGATAAAGTAGAAACAACAAAAAGTTTAAAAGTGGGATGACAAAGTTAAAATGTAGCATTTTCATTAATTTTCTTTTTGCTTATTTGTTTATGCAATCAGAGTTAAGTTGTCATCAGTTTAAAATAATAGGTTATAAGGTATTATTTGCAAGCCTCATAGCAACCTAAAATCAAAAAAGCATACAATGGATACACACAAAAAAATAAAAAGCAAGAAACTAAATCATACCACCAGAGAAAATCACTTTCACTGAAAGGAAGACAAGAAGGAAAGAAAGAAGCAAGAGAAGACCACAAAACAACTAGAAAACAAATAACAAAATGGCAGGAGTAAGTCCTTACTTATCCATAATAACACTGAATATAAATGGATTAAACTCTCCAATCAAAAGACACAGGATTGAATGGATTCAACAGATTAAAATTAAATTTTAAAAAGCAAAACCCAATGATCTGTTGACTACAAGAAACATACTTCGTCTATAAAGACTCACATAGATCAAAAATAAAGGGATAAAAAAAGATATCCCATGCAAATGGAAACCAAAAAAGAGCAGGAGTAGCTACACTTACATCAGACAGAATAGGTTTCAAGACAAAAGCTATCAAAAGAGACAAGGAAGGTCATTATACAATGATAAAGGAATCAATTCAGCAAGAGGATATAACAACTGTAAATATATATGCACCCAACACTGGAGCACCCAGATATATAAAGCAAATATTATTAGAGCTACAGAGAGAGACATACCCCAAGACAATAATAGCTGGAAACGTCAACACCCAACTTTCATCATTGGACAGATCATCCAGACAGAAAATCAACAAAGAAACATCAAACTTAATCTGCACAATAGACCAAATGGACCTAATAAATATTTATAGAACATTTCATCCAACAGCTGCAGAATACTCCAAACACTTCTCCTAAGCACATGGATTATTCTCAAGGATAGATCGGGATAGGCCATATGTTAGGCCACAAAACAAGTACTTAAGACATTCAAAAAATCGAAATAATATCAAGTATCTTCTCTGACCACAATTGAATTAAACTAAAAATCAGTAACAAGAGAAAATTTGGAAACTATACAAACACAGGTAAATTAAACAATATGCTCCTGAATGACCAATGGGTCAATGAAGAGATTAAGGAGCAAATTGAAAAATTTCTTGAAACAAACGATAATGGAAACACAACCTATAACAAAACCAATGGGATACAGCAAAAGGAGTACTAAAAGGGAAGTTTATAACTAAAAGTGCTTATATCAAAAAAGAAGAAAAACTTCAAATAAACAACCTATTATGCAACCTACAAGAGCAAGAGCAAACCAAACCCAAAGTTAGTAGGAGAAAGGAAATAAAGATCAGAGCAGAAATAAATGAAATTGAAACAAAGAAAATACAAAAGATAAACAAGGCCAGGCATGGTGGCTCACGCCTGTAATCCCAGCACTTTGGGAGGCTGAGGCAGGTGGATCATGAGGTCAGGAGACTGAGACCATCCTGGCTAACACGATGAAACACTGTCTCTACTAAAAAATACAAAAAAAATAGCTGGGCGTGGTGGCAGGTGCCTGTAGTCCCAGCTACTCGGGAAGCTGAGGCAGGAGAATGGTGTGAACCCAGGAGGCAGAGCTTGCAGTGAGCCGAGATCACAACACTGCACTCCAACCTGGGCAACAGAGTGAGACTCTGTCTCAAAAAAAAAAAAAAAAAAAAAAAAAAAAAGATAAACAAAAGAAAAAGTTGTTTTTTGAAAAGATAAACAAAAATGACAAACTTAGCCAGACTAAGAAAAAAGGAGAGAAGACCCAAATAAATAAAATCAGAGATGAAAAAGGAGACATTAAAACTGATACTACAGAAATTCAAAGGATCATTAGAGGCTACTGTGAGAAACTATATACCAATAAATTGGAAAACCTAGAAGAAATGGATAAATTCCTACATACATACAACCTACCAACATTGAACCATGAAGAAATCCAAAACCTGAACAGACCAATAACAAGTAATGAGATTGAAGCCATAATAAAAATTCTCCCAGCAAAGAAAAACCTGAAACCTGATGGCTTTACTGTTGAATTCTACCAAACAATGAAAGAAGAACTAATACCAATCCTGCTCAAACTATTCCAAAAAGTAGAGGAGGAACAAATATTTCTAAACTCATTCTATGAGGCCTGTGTTACCCTAATACCAAAACCAGACAAAAATGCATTTGAAAAAGGAAACTACAGGCCACCATCCCCAATGAACATTGATGGAAAAATCCTCGACAAAATACTAGCAAACCGAATTCAACAACACATTAAAAAGATCATCCGTCATGACCAAGTGAGATTTATCCCAGGGATGCAAGGATGGTTCTTCCTATATTTAGAACACAACAAAGATGCTCATTTTCACCACTGTTATTCAACATAGTACTGAAAGTCCTAGCTACAGCAATCAGAGAGGAGAGAAACAAAGAGCATCCAAATTGGGAAGGCAGAAGTCAAGTTATGCTTGTTTGCAGATGATATGATCTTATATTTGGAAAAACCTAAAGTCCCCATCAAAAAACTATTAGAACTGATAAACAAGTTCAGTCGAGTTGCAGAATACAAAATCAAATACAAAAATGAGTAGCATTTCTATATGCCAACTGCAAATAATCTGAAAAAGAAATTGAGAAAATAATCCCATTTACAATAGCTACAAATAAAATTAAATACCTAGGAATTAACCAAAGAAGTGAAAGATCTCTACAAAGAAAACTATGAAACACTGATGAAGGATATTAAAGAGGATACAAAAAAATGGAAAGATATTTCATGTTCATGGATTAGAATAGCCGTTATTGTTAGAATTTCCATCTTTCTCAAAGCAATGTACAAATTCAGAGCAATTCCTATCAAAAATACCAATGACATTCTTCACATAAATAGATAAAAACAGTCCTAAAATTTATATGGAACCAGAAAATACCCAGAAGAGCCAAAGCTATCCTAAGCAAAAAGAGAAAAACTGGAGAAATCACATTACCTGACTTCAAATTATACTACAGAGATATAGGAACCAAAACAATGGTACTGGCATAAAAACACATATAGACCAATGGAACAGAAGAGAGAAACCAGAAACAAATCTGTACATCCACAGTGAACTCGTTTTTGACAAAAGTACCAAGAACATGCAATGAGGAAAGGACAGTCTCTTCAATAAAAGGTGCTGGAAAAACTGGATATCCATATGCAGAAGAATAAAATTAGACCCCTATCCCTTGCCATATGGAAAAAAATCAAATCAAAATGGGATTAAAGAGTTAAATCTAAGACCTCAATCTATGAAACTACTACAAGAAAACATGAGGGAAATTCTCCAGGGCAAGGATTTCTTGAGTAATATCCCACAAGCACAGTCAACCAAGGCAGAAATGAACAAATGGGATCACATCACATGAAAAAGCTTCTTCACAGCAAAGGAAACAATCAACAAAATGAAGAGACAACCCACAGAATGGGAGAAAATATTTGCAAATTATCCATCTGACAAGGGATTAATAACCAGAATATATAAGGAGCTCTCACGACTGTATAGGAAAAAATAAAATAATCCAATTTTAAAATGGGCAAAAAATCTAAATAGATATCTCTCAAAAGAGGACATTACAAACTATAAACAGGCATATGAAAAGGTGCTCAATATAATTAATCATCAGAGATATGCAAATCAAACTGCAATGAGATATCCTCTCACTCCAGTAAAAATGGATTTTATCCAAAAGACAGGCAATAACAAATGCTGGCAAGGATTTGGAGAAAAAGGAACCATTGTACACTGTTGGTGGGAATGTAAATTAGTATAAATTAGCCACTATGGAGAAGAAGTTGGAGGTTTCTCATAAAGCTAAAAATAGAGCTACCATATGATCCAGCAATCCCACAGCTGGGTATATTCCCAAAAGAAAGGAAATCAGTATATCAAAGAGATATCTGCACTCTCATGTTTATTGCAGCACTATTCACAGTGGCCAAGATTTGGAAGTAACCCAAGCATCCATCAATAGACAGATAAAGAAAATGTGGCATATATACACAATGGAGTACTATTCAGCCGTTAAAAAGAATGAGAACCTGTCATTTGCAGCAACATGGATGCAAGTGGAGTTCATTTTGTTGAGTGAAATAAGCCAGGTACAGAAAGACAAACTTCACATCGTCTCATTTATTTGTGGAAGCTAAAAATTAACAGTTAAGGATTAAGAAAATGTGGCACATGTACACCATGGAATACTATGCAGCCATAAAACAGGATGAGTTAATGTCCTTTGTAGGGACATGGATGAAGCTGGAAACCATCATTCTGAGCAAACTATCGCAAGGACAGAAAACCAAACACCACATGTTCTCACTCATAGGTGGGAATTGAACAATGAGAACACTTGGACACAGGATGGGGAACATCACACACCGGGCCCTGTCATGGGGTGGGGGGAGGGGGGAGGGATAGCATTAGGAGATATACCTAATGTAGATGACGAGTTAATGGGTGCAGCACACCAACATGGCATATGTATACATATGTAACAAACCTGCACGTTGTGCACATGTACCCTAGAACTTAAAGTATAATAATTAAAAAAAAATTAACAGTTAAATTCACAAAGATAGATAGTAGAATGATGGTTACCAGAGCATGAGAAGGGTAGTGGAGAGAGTGAGCAGAGAGGGAAGCGGAGATGATTAATGGATACCAAAAAAAAAACAGAAAGAGTGAATAACATCTAGTATTTGAAAGTACAACAGTGTGACTGTAGTCAGTAATAATTTAATTGTACATTTTAAAATAATTAAGAGCATAATTGGATTATTTGTAACACAAAGGATAAATGCTTGAGGTGACAGATACCTCATTTACCCTGATATCATTATGACATATCGCATGCCTGTATCAAAATATCCCATATAACTCATAAATATATATACCTACTGTGTACCCACAAAAATTAAAAATTATTAATAAATTATTAGTTTGATTAAAAAAAAAAAACAAGGATGCCCACTTTTGCCACTTCTATTCAATATAGTAGTGGAAGTCTTTGCCAGAGCAGTTAGACAAGAGAAAGAAATAAAAGGCATCCAAATAAGAAAGGAAGAAAGGAAATTGTTGCTGTTTGCAACAATTCCAGAAAAAAACTGCTAGAACTGATAAATTCAGTACAGTTACAGGATGCAAAATCAACACCGCAAAAATCACTAGCATTTCTATACACTAACAACAAACTTTCCAAAAAAGAAATCAAGAGAACAATCCCATTTACAGCAGCTACAAAAATTAAAATACTTAGGAATAAATTTAACCAAGGAGCTGAAAGAACTGTACACAGTAGTCTATAAAATATCAATAAAATAAATTGAAGAAGTCACTAATCCTTTTTAAATCCACCATGCCCCAGTCCAGCTGAACAACTTGTACTTTTCAGAATCTACTCCATGTGTTCTCACTGCTCTGCAGCTAGCCACTTCTTTCACCTCCCTAGATCACCTTCTTTATCATTTCTGCTTCTCGAAATGTTACCCCTCTTTCAAAGCCCAGGTATGATGACATCTCCCTAGTAAAGCGCCCTCAACACCTCAAGTTTATAATAACTAATCTCTTCCTTGAATTCCCATAGCAGGCTATTTGTACCTCCATTATGATACCGCTCTCATCCTGTTTCGTATTTTAATTATTCGTGTGTGGCATGTTTCTCTTATTAGGCCATAAATATCTTAGGACAAGAACTATGCCCTCATTTTTGTTCCACTACAAATCTTAACACATACCTTGCACACACCAGACCTTCAGGAAATGCCTGCCAAGGTAACGAAGGGACAGCCTAAATTAACATAAATTATTATTTTGTGCACTGATCCAGTCCTAAATCCATAGTGCTATCATTTCTGTATCACTGATGGTTATCCACTTACTTAAATAACCTTTCTTTGAATACACTTAGAAAAGACGGAAAACTGTGTTATAAGGGAGGAACAAGTATGTAGGTTATTCTTTTCCTTAAACAAAGAGAAGTTCTGTCATGCGTCATGGAAAATTAAAGCACAGTAATAAAAAGCACCAACAAGATTTGTTGAATAATGATTTAGTGGAAACGTTGCTTGCCTCCTGTTCATAGGTCCTAACTTTCCTCTCAAGTACTTAAGCTGCACATTCTATTTATTTTGTTTCTAGATTACATTGACAACTATTGGCTATGGAGACAAAACTCCCCTAACTTGGCTGGGAAGATTGCTTTCTGCAGGCTTTGCACTCCTTGGCATTTCTTTCTTTGCACTTCCTGCCGTGAGTATCTTTGCACCAATAAAGCAGCATAAATTAGGTCTTAGAGACTTATTAGAGTGAGCTCTCACAAATTGGTATGCTTGGGAACATATCTGTATCATTTACAAATATAATTTTTCCGATATAATGTTGACTTTTCTAAATATATCTACTTGGATAATTTATAAAATATGGTCTTCCCTTGGAGACACTTAATCTGAGACTTTATTTAATATAGGCTCATACTTTGTGACCAAATAATAATTCAGAAGGCTCACTTCTTAGGCAACATGCTACTAAGACATTTAAAATATTTGCAAAGATTTAAAGCTATCTTCTTTTAAAACTGATCCTTCCAATTTGGTTTATAATGTGTGCTACTTAAGAGACAGATGTGCACAATGGAGTATTTTTCTCTTCAGATCCATATGAGTGAAAAGCATATATGACCTTAAATGGTGTTAAACATGTCAGATGATTTATTCATTGTGTCATCATCATTGATTTTTTTAATGAGCAGTTTCTGTATCTTATCAGAATAAAAGACACATTTATCTGCCCCCAAACTTCTGATTATTTTCTCCTTAGTGAATGAAGCCTGCCTTTCTGATAATTTTATTCTCTTGTGTCTTTAAAGGCAGCTGTTCAAAATATTACAGTTTGCCCCCATTTCCAAGTTTCTTGCTTTTGTTCACTCCACCTGGGGTGGGGAAGGAGGAGCCAATAAAAAGGAGGGTTAAGGCGGTGGCAGCAGGAGTGCTTAAGGAAAATAGCTCCAGTCTTGCTCCAGACACAGCTCAAGCTGTGCCAACCAGAAACCCCAGAGCACCTCTCCAAAGCTCTTTTAGGTCGTAGGGCTTCTCCTCTGCCTATTAATGAATGCAGAGAACACCCTTGACCCACCAGTGCCGAACTTGAGATTCACCAGATGGTTCTGCCCCAGAACACTCAAAATCACAGAAAAGAGACTAAAAAGGCCATGCATATGCTTGGGTACTAGACCTCAGTTTGAATACATCTTTGTCACTTTCTAACTATATGACTGCTTTAGTTTACTAGGGCTGCCTTAACAAGTACCACAGACTGGGTGACTTAAACAATAGAAAGGTATTGTCTCACAGTTCCCAAGGCTGGACGTCCAAAATCAAAGCACTGAGAAGCCACGAGAGCCATGAGAGAAAGATCTGTTCCAGGCCTCTCTTCTTGGCTTATAGATGGTCCTTCTTCCTGTGTCTTCATGTCATCTGTGTCCAAATTTCGACTTCCTAGAAGAACACCAGTCATATTGGATTAGGGTCCATCCTAATGACCTCGTTTTAACTTGATTACCTCTGTAAGGACCCTATTTTCAAACAAGGTCACATTCTGAGGTCATGGGGATTAGGACTTCAACATATGAATTTTGGAAGGACACAATTCAGCCTGAACAGTGACCCTGAATAAGTTTCTTTTTTAATAGAATGGAGGAAGAATTATCGAGCCCAGAGAAATTTTGTGCAGACCAATGTAATAATGTAAGTCAAGTGCTTGTCATGAAGAGAACTCTCAATAAATGTTACCTCCCTTTGCCTGTAAGCATCTAGAAATACATGTTTCCTGGGACAAAATGATGAAATCAAGGAGAATTTGAAAAAAAATCTTACATATCCAAGGCAACTTCATCTGGCAACCTCAACAATTCAGAACAGAGAAGAGATTCACTCAATAATCAGATTCCCTACAGGAAAATACCTTTAGAAACAATACAACAGTCTTGGGTTTTTTCCCAAAATAATGGCACAAAATAATTGCAGCTTTTGTGTTTATATTTGTCCTGAGGCCACATGCAGAGCAACCTCTATGATTCAGTGAAAAACTATGAACAAGGAGGTAGGCAACCTCTGGGCTGTTGAAATAGACAACAGTCTATGTTCTGTCCTCATAGGAGAGCCACTTGAGACCTAATTCATAACCTAGTCTTCATTCAGAGAAAATTCTGATAAACTCACCTATATGGTTTCACAATTCTTTGAAGATTATAAACAACAAATATAGAGGAAGATGATAGAACAAACACTGCAACAGAAAGAAATGGTAAAAGACTAACAGCAAAGGAGGGAAAAGGAAATCTGTGAGTAGCAAGCAGACATCAATGTTCAAAATGTGTATCCTGTCAGGAAAAATAAAATAAAATAAAAAGGTAAAACAAAATGTGTGAAGATCTAGGGCCAGTTAGTATTAGGGTCAACACACCTCTGGAAGTTGGCTGCACCCAGCACAGCAAAAAGGCAGTCCCCATAATGAAATGCTAAACTATCACAGGGAGGTTAAATATGTCACTAGGTTAAGTTAAAGGTCAGTGACTAAGTAGTCATTCTTGGAAATGTTTCCAATAAAGTAAGTATGAAATTTTTATATGCAAATTAAATTAACCCATGTTGGAAATCTGAAAATTTTGCTTTCACAGAAAATAACATTTCTTAACAATGCCAAGAAAAGTAACCTCTACTAAGAATCTTTTACTGAAACCTCACAATATTTTCTGAGTCCTTATTTATTAAATGAAAGATTAAATGGTCCATATATAACTTTAGAAAAAAACAAGATTGCCAGAGATGTTATTATATCTTGTGTACCTGCCAACCAAAAGTGTTGTTTGATTGAAATTTAGGAAGACACATTGATATTTTGCGGAGAAAGCTAGAGGTGGATTGTGGGCTGCCCCTTTGTAGGGTTCCTCCCACCCAGGACACCTGAGAACCAAGAAAGAAAAGAGCCTTTCTCCATCTTACCCTCAAAGCAGAAGGGCCATCCTGCACATCACAGAGTCATACAAGCCACCCTTCCAAAGCTCCACTGTGGGGTCACTTCCCCTGGTGCCTGCTCCATCTCTGAGCTAATGAGCTCACAGAAGAAGCCCCAGCTCCCCTGTGTTACCCTGATATGCAGGTCTTTCTCCTCTTTGGGGTGCTCCCTTGTCTTCTGCTAGATATTCCTGCTAAGAGTATTTTCATTGATGAAGAAATTGAGTTTTATAGAAACTGAATTCCTTGAGACCTCCAGCTAGTAAATTCAGTGCAAGAACTAGTGCTGTTTGACTCAAGATATTAACCATTCCATTAAAAATATTAGCCACTGTAATCATTAACAATATTAACTAAATGTAATTATTGCATATAATAACATGTTAAAAACCATTTAAAAAATAGGGTATCTTGCTGGGCATGGTGACTCATGCCTGTAATCCCAGCACTTTGGGAGGCCGAGGCAGTCGGATCACAAGGTGAGGAGATCGAGACCATCCTGCCTAACACGGTAAAACCGTGTCTCTACTAAAAAATACAAAAAATCAGTTGGGCGTGGTGGCGGGCACCTGTAATCCCAGCTACTCGGGAGGCTGAGGCAGGAGGATGATGTAAACACGGGAGGCGGAACTTGCAGTGAGCCGAGATCGCTCCACTGCACTCCAGCCTGGGCGACAGAGCAAGACTCCGTCTCAAAAAAAAATAAAAATAAAAAAAATAGGGTATCTTTCAGCATCACCTATTTGCTATGAGTGGGTTACAAATTAGGTTCATTTAATCCAGAAGATGATGAAGGGTAAATATCTTTCCATCTATTGGTGTCAGTATTTGAAGGGATGACACATACATTCAAAGCTTAAGCCATGTTTCATGTGTGTATATACATATATAATAGACCTTATTTTCACAGACTTCTGTTTAGGTGCACCTAGCTGTGTACTAAGAGAGAGGTGGAAAAAAATTGGAAAGGAGCCATGATGAGACAATAAGCAGACCTGGTTTAATAACTGCTGTAATGTACAGTCTGGAGCAAGAAATATGTAGCGAACATTTACCATTCACTAATATATGTTTCCGAGCAATGCCAATGTGATTTTCAGCACATTTTAGATTGTTTGGCAGATGATAAATTTGTGCTATGTAGGGCCTGTCTTTATTTTCCAAAGGGGATTAAACTCCGAACCTCATATCCACATCATAAGTGCTCAAAATGGTAGCTAGTGCTGTTAATTCAATGTCTGCAAAATCTAAATTATGCTCCATACAAGTGGATTATACACATATAAGCACATAAATGCATGTATATATAATACATATTATAAATATATGCTAGAAATTTTGGTATTTCATATTGTCTTACATGTCTACACTTTATGAATACTAGTATTAATGGGAAAATAAAGAAATCTTTCCTAAATGATCTTAAATAGCAGAAAAAAATTAGAAGTTACAAATGACTTAAGTTGTTCTGGATTTAGAAATGGAGGGGCATTTTTATAACACCTAAATGGAGGGAAATGTTTAAATCTATAAACCAGATCACAGAGACCAGGTTTTTATAAAGCTTAGTTTGTACAATCACAACCTGTATGAGATAGAGATCTTAGACAGTGTAAGACAGTCACTGAAAAGGAGAGATGGAAAACAGAACCTATGATGTAATTTCTAATTTCATAGTACAGTCATTTATACTAATTAATAATGGAGTAGATCATTGCTCATGAATAGCAAATAGTATTATTAGACCACTGCATATTTTAAACATGATTGCATTACTTATTGTCTGGTTATTGTCACAGATGTACTCAGAATTGTGGAATCTCAAGATAAGAAGGAAGGTTAAAGGTTATCCAGAGCCCAAAAATATCTCAGCCAAGTTGTTATTCAGCTGAGACTTAACACCTTCTAGAGAAGAAAAACCCTATAGCATCTTTGAACCATCTTTGAGCTACTCTAAAAATAAAAAGAAAAGAAAAACAACCATTCCTTAGCTGTGGCAAATACTGACTTAGTGCTTATAAAATGTCCATCTCTAACCAAAGGGTTAGACTCCTTGAAGTTTAATAAAAAACTAATAATTTATAGCTAGCAAGTAAAATCCACAGACCTGAAAGCAGCAGAGCTCCCAGTCCCATGCCAATAAACTCAAGAGTTAAAAGCAAAGCCCAGAGACTGAATTTAGCAAGCTCCAAAAGCCAACCCAAGGCCGAGACAAAGCATCTTGTTTTCACAAATGTTAGCAGACCAGAGCAAATTGGAAAGAGTGGGGGACATCAAAGAACCAGAATTTTGGCAGATCAAGATGATAAGCAGAAGAAAAGCAAACTGGCCCAAAACTAATGTAAACCTAGAAGGGAATACTAATCTTACTAATCCCAAAAACTGAATAGGTGAGCCAAAATAAAAAAGGCAAGGAATGGTAAAAGTGTGAATTAAAATGGGCATGTGCTTTGCAATGACCCACGTTCTTGTCTCTATTGTACAAATGGGCAAAATAGAAAACCTTCTACTGTATATCTTCAAAACTGAGTATCCCTGCTCTCCATTTTACTTTTCTTTTAGTAGGTGTAGAGTTATAACATTATAAAGAACTACAGCTGGGACAGATTTTATACAGTCCTCTCTCCTCCATTTCATGGATAGAGAATCTAACTTTCAGAGTCTCATCAAAGTGCTAGAAGTATTCCCATGTTCACAGCAGTGAAACTTTAACTCCCCCAGATTTAAAATCCAGCTCTGTCCCAAGTTGAAATTCATGTTCTCTACATTCCCTCACTGGATGAGACCACTCAATCTAACTTAGGCAAAAAGAAATGTCACAGAGAAGGCCACACACACAAAAAAATTTTATTGTGATTTTATTTATAATCATGGTGCCTATGCTATACCACAAAAGATAATAAATGACAATGCCTAATTGACTTACTAAAGAACAGAAGTTGTATCTCCTGGCAGTATTGCCCAACAATTTGCCATTGGCTATTGGTATTATAATGGAGAGAAATACTGCTTATTTTAATAAGTAACATGTTTATGGACAGGTTACATACTATTTGTCTTCTCTCAGACTCATTTTAGTGACTTTTTAATATTTGTATTATTTAACAATGCTTTTGAAATTTTTGAGTGCCATTTTTGTATTTTGTTCCAGGGCATTCTTGGCTCAGGTTTTGCATTAAAAGTACAAGAACAACACCGCCAGAAACACTTTGAGAAAAGAAGGAACCCAGCTGCCAACCTCATTCAGGTAAATGTCAGTGTAATAGGTAGATGGCAACATCTGTGTCCATAGTGCTTGATGGGTCATTTTCCAATCTCTGTGCTTTATTGCTTGGTAGAACTACTGCTTTGCTCCTTTTTATAAAATGAAGTCAGAACTTAATGTACAGTCTTGGATTTGGACAGGTGTTCCTCCTCTCCCAAACTGAAACACATGTATTTTTAGCAAATGGTCCATGCATTGTTCAGACTAAGTAACCATGTCAGCAAGGCCATGCAAAGGTTAGCAGTTGTGTGGCTCTTGGAATTATCTAATATGTCTTATGAATTACTTGATGAAACATAATTGATCATTAAGTGACGGAGCAGAACAGGGCATTGTTCCCTACATTACAATTACTTTCTCCAGCAAGATGTATGTTGCTGTTTTAAAGAACAACGTATTTGTTTAGAATGTCAAGGTTTAATACCTGTGAAATTGCTTTTAGTGCCATCTAGGGCAGTTAGCGGAAATAGCTATCCTATTTTGAGAGCTGATGGGACTATGGAATACATCAGTGTTTGAGAATATTAAACAATAAGTATATAATTTGAAGCTAGTTCCTAATACATAGGTTGTTATTTAGCATTTCGTTTTCTTTTCAGTAACTCAGGATTAGCTTCAGCACTAAAAGGAATGCTTCTCCTTTTGCCATCCATATATTTTCCATCCTAGATCCAGGTTAAGAATCACAAAATATATTTTTTGTTAGATTCATAATGTAGAGTTGACATTTAGTTATGGACAAAATAATTCTACAATCTAAAGTTTCTCCCCTCCTGCTAGGGAAGTGGAAGCTACCGAATTTCTAAACTGGAGGGGCTTGAAATGGTGCCCCAAGGCCCTAGGAAACTTGCCTTAATGCTGCAGTAACGGACACACTGTATTTTTGTTGTTGTTTTGTTTTGTGTTTTGTTTGTTTTGTTTTTTTGAGACAGAGTCTCGCTCTGTCGCCCAGGCTGGAGTGCAGTGGCGCGATCTCGGCTCACTGCAAGCTCTGCCTCCCAGGTTCACGCCATTCTCCTGCCTCAGCCTCCCGAGTAGCTGGGACTACAGGCGCCCGCCAACACGCCCGGCTAATTTTTTTGCATTTTTAATAGAGACGGGGTTTCACCGTGTTAGCCAGGATGGTCTCTATCTCCTAACCTCGTGATCCGCCCGCCTCGGCCTCCCAAAGTGCTGGGATTAAAGGCGTGAGCCACGGCGCCCGGCCACAAGCACACTGTTTTAATTTAGAATGTAGGTTTGGGTGGGTGGGTTGGTGGGAGGTCACCACCGCAACCCCTACCTTTAGTGTTTATCTGTGGCTGTGATATATGCAGTGCCTCCCACAGACATGGTGCTGGGGAAGGAAGGGGGCAGTATGGCTCAGTTATATCATGAAGGAGATCTGTTTATATCTAATCATTAAATGAGAATATTAATTTTTAAATCAAGCTATTCTGCAACTGTTGACAAGAAAGTAGACCATCGGGCATGACTTCCAATGCAAATCACTGAGAATCTCTATTTTTTTACATTATTTTTGACGATTTTTTTTTTACATATTCTTTACAGGTTTTAAAAGGTCACTAAAGAGAAAGTAAACTCTATTTTCTTATATGAAGTGGGAGTTTAAGATCTGATGCCAAACAATAATCAGCAGAATGAAAAGAGGAGTCACACACTTTAGGACACACGCAAAATACCCCAAGGTCCAGAATTCATAGCCTTTCATCCTTTAGCACTCCTTAACTGGTTACACATGTTCCAATACTACTAATAAGCTTTTCTCTTTACTGTTCTTATCCTTTAATTTCCCTTCACTCTAGAACAATGTTTTCCAACCTGTGAGTGCAGAAGTTATCACATGGGTTCCTTTCATCCGTCTGAGCACCAAGCTCTGTCTACATATGGAACCAATAATACATTTTACACAATAAAATCTCTTGGAATATCAGCTGTTTTGTTAGAAAATGAGCTCTTTGAGGAATTTCTCATGCACATATCAGTTGTGATGATACAAAGCTGTGCTGCTCAATACCGTAACCACTAGCTACATGTAGCTTTTTACATTTAAATTAATTAAAATTAAAAACCAAGTTTGCCAATGGCACTAGCCACTTCTCAAGTGTTCAATAGCTACAAGTGGCTATCAGCTGCCATACCATACAAGAGAAATATAGAGAATAACTGCAGGAAATCTCCTGATCTAACTTATCATTATTGACTACTAGACTGTGTAAGAACAATTTCCAATTGAACTTGAAAATAAATTGCTATTTCTACAGCAAATCATTGGAGCAGAGGCATTTATATGTCTACAGTCAAAATGCGGCAAGGCCTCCCTCACAGGTAACCCTATGGAGGAGATGCTAATTGAACAGTTTTACTTGGAGGCCTGGAATTTTATTTTATGGAACTGGGTTATGTAACATATATTGTGATCAGTAATTGAACTTGTACAAATGCAGGTAACAACGAAGTAAAATCATGAGTTTTTATTTTACTTAGAACTCCAACTTAAATGTTATTCTTAACAAAAATAATGCAAAATGGAAGGCTTGAAGCATTCAAGAGTACTTTTAAAATCTAATCATAGTTTCATTAATCAAAGTAGAATCTACTAATTTTAAAAGCAATTGCTCCTTCATTTAAATGCAATTAATTTATTTATTACACATAGAAATAATAATATAATTATTAATTTGTTCATTGTTCTTCCTTGCTATAGTCTTTAGACAGAATTCAAGGCCTTAAGCCTTGATTATATATTGTAGAAATTTATATTTCAGGATGTAGTAGATTGAAAAGCAAACTTCATTTAATCATCCTTTCACTTTCTTACCCAATAAACCTGACTTGGTTTGCTGAACACACAAACCATCAAGCTCAAAAGCGTCTCATTTATTTTAGGCCAGAGTCACTATCTTCTTAAAAGGGCAACTGAGATGCCCAAATTGCTTCATCATTTGGTTGGTGAGAGAACTAAATTAACCAACATTTCAGAGTTTTAGGAAAAAAATTTAAAACCCCAGAAGCTTGCAGCAAATTTAGCTGTGTCAATATCTTTGCATGATTCTTTTAAATTTGCTTTTCATTTCAAGCTGGAGCAGTCTGGAAAAAGAAATTAGCTCTCAGTAATGTTTTGAATAACTGCCCAAACGTCACAACTTTTATTAATAATGCTTAAGACTCATGAAGTGCTTTTTAGTTTGCAGGGTGCTTCTAATACATTATGTTACTTGATCCTCAGGACAAGCCTAGGAGGAGCTAGGACTCAAATCCCTGCTGTCTGAATCTGAATCCATTGCCCCTTTCAAAAAGCAGCATTTACATCCTCATAAATATATGCTTTATTAGAAACAGAAACAGGGAATTAAGTAAAAGTTTGTGAAATAAATGCTGGTAGGGATAGAAGATGTTGCTTTGATGCCAGCTGACCCAAAAGAAAAATATATATATTTGTATTGAAACTTTGGCTTCCCCCAGTAAAATGACTTAGTCTCCACCCAATTACCCTAAAGCGAAGCCACTAGTGATTAAGCTCAAGCCACTTACATAGAGATTTTACATCTTTTTAGTGCTCCAGTCATCAATAAAAACAATGCCAGGTGTGGTGACTCATGCCTGTAATCCCAGCATTTTGAGAGGCCAAGGTGGGAGGATCGCTTGAGTTCAAGATCAGTCTGGGCAATATAGTGAGACCACATTTCTGTAATAAATAAATAAATAAGAACAGACTCAGAAAAAAAAAAATCTTAAATGTGAAAAACATGAAGGCAGGAAAAAAAACAGAAGGTAAGATAAAGTTGTGAAAATTTCCCTGAAACTAGAATAAACAGAGATTGAAAATAAAGCAAAAAAGATAAGAAACGTGAAGGGCCCATCCAATGCATTGGATATGCATTCCAACTGGATATGCATATCCAATATCCAGCTAATAAAGATATCTCAGCTCAAGTGCAGGGAAACTAAGAGGAAGATTTTATCAAAGAAATACGACATTATGATTCTCCAGAACAGTAGGACGGGAGTGGCCACAGTAGAAGAGCTCACCAAGTGTCCAGCACTGTGAACCAAAAACTTCACACCAAGATTATCATAGTGAAATATCAGAAAACTTACAAGAAGGAGATCCTAAATGCTCTCTGAGCAGGACAGAGCCAAAGGATCAAGAATAAGGATGACATAGGATTTCTCATTAGTAACCCAAAAATTAGAAGACAATGAAACAATACTTTCGAAATTATAGAAATTATTTTCAACCTAGAAGTCTATATCCAGCCAAACCACCATCAAGTGTGAGAGCAGCACCAAGGCACTTTTAGGCATGCAAGATCTCAGAAATTAATCTACCATTTACCTTTACTCAAGAAACTTCGTAAATAGAATTTCTCTTCCAAAACAAGGGGATAAGCCAAGAGACAAAGAGACATGGAGTCAAGAAAGCAAGAGATTCCGCACAGGAAAGAGCAAAGGGGATTTCTATGATGATAGGGAAGGGAAGTCCCAAGACAACAGCTATGCAGGTCTTGAGAACAGAATGAGAAGGAGGCTGAGAGCTCCAGGAGAAAGATCTTCAAGGAAGCGAAAGAATGGAATTCTCAGATTTCATGACGCATTTGACCAGAGGAATTTTATAGTTCTGTTGGAAAGATCTGGAATGTAATCATAACAGGTACATATACGCAAATCAAGAAATTAAAATAGGACAATTATAACTCCAAAAAAAAAACCAAAAACTTGTATAAGAAAGAAATAGTAGCCATAGTACATCACATTGCTGAACTGGGAACAACAGTTACATTGTCAAAATAATATTAAATAGTAACTTAGCTAAGAATTGTGATATTAAGTGTTGATAGGATGAAAGGAGAGGAAGAGGGCATGTAAGTGGGCAATATCAGTATCTTTCAGGATAGGAAGTTAATTGATAATGTCTAAAATTGAAAAATCAAGAAATATAACTATAAGCATAATCCTTAAAAATAAGCATTCTTGGCTGGATGCAAGTGGCTCATGCCTGTAACCCCTGCACTTTAAGAGGCTAAGGTGGGAGGATCACTTGAGGCCAGGAGTTCAAGACCAACCTGTGCAACATAGCGAGACCCCACCTCTACAAAAAAATTTTAAAAAGTCAAGTGCAATGGCACACACCTGTAGTCCTCACACACCTGTAGCTACTCAGGAGGCTGAAGCCAGAGGATTGGTTGAGCCTGGGAGTTTGAAGCTGCTGTGAGCTATAATTGTACCACTGCACTCCAGCCTGGGTGATAGAGTATGACCCTGTCTCAAAAAAAATAATAATAAATAAGGATTCTTAAAAATAGAAGCAACAACTGTAAGAATTGAGGGGGTTGCCTCTGAGGAACAGAGAGTACTGTGAAGAGAGATGTGGAAAGGGATTGCTGGTTAATAGCCTAAAACTTTCAGGACTTTGACATTTAAAACTCTGTACCTTGAAAAAATAAGCTCCATGTTCATTATTCCTTTGGATGGTCAGCTGAAACGTTCTAGACCATTTTCAGTAAGGATCAAACATGCCATAACAGTAATACTTGCAAGACAAACAAAATACTCCCAAAAAACTGAATTATACTGGCCTTGTACTTATTGAGCAAAGTCCAAATCTGTTTGGCTGCCTAGAGCACCAGCATCACCTGCTAAAGGGTAAAGTTGGCTCTCATTTTGCTTCTTGTTGATTTGTCCTTTGAATTGTATACACCATGTCAATCAACCAGAGGAAATCCCTCTAAGTGTTATTTTTCTCTTGCCAACTACTGTGTGATTTTGGCTTTAAATATAGGAACATCCGCTACTGGATCACAGGGATGTGGGTTCAAAGTTTAGCTACTAGAAACAATTTGCTAAGAGAGGCCTAAGGACAAAATAAAATTATTAGAGTGTAAAGGGCATAGAGTTCCACTTCCACCTTCATTTTTAGTGTTAACTAATATCAGCCATGCGACAGATGCCACCTGCACCTTCCATACCTCTCATTTAAAAGGCATTTTTGGGAGATGAGTAATGAAGGGAACAAGAGCTTAGCTGTTGGGATCAATTTGATAGAAAAATAACAAGACGTCAGATCTCATTGTAAAGAAAATCTTTAATTTTCTCAGAGTGGCCTCTTTTGCCCCCAGTTCTTTATAACATTCACAGGCAATGCCTCGGCCCCATTCTTTTGTTGTTCTGTTGTTTTGGATTTTTTCACTGGTATCTAATAATGTACAGACCTGCTATATGCTTCTAGTTCTACAGGAGTCTTGCTTTCAATGTATCAAAAATCATATATGTGTGACGTCTTCTATGGAAATTGTTTAATTAAGGCAGCCGTCTGTGTCATCACAACATTAGAGGATCTCTGGGCACCACTACTACAGAAGAAGCTGCAATCCTAAATCCATGTGTTTTCCTTAATTATTCTAAATCACTCTATAAATTGTGTGTGTATAATATTTGCAAAAATTAACATTTCAAGATGATGCAACAATAGTTGCATTATATAAGATGTCAAGATACTTAGCACAAATTTCCACAGATTTGTAGATTAAATCAGCATGAGCCATGTAATGAAGGCAAGGAACTTTGGTTCAATCATTTAAACCTTCCTCAAAAATATAAAAAAGTCCCTCAGGTTCTACTACTATATTTTTCTAGTTTTTTTATATAACTTTCTGAAATTTCATTGAAGTACAATGTGCATGCAGAAAAGAGCACGTATCTTAGGAGAACTGAGCACACCTGCATAACCAGCACTCAGATAAACAGAGCAGGACCTCCTGTGTACCCCTTTGCAATCACTATCCCATAAGGATAACAACTGTGCTACCTTCTAACAGCATAGAATAGTTTTCCCTGGTTTTTGTACGTTATGGAAATGTACTCCTTGGTGTCTTCTTTTTCTCACTCAACGTTATTCACATGAAGTTCATCCATATTGTTGAATGTAGTTATATGTACTATTACCATATAGTATTGTACTATGTAAATGTATCACAAATTTTCTGTTTATTCTACTGTTTCTGGGTATTTTGGCATTTCCAGCTTTAGTTTATTAGAAACCAACATATAGTACATACTTTTAATGAACATATATAAGCATGTATGTTGAAAATATACCTAGGAGTGTGTAGTTGTATCATAGGATACATAAGTGTTTACCTTTCATAGAAACTTCCAGTTTTCCCAAGTAGTTGTGTCAATTTTTAACTTTTATTCAGCATACATTTATTCATTGATATTCTCAGGAAAAGGAATATTGTTAGATCACATTTTCTTCATTGTAGATTTCACAATCATGACTGATGGTTATGTACTAGGGATATGGCCCATTTAAATGAATTGGTCTGCGAGGCATGGTGGCTCACGCCTGTAATCCCAGCACATTGGGAGGCCAAGGTGGCAGATCACTTGAGGTGAGGAGTTCAAGATCAGCCCGGCCAACATAGTGAAACCCTGTCTCTACTAAAAATACAAAAATCAGCTGGATGTGGTGGTGTGTGCCTGTAGTCCCAGCTACTCAGGAGGCTGAGGCACGAGCATCGCTTGAACCCAGAAGGCAGAGGTGGCGGACAGCCAAGATAGTGCCACTGCACTCCAGCCTGGGGGACAGAGGGAGACCCTGTCTCAAATAAATAAATAATAAATAAATAGGTTTGTCACATAAAATAAAATGTTTTGATTAATCTACTATAATAAAACAGTTTTCTCTGAGGAGACTGGAGTAAATACCTGGTCATTAGAGATGTCTGCAGACTCATTACAAAGAAAGAAATTTACCAAAATCTATATGGGAAAGTAAGGTCGGGCAGTCTCTCAAATGAGCAGTTCAGACGGAAGCTTTTCCAACAACAGTCTTCAAGCAGTCAGCAAGTCTCCATGGAGGGATTCTATGACCGAGAGCCAGGCAATCTGAGATATTGTCTCAACTCCACCAACCTTGTATAAACCTCTTCATTTATCTGGGCCCTTCTTTTCTCACCTACAAAATAGGAATCTTAACTCACACTTTGATTGTGAGGATCACATAAAAATACTTTGTCTTATATATGCCAGGTATAATTATATGAAATGGAGAGAGTTTATGTTTTACGTCAAAGAGCTATAAACATATTCTTAGATCATGGCAAAATCCTTAGGTGTTTTGCAGCTATACACCTAGAGAGTACATTTTCCCCATCTTGTTTTAGTTCTGCTTCTTGATATCACTATCTTCATTTTTAGCATTAGAAGTATTACATAGTTCAAGGACTTCATTAATTCAATCACTAGCATACCCTGCTGTTCATTAGTTAACTAGTTAGCTTACTAGTTGCATACTGGATTTTCATTAGTCTTTTGCTTCTCCCTTATCAAATATTGATTAAAGATCAATCTCTAGAATGTATGCTCATGCTCAAGTCGCTTACCTAACTACTATCTTGGATATTAGCATTTAACCAGTCAATCATTACTTTTTGTTTTGGATAATATAGTATCTTTCCCTTACCAATTCAAAAATTACGTTATATTACACTTTTTGGGCCTTTTGCTTCTTGGTGTGTTGTTTTGAAAAGCAGTTCTGGCCAGGCGCAGTGATTCATACCTGTAATCCCAGCACTTTGGAAGGCCAAGGCAGGCGGATCACTTGAGGTCAGGAATTTGAGACCAGCCTGGCCAGCATGGTGAAACTCCATCTCTACTAAAAATACAAAAAAAAAAAAAAAAAAAAATAGCCAGGCATGGTGGTAGGCACCTGTAGTCCCAGCTACTCTAGAGGCTGAGGCACAAGAATCACTTGAACCCAGGAGGCAGAGATTGCAATGAGCTGAGATCGCACCACTGCACTCCAGCCTGGGCAACAGAGTGAAAGTCCATCTCAAAATAAATAAATAATATAATAAAATAAAATAAAATAAAAGAAGTTCTGATGTGGTGCAATATGTTTAACAGCCAGATGAAAATGCCAAAGTAGCCTTCTTCCTCCTTTGGGTATTTATCAGGGCTAAGTATGAGAGGCAAAAGATTCTTCATGTGTAGTAACTTAATCATTTTTTATTTTATTCTATCTCCTGCTCTCTTTTTTCTTTTTCATGTCCCCATCTATGCCACATGCAGTGTGTTTGGCGTAGTTACGCAGCTGATGAGAAATCTGTTTCCATTGCAACCTGGAAGCCACACTTGAAGGCCTTGCACACCTGCAGCCCTACCAAGTAGGTATCAGTGTGACAGCTGCCACTGTAGTTGAGTCTTTTCAAGTCTGTTAAACAAACCATACCCACACACACAAAAAAAGGTGTTAATGTTTGGCTTCTCTTATTCTCTGTTGCTCCTAGAGAGATTCAAACCTATTTAGTAGCAGTTCTGGCACAAAACTAAATGGAATCAGTATCATTCCTCACAATCCACAGACTGGGGTTAAAGATTAAAATAATGTAAATTTTATAGAGATTTATTTCTACTATTTCATGCTTATTTTCTAATGTCTCATTTCATAAAGCCCACCAGCATCCTAAAGGTAAGCACCATAGTTCTTGAAAAACAAGGATTATTTATTTTGCACCCATCGCCTGACCCCAAGAGATGAGTGCTTAGAGAGTAATCCATCTTTGTACGTTTAGATCTCTCAAAGCCATTTCTCATCTGGATCCTCTCTGGATGGTCCTCAAGCTTTTACTTGCAGATCAAACTCACGTCAGTGGCAAAAAAAGAAAAAAATAAGAGTCCTGATAGGATAATAGTTTACAATGAGGCAATGGGACCCAGCAGATTAAAATTTGGAATTGGCATTCACAATTTTAAAGTAAGACTACTTTTCTTCACATTTCATTTGCCAAAGTAAATCACCCAGCCATGCCTAAACTCAAAGAAAATGGGGAAGCACAATTTTACCTTTTACCATGTGCCTAGAAGGAGGCAAGAACCAAGGACATTATGGACAGTCCTAATGATTATCACAGAGATCTGTAATTTAAAAAAAAAAAGGGCTTAGTCTTGGAGTCTTGGAAACCTGGACTCTAGTTCAACTATCACAGAAAATGTTAGATCATATTCACCACCTAATTAAAGAAGTCCTCACTGAAATACCAAAGCAGTAAGTCATGAGAAAGGCTTTCTGTGAGTCACCCAGCTTGATTAGCATAGTCAGTTCCTCAGGTTGTTCAAAAGTTATTAAATTGCTCATCCGACTTAGCATTTGAGAGCATCGGCTGTTTTTCTTCATAGCCCAACAAAACCTTAATCCTAGTGGCTTCATGGGATTCAGGACACCTAACTACTGTGACTCAGAAAAAGCCACCTGTTCTTACTGATCTTGGGGGATATCAGCTGAGGAAACCTCCATGACATTTCCTGGCAGTGCCATCTTAATGGAGGTTTGAGATGCAGCAGAATGCATACCATTGGGAAGCACCAGATCCAGTGGTGCTTGGATTAACTACATTACTTCCCTGTTCTGCCCTTGGCCTCAGTTTTCCCACCCATAAAGAGAAGGACAAGAGTTGGGCAAGATAATTCCTAAGCTCTAATGGGAAATGCCTCCTGGTGGGTGGTATCTAAAATTCTTGTCAGCACCTAGGACAGAGATATTCATAGCGCTCCAGGGATTTCAGAGAGGATGGAACCTTAGCATGGATAGAAGCATGGATGCTGTTGAATGCATGTTTGGATTAAAATCCTCTTTTCATTTAGATCTTGAAGTTTAGTTGAACTTTTTATGGAGTTTAAGACCCTTTCAACATTTTGATATTAAAAAACCAAAAATAGAACATAACTCCTGTGCCATTTATTCATTGGGAGTATGAACCAAAAATAAAAATTATATAGAAATTATATTTCTAGTCTTCATGAAGTTTGCTAGGTAAATGTAAAAAGGGAATCTGAGTAGGAAAACCGATAGGGAATTCTCAAGTGACAGAGAAGAGTGGTCTATTATCATATGTGATTATTTGGCTTCCCACTTACTGCAGTTTTTGGATTAAAAGTCATTAAAAGCTTGAAAAAACTGTTTAATAATAAGTCAAATTCCCCCGGTAAATCAACTATTATTTTATTCACATAAGTTCTTTCTATTCCTCTGATATTTTCCCTGTCTTAAGTGGGGGTGGAGGTGGAGGAGGATTTATGCAAACACCTGTGTTCCTCATGTCTCACTGTGTCTTTCCCTCACTTTCCTTTTCCTGCAACCTCATGAACCATGGGGCTCAGCTCCATTGAATGAAGAACAGTTATTTGTCCAGAATGACACAGCAGTCACTGGTAAAGTTCATGGGAAACTAGATGTCCTAACATCTCTCCCTCCAGTGATGCTTCATTGCTTCAAAATGCAGAGGTTCTTAATCTTTGTTGTTGTTTTTTGTTAAACCATTGAGAATGTGATGGAAATTATGGGGTCTTTCCCAAGAAAGATATTCAATGCATGAGAAAATCAATACTTTGTCTACAATTTTAATGTATTCACAGAGTCCCTGAAGCCAAGTTCAAACTTTTGCTTTACAAAGCAAACTTGCTTTAATCAAGTGACAATAATTTTCAATGACTTAAAGGGATCTTTTTACATTTAAGTGGCTTAACGAATGGAGAGTGTTGTAGTAAGAAACAGACTACAATTACTATTTTATTTACATTGTGTATTTTCCTTTAGCATTCAGCCTAAGAACTTCTGATGGGAAAGATCATTTATTCAGTCATGTATGCGTTCAACAATTACTCATTGAGCACCTATGATGTGCAAGGCATAGTTCTAGGCACTGAGAATGAAGCAGTTGGAGTTTAAAAAAAGTTAGAATCTCTGGCCTTGGAAAGTATGTATTCAAGGGATGCTGGGATAGACAATATAAATAAATAAATATAGGATATGTTAGATGGCATTAAATGCTAAGGAGAAAAGTAAAATGAAGAAGGAATTTAGGGAGCATCAGAGGCTATAATTTCAAATAGGTGGCCAGGGAGAAGGTCAATTTATCAACAATATCATCAACATCATCATCAATGTTATTGTTATCATTAAAAACATCAGCCCCATGCTGTTGTTCCCCATAGTTTTAGAGACACAGTGGGATGCTTTGATTCCACTAAATAGGATGAGAGAGAGATCTAAGAAACAGCTGTGCAGGGCAGAGAGAAATGGGAGGAGGGACACTCAAACCTGCCAGAGATACAACCAGCAGTTCCTTACTCTCTCTTTTCAGTTCTGGTTTGTCTCTTACATACACTCTAGAGGTCTTAGCAGTTCTATTTCAAAGTTTTGTTTTAATAACAGAAGGATGTATAGAAGCAAGTACTTTTCTTGGTTTTCTCCTCAAAGAGAGTGAAACTGCAAAGGTCAAAACACAGGTAAATATGCTATTTAGGGAATGAGTCAGATATTGTATGAGGCTATGGGGAATTATCAAGCTCCAAAAACACCTTGTGGTACCTTAAGAAGTGGGGATTTGGGGATTATCTAACCTAAAGC
Organism: Symphalangus syndactylus; assembly: GCF_028878055.3. Taxonomy (NCBI): domain Eukaryota; kingdom Metazoa; phylum Chordata; class Mammalia; order Primates; family Hylobatidae; genus Symphalangus; species Symphalangus syndactylus. The sequence goes on along the minus strand of NC_072424.2, from coordinate 49,830,312 downwards.
CTTTGATTTACTCATAAGAAAACCAAAACCTGCAAGCAAATAAGGTGCCTGCCCAAAGGCACACAGCTCGTTTGCAAAGAGTACAGACCCTACACCATGGTGCTTAGACCTACATTTGCTAAAATGAGTTATTACAAATGCCACTCAACAGTATAGGCTAAAAGAGTTTTGGTAAATATTCTATGTACCTTATTTACTCCAAGGAAATTTAGATTTTATATGATACCAAAAAAAATCTGCCTCAGCAAGTGACTGAGATACAATTCATTAATGAATCCAGGTTTAGAAACCTAAGTCTGCCAGATGCACAGAGAACAGTTATGTTGTAACTAGCAACATTCTAAGAGCCCTTGCTAATGCTGGTTAGATCAGAACCACTTTTTCTTAGCCATGGATAGCTTTGGCTAATGAAAAGTCTATTGCTTTTTATTCTATGTAGGCAGTCTTGGCTCTGCTAAGTAAATGTTGTGCTATCTCTGGTCTGTATCACAAAGAACATATGTTAGCAAGTTGAGTACATTTATTATAAAGAACATTGCTTTTGTGGATCTTGCATGAAAAGAGTTACTTAAGGTATTTGATTCCCCAATCTCCAATTTGGCCATTATCAAGTGCTATAAATATATTCACTGGTTTATCATCATTTCTCTTCTGCCTGCACGCACCTGAAGGAAAGAACAAGGGGAAGCATCAAGCAGGTTTGTGATTTCTCTCTTGCTACATGTTTGTTTATAAGTCTGATACCTACCAGATGTTTTAAATGTGTCTCATGTGAGTAAAATCGATCAACAAATACAAGATGATTAAAAGTGACCTTTCACAAGATTGCCTGCAAAGGTTGCTATTTTATTGATTTTCCCCCCTTAGTATCAAAGTGTCTTTCCGCAAATCACTCCCTGCTTTTTCAAAATCTGCAGGGCATGGAACATTTGGAGGTGGGGGGGGAGGGGAACTGATCTCGGATTAGTCCTTGCTGTCATTTTCCCAGACAGAAGTCTTATCAAAGTCTTCAAATATGGTAATCTAGAGAATGAAACAAAGGAATTTTTTTCTGAATGTTAAAAGTCCAGGCAGCAGTCTAGGATACACTCCCCTTCACTAGGGTCCTTCTTTTGGAGTGATATATATATAATCTTTTTTTTTTTTGGCAAGATGAAACCATCTCTCTGTGACATCTCCAGATCTCCAGCCCACTGAGTGCTAAGGTCTACTCAAGTGACTCAGAAAGAGCCCCACCCCCATCTTTTAGGAAGAAGACAGCCCTCCCAAAAATTCCCCAAATAATTTATTATCAGTTTCCCATGACTTAGATGGAATGCGTCATCAGATTACAGCAGAGAATTAAACCTAGAGGGAATACGAGGTGAAAGAAAAATTTCTTGATCTGTGTTAATGAGTACCAGGAAGTGCCTAGATTTGAGAGCAAAGCCCTGAAAAACAGAGCCAGGTGGAACCCAGCATTAATGATGTGAAGAGTGGCAGAGGCAGAACCAGCAAGGAGAATCCCAGGTGCCTGGAAAGGAAGAAGAGATACATTTTTTTCCTATCATTGTCACTCTGTTTCCATAAAGAAATGAAGGCATCCACCTACCCAGAGTTGGTCTCTAAGTGGAGGCCAGTGTGGGCCCAGGGATTGCTCTTTTAGCTTAGTACTATTATAATAATTATATTAATCATAATATATGCAATACTGAAGCCAGTTTTGAAAGTTCACTTGGTGTATTAAGGCTCTGGATTATCCATTTTTGCATTATGTTTATATGTAGAGATATACAAATCAAAACATAAATGCATTCGTCTATGATGGGAGATAGGTACGATAGGATATACAACATCAGGCACATCTTCTGGGTAGGTAACCTACCCAAGGGATGGCATTAAAGTCCCTTCTCTTATTTGGTAGCATAGAGTTAGAGCCAAGGGCATTGGATATTCCTTGGAGATATTTCCAGAAAAAAGTCATTCCTCCCCACCTAAGAAACGTTTTTGATCAAAGAGAGGTTCTAGTCATTAGATTCAGAATAGTCTTTGCCTAGACACTGGAAGAGCCAAGCTGACCAATTCTAGACCTTTAGTCCCTTTTCTAGATTCCATACAGAGCTCACCATCCTTCTGTGCTGACAATTTTACTTGAAAAAAGTTACACAAAATAAATCATAGCCATTTTAAGCTAGCTTATAGTTGCTTTGGTGATATTTTAAAAGCTTTGATTGTCTCAGGAGCTATCCATTTACTAATTATCTCAAAGGGTGATCTGCCTCCAAATCCAAAGGACAGAGACCATCTTTGGCACAAATTCCAGAGCTACCTGAGAGTGCGATCAACCATCTTAGTTTCATCCTCCAAAACGGAGCTGTTAACACCCAAAAGAGAAGTGTGTAAATGACATGGAGGTGCTCGAAAAAGTGTAAACTCTATGGCAATCCTGAAGGAGGGGTCACCTTGGGCTGGCACAATGATATTGTACTGTTTTTAAATGTTAGCACAGCGGAAAACAAAGACAAAATTAAAGCGTCACTGTTGAGCTTCTGCTCACCAGTCCAAAAACAAGCTTCCTATTCAGTTGTCACAATTCAAAAAAACTACCAACCAGATTTTCCACATGATGTTCGCATATATCTGCAACATTTACCTCTCTGCATGCAGCAGACTGAGGTTGTCAAAGATAACTCACCCATAGGTTTAAATATGTACAAAACCACTGAAGTGGGTTGATGACTTACAGAATCACACATGGAAATTTCTTGCTTCTCTGTGGTCATTGAACATTTGGCAAAAACCACCTTGAAATAAGTCCTGCACTATTACTTAGCCTAGATGCCTTATTTAATGTCTTATGTTTCATACACTTAGGTGTCCTATCTTCCAACTAGCTGTCACATCACCCTGGGTAAAGCTATTACAGAATGTGCTCAATAAATAATTCTTGGATACAGTGATAAAATGGCCCTGACCTCAAGTAGTTTGTGGGAAGAGATAAAACACCAACAAAAAAATGGGAAGAGAGGAGAAATATAAAAAGAGAAATAAAAAATTAAAAACATTGCAATAATCTAAGGAAAGTAAGCTCCCATTTAATATTATGTAACCTTTCACCTTGTTGCGCCCCATACACAGAATTTATAATCCTGCATAATGAATGCAGAAAGGCTATTGTAATAACAATAGCAACCGTACCATCTTAAAGTAATAAAGTTGTCCTTACCCAAGCAAAATATGCACAAAGTAAAATGCATTTATAATGAGAGTTCTTCCTTAGAGAAGAGTAGATCTGGGTCCAGAGTATTGTTAATTAATGCTTGACCCCATTTCAAAGGAACTAATTAACACCACCCAACTGCAGAGTCATTTACTGCCTTTGGGACCACGGAGTTATTGATAGTGAGTCAGAAAGGCAGAGGAGACAAGCTTCAGCCCAAGCAGAAGCCAACATTTTCACCTTTTAGCTCAGAGCTTGGAATCTCCTAAGTCCTTCTTCATGGTTTTTCTTTGTGTTACAAACTGAGAGAAACCCAAGTGTAGACGAGTTCAACACAGCAGCCAACATCCGCCTCTGGGTGCCTGGCACTCTCAGCAAAGGACGGAGCCCTGACTGTAGACTGGGTCATACACAGAGAGGCTTTTCTTTCTGCAACATTGATTAAGATGTCGAACACATTTATAGAACCCTTAGTTAACTATATTCCCAGCTTTGGAATGTTCTTGTTAAAAAGGGATTTTGTCTTTCTACACTGAGGTTAGGGTATGTTTAAACAAAATTTGCCCACGATGTCTTGGGCTAAGGAAAAATGTCACATTATTTATGACAGATCCAAAACTTTTCTTTAAAAATACAATGGTCAGGTGCAGTGGCTCACGCCTATAATCCCAGCACTTTGGGAGGCCAAGGAGAGTGGATCACCTGAGGTCAGGAGTTCGAGACCAGCCTGGCCAACATATTGTGAAACCCCGTCTCTATTTTAAAAATACAAAAATTAGTTGGGCTTGGTGCCGCATGCCTGTAGTCCCAGCTACCTGGGAAGATGAGGCAGAAGAATCACTTGAACCTGGGAAGCAGAGGTTGCAGTGAGCTGAGATCACACCACTGCACTCCAGCCTGGATGACAGAGCAAGACTCCATCTCAAAAAAAATAAAATAAAATAAAATACAAGCCATCAATCTGAAGAAGAGCTTTTTAAATATAGCTCAACTGAGCGATAGTGAAAATACTGTTTCATCAGTTCTCTTTGGTACACTCAGGTACAAATTACTGTTAGTCTCAACTGAGCCTGCTGTTTTTTCCTCTACTCCAAACATAAAATACTTCTTTAGCATCATTTAATCACTCATTTCTTTTCCTCTGAATTCTCACTAAAACAGTACTAATCTCATATATGTGGTGGTAAATGTGTTTATTGATTTCATTCTAGTAAAAAATTAGTTGGAAAAGTCATTTTTTAAACGGGACAAGTTTTTTTCTGTTTTGATATAAATTGTCATCTTCAGAGAACTGAATTTACCTGTGAACCCATCTGTCCAGAATAAGCCAATATTCTCACCTTGAGGTTTTATGTTGTTCTCCCTTCCTCTTTGACCAGATTATCAAATAGTAGTCAGTCAACACATTGATACAAGAAGGCTTTTCCTTCTATCTACCTAAGTTGTATTGCTACAAAAACAGATTATACTATCTGAGGTTTCGAGATTATCTATACATCTTGCTGCCTCTAGTTACTCTGTCTTCTTAATCAACAATGGTTGGCTATATGCCTGCTTGATACTTAAGCTTCCTTAGTGGCAATTTTAAAAGCGTTGCTAGAACTCTTTCAGATTTCTTAGTAGACTAAAGTTGCTTTACCAGGTACATGTGAGACTGTTGTAAAGATGCATGTCTTAAATGTTAAGGCAAAAGTGATATTTTTATATTACATTACACTCTTGTGCTTTGAGCCACTGAGTGCTTTTTCTGAACCACTCCCGTGTGGTTGGCTTTCGGGGGAAGGGGGAGTACTGAAGCTGTGTGTGGCTCTTGGAGAGAACTCTAGAACTTGGTGGAAGACTGTGTGCTCTTATATTTTTTCTGCATTTATTTTCAGTTATTTCAATTTTCTTTCTTCTGTGTGCAATGAATGATCTGCATGTGTTGTTAAACTAAACTCAGTAAGACTAGACTTTGTTTTTTTTCCAACATAGTCAACTTGTGTCCTTATTGGCAAAATGTTCCATTGTTTCAAAAACAATCTTTCCAAAATGGTCTCTCCTTCTGTTCACATTTATTGATAGAGGAAATGGATTTAGTCTTCTAACAACACATCATAGAAGTTAAAATAAGAAACGTACTTTTCTTTCTTTTCTTACAAACCAGCAATCTAGAATCTTGTCTTCTATTTTGTTGAACATACATTCTATCTGACAATTGGTTACCTATATCAACTATAAATGCAGATGTTTCACACAAACCAAGAACTTACGTTTTTAAATTTCAACAATTAATGTTATGAATTTATTGATTTCTGTAAATATTTATTCTTTGAAGTTCTAAAGTATGTTATTACTCAATCACTTATACTATGTGTTATTGATATTTATTACAGGGGTAGCTCTATTCTAATTTATTCTTACATGCTAACACAGAGAATATCATCATTTGTATGTAATGTCTAGTTCAAATCCAATTTTTCAACCTAGCCGTTAAGATCGCTGGATATCTTTCAAGCAGCACAATTAAACAACATAGTACTCTCTGCTTAAATAGTCTGTGTACTTCTATATTAAAAACAATGAAGCCAAATGGCTTTGTTTTTATAAAAGAATCCCTAAGCACTTTCCTATTCGTGAAATGCTTAGTAATGTGCTGCTCTATTTCCCTCACTCCTAGTAAGTTCTGTAGTAATAAGCAGAAGCTCTTCAGAATGTACACCTCACGGAAGCAGAGGTACCCAGCATCCGGGCTATTGACATGAGATTTGAGAATGCCAACTAACCTCAGGTGCATGACCAGGTTACACTGCCACCCCACCTGAGCCCTGTTCAGAGACTCACTCTTTCTAGGGACTTCTTGAATGAGGTTTTCAACCCGCTTGTAATTTTCCTTGTTGCCTGTTGCCTGCTTTGAAACTCTCCACCGCTGGGACAAACAGTCGGCGTCCCGCGTAGAACTGGCAGTCAGCCCATTGGCGCCTCCTTGTGGTTGGACAACTGCTGAGCTGCTGCACGCACTGGATTGTTATGGCTCAGTTGCCATATTGTGCCTGAGGCGAGAATTTGTAGAATGCTTATCCCATGAAGGGCTAAAACCCTAATTAAGTATAACAATAACTACAGCATTCTAAGTCCCAGAGGATTACTGTGGGGTTATGATGATGCCACACAGTTCCCTGGCAGAGAACAGCCGGTAGTAGACTGCATGCTAGGCCATTTGAATAACCTGTGCATCTGGTTCCTAGAGACGAGAGAATTCTCTCTTGCAGGGTGACAGTGCAGGCTCTGCTGAGCATGGTCCTCAGCTGTAAAGGTGGGACTATACCCAAAGAGAGATGCTCCAATCAATGACCACAGCAATTTTTTTTTACTTTCTGCAAAGCTAGACCTCCTTGCTGGTCTCCTGGGGATAATCTTTGGCATTCTTCCTAAAAATACTGTTACATAAATCTTCAAAAATCATATTCATAGATGTCACCAAAAAAAGGCAGGAAAATAATGAAAACTTCAGTGTGCCAGTGAAGAGCCTATATTTTTAATCAATTCAATGTGTGTTTTCAGTTACAGTCACCTAATCAGCTTAATAGTCATCTAATCAAGACGCTGTATTGATTTTCAAAGGGAAACAAAGTAGAAAAATAATAAAGTGAGCTTTTTGTAAGAGGACACAAGAACAGATCTTTGCCTTGGAAAAGAAAATTTTGCCTGGTTAAAAACTTCTTGATTAGAATCTTATTCTTAACTTTCATATAATTATGTCAAAAGAGAAAGTGAAAACATTACATTTTTTCTAATTTAGCATGTAATATGCCGAGTTTATTTTAAAATAATTCTCGGGAATCTTTAAAATAATCGACATTAGCAAATATCCATGTAGTTGAGAAGGACAAAAGGGAAATGTTACTTAGAATTTATTTTTGTCAATTTTAAGTGCTTTAAATGATACTAAGATTTAGAGAATATTATTCACATTTTCCAATGTATTCATAAGGTAATGTCAAAATGGTTCATAGAGGCAATTTTTAAAAATATTTTTATAGGTATGATTTTTAAAATACTTTTATTATAAACAAACTGTGGTGGATTGAATGCTAATACTTTCATTTTGGATGTTTTTACTTTTTAGTAATTGAATTTTTTTAATTTTTCATATTAAATGTTTTTATGATGGTTTATCCATTCCTTATTTATTTAGTTGACATAGAAAAGAGATATATCTTGAAAGTTTGAGAAAATACTTTGATATTAACTAGAACCAACCTTTTATAGTAATTAGCATCTGTTAGTTCCAGAAAAGGTAATAGATAAAATCAAATATAGTGAGGACCAATTGTAATGATATCTATGTCAACTTGAGCTGTTCATTAATCTAAATAAAGGTGCAGAAGTGAGCATATGCTTCCGGAACTAGATCATTGTAAATTTAAATTATGGAACAGATGTGTTGAAACTAAAAAGAGATTTGAAACTTTTACGATTTAAAAAAAAAGCTTGAGAAAAGTAGACATTTTTGGGCACTATCCCTTTGACAGATTTGTTTAAATAATTGAAGGCTTTGGGATGACATGGAAAAGCTAGCCTGAGAAGTAAAAGATGCAGGTTTATGATGTTATTGTTGCTCTTGTTTAATGTAACCTATCATTTAATCACACATGTGTCAAACACAGATAAACTCTTCCACTGTTGGGATTGTTGTAAAGAACTATTGAACCCACCTGACCTCATCACCAAACTGCCCCGCCTGTTCTTTGCATGTGCCTTCAGCGAGTCATGCTGGACTTAGCTGTGTCTGCATTTCAGAGGGGAGCTGTCAGTTGCATGGTCAACTTGTTTATTGTTTCCAGAACTCCCTGACCACCAGTTCATGATTTGATTTGTTTTCATGTAAACATACATAAAACGTGGTGCCCTTTTAGAATATCCTTTGTTAAGCAACTAGGCATGGAAAAATAAATGTTACTGTTTCTTGTTAGCTACAAAACACATATCCACTAAACACATTTGCTGTTGGCATGCTGCAGTTGGGGACAGTGGACATTGCGGTAAGTGGAAAAAACAAGGCCTCCACTTCGTCTCAAATAAGCCTTATCCATGAGAACGCTGCTTTCATACCCCACAAAGGCTGCGGCATGACTCAGAGTAGCTGCTCTGAGAGACTTCCCTCAGACTCGTTGCCCAGGATTTCTTCAGGCCCTGCAGAGTCCTGGGCCTCTCACATTGATGACAGTATCACCTTCTAATGAATGGCATAATTTCACTATAAAGGAAACAAGAAAAAAAAAACAGAATGGGTACACAAATCTTCTTACAGTTCATTTGATTCCCAAAAGAATCCCTTAGCTGTGTTGCTATGTTTATCTCCAGGTTAGAGATGAGGACCCTAGCCCCCATGTCTCTAATCCCAACCTGCCCTTCCTAGAATATCATAGCATATCTCTTGATTAGGAAAGTGTGAAGATGCACTTTGGATTTTATGATTGTTGTTAATGCTTCTTTTATCAGCCCACAACAATTCGATCTTAGCCGGCATCAGAGAACTGAATGCCTGAACAAATATAATTTACCAGTAGCTGCCACAGCAAATCAATAACCTGTTTACTAGCAGGAAATTGTGTTAGTGAACATAACATCTCATTCTGTTCATCAGTCATCACATTCATTATATGTTGGGGCTGTTCTATCTTGTGTGGTTTTCATCTCACAAGAATGAATGTAAGCACAAAAGAAATCTAATGTTAAGTGTTGTATGTTTAATATTATGTATGCGGTGCTACCAACTGCTATGAGATTGCATGAATTTATGGATATCATAATCTTGCCTGGAATATAAAATGCATGCCAAATATAGGTATATATGTAACTGTCATCCCTGTTTACCTGTAAAAATGTCTAGAAATTACAAAGAGATATGCTCCCAAACAAAGAATAATTTTTTAAATCTGAAAAGTTGAGGTTAAAGCTAAAATTACCCAATTGTTTTCAAGTGAATTCCAAAACAGTTCTTAGTTATCTACAGTGTAATTGTGTACAAACTGCTGTATGACCTCAGTCCTTTCTACAATGAATCCAAGAAGGATGTATGTACCTGTAGAATGAGATTGATCTCAAATGAATGCAAATATAGAGATTAGATAAAGCTCAAATTTTAAATAAGGGAAAAATAATTGCTATGCTCCTACATGCTGAAAACATCTTGTCTGTTGAAATATATGACCACATGAGCTTCATCAAATTATTTACCCAAGCAAAGTGGAAGAAATTGCTTGAAAGGGAATAATCATGCCTCTGTTCTCCACAGTCAGAAGCTAAGTTTTAAGGAGCGAGTGCGCATGGCTAGCCCCAGGGGCCAAAGTATTAAGAGCCGACAAGCCTCAGTAGGTGACAGGAGGTCCCCAAGCACTGACATCACAGCCGAGGGCAGCCCCACCAAAGTGCAGAAGAGCTGGAGCTTCAACGACCGAACCCGCTTCCGGCCCTCGCTGCGCCTCAAAAGTTCTCAGCCAAAACCAGTGATAGATGGTAAGCCCTGTTTTTCCATAACCATTTTTAATTTGATAGGCTATAGTGAGTGAGATTATGAAGTAATTAATTCTCCGTAGTGCCACTTGAAGAAAGAAGAAAACAACCCCAGGGAAAGAATTGTTTGTTTGTGTTATTGGAAATTTATTCATTGCCTTGGGCAAATGTACAGAACATAAGTTTACTTTTGGAAACCACTTTGGCAGCTAAATTTACATTTCAAAGAAGCCGACAAAATGTTGTTAATTCTTCACTTGTATCTACAATTTATTTCTCAGACAAGGGCCACATTAAGATCAATGGGACTGTCATTCTGATGTATTTGTGACGTCTGACCAGCAAAGGTCCAAGACCCAGGGACAACCAGGTGCTCTGTGAATATCTTGAAACACAGTAAGGAGGATGATCATTTCTGGTCAACAGTGAATGTGCTCTTTCCCTCTCTCACACACTCCATCTACCAGCAAATCAGAGACCACTGCCTATTTTCCTTAGAGAGGTTCCTGTTGAAAGTTATTTCAAAGTCTTCCAATGATAAGTAAAATTCAAGTTCTTCTCCCAAGAGGAATTAACCTATTTTATTTATCATATTATGTAGCAGACATTCACTTGCCAACACATTTTATTGAGTGCCACATAATTTTCATGTTTATAAAATAAAATATTTTCTTTTTCATTTAAGATAAGCTTGGCTTTCCTTTTAACTAGGCCCCCTGGGATCTCTTATACTGGGCAAGGAACCAAAATCAAATAGCATTTCCCATTAATGCATAAAAACTGCAAAGGCTATCAGTCCTTCTGTTCTCTTTCCCCAAATAACGTGTATTTTCCCAGGCCCTGAAAGCTCGAGGAATAAAATTAACAACCAGGGGTCATAATCACAATGATCTGAGGATCCCTGCAGTGAAATCCCTGGAACCGCAGTCCACGGGTCCCTCTCAGCTTACTCAAAGGTCCTCAGGGATATCTCTTCCACGCTCAAGTGAGCAACACAAGTCCCCTCTTCACGCCTCACTCCACACCCCTGTGGGTGCCATGCTCTTCAGGGCAACCCCTGGTGGCTGCACTGGCGTGGCTCCTCCTGGCGGAGCTTGCAGGTCCCATATGGGCGCAGGACGGCTGATCCTGCCATGCTTCCCCGCAGCTTGTCCTGTGCTAAGGGAGGAAAAACCTCCGCCACCAACACGGGACATTCCTCCATCGAGCCACTTGCAGGATCTGAGTCACTTGTGGCACAGCTTTTCAGTGTCCTCTAGTTTCCTCACTCTCCTCCTAGGATTTTGGCTGAAAGCCCTTGAGCAGCTGAGTCAAGAGTTACCAGTGACAGGGCTTTATGTTGCACTCAAAATAGACTTGCTGAATATAAATGGGTACATCCTTTCTGGAGGGCAATTTGGCAAAATATATTAAAAGTCTTTACATATGTCTAAGCCTAGACACATCCCACCTCCCAATTCTATTTCTAGGGTATAATAGATACAATGAAACAATGTCAGACATTAGAAATGATGCTCTAAATTAAAAATTATTGACACAGAAAGATGATAACAAAAAATAAATCATTCCATTTATATATATTATATAAATTCATGTATCTATAGGAACAAGTCTGGAAAGATTTACAAGAATGTGTGAACAGTTACCTTTGAGTGGTGAGATCACAGTTATATTTTGTATCTTCATTTTTAAAATCTGTATTTCCTAATATTTGTACAATGAACAGGTAAAGCTCTTGTAATAAGAAAGCAATAGAGGATTTTCTGTAAAAAAAAAAAAAAAAAAAAAAAAGCCCTTAGTTTGAAAAACAAAATGTTAGGGGGAGAAAAAGAAAAAAAAAACTAGCCCTTCAAGAAAAAAATTAGCCCTTCCTTTCACACACTGCCCTCTCCCCTGCCCCTACTCTAGGGGCCCTTGCCCTGACTGTTATTCACCTAACACCTCTCCTTAAGCTGATTTCCTCCCAAGTGGTAGAAGGAGCAGCTTGTCCTAATGGTGGGAACCAGTCTTCATTGAGTGCAGACATGGACTATGCTTCTACTACAAATGGAACTTCTATTAGTTTGCTCAAGCTGCTATAACAAAGTACTAGATGCCTTAAACAACAAAAATTTATTTTCTCACAGTCTAGAGGCTAGAAGGCCAAGTTTAAGGTGTCAGCAGGGTTGGTTCCTTCTGAAGGCTTTCTTCTTGGCTTTAGATGGTCTTCTCCCTGAGTCTTTACACAGACTTTTCTCTGTACCCAGCCATGTGCGAATTTCCTCTACTTATAAGGATACCAGTCATATTGGATTAGGAGCCACTCTAATAACCTCATTTTAATTTAATCACATCTCTAAAGACCCTATCTCCAAACAGTCTCATTCGGAGGTACTAGGGGTTAGGATGGTAACATATGAATTTTGGAGGGACACAATTCAGCCCATAGACAAAGCTCATGCTCACCCACATCACAGCATCCCTGGCAAGGTGAGATGTGTCCGTATCTTCATCCCTGGCCCTGGTTTCACACTGCATTAGAAATCATACATTACATATTGCAACGGATCCATATTCTTCTAAAATCGGCTTCAAAAAGCATTCAACTTTGTAGTGTAAGGTCCTTACTGTTGGCTGAGCATATTTAAATATAAAATTCATACAATCTGGATTTTTCATTTGGAAAACAAATTCTACTTGTACTGTTTGGCCAGAGGAAAAGAATTTTTCACAGACTTTAGAGTCACCACTATCTATCACAATATTTTCAGTATCTGCAAAGACATCTCAGAGGTACAGAAACAGAAGTCCTATTCTCTACCAAATCACAAATCGGAAAGGTCTCCTGTCATCTATTTTCTAGGTCATTTCATACGAGTACAGTTTTGTTTGTTTGCAAAAGAATTGCTTCTCCCTTGTTGATGCCCATTCAATTAATTCTGAGTTTCCCAAGTGACCAGAGGACCAACTGCTGTTCTGTTGAAGTTACTTTGTTGGCTACCCACCTACAAGAGATAGTAGCTCCTGCCTCCTCATTTAATCCAATAGTCCAGAATCTTTACCTCTGATTGAATTCAATGTTGGGTCTTGGGAAACTGGAAGTTCTTTTTTTACAAGAAAAAAATTAAGTAGCTGTCAAATAAATGTAGACTTCAGTTATACATCTTTACCTATAGTGCCTCTTTAGGTTTTAAGTATTTCTAAAATCTACTTACTACCATAGAAAATAATATATAACACTTAGAGCCATCTTTCAATTATTCCAAGTCTATTTGCCCATTCACTTCTGGGGCTGTTTTCTTCTCCTCTGCTCTCCTCACATATTTTCAGCACTCCATTGCCCATTAACACGCTCGGGGGAATAGATAAATAAAAGAAAGAATAATGAAAACTCAGATCAACCTTTAAGTTAATAACTAAAAGTTATATTTGGAAAATAATAGACCTGCAATTGAAAGATAGTATAATAGAGAAACAAAAAATATTTAGGGTTAATCTGTAAATTTTAATAATTCCTGACAAATCTGATACCCTTTACTACAGATGGTAGTGTTTTCATAATTTAGTGACTCTTTAAGAAGGTTTTTAAATATCCATGGCATTTTTCTCTTGCTAAAATTTTTAATGAGATTAATACGTTACACTTTAAAAAGACGCAGTTGTCTCTCAATATTCCATACTTGTGTGTACCAGAAAAGTAGAAAGTAGCAGGCAGATGCTGAAGCCACAAATGACAAACGAAAGAAAGTAAACTCTAAAGGACTGATGTGGTGTTGTCATACCAAATTTATTTTGACCGCTATGATATGAATCGTATTTTTAGCTGATAAATTCTATAATAAAAGATAGAAATACTCTGTTCATCGATAGTATGTAATCCTCTTCATATAATTTTAGAAATTAGGTAATATAGAAATATTTTTGTCAAGTATATGAGTAATAATAATGATAAAACTAACATATATTGAATTCTTCCCATTGGCATGTGTTGTTCTAAATTCTTTACCTCTATTATTTTATTTAATTCTGTCAATACCCCTATGGAGTAGTTGAGGTATTATCCCCATTTTATGGATGAGGAAACTAAGAGTTGAAGCTAAGTAACTTGCCCAAGGTCTAGCAGGTATAAGTAAAGGAGCCACAATGCACATGCAGGCAACTGAATTTCACAGTCCTCCTACAAACGTATTCTAAGATGTTCTCCTAGATATTAGATCAATTTCCCTTTAAGAATCTTTCATTTCTTCTCCTCCCCCAACCCCCACCACCCTCTTTTTGCCTCTGCTCTTCCAACTTCAATTGGTCAGATTCCCCTTCCCATATAAGCCACTTGATCATGCCACTATCCCATCTTTCTCCCAGCCTCAGCTGCCAAACCTCTCAACTACATCATCTCAAGGCAGCCAGAGCTAGAAGATTAGGCAAATTGGGGAAATGGCCTTTCAATGACCGTTCTCTGTTTTGATCAGGTATCTGGGAAGAGACTCAGGATAACAGCCATACTGGTCTGTGTCTATTTTCCCTGGGATGGAGGCCAATGGTAGGGTCATCTGAGGCCTGTTTCAAGATGCGAAAGATAGTGTCAGAAGATGCACAGGTGTTGCCAACAGACAAGCAAGTGGAAGGTGGCAGATTGCAAGTGAGAAATGGAGCAAGCAGCCAAAATCCACAAGAATGATACTAAGGTAGAGAGCTAGGAGAAAATCTTCGGATTTCTCGTGACTAGTTTGCTACGAAGGAGTCCTACACTTACTGAACCCCACTGCATTTGGGAGTGCCTTACAGAATTGCAATCAAAGAGTACAATAACCTGGACAGTGAAGGAGAAGGATGTAGCTTTAGGGAGCTCCACCTTACAGTGCTTGATATTAGCTAAACCCAACGTTCTGTAGTAATTAGCATGTTCGTTCCGGAAGTGGCAATGGATTTGAAAATCTGTCTCACATACATGTATAACCATGCATGTTTTAACAAGTTTAACATTGTTTCTGCTGAAGGAGAAATTACCATTTTCCTGCTGAGCAATCCTCAGGGCTCATGTTAGCTGCCATGGAAGGCGCATCCTCATCCGGTGTTTATGAGAAAAACTGGCACAGCCTGGGTTCAGGAGATGTTTAGGGTTCACCAGGGTGGGATCTGGGTGAGATGAAGATGCGGAATATCTTCCAATTGTGGGGGTCCCTCAAGGCTAGTTCCTTTCTTCCAGGCACTGATGGTAATTCCTTTTTCTTCACTACCCTTCATGTTCCTTTCTCCTCTCAGCCAGTGTACCAATTAGGATGCATTTAGCAGCAGGGCACAAAAGAAGCAGATTCAACTACCTTAAACTATAATGCAATTTATAATACCACATAGAAAGAGGCTCAGAGATAAGACAGCTCTCCACAGAGCCTCAGGGCTCTAGCTTCATTTCTCTGATTCTCTGAGTCTTCTTTTGACTTTTTCCATCTGTCTGCCTGCCTCCTCCTCAGGCTGGAAGCAAAATGGCTACAGCAGTTGCAATATCTTCTCTAGATGCAACACTTCCAGAGGCAGAAAGAGGCCATCTTATGTTTGTATCTCTTCTTAAAAGTGAGGAAAACTGTCCATTCACACCTTATTTTGCAGAATCCTCATGCCTAAAACAATCACCAGCATGGAGGATGGGACCGCCATCATTGGCTGTCACCAGTCAGGACCCAGCAGCTGGATCTCGGCCAGACTCCCCTAAAGCACATGATCAAGTGTGGGGGGAAGTAGCTGGATAAATTTAAGGATTTAGGTTTGGGGATTGGATTTGGGAAAAGCAACTTCTCATAGTATAATATTTGATATAGCCAAGAAACCTCTTCCACTTTGGGGTGAGGGTAAGGAGGCAGCATGTCCTTAAACATGGTGCTTTCTCTCAAATATTCTGTCTATATGTCATTTCTGTTCCTCTAAATGTCTGGGCTTTTAAAAACATAAAAGCCAGATTTATAATTTTTTTCAGTTTTCTCTCATCACATCATTTCCATGAAACAACAAGCATAGGCTAGACTGTCTCCTTGAATTTCAAATGAAAGGCAAAGTGGGTAAAGGAACAACTAGCAAAAATAAATAAATTAGTATTTCAATCATATAATCCTTCCTCACATACAGTCAGCCCATAAAAGTTCTATCACCACCACCACTAAGGGAAAACTGGTACAGTTCCCTTCCTCTCCACCTCCTCAGCAGCTTCCTGACACCTCGCTCCTCAAGCTGTTTCTCTTGGTGACTCCTTCTTCCTTCTGAAGTTAATAACTAACCCAGTCTCACCTAAAAATAGCAAAAAAGTAGAAATACACCATGTGGGGTGCCAGAGCCCTCAAGTCTTCTTAAAGATAGTTAGTTCATCCCCTTCCTCTCTTCTTTTAACTTCTACCTAGGTTCTAGGCCCACCAGTCTACCACAACCCTTGTTTGAGAATATCAAGATCACTGAAAACAGTGACAAAAAGGCAGCATTTTAATGCAATGGTTTTGACAACTATCCTGAACTAACAGTCTCTTGTATCCATAATGGCCTATTTTCTTCCAAGCAGTATAAATCACAGACTATCAGTATTTTCTATTTGACTAATTTATGCACACGAGCTTTCATCTTACACTAATCCTCTTTTATGCTTATTTTCCAATGGCATCTTCCTCCCTCATGTTTTTCTCAGTCTCCCCAGTTGACATTTTTGGTGTTTCCACAAAATGCCAAGCACCACGCTGCACGTAGCATTTTTCCTGACTTTCCATAATGATGGCCCAACTTCAGCCAGGCCTTGATTATAATTTTCCACATGATGCTTCCTGGCACTTTCTGAAATTGCCTGATAATGACTCTGCATTGTGTTGACAGAAATAATTCTTGTTAAAGCAGTATCCTATTAGGGCTTCCACTTAACCTGTTTGTGCAGATTTCTGGCCTGGGATTCTGACTGAGTAGGGCACCCATTCCTGTCAGCCTCTATTTGTAACAAAACCTGAGGGTTTTCTTTAATGTTAAGAGCAAAAGGACTTATTGAGAATGACTGGATCTAAACTCTAGAAATTTATTCTCCGTATTTAACTCTATATTCAGCGTAATTATTGTTGTAATTCTACGCTAAAGCCTACAAAGGGTATTCAGTAGGATTCTAAAACGCACTTTCAGTTCTTCCTTAACTTATTGGTAAAAACCATTACCTGAAGAAATTGTCTCAATTCTGATCCATAGGTGTCTTTTTTCTTTAGTTGTCCAGGTTCTTTATTCAGTCCCTCAGGCATCTTCATTCAAAGGCATATCCTACTCCTCTGCTGTGTGTCATATGTACTCTTGTCCCCCTAAGATCTGCTTCTCCTATTGGGTGGAGAGTGACCTCTCAATCTCTGGTTTTGGACCCCAAGTGACTACGTTATGTCTTGGATTTCTGAGAAGAGTTGTGTCTTTGTTTGGGCTGCTATAAAAAAACATACCATAAACTAGGCGGCCTATAAACAACAAATATTTATTTCTCACAGTTCTAGAGACTGGAAGTCCAAGATCATGGTGCTGGCAGATTCTGTGTCTGAAGAGGGCCCACTTCCACGTGATGGAAAGGGCGAGGTTCCTCTTGGGTCTCTTTATGAGGGCTCTAATCCCGTTCATTAGGGCTCTGCCCTCATAGCCTAACCATCTCCCAGAGCCCCCACCTCTTAATACTATCACTTTGAGGGTTAGGGATTTAACATATAAATTCTGGGGGGACACAAACATTCAGACCTTAACAGGTTGCTTCTTCCATTACTTTTTGTGAAATGCTTGTTCTTAGTTTTTAGTGATGGGGAAATGCTTTTCTATTTTGATAAGACTGAAGTTCCACCTGGCTTTCTACTCTAATCCAAGTGCTCTTTGTATTAGAGAACAGGATTTCTGTCAGATTTCTCTAGATTCTGTCCCATTGTTTGTTGTTTCTCTACCGTGATAAGGAAAATTATACTCTGTTTCTGTTGGTGGATAAAATAGCTTCCTGCTTGAGCTCTGAATGGATTTCATCTCCTCCCTTCCAGCAGAAACTGAGCTGCCAAATGACCTTTGAGTGCCGCCTTAACCACACCTTTTGGCTTCTGTAGATCCAGGTTTCATTGAGAAACCCAGGGTTATAAACTGGAGCCCTATATTTTGTTTCATCAGCGAAGTGTGTGTGCATGTCCACATTGATACTTTAAAATGAATCCGAATGCTGTATTAGTTATCTATTGTTACATAGCAAATTACCCTCAATTTAGTGGTTTGAAATAACACATAATCTCACAGTTTCTATGGTCAGGTATCCAGAAGCAGTTTAGCTGAATGGTTATGGCTCAAAGTCTCATATGAGGTTGCAGTCAAGCTCTTGGCTGGAGATGCTGGGAGAGGACCCATTTCCAAGCTCAACTGAGCATTTGCTAGCAGGCCTTTTCTTTCCTTGCCAATCATTCACACACTAGGTTGGCTGAATGTCCATATGACATGCAGCTGGCTTCCGCCAGAGAGAACTGAGAGAGTACGCAGACAGAAGCTGCAGTCTTTTATGACCTAAGCTCAGAAGTGTTATGCCATCGCTTCTTTCATGTGTAAGTGGTCACAAAGACCAACCCTGTACAGTGTAGGCACGGACTATACAGGGGGGTAATACCAGGAGATGAGGGCCACTAGGGACCATGTTAGAGTCTGGCTACCACAAATGCCTTTAAATATATTATGTCTTTTAAATTGCAGATTTCAACCAGTCCCTATTGTCTTTCCAGGAACCCAAACCACCAATTCCCCATTCCTTTCAACCTCTCCGTTACCTACCTGCATTTAATGACATGGGTTTATAACTTCTGGTCTAACCATTTTATGCCCAGTATCCTTTGTATTATATCTCAAAAAAAAAAAAAAAACAATCCTGGCCTCAACCTATAGCTACGCAATTATATTCCACTCTTAGTGCAGACTCTCAAAAGGAGTATTAACAAAATATTGAGTATGTGATTACTCAGCAACAAGTTAAATAAAATGAGGAGGCCAGGCGCGGTGGTTCACGCCTGTAATCCCAGTGCTTTGGGAGGCTGAGGGGGATGGATCACCTGAGGTCAGGAATTCGAGACCAGCCTGGTCAACATGGTGAAACCCCATCTCTACTAAAAATACAAAAATTAGCCAGGTGTGGTGGCGGGCACCTGTAATCCCAGCTACTCAGGAGGCTGAGGCAGGAGAATCGCTTGAATCCAGGAAGAGGAGGTTGCATTGAACCAAGATAGCGCCCTTGCACTCCAGCCTGGGTGACAAGAGCAAGACTCCATCTCGAAAATAAATAAATAAATAAATAAATTGAGGGAGCAGGACACCAACTAGTCAGTTGCAAAACCAAAGTGTCATAACTTCTAACCCAGCTCTCTTTCTTGTAAAATGTATGGCCCCTCTTCAGCTTTTCAAGAGGTTGAAGATATGTTCTTGGTTGCTTCAAAGGGCAGAAGCAGAACTGAAAGGTGTGTGATACCAATATTTAGTTCAATATAATGACAGCTTAGCACTTAGAGACTCCACAGCAATCGAGTGGATTCCATAATTGGAAGCATTCAAATCAAAGTTGGATGATCAACAGTCAGGAATTTCTGGAAGCTTAAGGAGATCAAACCAGACAACCTCTAAGAAATTTTCTTCCAAATCTGAGTGTCTATAACCTGCTCTTCTGGACCAATGCAAAGTAACTTCCTTAGCCATTAACTTGTATCCTCACTAGCAATTCCAAACTAAGAAACGGAAGAGGAAAGCAAGGATTGGCTGAGGAATGCCAGGAGTGAGTTTTCTGTCCTTACCCTAGTTTCACGTCTCTTTGATTCAGAGAAAAGTGCTACCCGCTGCTTCTTGCCTCTCATTCCTCCCACTCTTTCTCTTCCCCTTTCACCGTCCACCATAGTCCTTTCCGTCCTAAGAAGTGCATCAGGTGTGTCCCCCCCACCATTGTGAGGTTTATGTGTGTGCTCCATAATGGCTCATTCTTAGAACTTGGATAAGCCCTCCACTGGATTTCAATTCAAATCAGAAGGTATTTAAGGGCTGCTGCTCAGAGCCAGCGTGTTTCTGGGCATTTAGAAGGCAGGGAGGAGGCGTGACAACTGTCACCCCAAAGAACTTACTGTTTGTAAGTTTTACCACCCCAGCCCACCTCAGTTACAGTATTGATTGGCACTGAGGGGAACAAAAGGCATCTTCCTCATTCTTCAGACTTCACAGTTTTCAGAAATAACCTGTGGGTGACATCCAAAATTTGCACAAAATAAGCACAAAGTTAACCATTACACAAGTCACAGAATTTAGCCCATATTTAAGAGAAGCACTTTTCAGCTGCATGGTGATTTTTCCTTCATATATCTCAAATTATTTCCTTCAGAGGCACACTTAGTTGTCTGCTGCACAAAGAGAAACCAATATAACACAATTTTAAAATTATATTTAATCGCTTTCGTGGTGTGCTCTACTTGGTAAACAAGGGGGAAAAAAAGGTTAAGTAAAGGCCAGGATCCTTTTTCTGCAATGGATGACTGACATGGGAAAGAGATGAGTTACCCAGGCTTTGCTTTTTGCTACCTGCAGTATAAAACTCCCTGACATTGTCCCAAATTCCTTTTACAGGTATTTTATTTTCAACATCTAATTTTGTTCAGCTTTTCTTCCCTTGCCATCTTTTTCTTCTTTTGCCATGTATAATGCATAACAACAATTTCTGAACTCCAAAAGCATAGAAACCTCTGAATAATATTACCTGGGAAAAATTATTCTCTGTACCTCCAGCTACCAAGAGAATCATTTGCACATGAAACTCTGAGATTGGCATCTTTCATTAATCTAATGCAGTAGCAATTCTTATTCCACATCATTCTATTGGAATTGATGACTAATCATTCCCAGAACTCTTTTGAAACTATTGTTCCCACAATTTTGTGTTTTGATTGAAAAGTGTCATGACCCTATGTCTCTTTACATTTGTATGTTATCTGTTGCATAGCTAACCCCTCTCCCTCAGATTTAGTGGCTTAAGACAGCAACCATTTGTTTAGCCCACAATTCTATTAGGCAGTTCTTCTGGTCTTAAGTGAACTGACTCATACTCTGTGTTCAGCTGCTGTATTGGCTGGTGCTGACTGGACTAAGGGGGTCTCAGTTAGGATTACTGCTCTTCGCTCATGTGGTCTCTTATCCTCCAGCAGGCTGGGCTGGTTCACATGGTGGTGGTGGGTTCCCAGGAGCAGTACATTGATATCTGAAAAGGCCTCTTGAAGTTCAGGCTCAACCTATCACAGTATAATGTCCACTATGTCCTGTTGGTCAAAGCAAATGACAAGGACAGCCCAAATGCAAGAGATAGAGAAAGAGATTCCACCTCTTCATGTGAGAAGCTGCAAGTGTTGTGGCCAGTATTGCAATCTACCAGCCCAGCCATTTAAAGCTTATTTGCTTTCAGTATTTTCAACATCCTGTTGGTTCTATGAAGACAGTGTCAGTGTCTAATTGACTTTTTTATTTCTCCCTGTAGTATCCTTCACTCACAGAGCCTAAGAAAGAAAAGGAAAATAGCATTGTTAGCACCTCATGTGTCGAGGCATTGGCTAGACATTTTCTATGAATTGGTTCATTTAATACACACATAGCCATTTTTGCAGATAAGGAAATTGAGACTCAGAAAATGTAAATAACTTGCCCACATGATTCAGTCTAAATGCCAAAGTTGGGGTTTGAAGTTGCACTTAGGTCTAAGTTCAAAGCTTTTTATGTTCTACCATGCTTGCTGCTTAGCATGTTTTCTTTCATATAATTCATGCTGCTTCATTAGCAGTATAAACCAGCTGTATGTTAACTGTTAGTGAAATGATTTATTGTCTTCTTTTTCAGTAAATATGGCAAGTCTGCTCAATTTATTCCCTTTATCATTGCATACACTACAAATGTTCTCTCCCTATACCTTCACATGTCAATTAAGGTATGCAACAGTAATTTCCATTTTTTTTAAACAATGCTTATGTTACCATCTCTAGACAAGTTAGTCCAGATGATTTTGGAGTTAACGTGTTGGCATTTCCTGGCACTATTACTGCTAGCTGAATCAGAGTTGAAAGTTGGGGAAAAATTTATCAGATCTGCATTAGTTTGTTCACACACTGCTATAAAGAACTACCTGAGACTGGGTGATTTATGAAGGAAAGTTTAATTGACTTACAGTTCCACAACCTGTACAGGAAGCATGCCTGGGATGGCACAGGAAACTTACAGTCATGTCAGAAGGGTGAAGGGGAAGGAAGCATGTCTTTACATGGTAGCAGAAGAGAAAGAGAGAGAGAGAGTGAGAGAGTGAGAGTGAAGGGGGAAGTGCCACACTTTTAAACCATAATCTGCCCCCATGATCCATTCACCTCCCACCCAGTCCTTCCCCCAGCACTGGAAATAACAACTCAACATGAGATTTGGGTAGGGATACAGAGCAAAACCATATCAAGATCTATTTAGAATTCTCCAGCGGATTTGATTAATAATATAGATTTGTGATTCTGCAATTTGTAGGGTCATTATAAAACATGGCTGCTTTGATTGCAATCAGATATCTCTGAATATGGTTCAAAGGAAACAGATCTCGTCCTTGTGGAGATAGGATTACATAACTCCCTTTCAGTCATTTTGCCATTGATTCAGAGTGTTTCTCCCTAAGATGAAGTACTGTTTTAGCTTAGAATGGTAAGAGCAATTCATCACCAAGCACAGTGGCTCACACCTGTGATCCCCACACTTTGGGAGGCCCAGGCCAGTGGATCACTTGAGCCCAGGAGTTAGAGACTAGCCTGGGCAACATGGCAAAACCCCATCTCTACAAAAAAATATAAAAATTAGCTGGGCATGGTGGCACATGCCTATAGCCCCAGCCACTTGGGGGGCTGAGAAATGGGGGGATCTTTTGAGCCCAGGAGGTTGAGGCTGCAGTGAGCCATGATCGCATCACTGCACTCCAGCCTGGGCAACAGAACAAGTCCCTGTCTCAAAAAAAAAAAAAAAAAAAAAGAGCAATTCATTGATCTCATCTAGTTTGGCTGGTTCAGTTATACATGTGAGAAGGCTATCTGAGATGATGTCAGGTGTGGAGCAGTGACTATCCCAGTGATCTGAATGTGATTGACCGGCTTTACTAGGATTATCTCACTGTTTGGTTCTAATAAAGGCAGTCACTCTAGTCTATGAGTTTACCTTGCTTTTGCTGCAAACACTTCAATGATATACCATTGAAACTATAAAAATTGGTTTTTATATGTGAGTTTAGAACAAAATGTTTTCACCAGGCTGTGAGTTTTATGTCCTTGTTTTCTATTGGGAACCTAATAGTGCTATGACTATAGTATGTTCTCAAGGAAATTCTTATTAAAATTGAATTAATCAGACACAGTGCATGGTTTTGGAGTAAAACAGAACTTGTTTTAAATCCTAGTTCCCCGACTAGGTCGGGTGGGATGAGACAAACGACTTAACCTCACTGCCACTTTAATTTGTTCTCTCTCTCTCTTTAGGGTAGTAGAAATGATACCTACCTAATAGGGTTATGTGAGTAATAATAAGATATAATGTGTGTAAAATTCTTGTACAATGCCCAGCACAGAATAGGTACTCAATATATTAAATATATTGTTATTATTTATTAATTAATTAATGCTGATTTCTGCATTAATTTTGACTAATTGAAATCCTGGACTTGCTTAATTTGCATGTATTTGTCTTCCCTTCTTCCAGTACTTGATGGCAATTTCTACCTGTGGTGAATGGAAGGTTAAAAGTTATATGCTCATACAAACTTTAGTCCTTTATTCCTTGGAGTGAGTTTTAAGAGTCCTCATTTTGAATAATTCATGTAATCACAGAAATAATACTATGTATCAGGGACCGCTTCCTTTATTAAAGATAAGGCAGTGGAAATACTGCCTTTGTCAGAAATACTTCAGTTACTCTGAGAGAGAGAGACGTTGGTTTACTATATGACAGCACAGTGCATGGCAAATAATAGAAGTTTGGAAAATATTTATTTTGAATGAATGAATAATGAACACATTGTTAACAAATAAATAGTTTACTATTTAATTATTCAGGAATCAATTAAGCTTTATTAACAAAAATTGTTTGGGGGTTTTAAAAAGCCCACACACAAATGAGATGCATCACAGAGGCAAAGGGTATGATATTATTAAAATCGTTATTGCTGAATCACAGTTCAGCAATAAGCAAGTGTTTGAGGTATTCAAATAAGTGAGTATTTGAGTGACTCTAAGAAGATAATGAAACTCCTCCACTGTTTTACAGTTGCAATAATTTTTAAGGAACATATAAAAACTTTCTAGTGTTTCCATTTGAATAAAGATAGTATATATAACATATGCAATTAAAAAGAAGAAAGAAAACAAATTTTAATGTGTTTTTCTTTTCACCTTATGGGCAGTTACTAGATGTATGATCAGCAATTTTAGCAGTAGAGACCATATTAATTGTTTTTGAAAACTCTCTAGTGCTTCACACCATCACTCAAAACTGAGAAATTCCTTTTAATTAAGTGTCAGGAACTAGTCCGTGAAATTTTGCCAGCATTGCTGCTAGCCAGTAAGTAAGGTTAATTGACAATCTTTAAGAGAGACTCTTAGAGATATTCATATCATAATTAATGTAATTTAAGATGCTGAGGATGCATGAATTACCTACTCAGTGTAAATGGGGTCTTTGATTGTGAAGAGAAATACTCAAGTGCAGTGGTATCTTACATAATAGATTCCCTCATTAGTGTGAATTAGTGTTTCTGAATGTTGCTAATTAGCAAGCTTGGGAACAAACACAATAAAAAAATCAAGTTTACCAAATCACAAAAAAAGTACTGGTTAGCATATTTGGTAAACATGGGTCGATAACTATTTTGATTGAATCTCCCAGCAACCTAGTTTACTGTGGTTGCAGGCCCTGTGCACAGCATGTTTTACCTGCCATAGGTATAATCAACCATATACTAAAAGTTTGTAATGACTGTTGAGATAAAAAAGTATTTCAGAAAGTCACTGAGAATATAGTTTTGTGAGGAATAAGGAGATGAGGTTCTATTTCTGATGTGACTGTAAAAAGGCACAGAACTTAAGTGAGAAAATAACAACAGTGCCTCTCATTTTCCCAGAATTTATTTCAACTGGCTGTTGAGCCTGCCCTTGCTCTCTTAGGACTCATGTTAAGTAGAAATGAAGACTGTGTGCAGTTCTGGTCACCTCCTAGGGAAGCACTGGGAAGGGAGCAAGTAATAAACCTCAGGAAAAATAGTTTTGTATTTTTTGTGTCAAAGAGCAGTGGGTGATTTTTTTAAACATCTGAGATAGAATTGGTGATAAAGAAAAGTTAGGAAAGAAGACATACTGAAAAGTAAAATTGAGGGATGTGAACCAAGTAGAAAACACTGTATCTACCATGCTTTTCAAGCTATGGTAGAGTGTCGTGGAATCAAATGAATGGGTTATGATCAGCATTCTTTTAGTGAAATGAAACAAGATGGGATGAGAAGTTATGGAATAAGATGGGCATATCTGTTGTAAAATGGGATAGGATAGGACAGAATAGGAAATACATATTATAGAATGTATCACAAGTAATAAGAGCCAGTGTCATTTCTTGAGCCTTTTAGGTTTTACTCAAAGATTTTTGGTTTTACCAAAGTGGTATATGTATACCTGGTTTTAAAGGTCAAGTAATAAAGATGAACACAAAATGAATCACAGATTTAAATATAAAGCATAAAACTTTTAGAAAAAAAGTAAGAGAAGATCTTTGGGATCTAGAACTCAGCAGAAAGTTCTTAGGCTTGACAACAAAGGCACTACCCATAAAAAGAAAACTCATAGGCTGGGTGTGGTGGCTCACGCCTGTAATCGCAGCACTTTGGGAGGCTGAGGCAGGCAAATCACGAGGTCAGGAGTTCAAGACCAGCCTGGCCAACATGGTGAAACCCTGTCTCTACTAAAAATACAAAAAATTGGCAGGGCGATGTGGCGGGTGCCTGTAATCCCCGCTGCTCAGGAGGCTGAAGCAGAAGAATCGTCTGAACCTGACAGGCGGAGGCTGCAGTGAGCCGAGATTGCGCCGCTGTACTCCAGCCCGGGCGACAGTGCGAGACTCCAAAAAAAAAAAAAGAAATAGGGAGACAGAGAGGGAGGAAGGAAGGAAGGAAAGAAGAGGAAGGAAGGAAGGAAGGGAGGAAGGAAGGAAGGAAGGAAGGAAGGAAGGAAGGAAGGAAGGAAGGAAGGAAGGGAGGGAGGAAGGAGGGCGGGCGGGCAGGCAGGCAGGCGAGCTGATACTGAGAGAAAATATGTGCAAATGACATATCTGATTAGAATATATAAAGAACCCTCAAAACACCACAGGGGAAAAAAAAAACACCAGTTGAATAAGAAAATAGGCAGAAAACGTGAAGAACATTTCACCAAAGAGCATATAAACATGGCAAATAAGTGCAAGAAAAGATGTTTCATATCATCAGCCCCATGGGGAAAGGCCAGTTAAAACTACAGGAGATGTCACTACACACCTGCCAGAACGGCTAAAACAAAAAAAATAGGGACGACACAAAATGCTGGGGGAGATGCAAAGAAGCCAGATCACTTACACATTGCTGGTGGGAAAACAGTTTAGTAGTTTCTTAAAACTATTCAGTTAGTTACCATCTGACCAAGTAACTTTATTCTTGGGTATTTCGCCCAGAGAAATTGTTATGTTCCCATAAATCCTATATATGCATGGTCATAGTAACTTTCTTTGTAATGACCCAAAACTGGAAACAACCCAGAGTAATATTAATATATATAATATATATTTATTATATATAACATATATTATTATATTACATATAATATATTAATATATTGCATATAATATTATATATGTACTATATATATTTAAAATACAACTGAATAGTATTCCATAGCATGTATGTGCCACAATTTGTTAACGGTTTGTCTATTGAAAAGTTTAACCAACAGGCAAAAGGTTAAACAAATCGTGGCACATACATGCTATGGAATACTACTCAGCAGTAAAGGTGAATGAAGTATTGATACACACAACAGTGCAGCTGAATCTTGCGAGAATTATGCTAAGTGAAAATATACCAATCCCAAAAGATCACATATCATTAATTATTAAGTATTACTGATATACATTAATGTAGTGTGGGAAGTGTATATATATATGTGTGTGTGTGTGTGTATCCATTTATGTAACATTCTTGAAATTATAGAAATGCATATCATATTAGTGGTTGCCAGTAATCATGGTGGGAGCTGGGAGGGAGGGGGTGTGGCTCTAAAAGGACAACATGAGGACTCCTTGTGGTGATGGAAATGTCTATATCTTGACTGGATCAGTGTTAATATTCTGGCAGTGATATTGCACTATAGTTTTGCAAGATGTTAACCCTTGTAAGAAACTGAATAGAGAGTACACAGAATCTCTGTATTATGTCTTATAAATTACGTGTGAATTTACAATTACCTCAAAGTTGAAAGTTCAATTTAAAATAATAAAAGTCAAATGATATAAGCCCTCTGTCACAGAATCTAATGATTTTCTTCCTCAACTCTCCCACTCTATCCCTAGACCACCTTTCCAGGAGCAGCCGTTTTCTATTTATTTTAGCTATTTCTCTTGATATTTACATATCTCCATATTTTTCCAATAATATGAATGTACTGCTAACTTCTGATTAATTCATTTTGAATACTGTTTACTTTCTATTCTGGTAAATGAAGATTTCACTCTTTTTTCACTCTTCCTTCTGCAGACCCTCCCAACCTTTCAATGTAAGTCACTATAGTTTTTTGAGAAGTCAAAATTCAGTGTCTACATTATGTATACATATTACATTGCACTATGGCTGTTTCTTACCTTTTGCTTTTCATGTAGCAAATAAATACCTTGTTCATTGTTGCTGTTTTCATAATTCTTCCCACATCTTCAATAATCTCTCAGTAATATTTACCACAAGGTAAATTGCGTCAGGTAACCAATTGGTCCCATGGTTGACTTTTCTTTGAGAACACATTCTGGAAACCTCCATTCTCCTTTTACCTGAGCTGGCTGCTCTCTAAGCCTACTGCACAGCCATTATCTTTTGAATTCCCTTTTATTTTCTTCCAGAATGGATTCTCAGTTTTCAGGATCTCATGTTTTTGTCTTTCTTGATTCACTCCATTATTTCAGACAGTAAAAATCCATTTTTTTTTTTTACATAAAAAGATGACATGATGACAGAAGGCATGATGATGACAGCTGTCAGTGTGTCTGTCCCTCAATTCACACTAGTCCTATCTGGACCAATTTCCCTCTCCATCTGACACACTGCTTTCACACGGGAATTTTCCTTCACTGTCACCCTGCTGACTCCTGTTGCGTCTCTCTGTGTCACCCTGTTCTGTGGCTGTGTCTCCCTCTCTCTTGGTTTACTTTGCCATTTTGATGAAGTACATCCTATCATACATTCCTGAGAAGAATGTCTGGAAAGCAAAATTTTTAAGAGCTTGTATGTCTGGAAATAGTTCGTATCCATTCTAGAATATCTTATTGGGTTTTTTTTTCTCCCTTCATTTTCTCTGAAAGAAGAGAGAAAATATGAAGATATTTCTCACAATAAAGATATGAAAATCTGTTATTTGAAAGTTGGACTTGCATACTGGCCCTGATTTTCTTATCCTTCCTCTTTCATTTTCTACCTCTTTGTCTTTTTGTTCTACTTTCTAGGAGTTTTGACCAATTTTATCATCCAAACCTCTTACTAAGATTTTCATTTCTGCTATCATTTCTAAGGTCCTTTGTTTTTGTTGTTTTTGACTAAGGGTTCTTTTATTTTAGGATCCTATTTTTTTGCATGGATAGAGTATTTTGCCTTATATCTGTGAAGATATTAATGACAATGTTTTGAAATTTTCATTCCCTTAGTTTCTGTTACCTTCTAGTTGCTTTTGATCTCCATTTTTGTATTGGAAGATTTCCTTAGATACATAGTAAATTGAATGTTTTCTCATAATAAAATGTTGGAGACTAGAAGGGTGACTGGAGTTTCTGAGTGTATTAGAGCTGATTAACTTTGATCTTCACCATAAGTTGACCTGAGTCAACTACTTTTGGGGGAATTCCTGGCAACAGTATCTTTAGCTCTTTTTTCTTGCACTGATCAGATTCCCTAGAGAGTAGTTACTCAAACTCCTAGAGGGAAAAGGTCTTACTACCATTATTATGATAGCGAGCAGGTTGTGGTGGATCCTCAGCATTTAATCTGTGTATGATCACTTAATAACCCAGCTTTTGGTTTAGTACCTGTCCTTTGACTGTGTTGGATGTATCTTTGGATGAAGGGGTGACCTCTCCTCTAAAGATTTCCATCTTCTGCTGGAATAGGAGAGGACCATACGCCCAGGAGTCTGGGAGAGATTGCACGCAACCTTCCTTATCTTAGTTATCCCCTCTTTATGCTTGGATCAAGAAGTACCTAATGTTGCCAATTCCTGAGCCTTTTGAGTTTTCCAAAGTGTAAATCTTGTTGTTCTTAGCTTTTCTCAGTGTTGGCATAGGGTTTTCTCTCTGGTATCAGCTAGTCAGTTACCTAACTTGTCCATCTGCTTTCCCGCTTCCAAAATTATGTTGTTGTCATCTCCTTTCCTTTTCTCTTCTTTTATGGGTTTATGTCTTTTTTTAAAGTATTTCATCACTATAGTTTTAGTGGGTTTTTCAAAAGGAGCAAGATTAGCTGTATATGTTCAATCTACCATCTTAACCCAGAAAGGAACTTCTGTCTTAATTATATGTATATGTGTGCATCTTTGTATGTGTGTGTGCTGAATCACAGCATAAATTATAATCCTTATTGTGGATGAAAGCCAAAAAAGTCAGTTAGTCCAGGCCAACAAAAAGTAATCAAGTTCAGTCAAAGGCTAGTCATATTTTCTCTTTGCTATGAAAGCCTCCCATAGAGCTGAGAGAGTTTTGAAGACATATGAGGACATTTTTTCAGAATGTGGTATTCATAGGAAGCTCTAAGTCTCTTTAGAAAAAAAAAAAGGTAAGCTACACTTCCTCTAATACTGCATTTGAATGTGTCCTTCATTTCTGTTTTGAGTACTAGGATTATTTATTCTAGGTCCCAAATTTTTCTGTCAAGAATGTCATAATACTAAATAAGTAAAATAAAAAATAAAAAAAACAAGTAATCCCAGCGCTAAGTTATGCAATCTGTATCAATCTGTAACCTTCAATTCTGCTAAAAAAAAAAAAAAAAAAAAAAAAGTTTGCTCTCCAAATTGCATCTACTTTGGTGAAAATGCATGGAAATGCAATTACCTGTTCAAAATATTAAAATTAGCTCTTTAGCTAGAATATTGCTTTAAAAGCTCAAAAGGATATTTAACTTTGAAACCAATATGTGCTGCAGATATGGATACCTAGAGGCTTTTTTTTTTTCAATAAAAACGAATTTTCAGAATTTTTTTCAAATATTGTATCATTTCTACAGCCTAGAAAAAATATAATGAGAATGTGTTCACAGATTCATCAAAATTTTTATTATAACATTATCTTTTATTTCTATGGGAACTCAGTGAGATGATTTTCTAACTCTTAATTTTAAAAAACTCACTTGTAAGCTATTACTCCAAATCTCCTAAGATTCAGAATTGAGTAAACAATGGTCACATGATTGAGATTTTACAATTTGTTGCTATGTAAAGTATTGGGATAAATGTCAGTTTGGAAAAGGTGATAGGTGTGAAATATCCAAAAGTGACATGTGAAGTAATGCTATCTTGCTGTAAAGTATTTAGATTTCCATTAGTGTTACATTGTTCCTGAAGAGAAAAACTAAGTCTGGAATGCCTTCTTTTTTATATTAATATGGATGATATAGTGAGAGAGACAGAGAGAGAGATCCCTCTTCCTTTTGTACCAATGTGAACATTCTTCTATTATTTACTAATTATAAATGTATAGATCCAAGAATTTAAAGTGGGCTTACAGGTTGCATTTCCACCTAAAAATAAACGTGCAGCATACCGTATTTATTCAACGAATAGTTCCCGAGTTTACTATAAAAGTTCTTCATTCTTTTACTTTAAACTTCTTTTGCCTCTTAAATATTTTCATGGGCTAATAGGGGAAGATTCTATTTAAAATGTTTATAAAAAGTAAACATTATGTGGAAATTTGGGGTTTTTTTCACAGTAGGATTTTGAAGTATATCTAGTCATGAATGATCACAAAAACAAAACAAAAAAATTAACCATAGTACAACAGAAAATAATAAGGCCAAAATCCCATGAATGACAAGGCGTGGTCCTACCCTCATGGAGCTCACTGTCTAACAAGGAAAGGAACTTGTAAACAATGAAATATAATACAGTGTAATAACTGAGAAGACATAGGCATACACAGTAAAGGAAGGGCTGCATCAGTCTTCCTTCAGAGGTGGTAGTAGACTCTTGAAAGGCTTGTCATTCCAGAGCTAAGCCTGAGGCTCTAAACTCCTTCATGCCACCCTGCACTCTTCATCCTCTGTGCTTAGGACCTCTCAAAATAAAAGAAATTGCTAGACTGCAAAATAAAGTTATGGTTTTCAAAGTGCCACAAAAGTTACATGTAGGCTGAAATTAAAATGGTGTGTTCTAATTATCCTGATGTTCTCCACATAGTGAATGTCCCTTGCTATTGTTGGTGCCCCATGCATATTATAATCTGCCCACCACAAATTCAGCACCTAGAAATTACCAGCCAAACAAATAAGAAAAGCAAGGAGGATGGATGAGGGTGTGTAGACGATACCGCTTGGGAGAATGTCCAATGGTGATGACGCTTGAACAGCACCTAGAGAAGCAGTTGGAATTTGGTGTGGCTGGAGAATGGGATGGAAAGGCCATTATAAGATGAGGCTGAATGGGAGCTTCTGGGCCATCAGAACCAACTTCCTTCTCAAGGCAACCAGAGATGTTTAAGTTTCCATCTATGATGAGAAATTGACTTTAACATTAAACATCAATTGATGTACAGGAAGAGATTGGAAGGGAACATACCAACACTTGATAGGATTTGCCTTAGAGTGTTAAAGCCACAGGTGAATTTTTTTTCTTTCTTTGTGATTTAATTTAAAATTCAGATTTTCAAGGTTTCTACAATGCACATGTATTACTATTACAATGAGAGAAAAACAAAGTGAAAACAAAAACTATTTGAAAGGAAAAACATCTAGAGTAAAAAATACATTATCCAGAGTATTTTTCTGGGTTCCTTATTCATGCCTTGAGGACCTAGTTTGTCTCTTGGTTACTTAGCAGCATCTAACATGGAACGGGAAGAAGAGTCCCTAGCCAAGGACTTAGTGAAATGAAATTGTGCTACTGCATCAGGGCCCAAGTAGTTACTCTAAACTCTAGTTGGATTAAAGGAATTGTCTTTGAACTAGCACATGTCTAAAATGGTAACTCTAAATTTAGGATGATATTTAAGGTTTTGAGAAATGATAGCAGAGGGTGGCAGGGGGTGAGTAACTGAAATACAACCAGCAGCAGAAAGAAGGAACCCTTGGAAAATAAATTATAATTCATTACAGGATGTAATAAGCTATCACCACCATTAATAGTAGCCATTTTAATGTGTGTTCCCCATAGCATAATGAAGTAGAATCATCACATACTTTATTTAAATTCTTAAAATAAAAATGAATTGTGAGGCTGGATGCAGTGACTCATGCCTGTAATCCCAGCACTGTGGGAGGCTGAGGCACGCAGATCACCTGAGGTCAGGAGATCGAGACCAGTCTGGCCGACATGGTGAAACCCCATCTCTAATAAAGATAGCCAGGCGTGGTGGCGCGCACCTGTAGTCCCAGCTACTCTGGAGGCTGAGGCAGGAGAATAGCTTGAACCCGGGAGGCAGAGATTGGAGTGAGCCGAGATCACACCATTGCACTCCAGCTGGGCAACAGAATGAAACTCCATTCAAAAAAAAATAAAAACAAAAACAAAAATGAATTGTGAACTTCTAGCCCTCACACTTTCACTGTAAGTAACATATCGCAATAATGGTTGCCTTTTTTATGATGATGCATAAATATTTTGTTACAGAGTACAAAAATACTTTTCACGTTTTGGTTGATTTCAAGGTTTGGAAAGAATGAGGAGCAGCGGCAGGCAGGGTGACTGTGGAGAGGTGAACAGAAGGGCAGAGAGGGCATTCCTATGACTGTTGGCCCATCCGAGAAGATAGGAGCAGAGAAGCCCAATTTGAAAGGAAAAGGCAAACGCCATCTATCTTTTGGGTGGAGGCAGGCGGTGAGTCCGGAAGCGTGTGGGGCCACGGGGCTCGGGGCTCGGGCCTCCCTGAAGCATGGTGGGTGCAGGGGCGAGGCGAGCAGAGAGAGGCCAGGCAGGATGAACCACCGGGGGCCAGGACCTGTTGCTATGGTGACAGCGTGAAAAACTGTACACTCACATATACACAAGCATAAGCGTCTTCATTCGTGCCAGAAAACATGCAAAATTAAATGCCTCGTTTCCTCGAGCGGGAGCTACCGAAGCAAATTTGGGTGGGAGGTCAGGCCTTGTAGGGTCCAAGTGATCCTCCGAGCTGGATCTGGGCGCCTCAGCGAGAAGGTCCCCAAATCCTCCTGGGAGGCGTTGGAGAAAGGCTTAAGGGTGCAGTAAAGGGCTGAGGAAGAGGAGGAAGGGGAAACAGGAAGGAGTCCACTGAGTCAGGCTTAGGATTCACAATTTCTAGGGCGCAGCCGCAGCTCTGCACAGGCCGCCCGGGGGCGGTGGCGGTGGGAGCTCAGGGCGCCTGTCCCTGCAGCACCACAGATTCCCAGAACCAACTCCCCAGTGACCAGACCGAAGAACTAACAGAACTGACGATACTTCCATCCTTGCTGGGTGGTGTCAGAGGAAGGGAACCAGCGCACCTGGCATGGAGAGCGGCGGCAACGGTAGTGGCAGCTGAGTAGGTGAACGCATCATGGGTGATGGCTGGGGTCAGCTCTGTGGTGTACAAAGGGTAAGGGCCCAGGCCTCTGGGGATGCAGGGATCAGAGCAGCCCCCATCAGGTCATAGGGGTCCCGAGCGATGAAGTAAGTGTACTCCTAGGTGGGGTGCATGTTGGTGGGATTTGGAGTTGCCATTAGCTTGCTTTTGGCCATGTTGGTGTTGGCTTTGGCAAACTCTAGCCTCATGATCTGTGGGTTTTCGGTATCTAAGCGAATATCGTTCAGCGCATTTTTGGCCTCTTTTGCTCCTGCCCGGCTGTCAAAGATCACAAAACAAACAGGCTGTCTCGCGGTGAGCTCGATCAGGGACTCTTCATACTCCTTGAACGGCCGGAAGATCAAGTAGGATTCTCTGGGTTTAATGTCCATAGGGAGGCCGCTGATAGTGTCCAGGCCTCCTCCTCCAGGATGCCCCCAGAACCCGCGCTGGAGCCAGTGAGGGTGCTGCCACCGCGCTCGCCCTCCCGCTGCAGGTTGCTCCTGGTGCGGGGGACGGGGCGGGGTGGCGGGAAGGGAACGTCCGGGCGAGCGCGTCGGCGGCGCCGGCCCCAGCATTGAGTGGGCATGGTTGCCTTTAAGTCCTGGAACTTCGGAAGATTTTTTTTTTTTTTTTTTTGTGGAGACGGAGTCTGCCTCTGTCGCCAGGCTGGGGTGCAATGGCGCAATCTCGGCTCACGCAACCTCCGCCTCCCGGGTTCAAACGATTCTCCTGCCTCAGCCTCCCGAGTAGCTGGGACTACAGGCGCCCGCCACCACGCCTGGCTAATTTTTGTGTTTTTAGTAGAGACGGGGTTTCACCATGTTGGCCAGGCTGGTCTCGAACTCCTGACCTCAGGTGATCCACATGCCTCAGCCTCCCAAAGTGCTAGGATTACAGGCATGAGCCACTGCACCCGGCCTGGAAGATTTTTTTCTTCATTCTGTTTTCCTATTTTTCAAATACTTCATATCAAAAAGTATACATTATTTTTGTGATGGAAAAATTCTTAAATTCGTTAGGAAACTTTAAATGAAGTATAAATGATTTATAATCTCATGCACTAGTACAGCTAATTTCATTTTTACATATTCTCTTCTAGCTACTTTTCTTTTCACATACTATTGTACATAGTTATAATCAACATAAGTAGTTTCATATTTTAATTTCATTGCACATTTTAAAATATTTTCATGTTATTACATACTATTCATAATTGTCTTTTTCATAGCTGTGTAGTACACCTGCATGATCAAATGCTATAATTTACTATAATTTGCAGTTTTCTACTTTAGGGCATTGGAACTTATATAACTATTTTTCTATAGTAGGTGATAAACATTATTGCATTAAGCTACATTTCTATTCTTTTTGAACTTATTTTACAAAGGAAACTTCTCCTGTATAAAATTGTAAGATTGCTGATTATATAGCAAAGACATGGAATCAATATAAGTGCCCATCAGTGACAGATTTGATAAGGAAAATGTAGTACATACACACCATGGATACTATGCAGTCATAAAACAGAATGAGATCATGTCCTTCGCAGGAACACGAATGGAGCTGGAGGCCATTATCCTCACCAAACTAACACAGGAACGAAAAACCAAATACCACATGTTCTCACTTTTAAGTGGGAGCTAAATGAGGAGAACACATGGGCACAAAGAGGGGAACAACACACACTGAGGCCTACTTGAGGGTGGATGGTGGGAGGAGAGAGAGGATCAGAAAAAAATAACTGTTGGATAGTTCCTGGGTGATTAAATAATCTGTACAACAAACCTGAGTTTACCAATATAATAAACCTTCTCATGTACCCCTGAACTTAAAAGTTTAAAAATCAAAAATAAAAATAAAAAGATTGCTGATTACACATTATTTTATTGTCATAAAAATTTAATCCAATTTATATTGTCACCAGCAATGTCAAAGTGTACCAAATTCATCTCAATTTTGTATTAGTTATTATTCTTTTGCAAATTAAATCGGTATAAGTTCATGCTTTTAATTTACAATTTTTAAATTTCTAGTAAGGCTGAATAATTTTCAGTCATTTTTTTGCTAGTCTTTCCTGACTGACTTATTTGTACATGTATATTTTGGATTGTGATTCATTCAAATAAGTTCCTTATACATTATAGATATTAAGCCTTTTTTATATATTGGAATTCTTCCCTAATCAATAATTTTTGGCATTGTAATTTAGTTATTGTGGGTAGCAACATGTTCTGTCTTCATGATCAAAGCTGCCAGCTCTCTCCTTTATAATTTCTTCTATTGCCCCAGATGTGAGGATGTTATTATTCCTCCATAGACAAAACGAGTGTTTCTGCTATGTTTTTGACAATTGGGTTTTATTTTTGTCTGTGACTGTGTAAGCTGCTTGTGTGTAAAAGCAGTAGTGATTTCTTTAAAAGAGAAAGAGGGCCAAAGCCTGAGAAGAGGGGGTTTTTTGATGGCTGCGGGTAGAAGATAATGACTGGAATTCAGAAGGCTGAGGCCTTCAAGCTCAATTAAAGATGACTAGAATGTTTCTGAGGGCTCTCTTCTGTTCCATTGATCTATGTCTCTGTTGTGGTACCAGTACCATGCTGTTTTGGTTACTGTAGCCTTGTAGTATAGTTTGAAGTCAGGTAGCGTGATGCCTCCAGCTTTGTTCTTTTGGCTTAGGATTGACTTGGCGATGCAGGCTCTTTTTTGGTTCCATATGAACCTTAAAGTAGTTTTTTTCCAATTCTGTGAAGAAAGTCATTGGTAGCTTGATGGGGATGGCATTGAATCTATAAATTACCTTGGGCAGTATGGCCATTTCACGATATTGATTCTTCCAACCCATGAGCATGGAATGTTCTTCCATTTGTTTGTATCCTCTTTTATTTCATTGAGCAGTGGTTTGTAGTTCTCCTTGAAGAGGTCCTTCACATCCCTTGTAAGTTGGATTCCTAGGTATTTTATTCTCTTTGAAGCAATTGTGAATGGGAGTTCACTCATGATTTGGCTGTTTGTCTGTGACTGGTGTACAAGAATGCTTGTGATTTTTGTACATTGATTTTGTATCCTGAGACTTTGCTGAAGTTGCTAATCAGCTTAAGGAGATTTTGGGCTGAGACAATGGGGTTTTCTAGATATACAATCATGTCATCTGCAAACAGGGACAATTTGACTTCCTCTTTTCCTAATTGAATACCCTTTATTTCCTTCTCCTGCCTGATTGCCCTGGCCAGAACTTCCAGCACTATGTTGAATAGGAGTGGTGAGAGAGGGCATCCCTGTCTTGTGCCAGCTTTCAAAGGGAATGCTTCCAGTTTTTGCCCATTCAATATGATATTGGTTGTGGGTTTGTCATAGATAGCTCTTATTATTTTGAGATACGTCCCATCAATACCTAATTTATTGACAGTTTTTAGCGTGAAGGGTTGTTGAATTTTGTCAAAGGCCTTTTCTGCATCTATTGAGATAATCATGTGGTTTTTGACCCAGCCATCCCATTACTGGGTATATACCCAAAGGACTATAAATCATGCTGCTATAAAGACACATGCACACATATGTTTATTGCGGCACTATTCACAATAGCAAAGACTTGGAACCAACCCAAATGTCCAACAACGATAGACTGGATTAAGAAAATGTGGCACATATACACCATGGAATACTGTGCAGCCATAAAAAATGATGAGTTCATGTGCTTTGTAGGGACATGGATGAAACTGGAAAACATCATTCTCAGTAAACTATCGCAAGGACAAAAAACCAAACACCGCATGTTCTCACTCATAGGTGGGAACTGAACAATGAGAACTCATGGACACAGGAAGGGGAACATCACAGTCCGGGGACTGTTGTGGGGTGGGAGGAGGGGGGAGGGACAGCATTAGGAGATACACCTAATGCTAAATGACGAGTTAATGGGTGCAGCAAACCAGCATGGCACATGGATACATATGTAACAAACCTGCACATTGTGCACATGTACCCTAAAACCTAAAGTATAATAATAAAATTTAAAAAAAAAAAGATGACTAGAATGTTGTGATAGGACAAAACCTTGTTCCTGTATCACCAATTTATCAAAGGATTTTTAAATTGTTTTTCTGTTTTTTATGATGTAGTCATTTACTGCTGTCTTGTGAGGCACGTATATTGTCTCAAATTGCTCCTCTGCAAAATATATCAGCAGCACCAAGGAACACAGGATGGCGGATTAGCCAAACACGCTGCTCAGCTCTGGCTGAGAGAGACCAGGAGATGTCGTTTTTCTACCTACAACCAGTGCTCTTTGCCCTTGGCTATACATGGGATTCTTCCAGAGAGCTGGGAACTCCAACGCCTGGGTCCTAGCCTTTGGTTTCTAATGTTATTGGTCTTAAGAGCATCCTCATTATTGGGATTTTTTTTTAACACTCCCCAAATGATTTTAATGTGCAGCCAAGGTTGAAACCCACTGTAATCATTTCATCAAGAAATGCAAAGAAGATATCCAAAAGAAAAGAAGTCAATATATTGAAGACATATCTGTACTCCCATGTTTATTGCAACACTATTCACAATATCCGAAATATGGACTTAACCTAAGTGCCCATCAGTGAACGAATAAAGAAAATGTGGTATAAATACACAATGAAATATTATTCATCCATTAAAA
Organism: Symphalangus syndactylus; assembly: GCF_028878055.3. Classification (NCBI taxonomy): domain Eukaryota; kingdom Metazoa; phylum Chordata; class Mammalia; order Primates; family Hylobatidae; genus Symphalangus; species Symphalangus syndactylus. Next base: position 49,791,958 of record NC_072424.2, on the reverse strand, counting down.
AGAATGAAATCCTGTCATTTGCAGCAACATGGATAGGACTGGAGGCCATTATGTTAAGTGAAATAGGCCAGGCACAGAAAGAAATAGATCATATGTGTTCATTCATATGTGCGACTGAAAAAAATGGATCTCATGAAGACAGAGCTTAGACTGGTGGTTACCAGAGGCTGGGAAGAGAAGTTGGGAATTGGAAGAATGGGAATGAAGAGATGTTAATTAATGGCTACAGTTTGATAGAAGAAATAAGTCCTAGCATTTGATAGGTCAGTAGGGTGACTATAGTTTACAAAAATCTGTTGTATATTTCAAATAGCTCAAATAGCTAGAAAAGAATAATTCAAATGTTTCTAGCATAAAGAAAAGATAGATAGATATTTAAGATGATGGATAGCCCAAGTACACTGATTTGATCTTTACAAGTTTCATGAATGTAATAAATTATCACATGTACTCCAAAAATATGTACGTCTATGTATCAATGAAAAATAGGATTATTTTTAAAAAGAAATGCAGAAAGAATCTAATATGTAAAAGATGGTGACTAAGAAAAAGAACTAGAAACTACCTGTCCTTCTTCCATAAATACCTTCAACTTGATGGTAAAATTTCATAGTAGAAATAGAAATATGGTCTTTGGACATAGCAGAAGTTTCCAAAATGTTCTTCTTTACCATCCTCTCTTCATCATCTAAAGTCCAAGTGGTCCTTTCCAAACAGTATAGAAAGTAGCAATTAGTAGTTTTTCAAAATTCAAAATTTGGCTTAGATCTTTTTATTTTATTTTTATTTATTTATTTATTTAGAGATGGAGTTTCACTCTTGTCACCCAGACTAGAGTGCAATGGTGTGATCTTGGCTCACTGCAACCTCCTTCTCCCACATTCAAGCAATTCTCCTGCCTCAGTCTCCCAAGTAGCTGGGATTACAGGCGCCTACCACCGTGCCCAGCTAATTTTTTTTTGTATTTTTAGTAGAGATGGGGTTTCACCACGTTGGCCAGGCTGGTCTCGAGCTCCTGACCTCAGGTGATCCAGCTGCCTCGGCCTCTCAAAGTGCTGGGATTACAGGCGTGAGCCACCGCACCCAGCTAGCTTAGATCTTTTTAAATGTCAGGGAACAGAGTACTTGAAAGCAAATCCTGAACACTGCTAATCAATAGGAAACAGGAAAGGCTTGGGGAAGACAAACAGTTGTATTTTATATTTATTTTTCTCCCTAATGCCAAGCATGGACCATTCATGGGGCTAGCTCTGCCAGAGAAGATCCCAAGAGGATCCCTCACAGAGAGCAGGACTTTGGGGAGGACATTATTCCATTGGCATTTTGCCCTTTTCTGAGTAGGTTTTGACTAGGTGCTCACGAGTTCACAGTCCCATAACCTACCTCTCCCAAAATACCAGGACAGAGAGAAAAATGTGTAGTTGGAGAACAGAGCGCCAGCCTCAGCTGGAAATTTAGCCCCTCCTAAGTACCTTAGCATTCAGAGGGGTTTAAGCCCCTAGGAGTAATAACAAAGACATTTAATGTGTTATTAACTTCACTGGAAAGAAAATTGACAACTCAAGATATAGCAGGTCCACAGATAAAATTGTTTCCTTCAACATCGTTTTGTTAGATGGATGAGGAAAAAAAAATTGGTTCTTGGCTGGACCACTGTCTGTGTGGATTTGGCACATCCTCCTCAGGCCTGCATGGGTTTTCTGGAGGTTCTCTGGTTTCCTCCCATATCCCAAAGCTGTGCACTAAAGTTCATTGACGTGTCTAAATGATCCTCATCTGAGTGAGTGTGGGGGTGTGTGTGAGCATGCTCTCCTATGAGATGCATCCTGTCCATGGCTGTTAGCTGCCTGTGCCCTCCGCTGCCAGGATGGGCTCCAGCCACCCTGAACTGGAATAAGTGGGTTGGAAAATAATGAATGAATGAATGAATGAATGAATACAAATTATTGTAAAATCAAAATGTGTCAGACCAGACTCAGTGGCTCACACCTGTAATTCCACACTTTGGGAGGCCTAAGTGGGAGGATCATTTGAGATCAGGAGTTCAAGACCAGCCTGGGCAACATAACAAGACCTCTCCGTCTCTGCAAAGAATTAAAAAATAAAAATAAAAACTAGCTGGACAGGGTGACCTGTGCCTATAGTCCTAGCTACTAGGGAGGCTAAGGAGGGAGGATAACTTGAGCACAGGAGGTTGAAGTTGCAGTTACCTATGATCACACCACTGCTCTCTAGCCTAGGCAACAGAGGGAGACGCTGTCTCAAAAAAAATATAATAATCAATAATCATACATCTGGCAGTAAAATGAGTTTGGTTAAAAATAACTAAATAGGCCGGTCACGGTGGCTCACACCTGTAATCCTAACACTTTGGGAGGTCAAGGCCAGTGGATCACCTGAGGTCAGGAGTTCAAGACCAGCCTGGCCAACATGGCGAAACCCTGTCTCTACTAAAAATACAAAAAATTAGCTGGGCATGGTGGCAGGCACCCGTAATACCAGCTACTTGGGAAGCTGAGGCAGGAGAATCGCTTGAACCCAGGGGGCGGAGGTTGCAGTGAGCCAAGATCACGCCACTTCACTCCAGCCTGGGCTAAAGAGCAAGACTCTGTCTCAAAAATAAAATAAGTAAATAAATAGCATACAATAATCATACAAATACACCACAACTGATGCAGTAGGAAAGCACTCAGCAAGCCCACCAATATTTGCTCTTGTTTTTTTAACTGTATAGTGGTAGGAGGTGCCCCTTCTAATTTTCCCTTTGCAATCGTTTATTCTTTGATTTAACCTCCTGCCATTATGACCACTGTCACTCACTGATTAACCAAAAATTAGGTAAATAATTATCTTACTTGTTTTTATTAATCTTTCTTAAATGTGTGTGTAGCTCACATTTGTTTCAGTGTTTAATATTGTGTTTTGTGTCTTTATGTAGAAATTTGGTGATGTTTTTGTGACCAGAAATATGCCATAGGACTTTAACTCTTCTTTAGATCAAATAGCTATGGTAAAATCATTTTCATTATATGTTATTTCACTTAAAGTCACAATTTCCAAGAACCTACCGAAGACATTAAGTGAGGGCTTGGTGTACTTATGAAGCAGAAAGACAGCATCTTGCTCATTTTTGTAGCTTTGAAGCAAGAAAAAAAAATTCCCTAATTCACTCCTGCCTCAACACATGCCGGCAAAGATATATTTCCTATTCATTTGCTCTAACTACACCTACCCAAAAAAAAGCAGGATTGAGTGTTTAATTTACGGCTTAAACAATCAAGTTATAAAGTGCTGTATAAAACTGCACAATCAGATGCATTTGAGTATAATGTAATTGACGACTGGCTCTCATCCTCTGTCCAGCCCTGTTCCTAAACAGGATGAGTCTCTTACTGGGGTACAGGATGTTGATGGGGAGTGCAACATTAGGCTGGGAGGTAATGTCTTGTAGTCATTTGGGATGTTCACAGGTTCATTTATGTGTGAACAATATAGTTTCACTGTCTTTACTTTTGTGCTTATCGTGACAGTAAACATCTGCTGAAAGAAAGTTTTCCATTTAACCTCAAAATTAAAGGACTCTATATTTTATGCTATTTCATTATTTGGACCTGCATTATCATATTATGGCTGGTTATATGGTGTTTTCAAAATATAGGCTTGCAAGATCTGTCTTGTAACCATTCCAGTGTTCCCCAGCTTTCTGAGATATGAGAAGAGACTAAGATAGAAGTACCTCTCATTCAGATTCAGATGAGGGAAAGCAGTCATATGCCTCTATTTTGAAGGACAGCATAAAACACTCTTGTGAATTCTGTACTGGAAATCTTTTTTTTTTAAGAAACTGGGTCTCACTCTGTTGCCCAGGCTGGAGTGAAGTAGTACAATCATAGCTAACTGCACCCTCGAACTCCTGGGCTGAAGCTATTCTCCCTCTTCAGCCTCCTGAGTAGCTTGAATGACTACAGGCACACACAACACCATGCCTGGCTTTTTTTATTTTTATTAATATTATTATTTGTAGAGACAGGGTTGCCCGGGCTGATATCAAACTCCTGGCCTTAAGCAATCCTCCTGCCCCCAGCCTCCCAAAGTGCTGGGATTAAATGAATGAGCCACCATGCCCAGCTGTACTGGGACTCTTGATAAAGTTTGTTATTCAGTATTTCCTTTGGGGAGCTAACATCTGGGCATCTCCCAGGGCTCCATAATGATGGCTGGTGGCTTCGGTTTTGTCAGCCACCCAGCCTGTATATGAGTTCTCTATTCCACCTGACCTTTCCCCATCCCTCACACACCCCCCCTTAAAGTTCCAGGGTCTGTATATTTCCAAGGCTCCTTTGTGTGTGGCCTGGCCCAGCACATGGCCATGGTGACCACATTGCTCAAAATCAAATCTCCTGTGGATTTGATGTGGGATCCACACCATGCCAAGTGCACCAGCCCTGTGAAGGAAAATGTAATGCAGGAGATGGGAACCCAGATACCAATAAGAGATACAAGAAGGGCAGCCCCATGTGGTGGTTCATGCCTATAATCCCAGCACTTTGGGAGGCTGAGGCGGGCAGATCACCTGAGGTCAGGAGTTCGAGACTAGCCTGGCCAACATGGTGAAACCCCGTCTCTACTAAATATTTAAAAATTAGCCGGGTGTGGTGGTGGGCATCTATAATGCCAGCTACTCGGGAGGCTGGGGCAGGAGAATTGCTTGAACCCAGGAGGCAGATATTGCAGTGAGCCGAGATTGTGCTACTACACTTGAGCCTGGGTGACAGAGCGAGACTCCATCTCAAAAAAAAAAGAAGAGAGAAATACAAGAAGGGCAAATCTGGAAGCGGTCAGAGGTGAGGCTCAGGGTCAGACAGCTCCAGAACTCAACTGCTGGGGTTAAAGTTCTCATTCTGTCATTTATTATCCAGCTGTCCTTCGGCAAGTTTCTTAGCCTTCTGTTCCTCACTTTCATAATCTACAAAACAAGAGGTAATGATAAAACACACTTCAGGCTGGGCGTGGTGGCTCACGCCTGTAATCCCAGCACTTTGGGAGGCCAAGGCAGGTGGATCACGAGGTCAGGAGATCGAGACCATCCTGGCTAACATGGTGAAACCCCAACTCCACTAAAAAATATATAGAAAAGTAGCTGGGCGTGGTAGTGGGCACCTGTAGTCCCAGGTACTCGGGAGGCTGAGGCAGGAGCATGGCGTGAACCTGGGAGGCGGAGCTTGCAGTGAGCCGAGATCATGCCACTGCACTCGAGCCTGGGTGACAGAGCGAGACTCCGTCTCAAAAAAAAAAAAAAAAAAAAAAAACACCACTTCATGGGGTTTTGAAACAATTAATTAAAGTTCTTGGCACATAATTAGATTTCTCTAAAAAAAAAAATCTTATTACTATCATCATCATTATTGTCCTGGAGTAAAGAATTGGAAGCCATTAGGGAAAGTTTTCCCAGCTGTATTCATTTCTTGGCCTGCCATCCCAAATTACCACAAATCAGGTGGCTTGAAAGCACAGAAGCGTATTATCTCACAGTACAGGAGTCCAGAAGTCTGAAATCATGGGATCATTATGGTTGCTTCCTTCTGGAAGCTCTGTGGGAGAAACCATCCCCTGCTTCTCTCCTAGAGAGAGGCCTCTCCAAGAGCCTCAGGGAACTGGATTCTAATGTCATCCTCTGCAACTTACTAACTCCACTTGCCACCTTCATGGCCTCACATGAGGGACTTACCCTCTCTAAGCCTTAATTTCTGCATCTGAAAATTGGTCATAATACCACTGACAACTTGTAAAGTTGCTCTAAGTATGAAAATTAATATATGCAGAAGCTGCACCTAAGTACCTGGTGTAAATTTCAATGAGCGGTTGCTATTTGTCTTAGTCTATTTGCACTGCTATAAAAAAATGCCTGAGACTGGATAACCAATAAAGACTAGAAATTTATTTCTCACAGTTCTGGAGGTTGGAAGTTCAAGATGGCACCTTGCTACTGAGTTTCCCAGAAGGGACAAACACTATGTCCTCACATGGTAGAAAGACCAGAGGGTAGAAGGGCCTACCTAGTTCACTCCAGCCCTGCTATAAGGTCGCTAATCCCATTCATGAGGGCTCCACCCTCATAAATGAATTACCTCCTAAAGTTCCCACGTCTTAATACTATCACACTGGTGATTAAGTTTCAACATATGAAAACAGGAAGACAAATTTAGAAAAATAACACTATTATTATCATTATTGTGAGGTAGTAGTTTCATCTCTCCCCTACTAGGCTTGAGGGCAAGAAAGCCAATGGGACCTTGAAGAAGAGCTGTGAAGATCCATGTGTCTACATGTATCTCATCATCTCTTCCCGCACCACCACCTGCATTACAGCACAAAAGTAAACTGCATAAACACACAGTAAATATTCATTGATGTAAATGACACACAAACTGCATTACAAATATAAGCACTGCCTCAATGAATGAACCTCCAATAGCCTTTCAAAATTTGGAGCTCAACCAGGACAGCCCATGGCAAAGTCCTTCCCTTTCATGACTTAGCAAATGAACACTGCACAGAGCAAAGGCAACACAAAGTAATATTAGTCCTCTAGTGTATGTCAACATTTAGAGAGGCTTGGACCATATAAAAATGGTATTTGGAGGCCAGGAGCAATGGCTTACCCCTGTAATCCCAGCACTTAGGGAGGCCAAGGCAGACGGATCACTTGAGGCCAGTAGTTTGAGACCAGCCTGGCCAACATGGTGAAACCCCATCTCTACTGAAAATACAAAAATTGGCTGAGTGTGGTGGTGCAGGACTGTAATCCCAGCTACTTGGGGGACTGAGGTGTGAGAATTGCTTGAACCCAATAGGTGGTGGTTACAGTGAGCCAAGATCACACCACTGCACTCCAGCCTGGGCGACAAAACAAGACTTTGTCTCAAAAACAAAAAAAAAAAATAAAGTTATTTGGAGGCCACATAACTCTTCTTTCATGAGAGCATTTTTATTACTTTATTTACTTTGTATTACCAAAGTAATACATGTTCATTGGAGAAATGTTAGAAAATACAGGCAAGCAAAAACAATAAAATCATTCTTAATTTCAGATATACAGAGGTTTTTTTTTCTTTAACAATATGTTGTGACACTTTCCCAGTCATTAGTCTTCAACATCATTTTTTGAAGTTGTCTAATATTCCACTATATAAACCTATCAATATTCATTTAACCTATCCCCCGTCACAGGAATTTTAACTTCATTCTAATATTTTGTTACTGAAAACAGAAATGCAATGAAATGAGCTTATTCCTTATTTGTTTTACAAATTCATAATAATTTGGCATTTATCATAACCCTGCTGCCTTCCCCAAACATTTGCAATTAACCCAAAAGTAAATTTCCTTGGTTTATGAAAAACTGATTTTTTATCCAGTCTGAAAATCTGCCCTCAGCTTTGGCTGTATGATCTGAAGCAAGCTCTTTCCTGGCTGCCTGTATCCAGTAACTAATAAGTAGTCAGCATTCTTGGCTCCTGCTACTTAGCTTACTTGTTCAGGGCATAAGGCTAATGGGGTCAATGTCATGGGATGTGAGCTTGATATATACAGGCCAGTTAGTTACAAGTCCAAAAACTATTTCTGTAACTCCAGACAGCTGTCACTTAAAAGCTGGCTGTTAGTTTCCAAGGAACTGGGCAAAAGAGCATAGGTGGATCAACACAAATCCATCACCAGTACTGGAAAGATAATGTGTCAATAGCTTCATCTTGCCCATAGAAAACAGTTCAGAAAAGTATTCATATTTAAAACTGGGGAGGCTGTAGAAAAAGAAGAAAGGATAATATTGGCAAGACAATTGGCTGACCTTATATGTATCTTGGTTTATCAGCTTACTCTGTGAGTATCCCGCAATTTCCACGTGAGAAAAATTCAGCAACATGTTTCAAATTGCGGATGGTGGTGTTATTTAACTGGCAATATTCTCTTGCAGCTGACACAGCCCTTGGCACTGATGATGTATATGATGAAAAAGGATGCCAGTGTGATGTATCCGTGGAAGACCTCACCCCACCACTTAAAACTGTCATTCGAGCTATCAGGTTGGTGAAAATCTTGAACAACATGATTCAGAGACATACTTATGATTAATTGAATTACTATATTGCTAAGTTCTCTTTCTGCAGGTAAATATCCTGGAATAACCACTTTCCCTTTTCTATTCATCCTTATGCCTATTGAATTGTGAAATATTTGTTTCTTAATACAAAACTCTGCTGTGTTCAACACAAAGAGTTAAAAAACGTGGGTGGGATTTGAAAAGCCAGGTCATATTAGAGAGATTACACGAGTCTTGGCTTGTCACGTGTATTTGCTGCTTTAAGGATATTTAGTTTATTGATGCAATTGGATTTTTTTATTGTTTTTATGACTTGCTCCAATCTGTATTCTGTACAGAATTGTGTATCAAAGAAAAGACCTTGTAGGTTATTTCAAAATGGGTTGAGTTCTGAAAATGGGAAACCTAAAGTATTTTGCAGTGACTTAGTCTTATTATCTGAAATGTAATTGTTAAAGGCGGATCTTAATTTGCTTCCTCTACTGATGGCAGAGAGCTAAGAGTATACCTAGCAACTTAAATTTACCTTTTCCATGATCTTTCCCACCACACACACACACACACACACACACACACACGCAATCAAGATCTGGACTAGATGAACTGCTGCATGCTCAGCTGGCCCAGTTTAACCCTTTTGGGAGAATTTGTATCTGTCAGGGAATGCTGAGTAACTATATTGCAAAAAAAAAAAAAAAAAAAAAAAAGAAAGAGATACCTCTGCCTGTTGGTGAAAAACTAGAAGAAAGTTAAAAATATCCAAACCAGGCCAGGTGCAGTGCCTTATGCCTGTAATCCCAGCACTTTGGGAGGCTGAGGGGGGCAGATCACTTGAGGTCAGGAGTTCGAGATAAGCCTGGCCAACATGGCAAAACCCTGTCTCTACTAAAAATACAAAAATCAGCTGGGTGTGGTGGCGGGCACCTGTAATCCCAGATACTTGGGAGGCTGAGGCAGGAGAATTGCTTGAGCCTAGGAGGTGGAGGTTGCAGTGAGCTGAAATCATGCCACTGCACTCCAGCCTGGGCAACAGAACAAGATTCTGTCTCCAGAAAATAAATAAAATAAAATATCCAAACCAATTTAGCTATTCACATGTTTGGTCTAATCTTGAATGTTAGTATGATTGATTATTTCTATTTTTAGTTGGTCATTTGGCATCATGTTAGACATTGATTTGCTCTATAGTCGAGAGTCACTGGGAAAGCAGAAATGAGTTCTAAAGATTTTCATAAATGTTTGTGGGGGCAAAGAAAATCATGGTGTGATGAAACTCCAGAAGATGTTTAAACACTATCTGTAGCAGCAGCCTAAAAGAAAAAAAAGTTCAGTTACTTCTCAATGGAACCCTCAAGTCACAAACCCTATGGATGGAGAGATTATACCTTCCTATTTGGCCTAGACAGTCCCAGATTATGCCTGTAGTCTCATCATAAGTGTTAATAATGCTCCCATCTTTCTCAAAGTATCCCAGTTTGGATAATCAATTATATGGTCACCCTATCTCTAGTGAACCTAGAAGCCTTGGGTGATGTATAAGCCCAGATAACCCAGAATATGTGGTGAAATGATGTCTGAAGCCTTCAGTTAAAGGGATAGAGAGGATTTAGAACTGCACTGTCCATATGATAACCACTGGCTACTTAAGGCTACTGAGGCTATTTAAATTTGAATTAATTAAAATGAAATACATTTTAAAATTTAATTGATCAGTCGCACCATTCATATTTCAACTGTTCGATAGCCACAGGTGGCCAGTGGCTACTTCATTAGACAAAGAAACAAAACATTTGCCGTGTCACAGAAAATTTTATTGAACATTACTGGTCTAGAAGTCACCTTGAAATTTTTCACGTGTTGAGTACATCCATAAAAGACCCTAAAGTAAAGGTGGGACAATTCAGTCCACGAATTAATCTGACTTGCAACAAGTATGGAAAATCTTATCTAGTGAGAGCAGATTAGGCTTCCTAAAAGTCATGCTTAACCCAGTTTATGTCATTTCCCAAGACCTTCTGAAGCTTTCTGCTTTTGCTTTACAACCTATAAAAAGGATTGTGAGCTGTAAGAAAGAAAATGAAATAGGTTTATTCTGCTAGCTAAGCACTTTAGCAACAGCTTAAGATTTACTCTGTTATTCTTCCTGAAACTCGACTGATTTTTTTGAAGTCTTTACAGAATTCCCTTGCTTTTCAGAATTCTTTCTTGATTCTTATTTTTAATGGAACTTTACTATTTACATGTCTATCTTTTTGTGGATTCCTGACGTTTTCTGCTTGCTGCATTGTGGTACCTGAGGGGGATGTTTTTCTCCTCCATATCCTGATTCTGCCTAGCGGTTTTTCATCACTTCTAAATTCCATTTCAAATTAACAGATTGTGTCGCTTGAACCCAGGAGGCGGAGGCTGCGGTGAGCCGAGATTGTGCCACTGCACTTCACCCTGGGCGACAGAACAAGACTCTGTCTCAAAAATAAAAATAAAAATAAAGTAAAGAAAATACAATTAAATTAACAGATTCTGTAAAAACCTCATAGATACACTCAGTAGCTTAATAACCTAATTGAAAATATTTTACTCATGGTGTACTTAATTTCTACAGATACATAATTTAAAAACCAACTAATACAATTAGCAGTTCTAAAAAGAAGTTTGCAGGTATAAGTCCTAAATCTTATGCAGAAGCGTTCTTTTCCTAAGGTGTTTAATTATGTTAGTAAGTTCAACATCAGCTGCCGGAGGGTTTTTGCCAGAATACACCTACCTCTTGCAGCTCCCCTGAAGCAGTATGTATATGTATATTACTGATTGCAAGTGTGAAACATCTATTATTCATCTCAAAATAGTAACTTTGTGCATTTTTCTTGTTATTTTTTAATTGTTAGAATATTTAATATGAATATTTAAATATGCCTTTTGTAGTTCAGTAACTCTTACAATAGTAGTTTTTCCTAGCAGCCAAATTAAAATGTGTAACAAAAAATATGTATTCCACTGCAAGGATGACAGTATGGAAAATAATATTACTACCTTCACACAGAGCAAAGTAAGAGTTCTTATTTTCAGTTATCAATATTTATTAAACATCTGCCATTTTCTAGAGATGATTAAGGACACTCTTTGAATTTGTCTGGATTCTATTATCCAAATGCACTCTGACACTTTTTAAAAAATAAATAATGTCACTGTTTATGGTACATAGCAAAGAATGACTGTTCTTAGACTATTTCCAAAATATGTCTTTTACTCAGAAGAAAACTTAGTTTTGTATATTTCTTCCAGAATTATCATAGATTTTTCTCAAAATATTATTTCAGGGAAATGCAAAAATTTGCTGGAAATGTGTTTTCAAACTCACCTTTAGGAGTGAAGATTGTACTTATTTTTAACAAAAGCCCCATATTTTAATGATTCAGTTCAAACAATGTTAAGTTTCTTTTTATCCACTCATAGAAATTAGTTCCTAAATGGAAAGATAAAATTAGCAGGAAAGTAAACAAACAAATGGATAGACTCTAGAGGATTCTACACACTCACATATACCTATTTCGTAGTAGATCACCCGTTTTTCTATCACTGTCTTAAAAATATAGCCCATAAATTACCTAGATATGTTCCTTCAAAATGTCAAGCATCTGGCTAATTGGGACTATCTGAAGGTAACAGACTATTCCCTTTCATGCTAGTACTTGGCTTTGTAGTCATTACATATATATATATATATATATATATATATATATATATATATATATATATATGAATCTTGGGCAAAATTTTACACAAAAATTAATATATGCTTTTTAAATTTAAAATAACAGGCCAGGCATGGTGGCTTATACCTGTAAACCCAGCAGTTTGGGAGGCTGAGTTGGACAGATCACTTTAGCTCAGGAATTCAAGACCAGCCTGGGCAACATGGTGAAACCCTGTCTCTAAAGGAATAAAAAAAAAGAATGATACTAAAATAACAAATATTTGAAAGTCATATACAACTGCATATTTATGGAAGAGCCCCAGGATAATAACTTTTTTAAATATAACAGAAATTGTATTTATGTACTGAACTGGCAGGTAATTTATCAGATATGCACACCAACGCAACGTATAAGTTCTGTGTAAAGGATTCACCATTTGGGGAAAGATCTTTGTTAAAACAGTGCAATGCAAAGCTTACCTGCTTCTTACCAGTATCGTTTTCAATGAATTACTACATCTAGGATCAAGGCTACTCTTTTTTTTTTTTTTTTTCAATTTTTAAAACTATTTCAACAGATATAAAATTATCCTGTCAAATTGCTATTAAAAGTTTCTAAGCACTAATCTCTTCACGGATTGGTACCCAAGAGTTGTTGAAGCAGCTCTGGTCCTCAGACCACACTTTTAAAGCCACTCTTAATAAGATCCTCAGTGACAAGTTGTTTTCCTGTCCGTTTGTTTTATACAACCATGTTTTATGTCAGTTGTCAAGAACTGAATCAAAATACTGTGCAACCTGTTCTTTTTGTGAATATCAACAAAACCACTGATGCAGATTATTCATTATTCTGAAGAGAAATGACCAACAAGCTATCGATTGTATCTTGCTCTTACTGTCTCTTACTATCTCCATGCAATAATGGTCATGCCTGCTATGTTTCACTTTTCTTTCCCAGGCCAGACTAGCCTTTTAGAGAATCAAATGAATACATGAATAAGGTCCAGGGTGAAAACTCAAAGAAGTCTTTAGTTGAAGCTGACGAACGACTTTACACTGGTACCATTGGCTAATTCTATCCCCTCCTCCCACCCTCCCTGAAGCTGCTAGGGAGAGGTAGTCCAAGAAACAGGACAGCCTCTGTACACCCTTGAGCAACTCACATTCCCTCTTCAAGCCTCTGTTTCCTCATTGGCAAACTGGGGATGGTAATGGTATTGACCTCATAGGGTTGTAGTAAGGAATGAATAAATGAATAAACATTTGCAAAGCACTTAGAACAGTATACACGGTCAGCACTATGTAAATGCTAATATTATTACCCTTGAGTTGTCTGGACTCCTTATGTCTTCCAGCATGCTGCCTCCACTGCCCTTCCTCTGCTCTGGGTCAGCCTTTTCCTTTCTGAGCTCCACCCGCTTCCATGATGAGTCACATGAGAGGAGCACTTTGTTCTGTCTTCTGAAGGATGCTCCCATCTTCCAAAACATATACAGCCTCACCTGCTTGCATCTCCTTCACCTGGAAGCACTTACCATTTTCCCCTTGAAGTTACCTTCCCACCACCTGGGCTGAGAAATTACTCAGAGCTGGAAGAGCATTTTTTTTTTTTTTTTTTTTTTTGAAACAGAGTTTCACTCTTGTTGCCCAGGCTGGAGTGCAACGGCACGATCTTGGCTCACTGCAACCTCCACCTCCCAGGTTCAAGCGGTTCTCCTGCCTCAGCCTCCTGAGTAGCTGGGATTACAGACATGCACCACCATGACTGGCTAATTTTGTATTTTTAGTAGAGACAGGTTTTCTCCATGTTGGTCAAGCTGGTCTCGAACTCTCGACCTCAGGTGATCTGCCCCCCCCCCGCCCCCCTTGGCTTCCCAAAATGCTGGGATTACAGACATGAGTCACTGCGCCTGGGCTGGAAGAGCAATTTTTTCACGCATGAAGAGCAATCATGAGTCAATGTTCCAAGTAAATCTCACCTCTTTTCTCCTCAGGGTGAGCTTGCTGCCTTCCCAGGCACCCTCTGAAAAAGCAATAGGATAATGAAAGGGAGAAGTTAGCTCTTCCCTCTCCCTCCCTGACTCTTGTCGAAGCCTAACTATAGACTCTTTAAAGCTCTTCCCAGCATTCAGTGCATGCATTTGAAAAATAGGTCTTGAGCTTCAACTGTGCACCAGGCACAGAGATAAACGTTAACAAAAAAGATGAATCCCTGCTTAGAGTTGTGAGGAACTACCAGAAAAGTAGAGTCAATTACAATGCTGAGCAGTCTATTACTACAGTGACAGAAGTCCAGAACAGTTTGGGCCAGCCTATATCGGCACTTTTGGGGAAGATGGCATTTGGGAAGACTCTAAAAGAAAGAAAAGAAGAAATCTGGTAGGTATGTAGGAACTAGCCAGGTTGCTAAGGAGGATGTAGAGGCTGGGCAGAGAGAACTGCAATTGCAAAGAAGCAGAAGTGAAGGTGGCATTAGAAAGCGTGGGTGATGGTTGAAGGTGGAGGACAAGGATGAGGAGAGTAAGGCTGCAGAGAAGAGCAGGAACCATAAGAATGAGCAGGAATGTGAGGGATTCTAGGTACAGAAATGAATTTATCAGATCAGTGCGTGATATGGCTTGGATCTGTGTCCTTGCCCAAATCTCATGTCAAACTGTAATCCCCAGTGTCAGAGGAGGAGCCTGGTGGGAGGTGATTGGATCATGGGGGCAGATTTCCCCCTTGCTGTTCTCATAATAGCAAGTGAGTTCTCATGAGATTGGTGGTTTAAAAGTGTGTAGCACCTCCCTCCTGCTTCTCTCTTTCTTCCTGCTGCTCCGGCCACATAAGAAGCCTGCTTCCCTTTTGCCTTCCGCCATGATTTTAAGTTTCCTGAGGCCTCCCCAGTCGTGCTTCCTGCACAGCCTGCAGAGCCATGAGCCAATGAAACCTCTTTTATTTATAAATTTTTCAGTCTCGGGTATTTCTTTACAGCAGTGCAAGAACGGACTCATGCAGTGCTTCATTTGAAAACTTGGAAAGATGACTCTGATTGCAATGTAAGCAATGTATTGGAAAGAGAGAACTATTATTACAATACCTGGATCTGCTGGGGCCTGAGCTGGGCAGTCATGATGGAGAATAGTCAAGGATGGATTTCAGATAGGATTTGGATATTTACTGATTGGAGAGGATGGAGGGAAAGAACAGGAGGAATCAAGGATGGCACACCTGGAGGATGGTGAGACAGGCTGGCTTGAGGGGAGATGGTGCATTATTGTGAGTGTTGAGTTCAAGCAGTCACAGTAGGGCTCAGCAGGTAGGTGGATCTCTGGATCTGACACCCAGGAGAGCAGTCTGGAATATGGACAAATTTGGTAGCTGTCAGCACAGAGATAAATGGTTTGTAGAAGTCTCACCCCATGGAGTAAAAAGAGAAGATGGTCAACACAGAAGTCTAATGCTCACAAACAGGAGCCGCAAAAGTAAGAATGCTCTGAAGGAGACAGATTCAAAGCAGCCAGACAGATGGAAAACCAGGAGAGTGTGACAGAAGAGAAGCCAGAGGAGGAAAGTGTTTCAAGTAGGAGGCAGATGTCAACGCTGTTAAATGCTGCTAAGAGGTCAAAGAAGATAAAGAGTGAGAAGGTCCTTTGAAAGTGGCAACAAGGAGGTCATCTGTGACTTCGGAGAAGAATTCAGTAGAAGGAAAAGGGTTTGAAGCCAGATGGTAAATAGAACACTTTTTTAAATTACCAGAATCTTTCACTCTAATATGAACATAGATGAAGTGTCAAGAATTTCTTTGTAACTAGCACAGGCTCATCAACTCTTCTAAAATAGCTCAGATCTGATCAGCGAACTGAAGAACCACTAATGACATTTCAGAGTTCCCGAGGTGGATATGCAAATCAGGCCTCCCTCTTACCCTGGGTTGGGTGATAAAGTTTTTCAGTGTTCTTGCCCCTGTGTTCTTCCTGTTCTGAAAGGCATGTATGGGACCATTATCTTGACCATCCCTAAAACGCAATCTCAGCTGTGAATCCTTCTTACATCTCACTTAATATTTCAGGCAAGAATACTCCGCAAGTAAAGAAGAGGCACATGTTTGCCATTGCGGGTTTTGTTAAATCTACAAGCTGTTTAATCATCACCAGTTCTTAATTTTGCTGATGGTATCTCTGCTATTTTAGCAGAGGTGATGAGTCGTTGTTTGCAAGTCACTATTAAGACATTCTTGACAGCCAATCTATGACATGTTACAGTAAAGGACGCTGCTAAAAGAACATTTTATGGATCATTTAGCACATATCTTTAAAATCAGCTAATATATTCCCTGGAATGTTGTTTTTGCTTGTTTTTGTTTTGAAGGTAATTACTTGTGGCTACAATTGCTCTGAGGCTGTGTTAAAGTAGTGTTTTCACTGTAGATGCACTTACTTTGTAGCATGTGAGATATTAAACCTTTTCTTTGGCTATAATTTAAACTGAGTTTTCTATTATTTGCTAAAAATATAGAATCTCCTATTCCATGCTAAAAATACTTTAAAGTAGTCAACATGTAGTCAATGTATTTATTTACTTATTCATTTCACACTTTAAAATTTATGCAAGATTTTACACTCCTAGGAAAACAAAACCCTCAAATTTAGTCGCCATATCAGTGCTTACAAATTCCTGGCAGGAAAGACTTCCTCAGATCTGGAAGTTCATGCTTCGGTTTTACTACTCTTATATGCTTAAAAGAAAATCCAGCAAAATCTACAGGAGGGGCCAGGTGCAGTGGCTCATGCCTATAATTTCAACACTTTGGGAGGCTGAGCTGGGAGGATGGCTTGAGCCCAGGAAACCAGCCTGGGAAACATAGTGAGACCTAGCTCTACAAACATTAAAAAAAAAAAAAAAAAAAAACTCTGCAGGAGAGCCTACTAGGAGAACAAGTCTACTCTCAGTGGTGGAAACAGGGTGGCCACAGAATGTCTGAATGTCCTAAGTGAGCCAAATGGAGTATCAGCTTGCCCCTACAGTGAGACTATCAGACAGACTGTACACATATGGAGCTAATTTACATTTCTCTATTAAGAGTTAAAACCAAGGCCGGGCGTGGTGGCTCACGCTTGTAATCCCAGCACTTTGGGAGGCCGAGGCGGGCGGATCACGAGGTCAGGAGATCGAGACCATCCTGGCTAACACGGTGAAACCCCGTCTCTACTAAAAATACAAAAAATTAGCCGGGCGTGGTGGCGGGCGCCTGTAGTCCCAGCTACTCGGAGAGGCTGAGGCAGGAGAATGGCGTGAACCCGGGAGGCGGAGCTAGCAGTGAGCCAAGATTGCGCCACTGCACTCCAGCTTGGGTGACAGAGTGAGACTCCGTCTCAAAAAAAAAAAAAAAAAAAGAGTTAAAACCAAGAAAATGAGACAGATCAGTGCATCCAGGGACTCCTGGGGTTCCTTGGTCTTGTCTAGTAACTCAATCTAAGATGAAAGAAGAGTGGAGGAATCATAGATATATAATTTTATAACTTGCTTTGCAGATTATAAAACTCAGAGTTTAAATACTGCAAACACAAATACAAATCTATATTGTTGAATTATATTTGTGTATTACCAGGAAAACAACATTAAAAAGTATTCTAAATAACTAACACATATGCCTTCAATAGTGACCCAAATTATCAAGCTCTGCAGCCGTAGTTGTTTGCTAGATTTGTCCCATGATCAATTTTGAGTGAGGGCTACCTCAGGGGAAATTCTGTGATCAAAACGCTCTGGGTCACCTGAAGGATGAGCTTTGGGGTCCGTGCTTTTAAGACAGATAGATGCTGTATTTCTCATAGAGAGTCAGAAATCAGAAGATAGAATTTTCCAAACTGGAAGAGGGAGTATTTCAGTCTGTTTTCTGATGTTTATAACAATATCTGAAACTGAGTAATTTATAAGGATGAATTTATTTCTTACAGTTATGGAGGTTGGGAGGTCCAAGGGGGGGAGGTGTATCTGGTGAGGGCCTTCTTGTTGGTGGGGACTCTCTGTGGCATCCTGAGGCAGCACAGGGCATCACATAGCAAGCAGAGTGAGCATGCTAAGTGCTAACTTAGGTCTCTCTTCCACTTCTTATAAAGCCACCAGTTCCTCTCTCATGATAGCTCATTAATCCATTAACCCATTAATCCATAATTCATTCATACAGACAGAGTCCTCATGATCTAATCACCTCTTAAAAGTTCCACCCCTCAATACTGCCACAATGGGCATAAAATTTCAACATGAATTTCGGAGGGGACATTCAAACCATACAGAGGGATGTGGAATGCAGGTCAGCAGTGTAAACTAACCCAAATAACCAACCTAAAGTGAGGGGTTAAGGGGGAGAAACCCACATCCACCCCATAAACATAAGATCTGCAATCACAAGGGGGCCATTCAGCAACCTTCAGAAACTTAATAATATCCCCAGAGATGAGGATAAAAGTATTTTTAGCATGGAATAGGAGATTCTATATTTTTAGCAAATAATAGAAAACTCAGTTTAAATTATAGCCAAATAAAAGGTTTAATATCTCACATGCTACAAAGTAAGTGCATCTACAGTGAAAACACTACTTTAACACAGCCTCAGAGCAAATGTAGCCACAAGTAATTACCTTCAAAACAAAAACAAGCAAAAACAACATTCCAGGGAATATATTAGCTGATTTTACTTTGCAGAGTAGGCAAAGCACTGTCATCTCCTCCAGAAATCATTTCTGATCACCTCTACCAGTCTGGGTTAAACACCCCTCTTCTGCATTCCCACATCAACCTGGGCTTCCCACCACCTTGCACATCACAAAGTGAATTTTAACTGTCTGCCTACTTGTCTGTCTGCGCTACTAGACTGGAAGTGCCCCAGCAACAGGATTTGTTTCTTCATTGCTGTATCCTTGGCATCTAGCACAGAAGCTGGCATATAATAGGCACTCAATAAATGTTTGATGAATGAATGAATGAATGAATGAATGGACAAATTCTCGAGTCCCACTCATCAGGCATCACTAGGGGAGGCAGCCATATGGAGCTCATCTAGAGAGCTCCAAGCTCTGGACAAATGAAACTGTCAAATCCTATCAGAGGTCACAGTCGCAGCAACCATTGTCTTGCACCATGCTTGTAGACAGGAAGAGACTGAGGACCAAATGATCATTGTCATCACATAGGAGGCTTCTTTAACTCTGCCAGCTCCCAGCAGTTAACAGTTCGGAGCCTAACACAATACTCAGCACAACGTCATAGGTACTCAATGAATATTCATTGAAAGAATGAATGAATCAGTCACTTTAGCACTTCCTTTCCCTTCCAAGATAATCCTTTGAAAAATTAATGGAACTTCTTAACCACTTCTTGCATGAAACTTCAGACCTCACTCAAGGAAGGGGAAGCATTTCGGTTCTGATTAGAGGTCTGACACCAAGACACTTTAACACCATGTCTATGGGTCTGACATGCGCGACTTAGATTTTGCAAGCCGGCATGAATCATGATCACTTCTTTGCATGAGAGCAGGGATTGTTCCACCCCCAACACACTCCACCACCACATGCCACCATCACCCCAATCCTGTCTCTACTCCAGTGGCTCTCAACCTTGGCCACACATTAGCATCACCTGAAAAGTTTTATAAAATCTTTGGACCATGCCCTGGAACAATTAAAACAGAATTTCTGGAGGTAGGACCCAGGCATTTTTTAAAGCTCCCTAGGTAATTCCAAAGAGCAGCCAAGCTTGGGAAGTACTGCTGTCTTGACAGTCAATCAAACTGCCTCTTCAGTTCACAGTTGGCTGAGCCCTCTCCGCCCTGCACATGGTTTGGCTGCTGGCTGGGTCCGTCCATCTGTTTGGTGGTGGCAGCAGTCACTGCTGCTTCTGTTTTCTCATCGTTCTTATCTCTGCATATTCATATGCAATATTTTTACCCTAATTTAGAGGATTGGAATAAGACTTTTGTAAGATTTTAGAACTCATGGCAGCACAACAAATGCACCTACATTTCCTTATAAGTGCACATGTGTTCATGTGTATATATAGATGTCGTCTACCCAGAGTTTCACTTTGCTTTAGTTATTTCTTCATGCTCAGAAAATTGTATGAGCAGACTTCAGTTTCAAGAGGGACCAGTTTAGGTTTGTGATGAATCTTTTATACCCTCTAGTGGTACTGCTGGGGCATGTCAGTTTTGTGCAATAGGTTTATTAGACACCTAGTCTCTTCATAACCAACAGCATCAAAGAGGAGACTAACCTTAGAGGTCTTTTGCTCTTTGCTGCTGTATTAGTCCCAGTGATGCAATCTACCCTCATGAAGAAAAGAAGCAGATGAATATGTAACTTACTCCTCAGCCTTTTGCTGGTCCTCCAAAGGACTCATCATAAGTGCTTAATGAATATTCACTGAAAGAATGGATGAATCAGTCACTTCAGCACTCCCTTTCCCTTCTAAGGTAATCCTTTGAAAAGTTAGTAGAACTTCTTAACTACTTCTTGCATGAAACTTTAGACCTCTCTCAAAGAAGGAGAGACATAGTAAAAACAGGACATTCACTTAGCAAAAGTGTATTGAACACTTACTATGTGCCAGGCACATGTGAGTAAAAACAATCATATTATATCAAAGTGTCTTTTTCATTGTTGTTATTTTGTGTTAAAGTATTAAGATCTTAATGTTAAGACAATAGAAGAACCTTATGATTAAGAGCTCAAACCTGGAGCCAAACTGGTTCACGTTGTAATTCCACAATTACTGGATGTTTAGCATCAGGCAAGTTACTTAACCTCTCTGTGCCTCAGTTTCTTTATCTGCAAAACGGGGATGACAATAGTACCCTTATCATAGGATTATACTATAAAGTGCTATCTAATATTATTATCATTTTAATCATTAAATGTATCTTAAAGGTCCTAATTTAACTCTAGAATGATTTGCCCAGACATTCCTTTCTAGTAGGAAATACACAAGTCATATCAAACTTTTTTTGTAACCATGTAAGAGGCCACCAAGGTCTTCTGCTTCTTCCCCAGGCCAGTTCATGGGCTTTCATTTATTCCTGGCTTCAGGGCATTTTCTCTTAGCTCTTCTTATCTAAACCAGGAGTCAGCAAACTATAGCCAGGGGATCAAAATCTAACCCAAGGGGCTTGTTTTTATAAATAAAGTTTTATTGAAATGTAGTTACACTCATTCGTTTATTTATTGTCCTATGGCTGCTCGCATGCTACAGTGGCTGACTTGAGTAGCTTCAGCAGAGACCATACAACCCACAAAGCATCATAAGATATTTACTATCTGGCCCTTTATAGAAGAAGCTTTCTGGCCCTCGTCTAGGCTCTGAGTCGCTCTGGACTTGCTCCCAGCTGTGTTTAGAGAGTAAGACACAGAGGGTTTGGGCTAGCCTATGTGAGAACTAAGCATGAAACCATATTTCACTCTTCTACCTGCCAACAAGGACTCCCCTACTCCCCTGGTCTCCCCTCCACCCCCTCATCCTGTAGTTAAAGCCCTTAGCATATGAAGTGCAAGTCTTAGAAAAAAAATTGAAGAATTGAAAGACCTTTTGAATTCATAGTTTGATAGCTACTTTGAGACATTTTCCTCAATTTTCAGCACCCACATATTTTTCCTGGTGTCTAGAATTATTGAACTCTGAGCTTCCTTGCTCCCTGCAAGTAACGAGATAATGGCCTACTCTCTCCTCTTATCAAAGGCTATTTGGGTAGCTTTTTGCTCATGATATGCCTTGGGAATATATTATATATATTTGCTGGAAAATATACCCTGTAAAGAAAAACTAACAGACTCCAAAGAGACTGATGTATATATCCTACAAATGAGGTAAAGTAAGCAGACAGCCCCTAAAATTTGTGATAAAAGGGAAGACATTACAGTTATTGGAGGTGGGTAACCCATATTAGCCATGGACTGATTCCCAGAAGGGACCTTATGAGAGAATGCAGGTGGCCAGGTTGGAAGGCAGATGTATTCCAAGTATGGGATCCCCTCTGGAAAGACAAGGACAGAGATGAATAAATGACTAATGTGGCCTTGGATTCATTTGTGTGAGGATGTCAGAGCATGCAAAGCAGAGTAGGAGGTCAGACCCATAGACAGCCTAGACATTCTCCTTAATGTTTACAAGGTTGCCTGCCTGGGATTCACTCTGTGTTGCAGCACTGTGAGTGGAATGGTAAAAATGTGAGCCTTGGCATCTACAGTAACCTTGTTCTTACTAGTTCTGTGACCTTGAACAGGTAACCCAACCTCCTGAGCTTTACTTGACCCGAATGTCAAAGGTGGAAAATTCTTAGAGTTTTAAGTTGACAGAATGCAGGTAAAGTACTTAGCACTGCACCAGCCATCCAGCCAAGCACAACGCTTGGAGACCCACTCAACATTAAGTTGAAGAGAGCAATATCTATGTCTTGCTCACCTTTGTATCCCCGCCATCCAGCTCTGTGTCCAGCAGATGGATAGTGGGTGCCCAGGTTAAGTTCATTGCATCATAGAGACAGAGGCAGTTCCAGGCATTCCAATGATGACCAGAGAAATAAGAAAATGCTGCAGAGGGCAAGGAGGACAATACTAAATACTCAGAGATGCTTTCTCAGACTTAGCTTGGACACAAATTTTCCTCTGTCTACCTTCTATTTTGATCATGAAAATCGTGTACTGTCCTGGAAGAAGTGAGAGAGGATTGGGTAGAAAGAGGGAGGCTGAGATAATTGAATAATGTAAACGTGTCAAGTTATGTGACCCCTCTGACCAGGCATCTTCATTCACAGAATATGATGGCTAAAACAGTTAGGAGCCCCAGAGAGCATCCCTCACACCTGGTCCTGCTTAGAGCAAGACGGGCACACATGATTTTTGGAAGCACTGATAGCAATCTCCTAGGAACGAAAAACTGAGGTTGTATTCTTTTTAGACTCTAGCCACATGCTTTCTACTGTTTTCTTGATGGTCTTATAATACTGTAAATTTCATTCAACCAATATAATTCCATCCCAACAAGCTCTTCCCTCTCTTTTCCCTGGACAGTTTTGTTTTGCTATTAGGTCTTTCTTTACATTTGCTGCTTATCATGTTGTAGTATTACATATTTCTTGATTTCCACTGTTCTTGCCTTTCTCCTTATTTCCTCAAAATGATATCTTGTTGCTTGCAATGCAGTTGCTTTGTGTGATCCTAATTACATTAGCTATCTAAGGAAAAAGAACATTATGTTTTCATGATTTTCAGTAGCAGTTCTATTTAAACGACTTTTCTGAACCACACATGGTCCTAACTATTGAATGAGTGAACATTTCTTTTACTTTAGAAAGTTTTTTTATTCATGGAGGAAACTCAGAGGCTTATGCTCTTTCTGAAATGTGCCTGAAGTACTTAAATCTATTCTAAGGCATTCTCTTTAGAAGATCTATACAAGAGTCTGCCTTGTCACAGAACACAAACATCTTTGAACTATGGAATAGCAAATCCTCATTTATTTCTTCAGCTAGCATTTAATAAACCCCCTAATACTTGCCGGGGATTATGCAGATGCTAAAGTAAAGAGCACAGTTCCTGGCATGAATAAATTCCAGTGGGTGAGACACACTGCCACAGATTTAGCTACATCACAGTGCATTTGAAAGCACAGAGAAAGACCATCTACTCCAGTGAGGGTGATTAGGAAAGATTTCCTAGAGCACTTGGTGCTTAAGCTGAATCTGGAACAATTAGCATTTTAGGTAGAGTGCAAAGAGACAGAATCCTGATGAATGGGCACTTTGGTGACAGGAAAATCCAGATGGGCTGGAGAGCAGGCAGCATGCAGAGGAATGACTAGAGATGAGCATTTGGAGAGAGAAGGGGGGAGTTCTCACCATTCACTACCCTCTTCCCTCTAGAGTTGCCCAAAGTCTCCACAGTAGAGCTTCTAAACAAATAAACCTCCCATGTTCATTGAACTCTGGGCCAAGTGTTGGGATATCAAGAGTAGAAGACATAATCCCTGCCTTCAAGAGTCTCACACAGTCTGGTGGAGGAAGCTAGTATATAAGTAAATAATTATAGTGTGGTGTATTAGGTACTAAGCTAGAGGTCAATAGAGAAGTGATTAACTGTTTTGTTGGAATCATAAAAATTTCTATGAAAGAAGTGAGCTTTTTTTGAGACAAGGTCCCACTCTGTTACCCAGGCTGGAGTGCAATGGCAAGACTGTCAAGGCTCACTGTAGCCTCGACCTCCTGGGCTCAAGTGATCCTCCCACCTCAGCCTCCCAAGTAGCTGGGAGCATAGGCATGTGCCATCATGCATGGTTAATTTTTTATTCTTCGTAGAGACAGGGGTCTCACTATGTTGCCCAGGCTGGTCTCAAACTCCTAGGCTCAAGCAATCCTCCCTCCTCAGCCTCCCACAGTGCCGTGATTACATGTGTAAGCCGCCGCACCTGGCCAAAAGAAGTGACTTTAAAGCAGAGTTTTGAAAACACAGCAGGATTTCAGGAAAAAGAAATAGCAAATGGAAGTAATTGAAGTATATAATTGATTGGCTAGTGTTTTTGTGGACCTACACATACTTTATTGTTTCTAGAACCTAAAGTTCCAAGGACGAAGTGGAAGGTGATGAGGCAAGAGAGATAGAGGCCAGTTTATAAACAGCCACACAGGATGTGCTTCTAAGGAGTTTGATGTTTATCCTATAGGCCATGGGAAACCAATAAAGGACTTTAGGAGGGGGGTAATATGCCCTTACTTGCATTTTGAAAGGTTTGTTCTTTCTGAGGCTATAGCAGTGGAGATGCAAATAAGGGGACAGCTCTGAGAGCTATTAGGACATGCCTAGTGTTCTTTTAACAAAAGTAAAATGACAGGGTCATCATTCTTTATATAAATCATTGATTTCAAAAATACCTATGGGCCAGGTGCAGTGGTTCACGCCTGTAATCCCAGAACTTTGGAAGGCCAAGGCAGATGGATCATTTGAGCTCAGGAGTTTGAGACCAGCCTGGGAAACATAGGGAGACCCCCATCTCTACAAAAAATATAAAAATTAACCGGTGTGGGAGTATATCCTTGTAGGCCCAGCTACTTGGGAGGCTGAGATGGGAGGATTGGCAGATCTGGGAGGTCAAGGCTGCAGTGAGCCATGATTGTGCCACTGCACTCCACCTGGCGTGACAGAGTGAGACCTTGTCTCAAAACAAAAAAGAAAAAAAGAAAGAAAGTCTATGCTTTTAAACATTCCCTCCACACTTACAAACCATAGAACCTGATTTGGAACTTTCATGTCTCACTTTGAATCTCTTTAATGTTTTTGTTTTCAACCCACAACACAGCCAGTAGAGAAAATCTATTTGATCTCCATCTTCAAAAACTTAATCCTTAATAAGTAAGATTTTTTTTAGCGTCAGTAATGCACTGGTAAATGCTGAACAACCAGCTCTTCAGGAGAAGGAAATCCTGATTTGTACTGTTTGCCAATTTCTGTAGTGTAAATACTCCTGTCATAGCTGTTTTCAAACTACCAATGTGACATCACTGAGCAGGAATTGAGAAGATGGGCAAAATTACATTATTAGACAGAATTTCCATGGTACGGACACAATAGATGTGAACAACTTAAGAGCATAGAGAGTAACATACAGTAAAATAATTAGGAAATGGTGAGGTTTGAGTACATATTACCTTTATTTTTAATATAATGTACTTGATTGTAAGTCTATATAATTTAATTTTTAGTAACAGCTGTATTTCATAACCACTAAAATTCTTTTTTTTAAATACTTTAAGTTCTAGGGTACATGTGCACAGCGTGCAGGTTTGTTACATAGGTATACATGTGCCTTGCTGGTGTGCTGCACCCATCAACTCGACATTTACATTAGGTATTTCTCCTAATGCTATCCCTCCCCCTGCTCCCCATCCCATGACAGGCCCCGGAGTGTGATGTTCCCTGCCCTGTGTCCAAGTGTTCTCATTGTTCAGTTCCCACCTATGAGTGAGAACATGTGGTGTTTAATAACCACCAAAATTCTTTTTTTTTTTTTTTTTTTTTTTTGAGATGGAGTCTTGCTCTGTCACCCCGGCTGGAGTGCAGTGGCACGATCTCAGCTCACTGCAAGCGCCGCCTCCCGGGTTCATGACATTCTGCTGCCTCAGCCTCCCGAGTAGCTGGGACTACAGGTGCCAGTCACCACGCCCAGCTAATTTTTTATATTTTTAGTAGAGATGGGGTTTCACTGTGTTAGCCAGGATGGTCTCGATTTCCTGACCTCGTGATCCACCCGCCTCGGCCTCCCAAAGCGCTAGGATTACAGGCGTGAGACACCATGGCCAGCCTAATAACCACCAAAATTCTTAAAAGTAGTCAGTGCTTGGGAGTCGATGCAAGCTTGCTCCAGGCACCACTGCACATACTCCTTTTTTCTAAATAATTGAAATGATATTTTTTAATCTAATTTTCACTATTTAATTATCATACATAAAGTAGGAAAATCTGTAAGTAAAGCACTGGAAAAAAGGCAATACCACCTGAGGAGTGGTATGATGTATAAAAATAAATGATAAACCTATTAAGAGTTTTAAAATCTACTCTGTTTTGCATACTTATCATTATGTGAGTATATTGAAATAACATAAAAGATAACCAGTTTCATTTTTAGTATTG
Source organism: Symphalangus syndactylus (assembly GCF_028878055.3). Lineage (NCBI taxonomy): Eukaryota > Metazoa > Chordata > Mammalia > Primates > Hylobatidae > Symphalangus > Symphalangus syndactylus. The sequence continues at coordinate 49,765,506 of NC_072424.2, read as the reverse complement.
ATCACAATTATAAACCACGGATTTTAATTTTAACTTTAGCCAGCTAGCTCATAAATAGTAAATTATGTAAGTAAAAATGAAATTATTTAAGGTTTGCATAAACTATGACTGTGTGAGTGCTAGAGTGCAATATTATCTATCAAATGCCTTCAAAATGTACTTTCTGTTAAAACATCTCTGAAAGGAAGAGAGAAAAGCAACAAGCAACTTTTGATGAATTATCTGAAAGAGCTCACGTAACATCCCACCAAGAAACAATGGCAGATCCCCATTAGGGCAAAAAAGGCAGTTGGAAGTATGTAGGTTCACATCTGGGCAGATGCGTCCCAAACCACAAATGTGTGAGCTACAGCCAGAGAGAACACACTGACTTATGCTGTAGCTTACCCCCTTCTACCACCATAGGAAAGAAAGAACTGCCAAAGATCCCACTCAGACTTCTCGATTCTCCAGAATTGATGCCATGGGAAAACCAGGAGGTAATGTGGGAGTGGGAACCAGACAGATGTGGGTGGATCCCGGTTTTGCTTCATACCAGTTGCTTGTTTTGGGGGGCAAGTTACTTAAGTTCTTTGAACCTCAGTTTCCCAAAATATAAATAGGAGAAAGGAATATCTTATCAAGTGCTATTGAAGACATACAAAGTACTTCACATAACAAGTGGTAGACAGATGTTATGAAAACACAAAAAACCACACAACAACAACAAAACCACCTTGGGATGTATGAAGATGATTCTCCTTTCTTCCTGCCCACCCAGGCATCATTAGCTTCTTTGAAGATAGCAAAGAAGGGTTCTAGGCTGTTAGATTAGCTCTTCTGGTTTTATTCTTAATATGACTCAGGTTAGAGAATCTTCTCTTTATCTCTTTCTTTCCTTCCTCCTCTTATTCAATAAGTATTTTTTACTGTGTCAGAAACTGTGCTAAGCTCTAAGCACATAATGTTCAGGAAGAATAGTAACAGTCACAGTAGAAGTGGTAACAACAATAGCTAACTTTTATTAAGCACTGACTGTTGAATAAAAGACATCTAGGCCAGGCGCGGTGGCTCGCACCTGTAATCCCAGCATTTTGGGAGGCCGAGGCAGGCAGATCACGAGGTCAGAAGTTCGAGACCAGCCTGGCCAACGTGGTGAAACCCCATTACTAAAGATACAAAAAATTAGCCAGGTGTGGTGGCACGTGCCTGTAATCCCAGCTACTCAGGAGGCTGAGGTAGGAGAATCGCTTGAACCGGGGAGGTAGAAATTACCATGAGCTGAGATCATGCCATTGCACTCCAGCCTGGGTGAAAGGGTGAGACTCCGTCTCAAAAAAAAAAAAAAAAAAAAAAAAAAGACATCCATGTCTGCCTTTACTTAATTGACAGTCTGGTATACGGAAACAGATATTTACATAATTGCTTAGGACCAGAAATTTCACGTGTAACATATTTCATTATTTTTCTCAGTTTTTTTGATACATGACACTAAGACTCTATGAAACCGAAATGCTGGTAAACTAATTTGGAACCGAAGCTCGATACTAAGAGGTTAAATTAAAACACTAATTTTCTTTACTTTCTGCTGAATAATTTTGCTTAAATGTTTTTGGGGGAAAATACAAACCTATACTGAATAAAGAAGAGATTGGTGAAAAATATGTGGTTAGAGAAAGGGCGTAAGAATATTACAGATAAATGATTCAGGAATAATTAGGATATAATTAATTGAAAGTTAATAATACAATTGCAAGGTAGGGTTTAGGCTTTTTAACCTATAAAACAATTTGGATTCCTTGAAATCAGCTGTCACCTAAGATAGGCAATGGATGTTTTCTTTTTAAACTTTACATTTGTTCCTAATCTTCCCACTTTCCACCAAGTGACAACAAATTTTGTCTCTTAGTGACTGATTCCCAGCCTGGAATCTACAAGTGTGATAATGGAAGTCTATGGGCCGTTTAATAGCTGAAAAACACCAGCAGGTTTAAATTTACCTGCAATAAGGCTACACAAACTAATCAAATGTTATATTTCTCTGCTTTCATCAGAAATTGCATCAAGTTATTGCAGGAACTAGTTATCTTAGGCAGATTAGCTATCGATGGCATCATGGAATTTGTTGATGAAATATCATTTTAAAAGATGGGGCCCATGTTGCAGGAGGCATTGTAATAAGAGGTCTCTGGTTCTGAAAAGCTTAGGCTCCCAAGCTTAGTTAAGAAATGTGTTATGGCAGGACCTGGTGGCTCATGCCTGTAGTCCCAGCACTTGGGGAGGCTGAGGCAGGAGGATTGCTTGAGCCCAAGAGTTAGAGCCTGGGCAACATAGTGAGACCTCATCTCAAAAAAAAAAAGTGTATTATGTTTAAAACAAAAAGAACTTGGCTAGCTAATCCAGCAGTATTCTGCAGGAATAATTTATGGGAAAAAAAACAAATTTCCGTATTAATGTACATTTCTCTACAGAGAATACAGTGTTTTGCAAACACATTTGTATCTGAAAAATGCATGTTGATCCATAAAAGACCGTTTTAACAGCCTTTATATTTTTTAAGGGATGCTATTACTAGGTGTTATATCTTGGACTTCTGGAGATTGCATGGAAAAGTTAGAATTGCATTTTGACTTTAACTTTCATTTAGGGTTTCAACGGACATTAAAAAGGCAAAACACTTAGTGTTCAGCCTCTTTTGTAGTGTGTTTTTCTATTCTTAAGGTGTGTCTCACATGAGATGTTCTTAAATTGTCCACTGTAATCTCAGGCTTTTATATTACACATCTGCAGCAGCCAAAAATAATTTGATGCATGACTTTTCCCCCCAGAGTTTCTTATTATATTTACTGGTAAACTATTTTGGTAACCTATATTAACAGAGTTATAAAGGTTAATATGTAATATGTTCTCATACAGAATTATGAAATTTCATGTTGCGAAACGGAAGTTTAAGGAAACATTACGTCCATATGATGTAAAAGATGTCATTGAACAATATTCTGCTGGTCATCTGGACATGTTGTGTAGAATTAAAAGCCTTCAAACACGGTAAGCAATGGAAATGTCATTCCTTGTAAAGGAATGGGCACAGAAGCTATCTAGGAAGAACTTCTCTTTAGTAGAGTAAACCTCTGAACTCCATATTTTTCATTCATTTTTAGTGGGCCAATGGAATTTGCTTTTAACATTGATTTTATTTTTGCTTTTAACATAGATATAACTCAGGCATTCAAATCATCCAGCTGTCTCATTTTCCTCATCTGTAAAAATGGGAAGAAAGTTCTTGCCTTATAGGGTTGTCATGAGGATTGAACGAGTTAATGCATGTAATTCATAACACGTAACAGGCCTGGCACTGTGTCTAATAAACATCAATGGTTGTTGCTGATGTTTGAATTATTACTGCTGCTGTTCCTAAATTATCTAAATTCCATTTATTATCTAAATTCTAACCATCCTTTGGGAATAACATAGTATTTCTCCTTCATTAAGTTTCATCCAACCATCCAACCTGTGAAGACGGGCCTTTCTCTGACCTTTATACAGTAGCAGAGTCTACTGCAGAGCACAAGAGCACTCAGAATCTTGGTGTGCTGAGCCAAAGTTGAGACTTGGCCCTTGTGTTGTTTCCCGGTTGCAAGTGTGTTCATCTTGCTCTGGACTAAGACTGAAGTCCTTCATTCATGTCCTGTACGGTTCTAGATACATACTATCCTCCTAGTAGCATCTTATTGAGTGATTAAAAGAAATGAATTCCATATGTTAATTCCAACCACATATGGTTGATTGTGATTATCTCAAAGCCAAAATATTTAGTAAATTCAGTTTTTTAAGAGCCTTGCTTTATTACCAGCATTTGTGATTGTATAGTGCCCAAAATGCAAGGACTGAGTCTTGAACTTTTTTTTATGCTCCCACAGCACACTTAGCCCAGTGTGAGGCACATAATGGGCCCTTAGTAAAATACCTGTTCATCAATTGTTATAGAAATAACAATTTGTTAATTCATTAAGCAGATAATTATTGAGCCCATCATGTGTGCCAGGACCTGTGGACATCCAGAGATTGATAAAATAATGACCCAGAACTTGCAGAGTCTGCAGTTTAGTAAATTAGATGTCATGGCAGGAAGTGAGTACTGCCTATGCTTCTCTTCAGACAAAGTAAACTGGAAAGTTGTCAATACTCTTGATAATTCAATTCTAAACACATACAAAAAAAGAAGAAAGTGATTCTCATTTAGGCTGATCAAGTTCTCTTGGAAATTGCTTTAATTCATTCTGTAACATCTGTAACATGACTAGAGATTGTGGTCATATTATAATCTCTGCCTAGATGGCCATGGCCTTCTAAGTTCTTTAACAAAACTGTCTACAGCTCCCAAGGTTTTATAAAGTTGAACTGCTACAGAATTTATAGAACCAGTCTTGTGTTTCTAGCTCATGTACCTTCTCCAACTTGAATTCCAAAAGAAAAAGACCATGGCTCTCTTATCTGCTTATCTTTCACGTATGTGCAATAGATGCTCATAGAATAATCTGTTCTATTAATGTAAGATAACCATAGTTATGATTTTTGTCATATTTTGAAATGGTTAAATTCAGGAACTGCCTGATCAGAGGTAGAAACATATTACTTTGTAGTTTAGGACACTTTTACTTCCGGAAGATCACCCATAAGTGATTTCATCTTGGACCAGAATAATGAGAAAATTAATCTCATGTGTAATTTCATGTTAAAATAAGCATATCAACTGGAACAAGTTCTTTCTTACTTCATCTTACATAAATTGAAGATAACTGTATTTAATTTTTTTTTCCAAAACTCTTCATTCTGGTCTAGGGCAATCTCCACCTTCAGCCCTCATAATCAGATCTCCTCTTTCTCTGATAGTGTTGATCAAATTCTTGGAAAAGGGCAAATCACATCAGATAAGAAGAGCCGAGAGAAAATAACAGCAGAACATGAGACCACAGATGATCTCAGTATGCTCGGTCGGGTGGTCAAGGTTGAAAAACAGGTACAACTCAACTACGCTGGGTATCTTTTTAGCCAGAATTTTTTAAATCAAAATGTATTATAGGCAATTGTATGTATTCCAGTGATTATTTTAAAATAAATAAAATCACAAAAAGAGTGAATAAAATTAAATTTTCTTTGTGTGTAGACAGTGCTCTCTGAACACTTTGGATTTCCATTTAAAGAATAGAAAATTTCAACTCATCAATTAATAGTTAATTGGAAACAACTATAGATTTCCAATAGTTGAAAATCGTTTAAAAATAACAAAGATCTATTCTTCATTTGTGTTTCAGTTGTTTTTATTGTTTCTTTTTTAGGTCATTACTTTTTTTTTTTTTTTTTTTTTTTGGAGACAGAGTCTCACTCTATTGCCCAGGCTGGAGTGTAGTGGCATGCTCCCAGCTCACTGCTACCTCTGCCTCCTGGGTTCAATTGATTCTCATGCCTCAGCCTCCCAAGTAGATGGGATTACAGGCATGTGCCACCAAGACCGGTGAATTTTTGTATTTTTAGTAGAGACAGGTTTCACCATGTTGGCCAGGCTTGTCTCAAACTCCTGACCTCAAGTGATCCGCTTGCCTCGGCCTTCCAAATTGCTGGGATTACAGGCATGAGCCACAGCACTCAGCAGGTCACTCCTTTTAAAAGTAAAACAAGGCTGGGTGTGGTGGCTCATGCCTGTAATTCCAGCACTTTTGGAGGCTGAGGTGGGCAGATCACAAGGTCAGAAGTTCAAGACCAACCTGACCAACATGGTGAAACCCCGTCTCTACTAAAAATAAAATAAATAAAATAAAATAAAATAAGATAAAATAAAATAAATAAAAATAAAACCTTATTATAATTCTGATGACACATTGAATGTTTGTTAACCTCAAGTCTGTTGTATCTTCATATACAAAGACAATTTTCCAGAAATCAAATGGCTCCCCCAATTTAATCAAAAATACTTCATATATTAATTCTGGAGCATTTTGTACCTTTTTTTTTTATGTACCTTTAAATTCAGAATCACCTAGATTGATACTTAAGGTATTGGTTTCATTATAGAATAAGTTCCTTACTAGATTTCTGTAGTTTCAGAATGTCTTCATAGAGGAGACTCAGGAAAGACAATCTGACAGGAATGGGAAGTCTTTTTTTTTTTTTTTTCCAGACAGGGACTTCTCTGTCACCCGGGCTGGAGTGCAGTGGCACAATCATGGCTCACTGCAGCCTCTACCTCCTGGGCTCAGTCAATCCTCCCAACTCAGCCTTCCTAGCAGCTGGGACTACGGGCATGCACCACCACACCCGGCTGATTTTTGTATTATTTTTGATAGAGACGAGGTCTCGCCATGTTGCCCAGGCTGGTCTCAAACTCCTGGGCTCGATTCTCCTGCCTCAGTCTCTCAAAGTGCCGGCATTACAGGCGTGAGCCACTGCACCCAGGCTGGAATGGAAAGTCTTAAAGTTGCATTTTTATAGTGCTTATATGACTTTTAAGAGGCACCATTTAAAGAAGTGGTGGGGGAGAGATGCTAATAAAGACCATATAGAAGCCAAAGTGTCCCTCTCTTCCTAAGTCCTCCTCTGGCCCCATCATTGCTAAATGCTACATTCACTAAGGGTCAAGACTGCATCGTACTTTATATTCAATATTTCTTTAAACGTGTTGGCACACCTTTTAAAATTTTTTAATTTTAAAAAATGAAGTCCATTCTTAATAACAGATTATACTCATGTGTAACCATTCTCCTCACTTCTAGGTACAGTCCATAGAGTCCAAGCTGGACTGCCTACTAGACATCTATCAACAGGTCCTTCGGAAAGGCTCTGCCTCAGCCCTCGCTTTGGCTTCATTCCAGATCCCACCTTTTGAATGTGAACAGACATCTGACTATCAAAGCCCTGCGGATAGCAAAGATCTTTCGGGTTCTGCACAAAACAGTGGCTGCTTATCCAGATCAACTAGTGCCAACATCTCGAGAGGCCTGCAGTTCATTCTGACGCCAAATGAGTTCAGTGCCCAGACTTTCTACGCACTTAGCCCTACTATGCACAGTCAAGCAACACAGGTGCCAATTAGTCAAAGCGAAGGCTCAGCAGTGGCAGCCACCAACGCCATTGCAAACCAAATAAATACGGCACCCAAGCCAGCAGCCCCAACAACTTTACAGATCCCACCTCCTCTCCCAGCCATCAAGCATCTGCCCAGGCCAGAAACTCTGCACCCTAACCCTGCAGGCTTACAGGAAAGCATTTCTGACGTCACCACCTGCCTTGTTGCCTCCAAGGAAAATGTTCAGGTTGCACAGTCAAATCTCACTAAGGACCGTTCTATGAGGAAAAGCTTTGACATGGGAGGAGAAACTCTGTTGTCTGTCTGTCCCATGGTGCCGAAGGACTTGGGCAAATCTTTGTCTGTGCAAAACCTGATCAAGTCGACCGAGGAACTGAATATACAACTTTCAGGGAGTGAGTCAAGTGGCTCCAGAGGCAGCCAAGATTTTTACCCCAAATGGAGGGAATCCAAATTGTTTATAACTGATGAAGAGGTGGGTCCTGAAGAGACAGAGACAGACACTTTTGATGCCGCACCGCAGCCTGCCAGGGAAGCTGCCTTTGCATCAGACTCTCTAAGGACTGGAAGGTCACGATCATCTCAGAGCATTTGTAAGGCAGGAGAAAGTACAGATGCCCTCAGCTTGCCTCATGTCAAACTGAAATAAGTTCTTCATTTTCTTTCCAGGCATAGCAGTTCCTTTAGCCATACATATCATTGCATGAACTATTTCGAAAGCCCTTCTAAAAAGTTGAAATTGCAAGAATCCGGAAGAACATGAAAGGCAGTTTATAAGCCCGTTATCTTTTAATTGCATGAAAATGCATGTTTAGGGATGGCTAAAATTCCAAGGTGCATCGACATTAACCCACTCATTTAGTAATGTACCTTGAGTTAAAAAGCCTGAGAAACCAAACACAGCTAATGCTATGGGGTGTATGAATATGTCAAGTTTAGGTCATTTAGAAGATTTGACACTGTATTTTGAAATTATGGGAGTAAACACCTTCAAATTTCAGGCATTTCTGCTTTGTGACTAAATACAAACTACATTTTCAAGATTAGGCCATAATGTATATTTAAACACAATGGCTATCAACAGCTGCTAATAAGGTATCAACAACTAAAGCAGAATTGGGGAATAATAGAAATGGCTGCTTATTTCAAGATATAGTTGCCAACCCATTCCTATTCAGTCATTTTATTATTAATGTAATTTGAATGTCAATTTGTGTGCTTCTGGTGATTTAGCGCTGTGGCAAGCAATTTTGCACATCATTTCCATGTTGTTCTTTATGACAAGAATGTTCTTCAATTAGAAAATGTGCAAATAATGAGATTCAGGGCCAGTGGGGCAAATAGACTATCTGACATATTTGACTTTATGAAAACATATTCCCTGATGGCAGAATCAACTTTATAAGTGGTCAACTTCTACACAAGCGTGTGAAATACTGATCAGTAGAACAGCCATTGTGATTGGACTGGTTTCTCTGCAATGGCGCCAACCCCAGGCTTGCCAATACTGCCTATGTAAAGGGCAAGTGTGAGAAGCTATTCTCAATTGCTGACATACAGGTAGGACTATGGGGGATGGGACATTTGAGTGGGACTGAGATAGGAAAGGCTTGAAAAGAACCCAGAAACACCACCAGGAAGTTGGCAAAGTAAAAGAAAATGACTTCCCCCTCAAAGGGCAATGAGAGGGAGAGAAACAAACCAAAATAGAAGAATGAGACTTTTTAGAAAATGAGTATTGCTAGGGAATTCAACTACCTAATCTTCCCTTATTCTTATATATAAGCAGAGAATTTTTGCAAGGTATTTATTTTTTAATATGCCCTGAATGTCTTTTGCTATTATGTGTACATTTTGCATATGAAAGTCTAAAACGAAACTTCCTTTACTTTTTATACTGTAGTGAAAATTTTCTATTCTTCCCAAGAATGTTGTCCCAAATCTGAAATTACTGGTTCAATTTCCTGATATAAACATTTACAATTAGAAGCTAGATAGTACTGGCAGGGTCTGCAAATCAGAACACTTAAATATATCATGGCAGCAAAAAGACCAAGGGAAACAAAACGACAAATGTATTTATCAGAAAGCAAGCAATGCTGACTGCTTGTTAGAAACCCATCTAGCTATCTTAGGTCATCAGAACTTCAGCCAACGTAATGACATTCAAAAGAAAAGGACATAAGAGATAGCATTTCAATTCAATTAAACCCTAGCCACAGGAGGACTCAAGAAAGGAAGTCCTTGGCAGACATTAATGCTGCCTCCAGAAGTACTTCTCCAGCAGCCAAGCAGAATGAGCAGGGTTATCAAGTGGATGTTCAAAGGAAGAAGGAGGCCCTGAACTCCACCATTCCTCCCCAGCCCTCCCCAACAGGCTTTCTCCATCATTGACTCTCCCCTGCTTTTCTTCTTCATTAACTCCTTATTCATTCCCTGCCAGTATTTTGCTTCTGAACTTCACCAGGCCTTAACCAGCCGGCCGGGCGCGGTGGCTCACGCCTGTAATCCCAGCACTTTGGGAGGCCGAGGCGGGCGGATCAGGAGGTCAGGAGATCGAGACCATCCTGGCTAACACAGTGAAACCCCGTCTCTACTAAAAATACAAAAAATTAGCCAGGCGTGGTGGTGGGCGCCTGTAGTCCCAGCTACTCGGGAGGCTGAGGCAGGAGAATGGCTTGAACCCGGGAGGCGGAGCTTGCAGTGAGCCGAGATTACACCACTGCACTCCAGCCTGGGTGACAGAGCGAGACTCCGTCTCAAAAAAAAAAAAAAAAAAACCAGCCTCCATCCCCAAGTCAACCAGTTCTCCGCTTTATCTAAAATGTACTTCTCAACCTTTTAGAACCTTGTCCCTTTTGATAAACATGAAAATTTTTAAAGCTTCCTCTTCACCTCCCACTTGGATTCTAAGACAGTTGGAATCATTTAGAATCTTTTTGGCTGCTGGAAACGTATAGAAGATAGAGGCTAAATTTTACACTTCAGTTAAGACCTTGTCAATCCTTTTAAGCAATTGTTTTCATTTTCAAAATACAGAATGTTAGTAAATTACGAAAATCAATTTTTCATCTTCATTCAACCTAAAGTTGTGATTCCCCCTCGCAAGAATGTTGCATACACACACACACACACACACACACACACACACACACACACACCCCTCCACTGACCTAAAGCCAGACACCTGCCATGACTGGGCAGGCTCTCTCCCAGTATTATTAACAGAGGAAGAGGAGGGAGGCAGCAACTTTCAGGTAGCACTGATTCTTGGACACACTCTGTCCTCGGTCGAACCCCACTGGCAGCAGGAATTCTGAATGTATTGGGGACCCCTCCTTAGGCCTCGTTAAGTCTCAAACACAGTACAGCTCACCCAGCATTGCTGAAGACTGAAGATTCAGAAACAAAACCTACACACAGCACTGAGGTCTTAATCATAGCAAAATGTGATAAACCATGTTGTGAAAAACTTTTAAGCATTGAAGCCATGACCATTTTGTGTCTATCTTACTCTAGCACAAAAATTGAGGGATGTTAAAAGACAGTTGTGTGGAAGCTATAAGGTTCTGTCTGTCGTGTTACTCTCTGTGGAAATGAGAGGGGTCTCCCATTTACACTAAGCAAATTTCCATTGGTCAATCTTAATGATGTCTTGAAGCACAATTTAGCTGAGCACTGAGTAGCCATATGCTTTCTGAGTACAAGTGTGTCTGCCTTCTTCAACATGTAGGGTTGGTCAAGCTAATACTTAATTGCAAATATCCCTTGTATGAGGTTAACTAAAAAAATTTTGCTATGTCTGATCTACCTGTTTGCATTTTGTTCAACTAAATTAATATTTGTAGATTGCAAGTTTTGTTTAAAATAACTTTATTGAGTTTTTAAGTCCTGATCTGTTCTAAGGTGCCTTTCTCACCTCCCATTGATTCAGTGATTCTGAAGTTCTTAATTTGCAAGTAAAATAAGTCTACTAGAGAGGAGGAAATCAGGCACAAAATGACCAATTCTCATACCCATTTGCAAAGTAAAACTATAAGGATGATGAAACCTGGCTAACTAAACTAATGGATCATTTCACTAAATCAGATAGAGGAAATATCATAAATATTAACTTGTCTCCCTAGAAGCTGATATTTTTCGCCTTAAATGACATGGTTGTGTTTTTGTAAGAGAAACTTAATCTAATCTAATTATGTGCATCTAAGTGAGCAGTTCTAAGTCATGTATGACAATGCAATTGTCTGTTTCCTGAAGACAAATAAATCAGGAACACCATATCCATTTCAAGCTATCATTAAAGTGTAATTTCCTTTGCTCTCTTTTACTGGGATTATTTGTTTTAAAGTAAAACATTAAAAAGATGTCTATAAACAGCTAGTGTGACTATTTTTATCTGGAACTAACTAGTTGGTTCTGAACTGACTGGACCAAGTCAATCAAACTGACTGTATACAGATTTTGGACTGAAATATAAAAATTATCTTTTTGCAGTGTTACTGAAGAAGTCTTTGGTATTTTGGGAAGGGGGGAGATTTGCATATGCTCCTGGGGTTTTTGTGAGAAATATTAATTTGAAATTGATTGTAACTCAGATACCAGGCATGTGAGTTTTGTGTTATCTATAATAAAGGGATTTGCTGAACAATGTTAAGAAATGGGGACCAAGTGGGTGCCCAAATATTGCAGCCTCTGGCTACTCAGAACTACCATTTTAAGCACCTACCCAGCTCTGCCTAACCAAGCGTTAATCCCAGTGGAATTATTTTCAAGGAGATACAGAATGTTAAAACTCTGGAATACAAAGCAACAAAGCCCAATAGAGATGTTTTAGACAGGAGGAAGAATTACGGAGTGTTATCCTAGAGGGAAGAAAGGGCTTCCCACTACGGCTCTAAAGAGATCAAATAGTTATGTGCCTGTTCTATCAACTTCTAGATGAGGGAAAAGAAAATTGTGTATGGTATATGCTTGCTTGACCAACTTAAAAATGTTAAACCACTTCCAAACATTTTTGGAAATACTTTAGCAGTACTTCCCACTCCTACCATTTAAAGCAAAATATACTTAAAACAGTTATTCTATCCTAACCATTCATGAAAATGGGCTGCCAGATCTTCAAGTGACAACTTTTATCAGTCTAGATTCAACTGCTTTGAGAATCTGGTACAAGTAAAAATTGTTTCTTTGAAAAAACAAATTTTATCTCACACAGCTCTGAGATTTGAAAACAAAATAGAAATCTAAAAATGTTTTTAAAATAAAAATAGGCTGAGCACAGTGGCTCATGCCTGTAATCCCAGCACTTTGGGAGGCCGAGGTAGTTGGATCCCCTGAGGTCAGGAGTTCAAGACCAGCCTGACCAATATGGTGAAACCCCACCTCTACTAAAAATACAAAAATTAGCCAGGCGTGGTGGTGTGAGCCTATAGTCCCAGCTACTCAGGAGGCTAAGACAGGAGAATTGCTTGAACCCGAGAGGCAGAGGTTGCAGTGAGCCAAGATTGCAGAGATCACGTCACTGCACTCCAGCCTGGGCAACAGAGTGAGACTCCATCTCAATAAATTAATTAATTAATTAATAATTAAAACAAGTTTTCATTAACTGCAACAAGACTTCTCCCTCTAGCCCACCTAATTCCAAATTACCAAAGTTTTTGCTACATTTCAAAACAGAAATGTAGCAGATACATTATGCACAAACTATCAATTTAGGCAATGCCCTGGAAATCACAGCACCACAAAAACTGGTGAATGGCAAAACTTTCCTGTTCAAATGAATAGGAAGGTCAAAGGTACATTGATATGATATATTACTCTGCCTAGTCACACGATTTACTTCATTTCTGTCACAATGTTGGCGACTATTTTAAGTCCAGTATGCTCTAGGATAGATATCAGGGTTCTAGGGTTTCCGTACACGGTCATAACACCTGCACCTACTTTTAGAACTTTTCACTTGTATGCTTCCTTAGGTTTTTTGTTTTTGTTTTTGTTTTGTTTGTTTGTTTTGTTTGATTGTTTTTGGAGACAGTCTCTCTCTCTCTGTCACCCAGGCTGGAGTGTGGTGGTGCAATCTCAGTTCACTGCAACCTCTACCTCCCAGGTTCAAGCAATTCTCGTGCCTCAGCTTCCTGAGTAGCTGGGATTACAGGTGTACACCACCACGCCCGGCTAATTTTTTGTGTTTTAGTAGAGATGAGGTTTCACCATGTTGCCCAGGCTGGTCTCAAACTCCTGAGCTCAGAGGATCCACTCGCCTTGGTCTCTAAAAGTGCTAAGATTTACAGGCATGAGCCACCGTGCGCAGCCGCTTTTTTTTATCTTTGGTGACACTCATCTCTTTCCATTTCTTGCTGCTTCTTCCTTCTCTATTCCTTTGCCTGCATTGCTGTGACTCACTTCCTGTATCACCAATCCCTATCCATTCCTGTGCCCCCCAAGTAACTAGGTACTCACACCCTCCCCTTGCTGCAGCTCAGGGTGCCACTCACCCTCACATAAGCCATGAGGACATCACACCATACACACCCCCAACACATAGATGCTTTTCAGAAGTGCTGGCACTGGTGCTCCTCATCTGAGCCCTCTGGCCAATGCTGCAATGCCCAGTTCTACCCCCGTTACCAGAAATCCCTCTGCTTGCTTGGTGGGAGAGGAGGCAAACCCCACTCCAGGATGGGAACTCCTTGCTCTTTTTTTTTTTCTTTTTTGTTTTTTGAGACAGGCTGGGGTGTAGTGGTGCGATTTCAGCTCACTGCAACCTCAACCTCTCGGGTTCAAGCAATTTTCCTGCCTCAGCCTCCCTAGTAGCTGGGATAACAGGTGTGTGCCACCACACCTGGCTAATTTTGAGGTTTTATTTTTTGTTGTTGTTGTTGTTCTTTTTTTTCCGAGATGGAGTTTTGGTCTTGTTGCCCAGGCTGGAGTACAATGGTGCAATCTCAACTCACTCCAACCTCCACCTCTTGGGTTCAAGCAATTCTCCTGCCTCAGCCTCCAGAGTAGCTGGGATTACAGGCATGCAACACCATGCCCATCTAATTTTTGCATTTTTAGTAGACACAGGATTTCACCATGTTGGCCAGGCTGGTCTTGAACTCCTGACCTCAGGTCATCCACCCTCCACCCGCCCCCCCCCAACAAAGTGTTGGGATTACAGGCATGAGCCACCACACCCAGCCTAATGTTTGTATTTTTAATAGAGATGGGGTTTTACCATGTTGGTCAGGCTGGTCTTGAACTCCTGACCTCAGGTGATCCACCCACCTCAGCCTCCCAAAGTGCTGGGATTACAGGCATGAGCCACCACACCTGGCCACTCCTTGCCTTTAGGGTAAACTAACTTTTCCACTCTGGGTTCCCAAGCCCTTGGTTGTCACCTGCTGCCCCTCCCCTTCCCCATATCTACGGCATCTCACCCTTTCCCCTCATAAGTACGCTTAAGCCTCTTCCATGTTACCAACAACTTTCCAGTACCCTCCCTTCCTCTTTTTTACTCTATACACCATCTTGACTTTAGAAACAAACTGCATCTTATAAAATAAATTATATAAAGTACTTTCTTTTTTTTTTTTTTTTGAGACAGAGTCTCGCTCTGTCACCCAGGCTGGAGTGCAGTCGCGCGATCTCGGCTCACTGCAGGCTCCGCCTCCCAGGTTCCCGCCATTTTCCTGCCTCAGCCTCCTGAGTAGCTGGGACTACAGGCGCCCGCCAACACGCCCGGCTAATTTTTTGTATTTTTAGTAGAGACGGGGTTTCACCGTGTTAGCCAGTATGGTCTCGATCTCCTGACCTCGTGATCCGCCCGCCTCGGCCTCCCAAAGTGCTGGGATTACAAGCGTGAGCCACCGTGCCCAGCCTATAAAGTACTTTCATTTCCACAGCATCCACCCACTAACCAGCACATGACAGTCAGACTCACGACCACCCAGCAGCACAGAAAAGCTGCACTAGAAGTTCATCCGTGACCTCTTAGAAGCTAATTCGGCCGGGCGCGGTGGCTCACGCCTGCAATCCCAGCACTTTGGGAGGGCGAGGAGGGCGGATCACAAGGTCAGGAGATCGAGACCATCCTGGCCAATATGGTGAAACCCCGTCTCTACTAAAAATACAAAAAATTAGCCGGGCGAGGTCGTGGGCGCCTGTAGTCCCAGCTAGGCGAGAGGCTGAGGTAGGAGAGTGGTGTGAACCCTGGAGGGCGGAGCCTGCAGTGAGCCGAAATTGCACCACTGCACTCCAGCCTGGGCGACAGCGAGACTCCGTCTCAAAAAAAAAAAAAAAGAAGCAGCTAATTCAAGGGACACCTTCAACCAGCATCCCTTTTGGCTTTTCTTTAATAGTGGACACTGCAATCACTCTTTCTTTCTCTTTAAATTTCTCATCTTTTAGAATGCCACCCCTTTCCAGTTTGTAAGTTATGGAGAAAAAAACCAAAGTATTTTTTCTTTTTTTTTGAGACGGAGTCTCGCTGTCGCCCAGGCCGGAGTGCAGTGGCGCGAACTCGGCTCACTGCAAGCTCCGCCTCCCGGGTTCACGCCATTCTCCTGCCTCAGCCTCCCGAGTAGCTGGGACTACAGGCGCCCGCCACCGCGCCCAGCTAATTTTTTGTATTTTTAGTAGAGACGGGGTTTCACCGTGGTCTCGATTTCCTGACCTCGTGATCCACCCGCCTCGGCCTCTCAAAGTGCTGGGATTACAGGCGTGAGCCACCGCGCCCGGCCTTTTTTTCTAAACTCTCACTCAACAATCGACACGGAAGACTTCTGTGACCTCTGGTCACCAAGACGTGTATGGGGATTTCTCCCCACTGTCAAAAGACAAAATTACAATACATTTAGTTTGAAGATCTTAATTGGTTTTTGTTTGCAGTTTTAAAATTGTGCAACACCTCCTTCTATACAATTGAATGAATGTTACAGTGAGTCAAGCAGAGGAGGCTGGTTTTATAAACTGAAAAGAGCTGAGAAGGGCAGAAACAGTAAACAAAATGCAGATTGGTTTCAGTTAATTTCCTCATAAAAGTTAAAGCAAAGGGAACTTCCTTAGCATGTTGGCTAAAACTGGCCTGTTTGGAAATTTAGTTATTGTCTCTACCTGTCTTATTTCTTGAAAGCTCAAACAACTTAGTTTTGGCTTGGTGATGTGTAAGTTTAGCACAAGTGATTCCACTGTGGTTTGGTCTGTTGGGCCTGGCAGCAGTAGTTCAATCCAAATCAATGGGCTCCTATAAATTTCCTTTAACACCACCAACAGCCAATCAATCAGTTCTGCAGTGGACACAGCTGAGTGTCTTCTAATTAAATTCAATTCTGGGCTGGGCTTAGTGGCTAACACCTGTAATCCCAGCACTTTAGGAGATGGAGGTGGGCAGATCCCTTGAGCTCAGGCATTCGAGACCAGCCTGGACAACATGGTAAAACCCCGTCTCTACTAAAAATACAAAAATTAGCTGAGCATGGTGGCGGGTACCTGTAGTCCCAGCTTCTCAGAAGGCTGAGGCAGGAGAATCACCTCAGCCTGGGAGGCAGAGGTTGCAGTGAGCTGAGATCATGCCACCGCACTCCAGCCTGGGCTACAGAGCTGGGCCCTGTCTCAAAAAAAAAAAAAAAAAAAAAAAAATAAATTCTGAATTATCTACCTGGAGGTAGCATTAGATCCCACAGGTTGATGACTCAGTCCCACAAGACTGCCCTCCACTTCAGATGCCAATCACAAGCCCCAGGTTGTTTTGCCTGGGCTTCTGACCAACTAGGGATAAATCAAGACTCCTACAACCCACTCCTAGGATTGGACTTATTTGCTAGAGCAGCTCACAGAACTCAGGGGAACACATTTACTGGTTTATTATAAAGAATATTTCAAAGGATATGGATGAAGACATGCGTAGGGCAAGTTATGAGGGAAGGAGTGCAGAGCTTCTACCCCCTCCCCAGGCATGCCACCCTCCAGGAACCTCCAGGTGTTAAGGTATCCAGGATCTCCACAAACCCAGTCCTTTTATGGTTTTATGGAAGCTTCATTACATAGACGCGATGGATTAAATCATTAGCCATTGGTGATTAGCTCAACTTTCAGCCCCTCTCCCCTTCCCAGAGTTAGAGGTGGGGCTGAAAAGTTCCAACCCTCTATTCACATCTTGACCTTCCCTGTGACCAGTCCACATCCTGAAGCTACCCAGGGGCTCCCAGCCACCAGTCGTCTCATTAGCATACTAAAGACACTCATCAATTTCAGATTCCAAAGGTTTTAGGAGCTGTATGTCAGGAAACAGGACTAAGACCAAATACCGTACATATTTCACACTGCCACAGTCCTACCTCTCTTACTTGGTCATCTTTATAGACTTCTCCAAGCTCCTATTGTTTCTGATTTCTTTTTTTTTTTTTAATTTGCTTTTTATTTTTGCCAGGCCCCTCCATCACCCAGAAATAGTTCATTTTTTAATCTATTTGCTGAGTGAAGGAGAACAATCAATTCAGCCACTTGAGCTGATTTAACTTTTATTTTTTTTTTTGAGACAGTCTCGCTATGTCACCCAGGCTGGAGTGCAGTGGCATGATCTCAGCTCACTGCAACCTCTGCCTCCCAGGTTCAAGCAATTCTCCTGCCTCAGCCTCCTGAGTAGCTAGTATTACAGGCATGTGCCACCATGCCCAGCTAATTTTTGTATTTTTAGTAGAGATGGGGTTTCACCACGTTGGCCAGGCTGGTCTCGAACTTCTGACCTCATGATCTACCAGCCTTGGCTTTCCAAAGTGCTAGGATTACAGGTATGAGCTTCAGCACCTGGCCTGTTTCGCATTTCTTAACTGTAGGTGTTCCCATGGATTCCATCAGCCTCTTCCCTTTTCTCCCTCAAGCTCCATGCTCTCCCCAGGTGGTCTCACTTAAGATTTCAACTACTAGTGCAGAATGATCCCACCCAATCATGTATCTCCAGCCCAGATGTCCCTCCTGAACATCACCTCTAGATGTCTTCCCTAGAGTCCAGATGCCCCAGATTAAAACAACTTAAGGGCAGGGATATCTCACTCACATTATACCTCTAGCTTCTCACACAGCACTATGTAGTAGGGACTCAATATGTTAATGAACAAAAGTGTTTTGTTCACCCCAGGACTTTTATTTGGCTTTCAACAACTTCCAACCCCTAATTTCAGAGGCTCTGCAGTCAAGAGGAAAGTGCAGTCATCAAGACTTATTCACACTGTGTCACAAATTTAATCTGTTACTTTTCCCAAAGGTCTTTACTGTATAAAGTAATCTGTTACTTTTCCAAAGGGGCCCATGAAGAAATCAATGCCACATAACCAGTAATCATGTTTCTACAAGACTAGGACCTAAAGAGCCCCACTCCCATCCCACTCAGACCTCACATTCTTGGTCTGTATTCCTCCCTATACCCCAAAACAACTGAGTCAGACCCCATAGATGACACCCATGCCTAGACTTTGACCACTCATCAGAAAGACTGCCTTCTGTCAAACCTCACTGTAGACCCCAAAGTAAAAAAGAGGACTATCTACTCTTCCCCTGTCCTTGTGCCCTGTAACACCATATTTCTGCTCCCCACTTCTCTTTACTCTTTCCCACCAATGCCACACCCATAGCCAGAGCCCAGCCTACACAGTCTTTGGATCCCAAGCCTTAGAGTAACAACCCAGGCTTAGTGACTGCCAATATTGTGTCAAAAAATGCTTCCCAGTTTCCATCAAATGTAATCCTTACCACATTACCACAAGAAACAACCTTCAATAGAAGGACATTTTTATCTAACTGGAAGAACAGAGGTAGGGCTAACTCCAGGCAGAACACAATTTGTTCAATGACATCATCAAAGTTCCAGGTTATTTCTGTCTGTGCTGTCCTCCTTTTCAGCCGTGTATTACTGGTGGCTCCTCTTATTGTCTACAAGATGACAACAGTGGCAACTAATGCCACACACCTCCTTAATCACATCTAACTAGAGACAGGAGGAGGCAGGAAACCCTCCACTCAAGTGCAGAGCATAAATCCTTTCCTAACACCTGGTTAGGTTAATACAGGTAACATGCTCCTTCCTGGACCAGTGAATCACAACGTGTGTGGCCTGATTGGCTTATGTCAATCACCATTCCTCTTTTGGAGCTAGGGAGATAGGCTACGCCTTTATGAAACAATAGTTCTATTAGAAGAAGGATGGTGAAAGAATCCAGGCAAAAGAAAGCTGCTCACCTGAGGTAGTCAGTATTATCTCAATTTTATATGGGAAAACCAATGCACTAAGAAATCAGTGACTTGCTGAAGATCGTAAAGCCATCTACTGGTAGAGCTACTATGTAAGTGCTTGTAATCTCACGCCAGTGTGTGAGCTATTCACTCCTCCATTATGATACCTAGGCTGTACCCACACAGAAACCTCTGGTGACTGGGATTTAGAGATGAGAATTATAGCCTTAAAATATAAAATATTAATTTCATCATTTGTGGTATGAAACTTGAGAGAGAAAATACTCTTTTTGCACATGTCTTTTACAAAATAAGTTTTTTCTCTAGTTTGTGAGCCATCAATTATTGTTATAAATTTAAAAGTAAACATGATATTTTCCTTGAGAATAGTGTAGTTTAGTTATATTCTTCCTCAAGCAAATTCGTAAGTGTTTTTATACTCTGAATATGATCTTTCTAACTTTGATTTGGTAACCGGCCATGTAAAAACTATGTAATTAGCAAATCTTGTTGGCTTCAAAATAGATAGCAAATTCAATCATTTCCTAACACTTCTACCATTCTACTCTAGTCCAAGTCATCATCGTTGCTCTGTGCTAGAGGACTGCAATTGGCTTATTATAAGATATACAGACTGCCAGAGAAAGAAGAAATTTGAACGGGAAGAGTTCAACTGAGGACAGGTTTAGCTTGCTATAATCTTGGCTAGAGAGATCCAAATGTAGATTTGGCATTGGGAGAAAGTTCTGGAATGGATTAATTCACAGCTTGAGGGACTTCAGAATCTCCATCTGGACTCTTCCTCCTACCTTTCCATTCTCCCCATTTGTCTGCACTTCAAGATCCAGGAAAACCCTGGGGCTTCTAGGAGGGTCCCTTTTTAGAAGCCCTTGTTTTCATTCAACTCAGAGCAGCCTGACCAGGCTCCAGACCTGAGAGGGGCAGTTCCTGAAAGCACTGACTTTTGTGCCTGGCTCCTTCCCTGGGCTGGGCCTCCCCAGACCTCAGCACTTGCCCAGAGAATCCCATTCAGGGCTGAATAAGTTCATCCTAAGATGACAGCACATCGAAGTCTTTGCACCACGGGTAGCTTATTTTATTGGATTGCTTTGCCAATAACACTTCCTTACATTCAAGAGACTTCCCTCAGACACATGCCGAGAAGGCCCGAGAGGGACAGGTCTTAGCCACAAATTCAAACTTTCTTCAGTGTCTTTCATGTATTTCTCACCAAAACCGAAGCCAAGACTTCTCGTCTCAACCCCACTTCCCAGGGGAGATCAGTCCTTAATTATGAATAGAGTGAACTCAAATAGAATATCTAACAGCCAATCGCTTGGTAAGGGAAAAGGCTGAGGAATGCTAAGACAGACAGTTCCACTTACCCTGGGAGTCAAAGACAGGTCTCTGGTGTACGGTGGCACACTAATGGAGGCGACCAGATCATGGTTGGTCAGGGGCTGGCTCCGGACACGCTCCAGCATCCTGAGGCCTGCAGAAGAAGTGCCCAGGGCTGGTGAAGCAGAGCCCATTACTGGGGCCCTTGGCAGGCCTGGACTCCACCAGGACATTGCAGGGAGGATGTCACCCCAGCCAGGACTTCCAATGTAACCTGTTTATACCTCCCCACTACCCTCTACTCCCTGAGCAAATGGATGCCACAAAAGTGAGCCCTTCCCTTCCCAGTGAACTCTAGGAACCACCTGGATTCCCCAGCCACACAAGGGATCCTTCAAGAACCCAAAGTGCCACACAACACAGCCAGAACTCCACCATCAAGCCCTCCACCACCACAGTTCAGCCAAGGATAACTACCTTGATCATGACGACAGGAGTCCTGGCTCCCCACAAAATAGAACATGTGCAGCAGCCACTGCCTTGCCCTATGTGGTCTGACTACAATCACACGAGTCTGGCCTGTAGCTGTGAACCAACTCTCCAGCTGAATAAGGGTGTGGCTGTGCACCTTAATGCAGCGAAGGTATGTGTCACCATGCCCTGTGAGCATAAGAGGTGAAGGAGGGTCTATCAAGCACCAGCCCTTGGGGAGTCGGGAGGTGGCCTTGGGGGAAGGGATGTGTGACTGATGAAGGTAGGAGAGAAGGGAAAGATTGAAAACGGAGAAGACAAGGATGAAGGAGGGGATGTGGGCAAAGGCCACTCACCAAAGATGAGCTCCTCCTGGTCCTCTTCCATGTGGAACATCACTGGAGCATGAAAGTTTTCAGGCAGGGTCCACCATGGCTTCTTGCTGAGGGCACTTGTTCCCACGGCCATGCTCTGCTCTGACCTGATTCAGAAGAGGGGCAAGTCCAAGCAACTGGTTGGCAAAGGACTTAGAAAAAGTGAGGATGGGCCTAGGCTCTGTCCTTAATATAGGTACCCAAAACAACCCGCCCCTTGAACCACCTTAGAGTGGATGTTCAATCCCCAGAGGTCTTCCCAAGATAATTCTTTCCAAGTAATTATCTGCTCCGAGCTTAATCCTTTCATGCCAAACTTAATCATCTGAGTAGTGCTTGCTTTTCTGATGCCCTGGAATGAAAAATTTTCTTCACTCTAAATTCAGAGAATTTTGGAGTGAAGTCACTATTTTGCAATCAGCAGTGTAAGAACTGATTCAGGCAGGGATCATCAAGGGATGCTGAGACAAATGAGGAGGCAGGGCAAGGGTTGAGGGATGCTTTATTTCTGGGTTCTCTATTCTTTTTCACTGGGGAGGTGCAAGAAGGCTCCAAATGGGCTCCCTAGATTTGCACAGGTGCTGGCAGCCACCCAGTGACCACATAGTATATTCCAACAAGACTGGGTTTGTTTGGTGTGCTGCATCAAGGGAGAGCAAACAACACAGGAAAATAAGCATGTCGTAGGGAGCCGATTATAGGAGTTGTCTAGGGGAGTCTAAGGAGTGTTTAGGGAGTAGGGACCAGTTTTTGAAAATGGGGCAATTTGGTGATTATCCTGGTAACTTTATCTGGGAGGTAGGGGGATTAATGTGGTCTTGATTACAGAGTGTCAAATCTCTCTTGTTTCAAACATAGAGTGGACTTTCTACATCTTGTTGCATGACAATCACTGAGCAATCTTGACTGGTTAAAATATTTTGCAAGAGATGTTTATGTTTGGTAGGGATGATTCGAACTTGCTGGTCAGCTCGCAACTGCAAGTTCCTAGGTGCTTTTTCACTTATCAATCCTCCCCTTTTGACCAAAGACAAACTCAGTCATCAGGACTTTCTTTTTTTTTGAGACGGAGTCTCGCTCTGTCGCCCAGGCTGGAGTGCAGTGGCACCATCTCGGCTCACTCCAAGTTCTGCCTCCCAGGTTCACGCCATTCTCCTGCCTCAGCCTCCCGAGTTGCTGGGACTAGAGGCGCCCGCCACCACGCCCGGCTAATTTTTTGTATTTTTAGTAGAGACGGGGTTTCACTGTGTTAGCCAGGATGGTCTTGATCTCCTGACCTTGTGATCCGCCCGCCTCGGCCTCCCAAAGTACTGGGATTACAGGCGTGAGCCACCGCGCCCAGCGTCGTCAAGACTTTCATCTGTGGGGTACAGATCTACACCATTGCCAGAATCCACTGATCACAAGTTTATCGGGACAACATTGTCTGCATCTGCAAACAGTTGGTCTCTCTCGTACATTTTGTTGCAAAATATAATAGTGAAAATATAATGACCACACAGTAGCATTTCAGACCGTACAGGATGCACTAGTCAAATACAATACCAGTAATTACTAGAAAGAAATGACTATTAATCCTATTAATAGGCTGCAAAGACAGAGGCCTAGATTTCAAAACCAGGCCATGAAATCATGTCCCAAATCCATCTAAATCTGGTCTAGAGAGCCAGGTGGATTTGAGACGTCGAGAAGAAGCCAGAAAACCTCCCCATTTCCAAAGTTCTCCGATATGGAACAATTCAATCGCGTATCCACTACCTATATAAATATTTGCTTTTTATTTTTGCCAGGCCCCTCCATCACACAGAAATATTTCATTTTTAATCTCCTATTTGCTGAGTGAAGGAGAACAATCAATTCGGCCACTTCAGCTGATTTAATCTTTTTTTTTTTTTTTTTGAGACAGAGTCTCACTCTGTCACCCAGGCTGGAGTGCAATGACATGATCTCGGCTAACGGCAACCTCCGCATCCCGAGTTCAAGCGATTCTCCTGCCTCAGCCTCCTGAGTAGCTGGGATTACAGACATGCGCCACCATGCTGGGCTAATTTTTGTATTTTTAGTAGAGACGGGGTTTCACCATGCTGGTTAGGCTGGTCTTGAACTCCTGACCTCGTGATCCACCCACTTCGGCCTCCCAAAGTGCTGGGATTACAGGCATGAGCCACTGCGCCTAGCCTGATTTAACTTTTGGGAGAAGGTCATATACTAACGGTAAATTTAGATCTTGTGCTGGCATAGAATACTTGAAAAATACTATTTTATGTTTTTAAACCTGAATCGTTAACAAGAAGCATTAACATTATAAAAAGGAGATTCCAAAATATCTGTACAAAGCATGAATAGTTCCCTAAAACAGCTCAAATAATCACAAACACACCCTACTCAAGTAAGAGAAGGAGAGTTGTCATGAGAGTTAAGGAGGCCGCTAACATATATCCATGGACTTTACCCCCATAAAGTACATTATGAATGTCACTAATTAATAATTGAAAAAGATTAGTTTTTGTTTTGTTTTGTTTTGTTTTTTAGACGGAGTCTCACTCTGTCGCCCAGGCTGGAGTGCCGTGGCACTATCTTGGCTCACTGCAACCTCTGCTTCCCGGGTTCAAGCAAGTCTCCTGCCTCAGCCTCCCGAGTAGCTGGGATTACAGGCGCCCGCCACTGTGCCCGGCTAATTTTTGTATTTTTAGTACAGACGGGGTTTCACCATCTTGGCCAGGCTGGTCTTGAACTCCTGACCTTGTGATCCACCCGCCTCGGCCTCCCAAAGTGCTGGGATTACAGGTGTGACCCACTGCACCCAGCTGGTTAATTTTCTTTTTAAAATCAATGTGTTAACAGCTATATATCACTCTATAATAAACAACAGGGTTTTTTAACTTTAGAAGTACATGTCATTTGCCAGGTGCAGTGTCTCATGCCTATAATCCCAACACTTTGAGAGACCAAGGTGGGTGGATCACTTGAGGTCAGGAGTTCGAGACCAGCCTGGCCAACATGGTGAAACCCCATCTCCACTAAAAACACAAAAATTAGACAGGCACGTGGTGCATGGCTGTAATCCCAGCCACTCCAGAGGCTGAGGCAGGAGAATCGCTTGAACCCAGGAGGCAGAGGTTGCAGCGAGCAGAGATCGTGCCACTGCACTCCAGCCTGGGTGACAGAGTGAGACTTCATCTAAAAATAAGAAGTACACATTTTATTATAATTAACCTAGGAAAATCCAACTTTGATTTTGACTTCTCAGTTTTTTGTTATTCTTAGTTTGGTAACCAAAAGAAAACTCATAGTATGTTTGAGTACTCAAAATTTAGACGATGTCAAGCAAAACTGAATATTCCTTTAATTTTTCCTTTAATAAAATTAAAAGTGCAAATATTTTTATTAACAGTGGTCACTGCAAGAAATTCAGTAAAAGACATCTTAATAGTTTGAACATTTTAGACTTTGGGCCTGAATTTCATCTAATTATTTACTTATTTATTTTATTTTTATTTATTTATTAATTTCTTTTTTAATTTTTTGGACACAGAGTCGCTCTGTTGCCCAAGTTGGAGTGGAAGATCTCGGCTCACGGTACCCTCAGCTGCCTGGGCTCAAGTAATTCTCGCACCTCAGCCTTCCAAGTAACTGGGACTACAGGTGCACACACTTGGCTACTTTTTGTATTTTTTCTTTTTTTTTTGGTGACGGGGATGGAGTTTCACTCTTGTTGCTCAGGCTGGAGTGCAATGTCCTGATCTTGGCTCACTGCAACCCCCACCTCCCAGGTTCAAGCGATTTTCCTGCCTCAGCCTCCGAGTAGCTGGGATTACAGGATCATGCCACCACGCCCAGCTAATTTTTGTATTTTTAGTAGACATGGGGTTTCACCATGTTGGCCAGGCTGGTCTCGAACTTCTGACCTCATGATCTGCCAGCCTTGGCTTTCCAAAGTGCTAGGATTACAGGCATGAGCCATGTTAGCCAGGCTGGTCTTGAACTCCTGACCTCAGGTGATCCACCCATTTCAGTCCCCCAAAGTGCTGGGATTACAGGTGTGAGCCACCGCGCCTGGCCAATTTTTGTATTTTTTTTTTTTTTTTTTTTTTTTTTTGAGACGGAGTCTCGCTCTGTCACCCAGGCTGGAGTGCAGTGGCACAATCTCGGCTCACTGCAAGCTCCGCCTCCCGGGTTCACGCCATTCTCCTGCCTCAGCCTCTCCGAGTAGCTGTTTTGTATTTTTAGTAAAGATGGGGGTTTACCATGTTGGCCAGGCTGGTCTCGAACTCCTGACATCACGTGATGCACCCACCTCGGACTCCCAAAGCGTTAGGAATACATACACCAGCCAATGCACCTGGCCTGAGCCTGAATTTTTGAAAAAAAGAATTAAGAAAATAGGTTTTAGACTAGAGTACTAGCAGTTGAAATGCATGAATTTGGGATTTATTTTGAAGACAGAGCCATCAGGATTTTTTATTTTAAGATTTTGGGCAAGTGGCTCAAAAAAAAGTTTTTTGGTGGGTTTTGTTTTTGTTTTTTTGAGACGGAGTTTTGCTCTTGTTGCCCAGGCTGGAGTGCAACGGTGCGATCTCAGCTCACCACAACCTCTGCCTCCCAGGTTCAAGCAATTCTGCCTCAGCCTCCTGAGTAGCTGAGATTACAGGTGTGTGCCATCAAGCCTGGCTAATTTTGTATTTTCCATAGAGACGGGGTTTCATCATGTTGGCCAGGCTAGTCTCAAACTCCCAACCTCAGGTGATCCACCCGCCTCAGCCTCCCAAAGTGCTGGGATTACAGGCATGAGCCACGGTGCCCGGCCTCAAAAAAAAGTTTTTAAAAATCAAATTCTAGCCAGGCAAGGTGGTTCACACCTGTAATCCCAGCACTTTGGAAGGCCGAGGCAGCTGACCTGCTTGAGCTGCGGAGTTTGAGACCACCCTGGGTAGCATGGCAAAACCTCATCTCTACCAAAAATCCGAAAAGTAGCCGAGCATGGTGGCCCACGCCTGTAGTCCCACCTACTCTGGAGGCTGAGGTGAGAATCACTTGAACCCAGGAAGCAAAGGTTGCAGTGAGCTGAGATCGCACTACTGCGGCCCAGCCTGGGTGATGGAGTAAGACCCTGTCTAAAAAAACAAAAAGCTAAAAACAAAAATAAATCAGATTCCAGACTGAGTACCCCTCCAGCGTCTTTCCACCTCTTCCTCCTGCAGCTGTGGCAGCAGCAACAGCAGTTCCCCCAACCTGAGGCTGCTTCCTGAGTAATACCCATAGGCCCCTCAGCTGAGAGAGGAGCTCTCTGCCTCAAAGAAGTGTTTGTAGTCAGGGAGGGTAGTGCAGCCAGCTAGGACCAACTGGTGGCCCTGGAAAAACACTCACCACACACTCATTTCCTGTTGCAGGCTGTTCCCCCAGAGTGGAGAGAAACGTGAATGCCTCAAATGAGTCTGTGCAGGGACAGCAGTAGACCCAGACCTGGCACCAAGTCCTGGTCCTCCCTCCAGGCAAGGCAGCGAGACCGGCTATATTGGGTTTTGCTAGTGGGAGACAGACCACCTGAGGAGGGAGCCTGGGTGGACTATCGCGAGAAATATGAGACCACGTGTGCATCTCCTGGAAAATCATTTTGCACAGTCCTGAGATTGAGAGCTTGGAGCATCCCCCTTCTGGCTCCCTCTTTCCTTCCCCTCTCTCTTCTGTCTTCTACTTTAATCTGATGTTCCACTTCGCGCTCTCTCTCTCTCTTTCTCTCTCATCTTCCCTTATACCCCCTCCTTCCTCTCTCCTTCTTCCTGGTTTTCTTTTTCCTCCTAGAGAGAATTGCCTTTTCTTAGAGGAAAGAAGTGGGGTGAAATAAACAGAATTTCTTCTGTCCAGGGGGGAAAATAAGACAGAATATACACTCTGAGAACGAGCATGGTGGCTCACGCCTGTAATCACAGCACTTTGTGAGGTCGAGCTGGGCGGATCACCTGAGGTCAGGAGTTCAAGACCAGCCTGGCCAACATGGTGAAACACTGTCTCTACTAAAAATACAAAAAAGTCGCCAAGAGTGGTGGCGCACGCCTGTAATCCCAGCTACTCTGGAGGCTGAGGCAGGAGCATTGCTGGGACCTAGGAGGCGGAGGTTGCAGTGACCTGAGATCATGCCACTGCACTCCAGCCTGGGCAACAAAATGACACTCCATCTCAAAAAAAAATATATATATATCTATATATATATATATAATACAAATGTATGTATATGTATATATTATATATATGTATATGTGTGTGTGCATGTGTATGTGTACACTCTGAGAAAATTAGAGTACAGAAGGCAATTAAACTGAAAAGAGAGGGTTAACAAGATAGCCCAGTCCCTTGGTCAGTGAGGGGAAGCATCAAGTGTGACTTAATCTCCTTCTTGCAAGAAGTTACATCTCCAACTTGATTCTTTCAAATGGACAAATATTAACCAACAATCCAATCCTCTTTCAACTGCTTAATTACTGTTGTTTTTGAGAGTGCCAATCATCTGACTTTTCCTGTTTCCATCTGTCCTGTGGAGCTATTTGGTATTGCATATCAGTGTTAGTGTCTGAACTTTGAAGGGTTTTTTGAAGAAAAAAATTATAAATAAATTATTAATTTCCTGAAGTTTCCTTGTATGACTTTATGTTGGGAGGCAAAAAAAAAAGTTAAGTTTCAAAACATTTATTCATAAGTGACACCAGTATTATCAGGGTGCTTGGATTTCTACTAAGAAAGCTAATCTTCTAGGTAGCTTTGTGTACATGTTGATAATCATATTTGGTAAAATTAACAACCGTTTAACTTCTGTGCTAAAGCGTTAAGGAAAAATCAGATTCATCGACTTGCATTAAGGAAAAATCAGATTCACCAACTTGGTGGCTCTCACCTGCAATTCCAGCTACTCAGGAGGCTGTGGCAGGAGGATTGCTTGAACCTAGAAGTTCAAGGTTACAGTAGGCTATAATCATGCTACTGCACTCCAGCCTGGGCGGCCAGGGAAAGAGACCCAGTCTCTTAAAGAGAAAAATCAGATTCAACATCGAAAATTATCTTTGATGGATCAAAGACTTCAATATAAAACTCAAAACTATAAAAACCCCGGAAGACAACCTAAGAATACCATCCTGGACATAGGAAAGGGCAAAGATTTCTTGACAAAGACACCAAAGTAATGGCAACAAAAGCAAAAATTGATGAGTGGGATCTAATTAAACTTAAGAGCTTCTGCACAGCAAAAGAAACTGTCAACAGAGTAAACAACCTACAGAAAATATTTGCAAACTATGCATCTATATTCGTCAGGGTTCTCTGGGGGACAGAACTATAGGATACATGTATATATAAAGGGGAGTTTATTAAGGAGTATTGACCCACAGGATCACAAGGTGAGGTTCCACAATAGGCTGTCTGCAAGCTGAGGAGCAAGAAAGCCAGTCCGAGTCCCAAAGCTGAAGAACTTGGAGTCTGATGTTCAAGGGCAGGAAGCATCCAGCACGGGAGAAAGTTGTAGGCCAGAAGACTAATCTACTCTTTCAACATTCTTCTGCCTGCTTTTATTCTGGCTGCACTGGCAGCTGATTAGATGTTGTCCACCCAGATTGAGGGTGGGTCTGCCTTTCCCAGTCCACTGACTCAAATGTTATCTCCTTTGGCAACACACTCACAGACACACCTAGAAACAATACTTTGCATCCTTAAATCCAATCAAGTTGACACTTAATATTGACTATCACAGCATCTGACAAAGGTCTAATATTCAGTACCGATAAGGAACTTAAACAAATTTACAAGACAAAAACAACTCCATTAAAAAGTGAACAAAGGACATGAGTAGACACTTTTCAAAAGGCATACATGTGGCCAGGCACGGTAGCTCACACCTATAATGGCAACATTTAGGGAGGCCAAGGCAGGCAGATCACCCGAGGTCAGGAGTTTGAGAAAAGGCTGGCCAACATGGGGAAACCCCATCTCTAACAAAAATGCAAAAATAAACCGGGCTTGGTGGCGGATGCCTATAATCCCAGCTACTCAGGAGGCAGACGCAGGAGAATTACTTGAACCCAGGAGGCAGAGGTTGCAGTGACCCAAGACGGCGCCACTGCACTCCAGCCTGGGTGACAGAGCAAGACTTCATCTCAAAAAAATAAAAAATAAAAAAGACATACATGCAGCCAAAAAGCATATGAACAAAAGCTCAATATCAGGCCAGGCTCGGTGGCTCACACCTGTAATCCCAGCACTTTGGGAGGCCGAGGCAGGAGGATCACGAGGTCAGGAGATCAAGACCATCCTGGCCAACATAGTGAAACTCCGTCTCTACTAAAAATACAAAAATTAGCTGGGCTTGGTGGCACGTGCCTGTAGTCCCAGCTGCTCAGGAGGCTGAGGCAGGAGAATCGCTTGAACCCGAGAGGCAGAAGTTGCAGGGAGCGGAGATCACACCACTGCAGTGCAGCCTGGTGACAGGGTGAGACGCCATCTCAAAGAAAAAAAAAAAAATTCAATATCATTGATAATTAGAGAAATGCAAATGAAAACCACAATCAGATGCCATCTCACACATCAATCAGCAAGGCTATTAAAAAAAAGTCAAAAGGCCAGGCACGGTGGCTCATGCCTGTAATCCCAGCACTTTGGGAGGCTGAGACAGATGGATCACGAGGTCAGAAGTTCAAGACCAGCCTAGACAAGATGGTGAAACCCCATCTCTATTAAAAATACAAAAAAATTGTCTGGGCGTGATGGCAGGCACCTGTAATCCCAGCTACTTGGTAGGCTGAGGCAGAGAATTGCTTGAACCCAGAAGGCAGAGGTAGCAGGTAGCTGAGTTCGCACCATTGTACTCCAGCCTGGGTGACAGAGTGAGACTCCATCTCAAAAAAAAACACCTCAGGCCGGGCGCGGTGGCTCAAGCTTGTAATCCCAGCACTTTGGGAGGCCGAGGCGGGTGAATCACGAGGTCAGGAGATCGAGACCACGGTGAAACCCCGTCTCTACTAAAAATACAAAAAATTAGCCGGGCGTAGTGGCGGGCGCCTGTAGTCCCAGCTACTCGGAGAGGCTGAGGCAGGAGAATGGCGTGAACCCAGGAGGCGGAGCTTGCAGTGAGCCGAGATTGCGCCACTGCACTCCAGCCTGGGCGACACAGCGAGACTAGGTCTCAAAAAAAAAAAAAAAAAAAAAAAAAAACACCTCAAAAAATAACCGATGCCGGTGAGATTGCAGAAAAAAAACGGAACACTTATACACTGTTTTATACACTGTTGGTGGGAGTGTAAATTAGTTCAACCATTGGGAAAGCAGTATGGTGATTCCTCAAACCGCTAAAAGCAGAAGTACCATTTGATCCAGCAAGCCCATTACTGGATATCTATCCAGAAGAATATAAATCATTCTACCATAAAAATATATGCACATGAATGTTCATTACAGCTCTATTCATGATAGCAAAGACATAGAATCAACCTAAATGCCCATCAATGACAGACTGGATAAAGAAAATTTAGTACCTATACACCATGGAATACTATGCAGCCATAAAAAAGAACAAGATAATATCTTTTGCAGGAACATGGATGGGACTGAAGGCCATTATCCTTAGCAAACTAACACAGGAAGAGAAAGCCAAATATTGTATGTTCTCACTTACCAGTGGGAGCCAAATGATAAAAACTCATGAATGCAAAGAAGTAAACAACAGACATTAAGTTCTACTTGAGGGTGGAGGGTAAGAAAAAGGAAAGAAGCAGGAAAGATAAATAGTGTATAATGGGCTTAATACCTGGGTAATGAAATAATCTGTACAACAAACTCCCATGACACAGCTTACCTATGTAACAAACCTTCACGTGTCCCAAAATCTAAAACACAAGTTTTACAAAAATTATCTTTGAAAAATAACAAACCACTTATATAGTCAGCAGGGGTGGAGGAGAAGGCAGCCAGCTAGGACCAGCTGGTGGCCCTGGAAAAATTATTCATGCACAATTATGGAAATAATATTATCCTAAGTACCACATAGGACCACAAACACAGAATCAGAGATAGTGTGCAGTGAGTTGTCTAATGCTAGTTATGCAGAGTCTTGGTTACCTCATATTTTAGAGCAATAAAAAAGGCAAGGTTTGCAAGTGTAACACATGGAGTAAGTAATCATCTTTATTTCATATATTCATGGGAGGGTGCACACACGCAGCAAAGAGAGGAGCCCTGATGCTCTTAGCTTTTCCTGTCCCTGCTGGATGTGGACTCACAGCAAGATGGGCACATCTGAAACCAAAAGTGTCAATAATTTTCTGATGGTAGAGAGTTTTTTTGGTTTTGTTTTTCTTGTTTTGTTCTGAGTTTAGAGACAGGGTCTTGACCTATTGCCCAGGCCAGAAAGTAGTGACGCAATCATAGCTCACTGATGTCTCAAACTCCTGTACTCAAGTGATCCTCCTGCCTCAGCCTCCCAAAGCACCAGGATTACAGGCATGAGGCATTGCACCCAGCCTCATTGTAGAGTATTTATTTATTTGTTTGTTTGTTTATTTATTTATTTATTTACTTATTTGAGACAGGGTCTCATTCTGTCGCCCAGGCTGGAGTGAACCTCCCAGGTTCAAGTGATTCTCCTGTCTCAGCCTCCCAAGTAGCTGGGACTACAGGCACGCACCACCACACCCAGATAACTTTTGTATTTTTAGTAGATACTGGATCCACCATGTTGTCTATGCTGGTCTCGAACTACTGGCCTCAAGTGATCCACAGCCTCTCAAACTGCTGAGATTACAGGCGTGAGCCACCATCCCTGGTGATACAGCATTTAAAAAGCAGGACTATGCTAACAAATACGCACTCAAATGAAATATAGTTTCGATTGCATCCTACATGAGTTTCTCAAGATTCCTTATACTTGAACAAATAGATAATCTATGAGAATTTGGCAGCTTCAAATGTATGGGTTTCATTTAGCATGGCTTCTCAAGTTCCCAGGTCATAAATTCGTTTCTTATTCAGTGGCTCTATCACTCTGTCAATCTCTGGCTCACAGTTGTAGTTTTTCAACTCCCAGATGACGTCAAAACATAGAAAAATAGAACCCTGTTTAGTGCTGATGGACGTTAACTTCTAACATCAGTTTAACTCCAGGTGATTAGTTTAGACTAATCGTGATAATCTCATTCCCCTGGCCAGCGATTGCTTTAGGAAATGGCACATGTCCCAGTTTTGAAATGAAGTAAAACCTAAAGGAGGCTTCCAGCAGAGGTTGTCTCATTTCTGAAAAGAGACACGAAAAAGGACACATATCTTCTTTCTTTCTCCTGGTGTTTATGACGGGATACGATTTTGGAAACGGCTACATGTATTTTGCTACCAACCTGAAGAGGAAGCCAACACAGGTGGAAAGGGAGCCCTTGGCATAATATGCCTGGAATGCCTGCTATTGGCACTAATACAGTGCTTTATTAGCATCCAACTGGACCAGTGTTTCCTGTTACTTGCTGTTCAAAGCATGCTACATGGTTCTGGTCCCTTTTATATACTTCTCTCATTTTGATTGATTGAGCTCAGCAATGTTCCACTCTCCAAGGAGGGAGAATGAACTGCAGGTAACAAGTGTTTTATCACATAAAACCTCAAGATTGAGAAGCACAAAGTATGTCTTGATTATTTTCATTAATAAGCACTTTCCAAGTCATATTAAGCATCAAAGAATTTATAATCAAAATGTGTATGCAGTCATTCAGGCCTATTGAGTACCAAAAAACTAATACTATAGAAAAATCCTTACCACTCCATCTTGTAGCCAACAATATATAAATAAATAAACAGAGAAAAAAGAAAAATACCCTTTCTACATTAAACATCAAAGCCCTTCATTTGGAATTCTCTTACTGTGTATCTTGCTGAAGAGAAATCCTATTAATACAACTAGTATGAGAAAGTCTGCGGTGATATTTCTATCAAACCTGAAGAAATACACTGGGGCAAGTCCAATAAATGTAATAAAAGTCAAAAATTTATTCTAAAGGACACTAGACTTAATGTTGAATCAGAGAACCTTTAGGTGGAGAAAAATATTATCGGTAATATAGAAAGCCAATCATTGGCCTGCTAACCTAAACATGTATCAGAAAAAAATTTACATCTAACCCATAGAAAGTTTCAGTCCCATCTTAATTTTTAAGTATCACTGAATGTACACTGGAAAATAACATAAGCAATGAGAAATGCTTCATTGTCTTTTCATCTTATTTTCGTCATGAGAAAACTCATATTATAATGAACTGCAACTATACTAAAGCCATAGATTCAGCTATTTTGCCCTCAAGGAAGTACACAATTCAATGACAAAAATAATTGAAGTAAATCATATCCTTTTAAATTTTTTTTTTTTTTAGACAGGGTCTCCTTCACTCATCCAGGCTGGAGGGCAGTGGTATCATCACAGCTTACTGGACCTTCAACCTCTCAGGCTCATTTGATCCTCACGTCTCAGCCTCCTAAGTAGCTGGGACTACTACAGGCATGCCCCACCAGGCTCAGCTAGATTTTTTGTAGTTTTTGTAGAGATGGGGTTTCTCCATGTTGCCCTGGCTGGTCTTGACCTCCTGAGGTCAAGCAATTTTCCCACCAGAGCCTCCCAAAGTCCTGGGCTTACATGCGTGAGCCACCCAGCCCTGCCTAAATCATATCCTTAAGTAATGATTTTGTTGGAAAGTTTTTTACAAGTATCACAACATATTCAAAGTAAATTACCTCTTCCTGATGATTTAGAGCAATTGTCAGGCAAACTTTTTCTATAAAGGGCCAGAGAGTAAATATTTTATGTTTCATGTCATGCAGTCTCTGTCAAAACTACTCACTCAGCAATTGCAGTGCAAAACTGGTCAGAAGCAATACATAAATAAATTATAGGTACTGGTCTATCTCAAAAAACTCTATAAGCACACATTGAATTTTATATAATTTTATGCATAATCAAATATTAACCTTCTTTTAATTTTTTAAACCGTGTAAGCCATGTGATCCATGATTCCTAAACCACAAGCTGTACAAAACGCAGACAAAAAAACGGATTAGTCCTACCATGTACTAAGTAGTACAAAACTTCAATAAATACAAGACTGTGTTTTATTGATGCATGAACAGAAAGGCAAATTAATGAAATAGAATAGAAAACTAAAAAAAACCCATATATATGCATAGAAATGTAATATTTGATAAAGGAGACAATTCAGATTAGTGTGGAAAAGGTGGATTACTCATTCAATAATTGAGTAATCATTGGGATAAACAGATTCACCTATTAAAAATCCAATTGAGACCAGGTTCAGTGGTTCACACATGTAATCCCAACACTTTGGGAGGCTGAGGCACAAGGATCACTTGAGCCCAGGAGATTGAGATCAGCCTGGGCAAGATGGTGAAATCTTTTCTCTACAAAAATGAAATAAATTAAAAAGTTAGACAGGAGAAGTTACGTGCACCTGTAGTCCCAGCTACTTGGGAGGCTGAGGTGGGAAAATAACTTGAGCCCGGAAGTTTGAGGCTGCTGTGAGCTATGATCACACCACTGCACTCTAGCCTGGGTGACAGTGAGACCCTGTCTCCAAAAAATAAAACAGTAAGAATAGATGTAAAAGTATATATGTATAAAATATTAAAAATCCATTTGAACCAGACCTAACAACCAAAATCAAAACACATCTCAGGAATATCAAATATTTAAATGTTAAAAAACAAGCCCAAACCATACCAGAGGAAACCACTACCAAATATTTTATAGTCATGGAATGAGGAGGGCATTTCTAAGAATGAAACAAAATCCAGAGATAATAAATACAAAAAGATTCATGAATTCATCTCATAGATATTAAAAATATCTACATGGCAAATTCCACCAAAACAATGTAAAAAACTGGAAAGAAGTATTTGTGGCTCATTTTACAAACAAAGCACTGATTTTCATAATATATCAAGTGGTACTACAAATCAGTAACAACCTAATGGACAACAGCCTAAATAGACAGGTCACAGAAACTGCAATATAAATTGTCTTTATACATATGAATGAAAAGGTATCAGCAAAGACATAGGAGAATCCAATAAGGGGATATTCAGTGCCACTTGGAATAAGATAAATGCAATTTTAAACATCACTAAGAAACATTTTTCATCTATCAGACTGACAATTTAAAATATCTGGATTTTGTTTTTGTTTTGAGATAGATTTGCTCTTGTCATCCAGGCTGGAGTGCAGTGGTGCAATCTCGGCTCACTGCAACCTCTGCCTCCCAGGTTCAAGCGATTCTCCTGCTTCAGCCTCCCCAGTAGCTGGGATTACAGGTGCCCACCACCATGCCTGGCTAATTTTTGTATTTTTAGTAGAGACAGGGTTTGACTATGTTGGCCAGGCTGGTCTCAAACACTTGACCTAGGCGATCCACCCGCCTTGGCCTCCCAAAGTGCTGGAATTACTGGCATGAGCCACCACGCCCAGCCATTCTTATGCCTAGTATTGTAGAATGTGCTTCACTCCTTTACAGGATTTTGTTTGTTTTGTTTTGTTGTTTGAGACAGGGTCTCCTTCTGTCACCCAGGCTGGAGTGCAGTGGCAAGAGCTCCACTCACTGCAACCTCCGCCTCCCCTGCTCAAGCGATCCTTCCACCCCAAACACCTCTCCCAGCAGCTGGGATGACAGTTGCCCACCACGAAACCTGGCTAATTTTTTTATATTTTGAGGAGAAACGTGTTTTCACCAAGTTGTCCATGCTGGTCTCAAAGTCCTGAGCCCCGCTTGGCCTCCCAAAGTGCTGGAATTACAAGGATGAGCCACAGTGCCCAGCCACTACAATTTGATTTATTTCAACATTTTCTCTACTTGTTTTTCCACTCTGAATTTGACCTTTCTAACTTATGTGTTTTTTGTTGTCTTTTTTTTTTTTGAGACGTAGCTTTGCTCTTGTTACCCCAACAGGAGTGCAATGGCATGATCTCGGCTCAATGCAACCTCCGCCACCCGGGTTCAAGGGATGCTCCTGCCGCAGCCTCCTGAGTAGCTGGGATTACAGGCTTATGCGCCACCATGCCCGGCTACTTTTGTATGTTTAGTAGAAATTGGGTCAGACCATGTTGGTCAGGCTGGTCTCAAATTCCCGACCTCAGGTGATCCGTCCGCCTCAGCCTCCCAAAGTCGTGGGATTACAGGTGTGAGCCACTGCGCCCGGCCGACCTTTCTAACTTATATTTGGTAAGTGGCCTTGTAAAAGCCATGTAATTAGCAAATCTTATTGGCTTCAAAATAGGTCCCAAATTCAACCATTTCCTAACACATCTACCACTCCACGCTGGTCCAAGTCACCATCGTCACTCTCCTAGAGTACTGCAATTGCCTCATTATAGATACAAAATGCTGGAGAAAAGGCAAATTTGAAGAGGAAGAGTTCTACTGAGGACAGGTTTAGCTTGCCATAATCTTGGCTACAGAAAGATGTAGATTCCGAAATCGGAGAAAGTTCTTCAGTGGAGATTCAGGAAGCCTTCCTAGTCAATTTAATTCATGGCTTGAGGGACTTAAGAATCCTTTGCTCCCGGAAAACCACCCCCTCCACTCTCACCCCCACCCACAAACTTGGGCAATCAGGGACAATGCTGGCTGCCTCATATTCATCAGATTCTCTGGCTGCCTACTTCACCAGGCAATTGGGGTGGGAACACTTTCCATCTCTATCTGGACCCTTCCGCCCACCTTTCCATTCTCCCCATTTGTCTGCACTTCAAGGTCCAGGAAAACCCTGGGGATCCTAGGAGGGTCCCTTTTCAGAAGCCCCCGTTTTCACTCAACTCAGAGCAGCCTGACCAGGCTCCAGACCTGAGAGGGGCAGTTCCTGAAAGCACCGACTTCTGTGCCTGGCTCCTTCCCTGGGCTGGACCTGCCCAGACCTCAGCACTTGCCAAGAGAATCCCCTTCAGGGCTGAATAAGTTCATCCTAAGGAAAGCGGACAGCACATCAAAGGCTTTGCATCATAGGTAGCTTATTTTATTGGATTGCTTTGCCAATAACACTTCTTACACTCAGGAGACTTCCCTCAGACACATGCCTAGAAGGCCTGAGAGGGGCAGGTCTGGCCACAAATTCAAACTTTCTTCGGTGTTTTTCATGTCTTTCTCACCAAAAGCGAAGCCAAGACTTCCCCTCTCATCCCCTCTTCCCAGGGGAGATCAGTCTCCGGTGTACGGTGGCAGGCTAACGGAGGTGACCAGGTCATCATTGGTCAGGGGCTGGCTTCGGACACGCTCTAGCATCTTCAGACCTGCAAAAGAATTGCCTGGAGCTGAGGAACCAGAGTCCCATCACTGGGGCCCTTAGTAGGCCCAGACTCCACCAGGAAGGTTCCAGAGAGGATGTCACCCCAGCCCAGGTCTTCCAAGGTAACCCATTTACTCCTCCCTGCTACCCTCTCCTCCCTGAGCAATCGCATGCCACAAAAATTAGCCCTTCCCTTCCCAGTCGACTCTGGGAAGCACCTGGATTTCCCAGCCACACAAGGGATTCTTCAAGAATCCAAGATGCCACACAACACAGCCAGAACTCCACCATCAAGCCCTCCACCTCCACAGTTCAGCCAAGCATAGCTACCTTGAGCATGACACTTGGAGTACTGGCTCCCCACGCAATGGAACATGAGCAGCAGCCACTGTTTTGCCATTGGTGGTCCGACTACAGTCACACGAGTCTGGCCCATAGCTGTGAAACTACTCTCCAGCTGAATAAGGGTGTGGCTGTGCAGCTCAATGCAGCGAAGGTATGTGTCATCAAGTCCTGTAAGCACAAGAGGTGAGAAGAGAAACTGTCAGCCACCAGTCCTTGGGGAGTGAGGAGGTGGCCTTGAGGGTAGGGATGTGTGACTCATGAAGGTGGGAGGAGAGGGGAAGATTGAAAATCGAGAAGGGGATGAAGGAGGCTGGCCTGGCGCAGTGACTCACGCCTGTAATCCCAGCACTTTGGGAGGCCGAGGCAGGTAGATCAGTTGAGGTCAGGAGTTCCACACACGCCTGGCTAACATGGTGAAACCCCGTCTCTACTAAAAATATGAAAAATTAGCCGGGCGTGGTGGAGGGCACCTGTAGTCCCAGCTACTCGGGAGGCTGCGGCAGGAGAATGGCGTGAACCCGGAAGGCGGAGTTTGCAGTGAGCGGAGATCAGGCCACTGCACTCCGGCCTGGGCGACAGAGATTCCATATCAAAAAACAAACAAACAAACAAACAAAAACAAAAACACGAGGCCGGGCGCGGTGGCTCACGCTTGTATTCCCAGCACTTTGGGAGGCCGAGGCCGGCAGATCACGAGATCAGGAGATCAAGATCATCCTGGCTCACACGGTGAAACCCCATCTCTACTAAAAATACAAAAAATCAGCCGGGCGTGGTGGCGGGCGCCTGTAGTCCCAGCTACTCTGGAGGCTGAGGTGAGAGAATGGCGTGAACCCGGGAGGCGGAGCTTGCAGTGAGCCGAGATCGCGCCACTGCACTCCAGCCTGGCCGGCAGAGCAAGACTCCGTCTCAAGTCTCAAAAAAAAAAAAAAAAAAATACAAAAACTAGTTAGGCGTGGTGGCAGGCGCCTGAAATCCCAGGTACTCTGCAGGCTGAAGCAGGAGAATCACTTGAACCCAAAAGGCAGACGTTGCAGTGAGCCAAGATCACGAACGAGAATCTGTCTCAAAAAAATAAAAATAAAGAACAGATGAAGGAGCGGACGTGGGCAAAGGCCACTCACCGAAGATGAGCTCCTCGTGGTCCTCTTCCATGTGGAACACCATTGGAGAATGAAAGTTTTCGGGCAGGGTCCACCACGGCTCCTTGCTGAGAGCACTCGTTCCCACGGCCATGCTCTGCTCCCACCTGATTCAGAATAGGGGAAAGTCTAACAAACTGGTTGGCAAAAGACTTGGAAAAGCAAGGAAGGGCCTAGGCTCTGTCCTTAATAAGGAATCCAAACAACCCGCCCCTTGATCCACCTTAGGGTGGATGTCCAATCCCCGGAGGTCTTTCGGAGATAATTCATTCCAAGTAATTATCTGCTCTGAGCTTAATCCTTTCAAGTCAAACTCAATCATCTGGTAAGTGCTTGGCTTTCTGATGTCCTGGAATCAGAAATTTTTCTTCACTCTAAATTCAAAGGATTTTGGAGGCCGGGCGCGGTGGCTCAAACCTGTAATCCCAGCACTTTGGGAGGCCGAGGCGGGCGGATCACGAGGTCAGGAGATCGAGACCATACTGGCTAACACGGTGAAACCCCGTCTCTACTAAAAATACAAAAAATTAGCCGGGCGTGTTGGCGGGCGCCTGTAGTCCCAGCTACTCAGGAGGCTGAGGCAGGAGAATGGCGTGAACCCGGGAGGCAGAGCTTGCAATGAGCCAAGATTGCGCCACTGCACTCCAGCCTGGGGGACAGAGCAAGACTCCGTCTCAAAAAAAAAAAAAAAAAAAAAAAAAATCAAAGGATTTTGGAGCAGGGGGTTGAGGGTATGGAGGTGCAGGAAGCTCCAAATGGGCTCCCTAGATTTGCACAGGTGTTGGCAGCCACCCAGTGACCACACAGAGTATTCTAACACGACTGGGTTTATTTGGTGTATTGCGTCAAGGGAGAGCAAACAACACAGGAAGATGAACTTGATAGGATAGTGTCATAGGGAGCCCACTGTAGGAGTTGACTAGGGCAGTCTAAGGCGTGTTTAAGGAGTAGGAGCCAGTTCTCTAAAATGGGGCAATTTGATGATTATTCTGGTAAATTTATCTAGGAAGTTGAGAGACTAATGTGGTCTTCACTGCAGAATGTTATCTCTCTGGTTTCAAATATAGTTACAGAATAGACTTTCTATATCTTGTTGCGTGACAATCACTGAGCAATCTTGACTGCTTCAAATATTTTTTGGCTAGGTGTGGTGGCTCACACCTGTAATCCTAGCACTTTGGGAGGCTGAGGTGAGAGGATCAGGAGGGCAGGAGTTCGAGACCGGCCTGACCAACATGCTGAAACCCCGTCTCTACCAAAAATACAAAAAAATTAGCCGGCATGTGGTTGGTTGTGCATGCCTGTAATCCCAGCTACTCAGGAGGCTGCAGCAGGAGAATCGCTTAAAGCCGGGAGGCAGAGGTTGCAGTGAGCCGAGATCATGCCACTGCACTCCAGCCTGGGTGACAGAGTGAGACCCCATCTCAAAAAAAAAAAAAAAAAAAAAATTTTGCAGGAGATGCTTGTGTTTGGTAGGGAAGATTCAGCTTGGCCTGTGAGCTTCCCACTGCAAGTTCCTGGATGATTTTTCACTTGTCAGCCTCCTCTTTTGACCAAAGACAA
Organism: Symphalangus syndactylus; assembly: GCF_028878055.3. Lineage (NCBI taxonomy): Eukaryota > Metazoa > Chordata > Mammalia > Primates > Hylobatidae > Symphalangus > Symphalangus syndactylus. Next base: position 49,724,695 of record NC_072424.2, on the reverse strand, counting down.
AGTCAGCCATCAGGACTTTCATCTGTGAGGTTCAGATCTACACCACTGTCGGAGTCCACAGATCACAAGATTATTGGGAGAACGTTCTCTGTATCCACATACATTTGGTCTCTCGTATATATTTTGTACAAATATACAAGTGAAAATATAATGACTGCACAGTAGCATTTAAGACTGAAGAGGAGGCCAGGTGCTGTGGCTCACGCCTGTAATCCCAGCCCTTTGGGAGGCCGAGGCACATGGACCACTTGAGGTCAGCAGTTCAGGGCCAGCCTGGCCAACATGGTGAAACCTTGTCTCTACTAAAAATACAAAAATTACCTGGGCATGGTTGTGGGCGCCTGTAATGCCAGCTACTCAGGAGGCTGAGGCAAGAGAATTGCTTGAACCCAGGAGGCACAGGTTGCAATGAGCCGAGATCACACCATTGCAGACCAGCCTTGGAGGCAAGAGCGAAACTCCATCTCAAAAAAAAAAAAAAAAAAGAAAAGAAAAAGAAAGACTGAACAGGATGTACTAGTCAAATGCAGGTAATTACTAGAAACAAAATGATTATTAGTCCTAGTAATAGGTTGCAAAGACAAAGGCCGATTTCAAAACCATACCGTGAAATCATGTCCCAACTCCATCTGAATCTGTTCTAGAGAGACAGGTAGTCTTTTAACCTTGCCACAAAACTGTTCTGCCTCAACAGTAATGTTTTAGGGAGGTGCTGCAGTGTTTGCTACCAAATAAAAGCTGTCCTTGGCTGGCCAGGAAGAAACCAAAAACTATGAAATCATTCATAACCACCATGAAACTTTAACTTAAGCTAGGGTGCTGGACCTCCAGAAAAGAAGTAGTGTCATCTATTGATTTCTGCCATGACCAGAGACAAATTTTGGACCACCTTTGATAGTCACATTATTCCTATTACTGGAATTGGAGCTCCCAGAGTATAGATGAAGAGGGAGTCAGTCATCTCTCCTGGAAGGTCTCCTGAATAGTCCATACTTTTCTCAGAGAAACATCATTTCCTATAGGAGTACATGTTTAAAATATCAAAAAATATTATTAATAAAATAGTCTAAAACTCACTCCATATTACACAAGTTTGTATAATGATCAGGTGACCTGATATCCACATAAAAATTAGTGCCTTAGTGTTGCACAAAGTGAAAGGGATATGGGGTGTATAAGTGTCATTTATCACAGTGAGAGTAGGACAACTAGTTCAACGTGTGAACATTGCTTGAGTGGAGGCTGAGGAGTCACTGAAGATTAAGGACTAACACTGCAAGGAGAGACTCAATACATTATTGCAATAATGTCAGCAGACATACTTTGTTGTTTGAGGTCATCCTGTGAGCCAGGATTTCACTACCAGCCCAAGCAACAAAGTGAGACTTCGTCTTTACTAAAAACTGAAAGCAATAACCGAGTGAGGTGATGCGCACCTGCTGTCCTAGCTTATCCAGAGGCTGAGGTGGGTGGATCACTTGAGCCCAGGAGTTTCAGCTAGAATCATACAACCACACTCCAGGCTGGGTGACACAGCAAGATTCTGTCTCTTTAAGAGAAAAATTTTAAGCTAAATAAAAATTTAAAAAGCAATAGCTATAGTTGAGAAAAAAATAAGAAAGGTTTCCCTTTCCTTAGGTGGCAGGAAAAATTCTCTAATATAGAAAATTGAGGCCAGACATGGTAGCTCACGCCTGTAATCCCAGCACTTTGGATGCCAAGGCAAGTGGATCACTTGAGGTCAGGAGTTTGAGACTAGCCTGGCCAACATTGTGAAACCCCGTCTCCACTAAAAATACAAAAATTAGCCAGGCATGGTGACATAAGCCTGTAATCCCAGCTACTTGAGGGGCTGAGGCAGGAGAATCACTTGAACCAGGGAGACAGACATTGCAGTGAGCTGAGGTTGCACCACTGCACTCCAGTTTGGGTGACAAGAGCAAAAAAACTTTGCCAAAAAAAAAAAAAGATCAAGATAAACTGTCATTCATCATTTGTGAAAGAATCCTTTTCTTTGAGACAGAGTGTCACTCTGTTGCCCAGGCTGGAGTGCAGTGGTCCGATCTCATCTCACTGCCTCAGCCTGCTAAGTAGTTGAGATTACAGGTGGGTGACACCACACCCAGCTAATTTCTGCATTTTTGTATTTTTAGTAGAGACAGGGTTTCACCATGATGGCCAGCCTGGTCTCAGACTCAGGGCTTCAAGTATTCTGCCTGCCTGGTTCTCCCAAAGTGATGGATTACAGGCATGAGCCACCTCGCCAGGCCGAGTTTGTCAAAGAATCTTAAAAACTTTTGGTTGCCCTCTAGGGAACGCTTAAGCACAATGATAAGTACAGCAAAATTTTAAAAAGAGGGCAAAGATACCAAAACATGTATCTTGTTTTACTGTCTTGGGTGGAAGTATCTACTCGGGGTCATCAAAGCTTGATCTGAAGACATTGGTTTGGTCATCTTCTTCCAAAAATCGTTGTTCTGGAAGATACTTAAGAATTCTCAGTTTATGGTTTCTTGATGATGTCCTTAATTTATTAAGGCCAATGGTAGTTTTTCCTCTGATTTTGAGATGTTTAGTCTTTTCCAAAAGACAAATCTTCAGATTTCTAGTCATGTAAAGCCATTAGGTGGATATTTGGGGGAAGATTATTGTTATCTATTAAAAGCTAGACACAGCAAATGAATCCTTTGTAGTATTTAGAAATGTGAGCTTGTGATATGGCAGAGTACAGGTTCAGAAGTGAATTCCTAAATGAATGGAGAAGCCTATGGATTCCAGGAGGAGTTGATGTCATTGTCTTCAAGGCTAATAGCAATTCCCAAGCCATGGAAGTTTGAGTCTTGGAGAACATTCTCAAACCTAGTTTTATAGAATTCATTTTTTTCTGTCTAATTGTTCTTTTTTTTTTTTTTGAGACCAGGTTTACTTCTTGTTGCCCAGGCAGGATTGCAATGGTGTGGTGGTCTCGGCTCACTGCAACCTCCACCTCCCAGGTTCAAGTAATTCTCCTGCCTCAGCCTCCCGAGTAGCTGGGATTACAGGCACGAGCCACCACATCTGGCTAATTTTTTTTGTATTTTAGTAAAGACGGGGTTCCACCATGTTGACCAGGCTGGTCTCAAACTCCTGAACTCAGGTGATCCACCCACCTCGGCCTCCCAAATTGCTGGGATTACAGGTGTGAGCCACCATGCCCCTCCTTCTTTCTAATGCTTCTAAATATTCATTTGGTACAGCAAGATTGTTTATTCATACTAAAAAACATTTGGAGCTGTTCTTTTGTGTACCACAACCCCTCCCCCCAATCACTGAAGAATACATTGGAATTCCTTAAGTCCAGAATAACAGCCAAGCAATTTTATCATCAAAATCTTGTCTGTCTATCAGGAATATCCTCAGTCCATTCTGGAGATAAGCAGACAATGACTAGAACATATTTACAAACCATCAGTATGTCAACTGCTTTGGTTAATGCTACTTGTTTAGCATAGTGGCAAATTATTTCCTTAGGATTCTAGGTTATTGCCTTTTAAATTAGTCTCCATTTTATTATATGGCTACTCCCTTACGTAATAGCAAAGCTTCTAAAAGTAATTTCTTGCCTTTTTGGGTTTTGTTTTGGTTTGGTTTGGTTTGGGTTTTTGTTTGTTTGTTTTGTTTTGTTTTTGAGACAGAGTCTCACTCTGTCTCCCTGGCTGGAGTGCCTGGTGCGATCTCGGCCCTCTACAGCCTCCATCTCCCAGGTGCAAGCCATTCTCCTGCCTCAGCCTCTCAAGTAGCTGGGATTACACGCGCAAACCACCACGCCCAGTTTATTTTTGTATTTTTAGCAGAGACGGGGTTTTGCCACGTAGCCATGCTGGTCTCCAACTCCTGACCTCAACTGATTCTCCCGCCTTGGCCTCCCGAAGTGCAGGGATTACAGGCATGAGCCACTGTGCCCGGCCAATTTCTTGCCATTTATTTATTTTTTTTTTTTTTTTTGAGATGGAGTCTCGCTCTTTCGCCCAGGCCGGACTGCAGTGGCACTATCTCTGCTCACTGCAAGCTCCGCCTCCAGGGTTCACGCCATTCTCCTGCCTCAGCCTCCTGAGTAGCTGGGATTACAGGCGTCCGCCACCGCGCCCGACTAATTTTTTTTTGTATTTTTAGTAGAGACAGGGTTTCACCGTGTTAGCCAAGATATTCTCGATCTCCTGACCTCGTGATCTGCCCGCCTCGGCCTCCCAAAGTGCTGGGATTACAGGCGTGAGCCACCGCGCCCAGCCTTTCTTGCCATTTTTAATGAGACTCCCACAAGAGGTCAGAAAACCTCTCAATTTCTAAATTTTCTGATATGGACCAACTCAATCACATATCTACTGCCTATATAAATATTTGCTTTTATTTATTTTATTTATTTATTTTTAGCAGGACCCTCCATCACTCAGAAATTGTTCCTCTTTTAATCTCTCCGTCACTGAATGAAGAACAATTCAGCCACTTGAGCTGATTTTAACTTCTGAGAGAAGATTATACGCTAAAGGTAAATTTAGAATCGTGATAGCATAGAGTACTTGAAAAAATCTACTTTACATTTTTAAACAATAGCCATTAACAAGAAACATGAATTTTTTTTGTTTTTTGTTTTTTTGGTTTTTTTTAGACGGAGTTTCGCTCTTGTTGCCCAGGATGCAGTGCAATGGCGCAATCTCGGCTCACTGCAACCTCCTCCTCCCGGATTCAGCAGATTCTCCTGCCTCAGCCTCCTGACTAGCTGGGATTACAGGCGCACGCCACCACACCCGGCTAATTTTGTATTTTTAGTAGAGACGGAGTTTCTCCATGTTGGTCAGGCTGGTCTCGAATTCCCTATCTCAGATGATCCGCCAGCCTCGGCCTCCTAAAGTGCTCGGATTACAGGCGTGAGCCACCATGCGCAGCCAAGAAACATTAATATTAAAAAAAAAAAACCTTTCCAAAATATCTGTACAAAGCATGGATAGTTCCATAAAACTGTCAAATAATCACGAACACTCCCTTCTTAAGTAAGAGAAGGAGAGTTGTCATGAGAGTTAAGGACGCCGCTAACAAATACCCAGGGACTTTAATTTACCCCATAAGTATATTATGAATGTCACTAATTCATAATTGACAAAGACAGTTTCATCTTTAAAATCAAGGTTTTAACAATTGCATGTCAGTCTATATAGTAAACAAGAAGGTTTTTTAACTTTAGAAGTACATATCATTTTATTAGAAATAACCTTTAAAAAAAAAGTTTTCTTCCGACAGTTTTTTTATGTCATTCTAAGTTTGGTAACCAAAAGAACACTCATAATATGTTTGAGTCACTCAAAATTTGCAGAATATCAAGAAAACCTGAATATTCCTTTTTATATGTAAATTAAAAGAGCAAATTTTGGCTTGAACCAGGGAGTCAGAGGTTGCACTGAGCTGAGATCGCGCCACTGCCCTCCAGCAGCCTGGCGACAGAGTGAGACTCGGTCTCAAAAAAAAAAAAAAAAAAAGCAATTTTTTTTTTTTTTTTTTTTTTTTTTTTTGACACAAAGTTTCACTCTTGTTGCCCAGGCTGGAGTGCAGTTACCCAGGCTGGAGTTCATTGCAACCTATGCCTCCCAGATTCAAGTGATTCTCCTGCCTCAGCCTCCTGAGTAGCTGGGATTACAGGCATGGGCCACCATGCCGAGCTAATTTTGTATTTTTAGTAGAGGCAGGGTTTCTCCATGTTGGTAAGGCTGGTCTTGGACTCCCAACCTCAGGTGATCTGCCCACCTTGGCAAATATTTTTATTAACAGTGGTCATTTCAAGAAGCCAAAATAAAAGGCATCCTAACCGTTTAATTATTTTGGGCGTTGGGCTTGAATTTTAGAGAAAAAAATAAGTCAACATGTTTTAGAATAGAGTACTAGTGGTTGAAATGTATGCATTTGGGATGTATTTTGAAGACAGAGCCATCAGGATTTTCTGATTTCAAGATTTTGGGCAAGTGGCTCCCAAAACATGTTTTTAAAAATCAGATTCCAGACCGAGTACTTACTTCCCCCAATGTCTTTCCACCTCTTCCTCCTGCAGCTGTGGCAGCAGCAACAGCAGTTACCCCAACTTGAGGCTGCTCCCTGAGTAATACCCATAGGCCCCCTCAGCTGAGAAAGGAGCTCTCTGCCCGCAAAGAAGTGTATGTAGTTGGGGAGGGGGTACAGCCGGCTAGGACCAACTGGTGGCCCTGGAAAAACACCAACATCTACTCACTCCTTTCCTGTTGCAGGCTGTTCCGCCAAGAGTGGTCACAAATGTAAATGCCTCAAATGAATCTGTGCAGGGACAGCAGTAGAGACCCAGACCTGGCACCAGGTCCTGGTCTTCCCTCCAGGTAAGGCAGCAAGACTGACTATATTGGGTTTTGGTAGTTGGAGGCAGACTGAGGAGGGAACCCCAGGTGGACTATTGTGAGAAATATGAGACCACATGTGCATCTCCTGGAAAATCATTTTGCACAGTCCTGAGATTGACAGCCTGGAGCATCCCCCTTCTGGCTCCCCCATCATCCAGTCCAACACTCCATCACACCTCTCTCTCTCTCTCTCTCATCTCTCCTCTTCTTCTCTCCTCTCCTCCTGGTTTTCTTTCTCCTGTTAGAGAAGACTGCCTTTTCTCAGAGGAAAAATGTAGGGTGAAGTAAACAGAAAGAATTATTTCTGCCCAGAGGGAAAAATAAGATAGAATATACGATCTGAGAAAATTAGAGTATGGAATGCAATTAAGCAGAAAGGAAGGAGTTAACAAGACAGCCCAGCCCCTTGGTCAGTGAGGGGAAGCATCAAGTGTAACTTAAACTCCTTCTTGCAAGAGGCTACCTCTCCCACGTGATTCTTTCAAATGGACAAATATTAACCAACAACCCAATCCACTTTCAAGTGCTTAATTACTGTTGCTTTTGAGCACCGTTCATCTGACTTTTCATGTTTCCATCTATCCTTTGGAGCTATTTGGTATTGCATATCAGTGTTAATGTCTGAACTTTAAGGGGTTTTATTGAGGAAAAAAATCATAAATAAATTATTAATTTCCTGAGATTTCCTTGTATGGCTTTATGTTTGGAGACCAAAAAAAAATTGTTTCTTTTTTTATTTTTTGAGACAGGGTCTCACTGTGTTGCCCAGGCTGGAGTGCAGTGATGCCATCTCAGCTCACAACAACCTCTACCACCTGGGTTCAAGCAATCCTTTCACCTCAGCCTCCATAGTAGCTGGAACTACAGGCACGCGCCACCATTCCTGGCTAATTTTTGTGTTTTTAGTAGAGATGGAGTTTCACCATGTTGGTCAGGCTGGTCTCAAACTCCTGACCTCTGGTGATCTGCCTACTTCGGCCTCCTAAAGTGCTGGAATTACAAGCGTGAGCCACCGGTCCAGCAAAAAATGTTAAGTTTCAAAACATTTATCTATGAATGACACCACTGTGATCAGGATGCCTGGATTTCTACTGACAAAGCTAATCTTTTACATAGCTTTGTGTACATGTTGATAATCACTTTCTCAAATACTACCTCTTTGGTAAAATTAAGCAACCATTTAACTTTTGTGTTAAAGCTCTAAAAAAAAATCAGATTTACCAACTTGGTGGCTCTGTAATTCCAGATAAGGAGGCTGGGTCAGGAGGATTGCACGAACATGAGAGTTCAAAGTTACAGTGGGCTATGATCATGCCACTGCACTCCAGCGTGGGCAACAGAGGGAGACCCAGTCTCTTAAAGAGAAAAATCAGATTCAACATTGAAAATTATCTTTGATGGGTCAAAGACTTAAATGTAAAACCCAAAATTATAAAAACCCTGGAAGACAATCTAAGCAATACCATCCTGGACATAGGAGAGGGCAAAGATTTCTTGACAAAGACACCAAGGCAATGGTAACAGAGGCAAAAATTGACAAGTGGGATCGAATTACACTTAAGAGCTTCTGCACAGCAAAAGAAACTATCCACAGAATAAACAGACGGCCTAAAGAAAATATTTGCAAACTATGCATCTGACAAAGGTCTAATATCCAGGATCTATAATGAACTTAAACAAATTTACAAGAGAAAAACAACCCCTTAAAATGTGGGCAAAGGGCATGAGCAAACAATTTCAAAAGACATACATGCGGCTAACAAGCATATGAATAAAAGCTCAGTTTCACTGATCATTACAGAAATGCAAATCAAAACCACAATGAGATGCCAGCTCACACAAGTTAGAGTGGCTATTATTTAAAAAGTCAAAAAATAACAGATGCTGGCGAGGTTGCAGAAAAAAAGGGAACACATACACTGTAGGTGGGAGTGTAAATTAGTTTAGCCATTGTAGAAATCAGTATAGTGATTCCTCAAGCTGCTAAAAGCAGAAGTACCATCCGACCCAGCAATCCCCTTACTGGGTATATACCCAGAAGAATATAAATCATTCTACCATAACGACACATGAACATGAATGTTCATTGCAGCACGATTCACAATAGCAAGCACATAGGATCAACCTAAATATCCGTCAATGACAGATTGGATAAAGAAAATGTGGTACATATACACCATGGAATACTATGCAGCCATAACAAAAAGAATGAGATCATGTATTTTGCAGGAACATGGATGGAGCTGGAGGCCATTATATTTAGCAAACTAACGCAGCAAGAGAAAACCAAATACCACTGGTTCTCACTTACAAGTGGGAGCTAAATGATGAGAACTCATGAATGCAAAGAAGGAAACAATAGACACTGCAGTCTACTTGAGGGTGGAGGGCAAGAAAAGGGAGAGGAGCAGAAAAGATAAATAGTGACTAATGGGCTTAATACCTGGGTGATGAAATAATCTGTACTACAAACCCCCATGACACTAGTCTACCTATGTAACAAACTTTCACGCGTACCCCCAAGCATAAACGTTTTAAGAAAATTATCTTTGAAAAATAACAAACCACTTATGTAGTCAGCAGGGGTGGAGGAGAAGGCGGCCAGCTAGGACCAGCTGGTGGCCCTGGAAAAATTACTCATGCATAATTATGAAAATAACATTACCCAAAGTACCACATAGGACCACAAACACAGTTAGATACAGTGTGCAGTGAGTTGTCTAATGCTAGTTATGCACAATCTTGGTTACCTCATATTTTAGAGCAATAGAAAAGGCAAGGTTTGCAAGTGTAACACATGGAGTAAGTAATCATCTTTATTTCATATATTTATGGGAAGGTGCACAAACAGGAAGGAGAAGAGCCCTGGTGCTCTTAGCTTTGCCTGTCTCTGCTGGATGTGGACTCACAGCAAGACGGGCACATCTGAAACTAAAAGTGTTGACAATTTTCTGATGATAGAGGGTTTTCTGGTTTTGTTTTTCTTATTTTGTTTGTTTTTAGAGACAGAGAGTCTTGCCCTATTGCCCAGGCCAGAGAGTAGTGGCACAATCATAGCTCACTGCAGTCTCAAACTCCCAAATTCAAGCAATCCTCCTGCCTCAGCCTCCCGAGTAGCTAGGACTACAGAAGTGCACCACGCCAGTCACCTAGTTTGTTGCATTTTTGTTTTGGTTTGGTTTGGTTTTTTGTAGAGACAGGGTTTGCTATGTTGCCCAGGCAGGTCTCAAACTCCTAGGCTCAAGAGATCCTCCTGGCTCAGCCTCCAAAGCACTGGGATTACGGGCATGAGGCACTGCACCCGGCCTGACTGTAGAGTTTTTAAAAATCAGGAAAATGCTAACGAATATGCACTCAAATGAAATATAGTTTCTATTGCATCCTACATGAGTTTCTCAAGATTCCTTATACTTGAACAAATAGATAATCTATGAGAAATTGGCAGCTTCAAATTTATAGGTTTCATTTAGCATGGCTTCTCATGTTCCCAGGTCATAAATCCATTTCTTATTCAGTGGCTCTATCACTCTGTCAATCTCTGGCTCACAGTTGCAGTTTTTCAACTCCCAGATGATGTCAAAATATGGAAAAATAGAACCCTGTTTAGTGCTGATGGACATTAACTTCTAACATCAATTTAACTCCAGGTGATTAGTTTAGACCAATCGTGATAATCTCATTCCCCTTGCCAGCGATTGCTTTAGGAAATGGCACATGTCCCAGTTTTGAAATGAAGTAAAACCTAAAGGAGGCTTCCAGCAGAGGTTGTCTCATTTCTGAAAAGAGATACGAAAAAGGACACATATCTTCTTTCTTTCTCCTGGTGTTTATGATGGGATACGATTTTGGAAATGGCTACAAATATTTTGCTACCAACCTGAAGAGGAAGCCAACACAGGTGGAAAGGGAGCCCTTGGCATAATATGCCTGGAATGCCTGCTATTGGCACTAATACAGTGCTTTATTAGCATCCAACTGGACCAGTGTTTCCTGTTATTTGCTGTTCAAAGCATGCTACATGGTTCTGGTCCCTTTTACATACGTCTCTCATTTTGATTGATTGAGCTCAGCAATGTTCCACTCTCCAAAGAGGGAGAATGAACTGTAGGTAACCAATGTTTTATCACATAAAACCTCAAGATTGAAAAGCACAAAGTATGTCTTTATTATTTTCATTCATAGCACTTTCCAGGTCATATAATATTAAGCATCAAAGAATTTATAATAAAGATGTATATGCTGTATTGCGTACCAAAATAGGAATACTATAGAAAAATCCTTACCATTCCATCTGGCAGCCAACAATAAATAAATAAGAAGAGAAAAAATCCTATTTATACTTTAAAAATCAAAGCCCTTCAGTTGGAATTATCTTGCTGTGTATCTTGCTCTCAGGCTGGAGTGCAGTGGTGTGATCATAGCTCACAGCAGCCTCAAACTCCTGGGCTCAAGTTATTCTCCCAGCTCAGCCTCCCGAGTAGCCAGGACTATAGGTGCACACCACCACACTCGGCTAATTTTTTATTTTTTATTTCTGTAGAGACAAGGTCTCACCATCTTCTCAGGCTGATCTCAAACTCCTAGGCTCAAGCAATCCTCCTTCCTGCGCCTCCTAAATTGCTGGGATTACACATGTGAGCCACTTTGCCTGACCTCAAATGGATTTTTAAATGGTTTGCTTGTTTATCACAATGATTACTCATTCACTGATTGAGTAATCTGCCTTTCCACATTAATCTGAATCATCTTCTTTATCAAATATTAAATTTTTATGCATATATGTGGGTGTATATTTGGTTTTCTATTCTATTCCATTGATTTGTCTTTCCATTCATGCATTAATAAAACACAGCCTTTCATTTACTGAAGTTTTGTACTATTTAGGACATAGATAGGATGAATGCTTTTCCTTTTTTTTTCTTTTTTTTAAATTTTACTTTAAATTCTGGGCTACATGTGCAGAATGTACAGGTTTGTTACATAGGTATACATGTGCCATAGTGGTTTGCTGCACCCATAAACCCCTTATCTAGGTTTTAAGCCCTGTATACATTCAGTATTTGTGCTGATGCTCTCCCTCCCCTTGCTCATCACCCGCGGCAGGCCCAGGTGTGTGATGCTCACCTCCCTGTGTCCATGTGTTCTCACTGTTCAACTCCCACTTATCAGTGAGAACATGCAGTGTTTGGTTCTGTTCCTGTGTTAGTTTGCTGAGAATGATGGCTCCCAGCTTCATCCATGTTCCTACAAAGGACATGAATTCCTTCTTTTTTATGGCTGCATAGTATTCCATGGTGTATATGTACCACATTTTCTTTATCCAGTCTATCATTGATGGGCATTTGGGTTAGCTCCAAGTCTTTGCTATTGTAAATAGTGCTGCAATAAATACATGTGTGCATGCGTCTTTATAACAGAACGATTTATAATCCTTTGGGTATATACCCAGTAATGGGATTGCTGAGTCAAATGGTATTTCTGGCTCTAGATCCTTGAGGAATCACCACACTGTCTTCCACAATTTCTCATGCCTGTTTTTTGTATAGGTCGTGGTTTAGAAATTTTTTCTTTTTTTTTGAGATGGACTGTCACACTTGTTGCCCAGGCTGGAGTACACTGGCGCGATCTCGGCTCACTACAACCTCCGCCTCCTGGGTTCAAGCAATTCTCTTACCTCAACCTCCCGAGTAGCTGGGATTACAGACGTGTACCACCACACCCAGCTAATTTTTGTATTTTTAGTAGAAATGGGGTTTCACCATGTTGGCCAGGCTGGTCTCAAACTCCTCACCTCAGGTGATCAAACCACCTCGGCCTCCCACAGTGCTGGGATTACAGGTGTGAGCTACTGTGCCCAGCCAGGAATCATATTTACATGGCTCCAAAAAATCAAAAAAAAAATTTTTTTCTTACACATAAAATTATGTAAAATTCATTTTGTGTTTATAAATAAAGTTATATTGGGACAGTGCGGTACCATTCAGTTATGTATTCCCTCTGACTAATTTTGCACTGTAATCATTGAGTGAGTAGTTTTGACAGAGACTGCATGACATAGAACATAAAATATTTACTATCTGGCACTTTATAGAAAAAGCTTGCCTGACTGTTGCTCTGCATCACCAGGAAGAGCTAATTTACTTTGAATACACTATGATACCCATAAAAAAAATTCCCAACAAAATCATCACTTAAGGATAGAATTTTTTTTTCTTTTTTTTTTTTGAGACAGAGTCTCACTCTGTTGCCCAGGCTGGAGTGCAGTGGCGCAATCTCGGCTCACTGCAAGCTCCGCCTCCCGGGTTCACGCCATTCTCCTGCCTCAGCCTCTCCGAGTAGCTGGGACTACAGGTGGCCGCCACCACGCCAGGCTAATCTTTTGTTTTTTTTTGAGACGGAGTCTTTCTCTGTCCCCCAGGCTGGAGTGCAGTGGCGCGATCTCGGCTCACCACAACCTCCACCTCCTGGGTTCACGCCATTCTCCTGCCTCAGCCTCCCGAGTAGCTGGGACCACAGGCGCCCGCCAACACGCCCGGCTAATTTTTTGTATTTTTTAGTAGAGACGGGGTTTCACTGTGTTAGCCCGGATGGTCTCGATCTCCTGACCTCGTGATCCACCCGCCTCGGCCTCCCAAAGTGCTGGGATTACAGGCTTGAGCCACCGCGCCCGGCCCAATCTTTTGTATTTTTAAGTAGAGATGGGTTTTCACCGTGGTCTCGATCTCCTGACCTCGTGATCCGCCTGCCTCGGCCTCCCAAAGTGCTGGGATTACAAGCATGAGACACCGCGCCCAGCTCTTTTTTTTTTTTTTTTTTTTTAAGAAAGAATTTTGCTCTGTTGCCCAGGCTGGAGTGCAATGGCGCGATGTCAGCTCACTGCAACCTCCACCTCCACCTCCTGAGATCAAGCAATTCTCCTGCCTCAGCCTCTCGAGTAGCTGGGATTACACCATGCCCAGCAAATTTTTGTATTTTTAGTAGAGACAAGGTTTCACCATGTTGGCCAGGCTTGTCTCAAACTCCTGACCTCAGGTGATCGATCTGCCTTGGCCTCCCAAAGTGCTAGGATTACAGATGTGAGCCACCGTGCCCAGCGGATACAACTTAATTTAAACTTTTTTTGTCATAGAACTGTGTACTTCCTTCAGTGCAAAATAGCTGAATCTATGACTTCAGTATAGTTGCAACTCACTAAAAACTGATTTCCTCATGTCCAAAATAGAATGAAAAGACATTAAAACATTTCTGATTGATTACTTTTATATTTTCCAGTGTATATTCAGTGATAATAAATTAAGACAGGACTGAAACTTCTCATGAGTTAGCTATAAAAGTTTTCCATCTAGTGGGCCAATGATTGGCCTTATATATTACCTATAGTATTTTTCTCTACTATAGGTTCTCTGATTCAACATTAAGTCTAGTGTCCTTGATCATAATTTTTTATTTTATTATATGTATTGGATTTCTCCCCAGTGTATTTCTCAGGTTTGACAGAAATATCACTGCAGGCCAGGCACAGTGGTTCACACATGTAATCCCAGCCCTTTGGGAGGCCAAAGGGGGCAGGCAGATCACTTGAGCTCAGGAGTTTGAGACCAGCCTGGCCAACATGGTGAAACCCCTTGTCTACAAAAATTATAAAAATTATATGCATGGTGGTGTGCAACTGTAATCCCAACTACTCAGGAGGCTGAGGTGGGAGGATAACTACAGCCCAAGAGTTTGAGGCTGCTGTGAGCTATGATCATACCACCGCACTCCAGCCTGGGTGACAGAGGCTCTGTCTCCAAAAACAAAATTAAATTACATTAAAATATATATATATAATAAAAATAATAAAAACCCATTTGACCCATACCTAACAACCTAAATCAAATCACATCTCAGGAATACATTTAAATAATATTATTTAAATGTAAAAAAGAAAACCCAAACCATGCCAGAGGAAACCATTACCAAATATTTTATAGTCATGGGATAAGGAGGGCATTCCTAAGAACTAAACAAAATCCAGAGGCAATAAACATAAAAAGATTCATGAATTCACCTCACAGACATTAAAAATATCTACATAGCAAATACCACCCAAACAATGTAAAAAACAAAGGACATACTGGAAAGAAGTATTTGTGGCTTATTTTACAAACAAAGCACTAATATTTATAATATATCAAGAGGTACTACAAATCAATAACAACCTAATGGACAATAGCCTAAATAGACAGGTCACAGAAAGTGCAATATAAATTGTGTATACATATGAATGAAAAGGCATTAGAAAACACATATGGGAATCCAATAAGAAGATATTCAGTGCCACTCATAATAAGATAAATGCAAATTAAAACAGCACTAGGAAACCATTTTTCATCTATCAATAAGACTGACAAAAATTAAAAATATTTGATACTCATTATTGGTGAGAGTGTAAGGAAATAGATACTCATACACATGTGGTAGAAGTATAAACTGTCAACAATTAGGAAGGAAACTTGGCTATATCCATTAATGCACTTTTAGCAATTTATCCCACAGATATATTCACACATGTGCAAAATGACATATACACATTGCAGTACTGCAGTATTGTTTGTTACAACATAAGGTTGGAAATAACCTAAAAGTCCATCAATATGGAATGGGTTGAATGCTATATCCATACAATGGAACACTATATAGCTGTAAGAAATTATGAGAAAGTGTTTCTGCTCTAAAATGCAACCATCTGCAAGAACTATTGTTAAGTTTTTTAAAAGGCGAGGTGCTAAAGAGTATATTGTATGATGCAATCTGAATATAAAAAAGAAGACATTGTATATGTGTATTTATCTGAGAACCAAAGGTATACAAGGAATTATAAACAGATTTCCTACAAGAAATGATACTGTATAGCTGAAGGACAGGACTTGGAGGGTATCTTTTTCACTAAAAGCATTTTTTGAATTTTAAACCCAATGAAGAAATTATCTATTCAAAAAACAAAATTTTACATTTAAATGAAAATGACATAGCTGATATTCAATTATTGGTTCCGTATAATAAAAAGTAGTTCCACATAGAAAACATATCTTAAGGCTTCAGAGGACATTCTCTATGGGAAAATATATATTGACCCTATTGAACAGGAAATATGGTAGCAAAACACACACACACACACACACATACACACACAAATCCATTTAGCATCATTCTTGGTATTTTGGTGTTTTTTTTGCTTTGTTTTGTTTGTTTTTGAGATAGAGTCTCACTGTGTCACCCAGGCTAAAGTGCAGTAGCATGATCTTGGCTCACTGCAACCTCTGCTTCCCAGGTTCAACTGTTTCTCATGCCTCAGCCTCCTAATAGCTAAGATTACAGGCATCCACCGCCACACCCAGCTAATTTTTGTATTTTTCATAGAGACAGGGTTTTACCATGTTGGCCAGAGTGGTCTTGAACTCCTGACCTCAAGTGATCTGCCTGCCTCGGCCTTCCAAAGTGCTAGGATTAATTGAGCCATCGCACCCAGCCTGTTGTGGTTGTTTTCTCTTTTTTTTTTTTTTTTTTCCAGTTTCCCCATGAAAATGCTTCAGACAGGGATCCTTCAGTGGGATCATTGCTTACAGGTCATTAGAAAATGACAGCTCGGGCGGGCGCAGTGGCTTATGCCTGTAATCCCAGCACTTTGGGAGTTTGAGTCACGTGGATCACTTGAGGCCAATAGCTCGAGACCAGCCTGGCCAACGTGGAAAAACCCCATCTCCACTAAAACTACAACAAATTAGCCAGGCGTGGTGGCATTCCTATAATCCCAGGGAGACTGATGCACCACACTCGCTTGAACCTGGGAGACAGGGGTTGCAGTGAGCCAAGATCACGCCACTGCACTCTAGCCTGGGTGACAGAGCAAGACTCCATCTCAAAAAAAGAAAAGAAAAGAAAGACAGGAAGAAAATGACAGCTCAGACTCCTTAAACTGTACTAAGGTATACACAGTCCTTTGACAGAAGTTGGATTGGAGTTAGAAATACTATGGTACCTTTGACAATCATGAGATTTTTTCCCTAGGAAATTTTTAGTAAAATCAATGTAGATTATTGTCCAAAGTTCAGGGATATACATTTATCTTTTTATGCCTAGCAAATTAGAATGTGCTTCACTCCTTTACAGATTATTTTTATTTCAATATTAGAATACATTCCTGGCCATTAAAAAGAATTTCATGGCCAGGCGCCGTGGCTCACGCCTGTAATCCCAGCACTTTGGGAGGCTGAGGCGGGTGGATTACGAGGTTAGGAGATCAAGACCATCCTGGCTAACACGGTGAAGCCCCGTGTCTACTAAAAATACAAAAAATTAGCTGGGCATGGTGGCAGGCACCTGTAGTCCCAGCTACTCAGGAGGCTGAGGCAGGAGAATGGCGTGAACCCGGGAGACAGAACTTGCAGTGAACCGAGATCACGCCACTGCACTCCAGCCTGGGCAACAGAGCGAGACTCTGTCTCAAAAATAAAATAAAATAAAAGACGTTCATTCATTTTCCAACAAATAATTATTAAGGCGCTGGGCTAGGCCTCAGGACTAACTGAACAATTCAATTCTAGAAAGAAAAAAGTGGCCATTATGTGTAGACAATTTATTTTGGCAGTCTGTATGACAGTCTGTAAACAATCTGAATTTTTTTTTTTTTTTTTTTGAGACAGAGTCTCACTCTGTCACCTATGCTGGAGTGTGGCGGTGTGATCTTGGCTTACTGCAACCTCCACCTCCTGGGCTCAAGCAATGCTGCAACCCCAGTGCCCACCTTAAGCAGCTGGGATGACAGGTGTGTGCCACCACACCAGGCTAATTTTTGTATTCTTGGATGAGACAGGGTTTCACCATGTTACCATGGTCTCCAACACCTGAGCCCTTCTCGGCCTCCCAAAGTGCTAGGATTACAGGCATGAGCCACAGTGTTGGACTACTATAACCTGAATTCTTTCAACATTTTCTCTAAGTGTTTTTCTACTGTGAATATGATCTTTTAACCTTTACTTGGTAATTGGCCTTCTGAAAACCATGTAATTAGCAAATCTTGCTGGCTTCAAATTGTGTTCCAAATTCAACCATTTCCTTACACTTCAGCCACTCCACTCTGGTCCAAGTCACCATCGTCACTCTCCCTAGAGTACTGCAATTGCCTCATTATAAGATACGGGCTGCTGGAGAAGGGGCAAATTTGAAGAAGAAGAGTTCAACTGAGGACAGGTTTAGCTTGCCATAATCTTGCCTAGACAGATCCAAATATAGACTTGGCAATCGGAGAACTTTCTTCAATGGAGATTCAGGAAGCCTTCGTATTTGATTTAATTCATGGCATGAGGGACTTCAGAATCCACTGCTCCCTGAAAACCACCCCCTCCACCCCCACCCCTACCCCCACCCACAAACTTGGGCAATCAGGGACAAGGCTGGCTACCTCGTGTTCACCAGGTTCCCTTGCTGCCTACTTCACCAGGCAGTTGTGGTGGGAACACCTTCCATCTCTATCTGGACCCTTCCTCCCACCTTTCCGTTCTCCCCATTTGTCTGCACTTTAAGGTCCAGGAAAACTCTGGGGTGAATAATTTCATCCTAAGGAAAGAGGACAGCACATCGAAGGCTTTGCATCATAGGTAGCTTATTTTATTGGATTCCTTTGCCAATAACACTTTCTTACATTCAAGAGACTTTCCTCAGACACATGTCTAGAAGACCTGAGAGGGACAGGTCCTGGCCACAAGTTCAAACTTTCCTCTGTGTCTTTCATGTCTTTCTCACCAAAACCAAAGCCAAGACTTCTCCTCTCATCCCCACTTCCCAGGGGAGATCAGTCCTTAATTACGGATACAGTGAACTCAAATGGAATCCCGAACAACCAATCACTTGATAAGGGGAAGGCTGAGGAACGCTAAGACACACGGTTCCACTTATCCTGGGAGCCAAAGACAGGTCTCCAGTGTACGGTGGCACACTAATGGAGGTGGCCAGGTCATCGTTGGTCAGGGGCTGGCTTCGGACACGTTCCAGCATCTCCAGGCCTGCAAAATAAGTGCCCAGGGCTAATGAACCAGGGCCCATAACTGGGGCCCATTGGCAGGCCTGGACTCCATCAGGGAGGCTGCAGGAAGGATGTCACCCCAGCCCAGGCCTTCTAAGGTAGCCCATTTACACCTCCCAGCTACCTTCTCCACCTTAAGCAATCTCATGCCACAAAAATAAATGAGCACTTTTCTTCCCAATGGACTCTGGGAAGCACCTGGATTCCCCAGCCACACAAGGGATTCTTCAAGAATCCAATATGCTACACAACTTAGCCAGAACTCCACCACCAAGTCCAAAACCACAGTTCAGCCAAGGATACCTACCTCGAGCATGATGATAGGAGTCTTGGCTCCCCACGCAACAGAACATGTGCAGCAGCCACTGCCTTGCCCTATGTGGTCCCACTACAGTCACACGAGTCTGGCCTGTAGCTGTGAACCAACTCTCCAGCTGAATAAGGGTGTGGCTGTGCACCTCAATGCAGCGAAGATATGTGTCACCATGCCCTGTGAGCATAAGAGGTGAGAGGAGGGTCTGTCAAGCACCAGCCCTTAGAGAATGGGGAGGTGGCCTTCAGGGTAGGAATATGTGACTGATGAAGGTAGGAGGGGAGAGGAAGAGTGAAAACTGAGAACACAAGGATGAAGGCGGGGACATTAGCAAGAGCCACTCACCGAAGATGAGCTCCTCCTGGTCCTCTTCCATGTGAAACACCATTGGTGCATGAAAGTTTTGAGGCAGGGTCCACCACGGCTTCTTGCTGAGAGCACTCGTTCCCATGTCCATGCTCTGCTCCAACCTGATACAGAATAGGGCCAAGTCCAAGCAACTGGTTGGCAAAAGACTTGGAAAAGTGAGGGAGGGCCTAGGCTCTGTCCTTAACATAGGAACCCAACAACCTGCCCTTGAACTACCTTAGGGTGAGTGTACAATCCTGGTATCTCTTCCCAACATAATTCATTCCAAGTAATTATCTGTTCTGAGCTTAATCCTTCATGCCAAACTTAATCATCTGATTAGTGCTTGCCTTTCTGATGCCCCGGAATCAAAATTTTTTCTTCATTCTAAATTCAAAGGATTTTGGAGCAGATCTACTGGGTATGAACCAGGACAGGGGTTGAGGGATGGAGGTGCAAGAAGGCTCCAAATGGGCTCCCTGGATTTGCACAGGTGCTGGCAGTCACCCAATGACCAGAGTGTATTCCAACAAGACGGGGTTTTTTGGTGTGCTGCATCAAGGGAGAGCAAACAACACAGGAAAATACACTTTACACAAACAGAAGAACGTTGTAGGGAGCCAATTGTAGGAGTTGACTGGGTGAGTCTAAGGAGTGTTTAGGGTGTAGCGGCCAGTTTTCTAAAATGGGGCAATTTGGTGATTATCCTGGTAAATTTATCTAGGAAGGGAAGTAAAGAGATTAATGTGGTCTTCATTGTGGAATGTTCTCTCTCTCTGGTTTCAAATATAGTTACAGATGGACTTTTTACATCTTGTTGCATGAGAATCACTGAGCAATCTTGACTGGTTAAAATATTTAGCAGGAGATGTTTATGTTTGGTAGGGAAGATTCAACCATGCCTGTCAGCTCCCAACTGTGAGTTCCTAGGTGCTTTTTCACTCTTCAGCCTCCCCTTTTGACCAAAGACAAAGTCAGCCATCAGGACTTTCATCTGTGGGGTTCAGATCTACACCATTGTCAGAATCCACTTGTCACAAGTTTATCGGGAGAACGTTCTCTCCATCTGCATACAGTTGGTCTCTCGTGTACATTTTCTTGCAAAATATACATAGTGAATATATAATAACTCTACAGTAGCATTTAAGGCTGAAGAAGATGTACTAGTCAAATTCAGGTAAGTACTGGAAACAAAACAGTTATTAATCCTAGCAATAGGTTGCAAAGACAAAGAACTAGATTTCAAAACCAGGCCATGAAATCATGTCCCAACTCCATCTGAATCTGTTCTAGAGAGACAGGTAGTCTTTTAACCTTGCCACAAAACTGTTCTGCCTCAACAGTAATGTTTTAGCGAGGTGCAGCAAACAGTATTTGCTATCAAACAAAAGCTGTCCTTGGCTGGCCAAGAAGAAACCAAAAACTATGAAATCATTCATAACCACCATGAAACTTTAATTTAAGCTAGGCTGCTGGACCTCCAGAAAAGAAATAGTGTCATCTATTGATTTCTGCTAGGACCAGAGACACATTTTGGACCACCTTTTCTAGTCATATTATTCCTATTACTGGAATTGGAGCTCCCAGAGTACAGATGAAGAGGGAGTCGGTCATCTCTCCTGGAAGGTCTCCTGAATAGTCCATACTTGCCCCATTTTAGGTGTCTGAGTACCTTTCTCAGAGAAACACCATTTCCTATAGAAGTAGATGTTTAAAATATTGAAAAATATTATTAATAAAATAGTCTAAAACTCACTCCATATTACACTAGATAAGTTTGTATAATGATCAGGTGACCTGATATCCACATAAAAATTAGTGCCTTAGTGTTGCACAAACTGAAAGGGGTATGGGGTGTATAAGTGTCATTTACCACAGTGAGAGCAGGAAAATTGATTCTTCAACGTGTGAACATTGCTTGAGTGAAGGCTGGGGAGTCACTGAAGATTAAGGACTAACTGCAAGGAGAGACTCATATATTATTGCAATAATGTCAGCAGACATACTTTGTTGTTTGAGGTCAATGTTCAATATTGATAAAACTGAAGGTAAAAATTAATACTGTCAGGAAAATTCAAATTCCAGAAGAAACCTGTAGAAGAAAATCTGCCTTTTGAAGTGTTGAATAGCTATTAAATTTTTGTTAGTGGAATCAGGTAGAGGATAAAAACTGCATTAGTCAGTTAGATTTAAAACAATAAATCGGGGAGTAGTGACTCATGCCTGTAATCCCAGCACTTTGGGAGGCCAAGGCAGGGAGTTGAGGGGGAGGTGGGGGGGCTCCGTAAGCCAAGATTTTGAGACCAGACCAGGCAACAAAGGAAGACTTCATCTTTACTAAAAACTAAAACAAATAGCCAGGTGAGGTGGTGCGCACCTGTAGTCCCAGCTATTCGGGAGGCTGAGGTGGGAAAATTGCTTGAGCACAGGAGTCTGAGCCTGCAGTGAGCTAGTATCATAGCACTACAGCCTGGGCGACAGAGCAAGACCCTGTATCTTAAAATATGATAAAAATTTGAAAACAATAGCTATAGTCTGTGAAAAAAGCATAAGAAAGTTTTGCCTTTCCTTAGGTGGCATGGAAATTCTGTACTACAGAAGATTAAGATAAAATATAATTTGTGAAATAATCTTAAAACTTTTGGTTGGCCTCTAGAGGACAACTAGGCACTTCGATAATGAGAGCAAAATTTTTAAAGGAGGGCAAAGATACCAGAACATGTATCTTGTTTTATTGTCTTGGGTGAAAGTATCTACTTGGTATCATCAGCAGCTTGAACTGAAGATGTTGGTTTGGTCGTCTTCTTCCAAAGATCATTGTTCTGGAAGATACTTAAGAATCCTCAGTTTATGGTTCCTCAGTGAATTCCTTTCCATTGAGGACAAGGGTAGTTTTTCCTCTGATTTTTAGAAGTCTTTTCCAAAAGACTACATCTTCAGATTTCTAATCATGCAGAGACTAATTAGATGGATATTTGGGGAAGATTGTTGTTACCTATTAAAAGCTAGATGCATCAAATGAATCCTTTGTAGGATTTAGAAAATTGAGCTTGTGATATGGCAGAGTACAGGTTCAGGAAGTGAATTCCTAACTGCATGGAGTAGCCTATGGATCCCAGGAGGAGTTGATATTGCCATCAAGGCTAATTAGAAATTCCCAAGACATGGAAGTTCAAGTCTTGGAGAGCGTTCTCAAATTTAGTGTTAGAATTCATTTTTTTCTTTCTAATTGTTCTAAATATTCATTTGGTACAGCAAGTATGTTTATTATTGTTAAAAGGCATTTTGGAGCTGTTTTTTTAATAACAGTCACGGGAAACGTGTGCCAGATACACCCCCCACCACCCAATCACTGAAGAATACGTTGGAATTCCTTAAGTCCAGAATAACAGTCAGGCAATTTTATCAGCAAAACCTTCGCTGTCTATCAGGAATATTCTCAATCCATTCTGGAGATAAGCAGACAACGGCTAGAGTGTATTTACAAACCATCAGTATGGCAACTGCTTTGGTTAATGCTACTTGTTTAGCATAGTGGTAAATTATTTCCTCAGGGTTCTGGGTTATTGGACTTTGAATGAATCTCCATTTTATTATATGGCTACCCCCTTAGGTAATAGCAAAGCTTCTAAAAGTTTTTTAATTTCTTGCCATTTTTAATGAGACTTTCACAAGAGGTCAGAAAAACCTCTTAATTTCCAAAGTTCTCTGATATGGCGCAACTCATCACATATCTACTGCCTTTATAAATATTTGTTGTTGTTTTTTTTTAAGCAGGCCCCTCCACCACTCAGAAATATCACCTCTTTTAATCTCTCCTTCACTGAATGAAGAGAACTATTCAGCCACTTGAGCTGATTTAACTTCTGGGAGAAGGTCATACACTAACAGTAAATTTAGAATTGTGATAGCATAGACTACTTGCAAAATTCTAGTTTACATTTTTAAACATAAATCATTAACAAGAAATATTAATATTTTAAAAAGAACTTTCCAAAATATCTGTAAAACGCATGGACAGTACCCTAAAACAGGTCAAATGATCACAAACACTCCCTTCTCAAGTAAGAGAAGGAGAGTGCTCATGAGAATTAAGGAGGGTACTGACAAATCCCCAGGGACTTTAATTTACCCCATAAAGTATATTATGAAAGTCACCAATTGATAAATGACAAAGACATTTTCTTCTTTATAATCAGGGTCTTAACAGTTATATGCCAGTCTATAAAATAAACAAGATTTTTTAACTTTAGAAGTACACATCATTTTATTACAAATAACCTAAAAAAAATTTTTTTTCTTTCGACTTGTCAGTTTTTTATGTTATTCTAAGCTTGGTAACCAAACGAACACTCATAATATGTTTGAGTCACTCAAAATTCGCAGAACATCAAGCAAACCTGAATATTCCTTTTTATATATAAATTAGAGGAGCAAACATTTTTATTAACAGTGGTCATTCCAAGAAACCAAAATAAAAGGCATCCTAATAGTTTGATTATTTTGCACATTGGGCTTGAATTTTAGAAAAAAAAATAAGTCAACTTTTTTTTTTCTGGTTTTTTTTTTTTTTTTTTTTTTGAGACAGAGTTTTGCTATTGTTGCCCAGGCTGGAGTGCAATGGC
Organism: Symphalangus syndactylus; assembly: GCF_028878055.3. NCBI lineage: Eukaryota > Metazoa > Chordata > Mammalia > Primates > Hylobatidae > Symphalangus > Symphalangus syndactylus. The sequence goes on along the minus strand of NC_072424.2, from coordinate 49,700,950 downwards.
ATGATCTCGGCTCACTGTACCTTCTGTCTCCTGGGTTCAAGCAATTCTCCTGCCTCAGCCTCCTGATTAGCTGGGATTATAGGCATGCACCACCATGCCCAGCTAATTTTTGTATTTTTAGTAGAGACGGGGTTTCACCATGTCGGCCAGGCTGGTCTCGAACTCCTGACCTCAGGTGATCCACCCACCTCAGCCTCCCAAAGTGCTGAGATTACAGGTATGAGCCACCACGCCCAGCCCAACATGTTTTAGAATAGAGTAGTAGTGGTTGAAATGTATTGGGATGTATTTTGAAGACAGAGCCCTCAGGACTTTCTGATTTCAAGATTTGGGGCAAGTAGCTCCAAAATAAAATGTTTTTAAAAATTTGATTCCATACTTCCCCCAGTGCTTTTCCACCTCTTCCTCCTGCAGCTGTGGCAGCAGCAACAGCAGTTACCCCAACCTGAGGCTGCTCCCTGGGTAATACCCATAGGCCCCCTCAGCTGAGCCCCTTTCTGTGCCCCACAGACATCCATTTGAAAGAATCAAGTGGATGGCCAGGCGCGGTGGCTCACGCCTGTAATCCCAGCACTTTGGGAGGCCGAGGCAGGCAGATCACCTGAGGTCAGGAGTTCATAGACCAGCCTGACCAGCATGGTGAAACCCCGTCTCTACTAAAAATACAAAAATTAGCCAGGCATAGTGGCACACATCTGTAATCTCAGCTACTCGGGAGGCTGAGGTAGGAGAATGGCTTGACCTGGGAGGCGGAGGTTGCAGTGAGTGGACATTACACCACTGCACTCCAGCTTGGGAAATAGAGCGAGACTGTCTCAAAAAAAAAAAAAAAAAAAAAAAGAATCAAGTGGAAGTGGTAGCCCCTTGCAAGAAGGAGATTCAGTCACACTTGCTGCTTCCCCTCAGTCAAAAAGTGGGGTGCAGCAAGCTAGGACCACCAGGTGGCCCTGGGAAAACACTAACACCCACTCACTCCTTTCCTATTGCAGGCTGTTTCCCCCAGAGTGCAGAGAAATGTGAATGCCTCCAACAAGTCTGTTCAGGGACAGCAGTGGAGTCCCAGACCTGGCACCAGGTCCTGGTCCTCCCTCCAGGTAAGGCAGCAAGACTGGCTATATTGGGTTTTGCTAGTGGGAGACAGACCTGAGGAGGGAGCCTGGGTGGACTATTGTGAGAAATATGAGACCACATGTGCATCTCCTGGAAAATCATTTTGCACAGTCCTGAGATTGAGAGCTTGGAGCATCCCCCTTCCTGCTCCCTCTTCCCTTCCCCTCTCTCCTCTGTCTTCTACTTTAATCCGATGTTCCACTTCTCTCTCTCTCTCTCTCTCCTCTCTCTGTCTCTCTCTCCTCTCTCTTCTCTCTCATCTTCCCTTCTTCCCCCTCCTTTCTCTCTCCCTCCTCCTGGTTTTCTTTCCCCTGTTAGAGAAGACTGCCTTTTCTCAGAGGAAAGACTTAGAGTGAAGAAAACAGATTTCTTTCTGCCCAGAGAGAAAAATAAGATAGAATATACGATCTGAGAAAATTAGAGTACAGAATGCAATTAAACAGAAAAGAGGGAGTTAACAGGATATCCCAGCCCCTTGGTCAGTGAGGCGAAGCATCAGGTGTGACTTAATCTCCCTCTTCCAAGAGGCTACCTCTTCCACTTGATTCTTTCAAATGAACAAATATTAACCAACAATCCAATCCACTTTCAATTGCTTAATTACTGTTCCTTTTAAGTGCCAACCATCTGACTTTTCCTGTTTCCATCTGTCCTGTGGAGCTATTTGGTATTGCATATCAGTGTTAATGTCTGAACTTTAAGGGATTTTTTGAAGAAAAAAATTATAAATAAATTATTACATTCCTGAGGTTTTCTGGTATGGCCTTTATGTTGGGAGTCAAAAAAAAAAAAAAGAAAAGGTAAAGTTTCAAAACATTTATTTATAAGTGACACCAGTGTTAACAGGACACTTGGATTTCTACTGAGAAAGCTCATCTTCTAGTTAGCTTTGTGTACATGTTGATAATCACTTTCTCAATTATTAACCCTTGAGTGAAATAAAGAAACCATTTAACTTTTGTGTTAAAGCTTAAAAAATAAAAAAATCCAGCTCACCAATGTGGTGGCTAACAGGAAGCTGAGGCAGGAGGATTGCTTGAACCCAGGAGTTCAAGGTGCGCTATGATCATGCCATTGCACTCCAGCCGAGGCGACAGAGTGAAACCCAGTCCCTTGAAAAAAAAAATTATATTCAACATTGAAAAATTATCTTTGAAAAACAACAAAGTACTTATGTACTGGGTAGGGGTGGCTGCCAGCTAGGGGCAGCTGGTGCCGATGGAAAAATTATTCATGCATAATTATGAAAATAATATTATCCAAAGTACCATATAGGACCACAAACAGAGAGTCAGAGATAGTGTGCAGTGAGTTGTCTAATGCTAGTTATGCAGAGTCTTGGTAACCTCATATTTTAGAGCAATAAAAAAGGCAAGGTTTGCAAGTGTAACACATGCAGTAAGTAATCATCTTTATTTCATATATTCATGGGAAGTGCACACACACAGGAAAGAGAGGAGCCCTGGTGCTCTTAGCTTTGCCTGTCTCTGCTGGATGTGGACTCACAGAAAGAGGGACACATCTGAAACCAAAAGTGTCGATAACTTTCTGATGGTAGAGGGGTTTTTATTTTTGTTTTTATTATTTTGTTTTGTTTTTAGAAACAGGGTCTGGCCTATTGCCCAGGCCAGAGAGTAGTATCGTGCTCATAGCTCGTTGAAGTCTCAAACTCCTGGGCTCAAGTGATCCTCCCGACTCAGCCTCCCAAAGCACTGGCATTACAGGCACGAGACACTGCACCCAGCCTGATGGTAGAGTACTTAAAAAGCAGGAATATGTTAACAAATATGCACTCAAATAAAATATAGTTTCGATTGCATCCTACATGAGTTTCTCAAGATTCCTTATACTTGAACAAATAGATAATCTATGAGAAACTGACAGCTTCAAATGTATGGGTTTCATTTAGCATGGCTTCTCATGTTCCCAGGTCATAAATCCATTTCTTATTCAGTGGCTCTATCACTCTGTCAATCTCTAGCTCACGGTTGCAGTTTTTCAACTCCCAGATGATGTCAAAATATAGAAAAATAGAACCCTGTTTAGTGCTGATGGACACTAACTCCTAACATCAATTTAATTCCAGGTGATTAGTTTAGACTAATCATGATAATCTAATTCCCCTTGCCAGTGATTGCTTTAGGAAATGGCACATGTCCCAGTTTTGAAATGAAGCAAAACCTAAAGGAGGCTTCCAGCAGAGGTTGTCTCATTTCTGAAGAGAGACACAAAAAAGAACTTGTCTCTTCTTTCCTTCTCACAGTGTTTATAGCAGGATATGATTTTGGAAACAGCTACAAGTATTTTGCTACCAACCTGAAGAGGAAGCCAACACAAGGTGGAAAGGGAGGCAAACCAAGAAACTGAATTTGAGCCCTTGGCATAATATGCCTGGAATGCCTGCTGTTGGCAATAATACAGTACTTTACTAGCATCCAACTGGACCAGTGTTTCCTGTTATTTGCTGTTCAAAGCATGCTACATGATTCTGGTCCCTTTTACATACTACTCTCATTTTGATTGATTGCGCTCAGCAATCTTCCACTCTCCAAGGAGGGAGAATGAACTGTAGGTAGCAATGTTTTATCACGTAAAACCTGAAGAGTGAAAAGCACAAAGTATATCTTGATTATTTTCATTCATAAGCACTTTCCAAGTTACAGAATATTAAGCATCAAATAATTTTTTTTTTGAAATGGAGTCTCGCTCTGTTGCCCAGGCTGCAGTGCAGTGGCGCAATCTTGGCTCACTGCAACCTCCACCTCCCGGGTTCAAGGAATTCTCCTGCCTCAGCCTCCCGAGTAGCTGGGATTACAGGCGTGCTAATTTTTGTATTTTTAGTAGAGACAGGTTTTGCTATGTTGGCCAGGCTGGTATCGTCAAACTCCTGACCTCAAGCAATCTGCCCGCTTCAGCCTCCCAAAGTTCTGGGATTATAGGCTGAGCCACTGTGCCCAGCCTAGCACCAAATAATTTATAATCAAAATATATATGCAGTAGTTCTGGCCTTATTGAGTACCAAAAAATCCTTACCACTTTATCGTGTGGTGAAAAATAAATAAATAATGAGAGAAAAAGTCATATTTATACATTAAAAATCAAAATCCTTCAGTTTGAATTCTCTTACTGTGTATCTTGCTGGACAGAAATCCTATTAATACAACTAGTATGAGAAAGTCTGCAGTGATATTTCTATCAAACCTGAGAAAATACACTGGGAATAGGTCCAATAAATGTAGTAAAACTCAAAAAATTATTCTCAAGGACACTAGACTTAATGTTGAATCAGAACCTATAACGAACAAAAATACTATAGAAAGCCAGTCATTGGCCCTCTAACCTAAACATGTACCAGAAAAATATTTACATCTAATGCATAAAAAGTTTCAGTCCCATCTTAATTTTTAAGTATCACTGTCTGTATACTGGAAAATATAAACATAAAAAGAAATGTTTCAATGTCTTCTATTTTGGACATAAGGAAACTCACATTTCAATGAATTGCAACTGTACTAAAACCATAGATTCAGCTATTTTGCACTCAAGGAAGTACACAGTTCGATAACAAAAATAATTTAAATTAAATCATATCCTTTTTAAAAATTTCTTTTTTTTTCCCCTTTTTTTTTTTTTTGAGACGGGTGTCGTTCTGTCCTCCATGCTGGAGTACAGTAGCAAGATCACAGCTCACTACACCCTCAGCCTCCCGGGCTCATTCGATCCTCCCGTCTCAGCCTCCTGAGTAGCCCAGGCTGATCTTGAACTCCTGGGGTCAAGCAATTGGCCCCTTTCAGCCTCCCAAAGTAGAGGGGTTATAGGCATGAGCCACAGGGCCCAGGCCTTGGCCTAAATCATATCTTTTTCTTTTTTTTTTGAAACACTGTCTCACCCTGTCACCCAAGATGGAGTGCAGTGGTGCAATCAGGGCTCACTGCAACCTCTACCTTCCAGGCTCAAACAATTTTCATGCCTCAGCCTCCTGAGCAGCAGGGACTACAGGCCTGAGCCACCATACCCGGCTAATTTTCATATTTTGTGTAGAGATGGTGGTCTCCCTATATTGCCCAGGCTGGTCCCTAACTTGTGGGCTCAAGTAATCTGCCCTCCCCGGCCTCCCAAACTGGAGGGATTACAGGTGTGAGCCACTGTGCCTGGCCCTAAATCATATCCTAATAATAATTTTGTTGAAAATTTTTTTATAGATATCACAATGTATTTAGAGTAAATTAGTTCTTCTAGTAATTTAGAGCAATTGTCAGACAAACATTTTCTATAAAGGGCTGGACAGTAAATATTTTATACTCTGTGGCATGAAGTCTGTGTCAAAACTAGCCTCACTCAGGCTGGGTTCAAAGGCTCACACCTGTAATCCCAGGACTTTGGGAGACCAAGGCAGGTGGATCACTTTGAGCTCAGGAGTTGGAGACCAGCTTGGGGAACATGGCAAAACCCCATTTCTTCAAAAGATTAAAAAAAAAAAAAAAATTAGCCAACCATGGTGGCTCACGCCTGTAGTCCCAGCTACTCAGGAGGCTGAGGCTGAAGAATGGCTTGAGTCTGGTAAACGAAGGTTGCAGTGAGCTGAGATCGTGCCACTGCACTGCCGCCTGGGCAACAGAGTGAGACCCTACCTCAAAAAAAAAAAATTATCCACTCATCGAATGCAGTGCAAAAGGGGTCAGATGCAATACATAAATGATGGGTACTGTTCTGTCCCAATAAAACTTTATTTATAAACACATATGGAATTTTATATAATTTTATGTCATAAAAGATCATCCTTTTGGTTTTTTAAACCATGTAAAAATTTTACAATAATTTCTAAACTACAAGTGCTACAAAACACAGGCATGAAAAAGGCTTAGTCCTATCCATGTACTAAATAGTACAATACTTCAATAAATAAAAGGCTGCAGTTTGGCAGGGCGCGGTGGCTCATGCCTGTAATCCCAGCACTTTGGGAGGCCGAGGCAGGCAGATCACGAGGTCAGGAGATTGAGACCATCCTGGCTAACACGGTGAAACCCCGTCTCTACTAAAAATACAAAAAATTAGCCAAGCATGGTGGTGGGCACCTGTAGTCCCAGCTACTCGGGAGGCTGAGGCAGGAGAATGGCTTGAACCCGGGAGGCGGAGCATGCAGTGAGCCGAGATTGCACCACTGCACTCCAGCCTGGGCGACAGAGCAAGACTCCGTCTCAAAAAAAAAAAAAGAAAAGACCAATCAGTGAAATAGAACAGAAAACCAAAAATACACCCACATGTATGCATAGAAATTTAATATTTAATAAAGGGGACAATTCAGATTACTGTGGAAAAGGTGGATTACTCAATCAAGGATTGAATTATCATTGGAATAAAAAGGTTAATCTGCCGGGCGCGGTGGCTCACGCCTGTAATCCCAGCACTTTGGGAGGCCGAGGCAGGTGGATCACAAAGTCAGGAGATCGAGCCCATCCCGGCTAACATGGTGAAACCCCGTCTCTACTAAAAATACAAAAAATTAGCCAGGTGTGGTGGCGGGCACCTGTACTCCCAGCTATTCGGGAGGATGAGGCAGGAGAATGGTGTGAACCCAGGAGGCGGAGCTTGCAGTGAGCCAATATAGCGCCACTGCAATCCAGCCTGGGCAAAAGAGTGAGACTCCATCTCAAAAAAATAAATAAATAAAAAAATAAAATAAAATAAACAGGTTAACCTATTAAAAATCAATTTGAGGCCAGGTGCAATAGGTCACACCTGTAATCCCAGCACTTTGGGAGGTCAAGGAGGGAGGATCGCTTGAGCCAAGGAGCTTGAGATCAGCCTGGGCAAGACGGTGAGACCTTGTCTCCACAAAAATAAAAACAATTAAAAAATTAGCCAGGCATAGTGGTCCATGCCTGTAGTCCCAGCTGCTCAGAAGGCTGAGCTGGGAAGATAACTGGAGCCCAGGAATTTGAGGCTGCAGTGAGCTATGATCACACCACTGCACTCCAGCCTGGGTGGCAGAGTGAGGCTCTGTCTCCAAAAACAACAACAACAACAACAACAAACAGTAAAATTAGACTTAAATATATATATGTAAAATAATAAAAATAATAAAAATTCATTTGAACTATACCTAACAACCTAAATCGAATCACACCTCAGGAACATCAAACATTTAAATGTAAAAAAGAAAACTCAAACCATACCAAAGGAAACCATTAGCAAATATTTTATAGTCATGGAATAAGGAGGGCATTCCTAAGAATGAAACAAAATCCACAGACAATAAATATAAAAAGATTCAGGCTGGGCACAGTGGCTCATGCCTGTAATCCCAGGACTTTGGGAGGCCGAGGCGGGTGGATCACTTGAGGTCAGGAGTTTAAGACCAGCCTGGCCAACATGGAGAAACCCCATCTCTACTAAAAATATAAAAATTAGCCAGGCGTGGTGGTGCGTGCCTGTTATCCCAGCTCCTCGGGAGGTTGAGGCAGGAGAATAGCTTGAGCCAGGGAGGCAGCGGTTGCAGCGAGCTGAGACTGGGCCACTGCACTCCAGCCTGGGCAACAGAATGAGACTCCGTCTTAAAATAAAAATAAATAAATAAATAAAAGACTACGTAGCTACAAGAAATTACAAGAAAGTGTTTCTGCTCTAAAATGCAACCATCCACAAGATATATTAAGTTAAAAAATGGCAAGGTGCTAAAGAGTGTATTGTATGATGCTATCTATACAGAAAAAAGAAGAAAAGATATTGTGTATGTGTATTTATCTGAGAACTAAGGGTACACAATAAATTAGAAACAGGTTTCTTACGGCCAGGAGCGGTGGCTCATGCCTGTAATTCCAGCACTTTGGGAGGCCGAGGTGGGCGGATCACGAGGTCAGGAGATCGAGACCAGCCTGGCTAACACGGTGAAACCCCGTCTCTACTAAAAATACAAAAAATTAGCTGGGCGCAGTGTCAGGCGCCTTTAGTCCCAGCTACTCGGGAGGCTGAGGCAGAAGAATGGCGTGACCGTGGGAGGCGGAGTTTGCAGTGAGTGGAGATCGCACCATTGCACTCCAGCTTGAGGGACAAGAGCGAGATTCTGTCTCAAAAAGAAAAAAAAAAAAAAAAGAAACAGGTTTCTTACAAGACATGATACTATATAGCTGACAGACAGGACTTGGAGAGTATCTTTTTCATGAAAGGCACTTTTTGAATTTTGAGCCCAATAAAGATATTATATATTTAAAAAACAAAATTTTAAATTCAAATGAAAATGACCTAGCTGAATTTTTTTCAATTATTGGTTTACTAAAAAAAATTAGCTTTTTTTTTTTTTTTTTTGAGAAGTGGTCTCTCGCTCTGTCACCCAGGCTGGAGTGCAGTAGTGATATCTTGGCTCACTGCAGCCTCTGCCTCCTAGGTTCAAGCAATTCTCCCACCTCAGCCTCCCGAGTAGCTGGGATTACAGGGGCACGCCACCACGCTAAGTTTTGCATTTTTAATAGAGACAGGGTTTCACCATGTTGGCCAGGCTGGTCTTGAACTCCTGACCTCAGGTGATCCACCCGCCTTCTTGGCCTCCCAAAGTGTTGGGATTATAGGAATGAGCCACCACACCTGGCTTTTTTTTTTTTTTCAACCAGTTTCCTCAAGAAAATGCTTCAGGCAAGCATCCTTCAGTGGGATCATTGCTTGCGGTCATTAGAAAGTGACAGGTCAGACCAGACATGGTGGTTCATGCCTGTAATCCCAGCACTTTGGGAGGCCGAGGTGGGCAGATCACCTGAGGTCGGGAGTTCAAGACCAGCCTGGCCAACATAGTGAAACCCCATCTCTACTAAAAATACAAAAATTAACCGGGCATGGTGGCGGGCACCTTTCATTCCAGCTACTCAGGAGGCTGAGACTGAAGAATCGCTTGAACCTGGGAGGTGGAAGTTGCAGTGAGCTGAGATCACGCCACTGCACTCCAGGCTGGGTGACAGAGTGAGACCCTGTCTCAAAAAAAAAAAAAAAAAAAAAAGAGGTCAGACTCCTAAACTACACTGAAGTTTATACAGACTTACAGAGCCATGATTGTCAAGCCTGAAGTCTGAATGGAGTTAGAAATACTGTGGTACCTTAGACAATCATGAGATTCTTCCCTAGGAATGTTTTAGTAAAATCAAAGTGGATTACTTTCCAAAGGTCAGGCATATACATTTATCTCCTTAGGCCTAGTAATTTAGAATGTGCTTCACTCCTTTACAGGTCCTTTTTTATTCAATATTAAAATAAATTCCTAGCCATTAAAAAGACTTTTATTCATTTATTCAACAAATAACTATTTAGTGCCTACTATTTGGCAGGTGCTGTGCTAGGCCTCAGGGGCATTATAACATTGAACAATTCATTTCTAGAAAATAGCTTCATTGAACAACTGTTGAGTATATTATTTATAAACTTATAGAAAATATTATTTTCCCATTAAAAAATGGCCATTATGTGTAGACAATTTTTATTGGCAGTCTATGAACAATCCGAACTCTTTCAACATTTGCTTTATAGACTTGCTCCAGGTTTAGACATAAGCCAGTCAGGGAGTCTGGCATTACAAATGATATTTGGTCATCAAAAAGCAGCAGGATAGAAACTTCTAACAACTATTAACAGCCAGTTTACCAATACGTAAGCATAATCTGCCAAACATAGCTGGTGTAACTGGTGACTTCACACTTGAGCACTGCACATTTTCTTCTCAGCCAAATATGCGACAATAATAACAACATGGTAGGAGAAAGGTGCCTGTTGTTATAAGACATTTCCACGTGTCTCATCTCATACAATCCACACTCCCATTAACCCCATTTTACTATCAGGAAACTGATTTTAAGATAAGTTTCAATAGGTGTCTAACTAGTAAATGGAGTTCAAACTGGAACCCAACTCTCCTCATGCTAAGGTTTATATTCTTTCTACTAAGGCATGGGCTTAGTGTTTATAAAATAAAATGCTTTAAGTAAGTTATCTAGAGGTGCACCTGAGTTAACATAATTAAAATTACCAGCTGATCCTTACAAAAAATTTCCCGAAGAAGGTTCTGACTAATATATACTAAAAGGCGCCGGGTGCGGTGGCTCACGCCTGTAATCCCAGCACTTTGGGAGGCCGAGGCGGGCGGATCACGAGGTCAGGAGATTGAGACCATCCTGGCTAACACAGTGAAACCCTGTCTCTACAAAAAAATACAAAAAATTAGCCGGGCGAGGTGGCGGGCGCCTGTAGTCCCAGCTAGGAGGGAGGCTGAGGCAGGAGAATGGCGTGAACCCCGGGGTGCGGAGCCTGCAGTGACCCGAGATCGCGCCACTGCACTCTAGCCTGGGTGAAAGAGCAAGACTCCGTCTCAAAAATAAATAAATAAATAAAAATAAAAGGCATGGCCAGTGGGGCACGGTGGCTCAAACCTGTAATCCTAACACTTTGGGAGGCTGAGGCAGGCAGACAGCTTGAGCCCAAGAGTTTGAGACCAGCCTGGGCAACATGGCAAAACCCCATCTCTACAAAAAATACAAAAATTAGCTGGGCATGGTGGCATGCACCTATAGTCCCAGCTACTTGAGAGGCTGAGGTGGGAAGATTGCTTGAGCCCAGGAGGTCGAGGCTTCAGTGAGCTTTCATCGTACCACTGCAATCCAGCCTGAGTGACAGAGCAGAGTTCGTCTCAAAAGAATAAACAAAAACAAAAAGCAAGGCATGGCCTTCCTTAGGAATTTGGTTTGGGGATTCTCTAACAATAGCAACCAATTGAGGGTGTCTGGGCTCATGGTTGGGAATTTTTGTTTGTTTGTTTATTTGTTTTGAGACGGAAGTCTCGCTCTGTCGCCAGACTGGAGTGCAGTGGCACGATCTCGGCTCACTGCAACCTCTGCCTCCTAGGTTCAAGAGATTCTCCTGCCTCAGCCTCCCGAGTAGCTGGGACTACAGGTGCATGCTACCACACCCAGCTAATTTTTGTATTTTTAGTAGAGATAGAGTTTCACCATGTTGGCCAGGATGGTCTCGATTTCCTGACTTCATGATCTACCTGCCTCGGCCTCCCAAAGTGCTGGGATTACAGGCGTGAGCCACCGTAACTGGCCCTTTTTGGTTCTTGATTATAATTCATCTTTAAATAGTTAAGAGCAACTTGTGCTGTTTGATATTCATGGCCAAGTAAAACTCTTTGACCCTCAGACAAACAGTATGATTTCATATATATGAAATATCTAGGCCAGGCATGGTAGCTCACACCTGTAATCCCAGCACTCTTGGAAGCCAAGGCAAGAGAATCGGTTGAGGCCAGGAGTTCGAGATCAGGCTGGGCAACATAGTGAGACTTCATCTCTACTAAAAATTTTTAAAATAAAAATAAATTGGGCCAGGCACGGTGGCTCATGCCTGTAATCCCAGCACTTTGGGAGGCCAAAGGTGGGCGGATCACTTGAGGTCAGGAGTTCGAGACCAGCCTGGCCAACATGGTGAAACTCCGTCTCTACTAAAATACAAAAATTAGCTGGGCGTGGTGGTGCACACCTGTAATCCCAGCTACTCCGGAGGCTGAGGCAGGAGAATCACTTGAATCTGGGAAGTAGAGGTTGCAGTGAGCTGAGATCATGCCACTGCACTCTAGCCTGGGCAAGAGAGCGAGACTCCATCTCTAAATAAATAAATAAGTAAGTAAGTAGTAAGTAAGCAAGCCAGGTGTGGTGGCATGCACCTATAGTATCAACTACTTGGGAGACTAAGGTGGAAGGATCACTTGAGCCTGGGAAGTTGAGGCTGCAGTGAGCCATGATTATGCCACTGCACTCCAGCCTAGGTGACAGAGAGAGACCCTGTCTCAAAAAAGAAAAAAAAAAGAAATATCTAGAATAAGCAAATATATCAGCAAAAGGTCTCCTACTACTGCTTGACCTACAAGAAAGAGTCAAATAAGTGTTAGCCCAGTTAAAGTGAACGTTGAGTCTCTGCATCACAGCTCATGCTGTTAGTAGGATGGATGCATTTGACCATTCCACAAGATTAAAATATTTCTTACTGAGAATCCAAGGGCCAAAGGCAGAAGGTGGAGGGGGTGATCAACTCCAAAACTTAGATTCAAAAAGCACTTCTGTGTGACTTCAGAAAAGTTATCTATTTCTCAGCATCAGTTTCCCTACCTGTAAAATGGTATTAATCATTCCTATTCCCAGCAGTTGCTGGATCACATAAGTTAATGTGCCTGAGTGCAAGGCTGTGAGCCTTCTGCCTCTCCCTAAGACACAGGTGAGCTGCTCATCCAGCAGATGGAGATTGTCCGGAAGGGCCTATTGGGCTGCCTACTATGGTCTCAAGCTTTGAGCTGCTAGGTCTAGAGGCCTGACCCAATAGGAGCCCACTGGTGAGAGGAATGGCAGTAATTGCAAGGGCAGGGCTTGCAGGAAGAATTTTTAATAGAATCTGCTGCTCAGGAGCCTTACACAAATTCCCTGGGGCCCTGCTTCTTCCTACTCCCAGCCAGGGCAATATTGGGACCAACATGCTCTTAAGGGAACCTGGTGGCTTAAGACGGAATATTTTGAGATTCAGGTAGTGTTTTACTTTCCTGTGTGGCTATGAAAGTGATTCTAGAGTTGGCACTGAAGTCCAGGTCCCATCTTTTCTCATTTTGGAAGGCTTTCTGCTGACTAATCCAATACGCTTTTTTTTTTTTTTTTTTTTTTTTTTTTTTGAGACAGAGTCTCACTCTGTCGCCCAGGTTGGAGGGCAGTGGCTATTCATAGGTGCAGTTACAGTGCACTAGCCTGGAGTTCCTGGGCTCAAGCCATCCTCCTGCCCTAGCTTTCTGAATAACTAGAACTACAGCCATGCACTACCACACCTGGCTAAATCCAATTATTTTAAATTAGCTGGAAGAAGAAGGACATTGGCGTTCTTCTTACTTCTCCTTGAGAGGACCAGATTTGGTCCCCAATTTTTAGAACAAAAAGATTTACATTGAGAAAGCCAAGGATAGATTGAAGGGAATGCAGAAGCAGTCACATACTAGTTACATGCAGCAAGAAAGTCATCCTTTAGATTTATAAACTCCTTGTCATGTTGTTTCCTCTCTTGGCCCCTTCTCCACACTTTTAAACAAGCATGTTGTGGTCTAAGTTGAGAGCTTGACAAGGTTTTTGCTGTAGTTGAGACATCAATCTCTTTTTTAATTGAATCTATTCACCAGGGATATCGTGAGCAAACCATGTTCAAGCTCTTTGTCTTTGTCCTAACTAGGCATTTACCATATAAACATAATAAGAAACAAGCCCCTGCAAGTCTTTCTTTTTAACCAATTATCTGGCTGTTTCTCTTGCTGTAGTCCTTCCTTCATTAAAAGCTGTCCGGGGGTAGGGCACAATCTTTGGAAGCATATCTAAGATGCCAATTTCTTTGCATTTCAGTGAAAAGTAAGTCATCAGGGTATTTGGGACATCTCTTCAAGCTTTTCTTGATGGTCTATATCAGCACGGCCCCCTCCTTTCCAGCTTTCCTCATTCCTACTTTCGAGTCCGCTATTGTGCCTTTATGCTGTCAAATTGGGGTATACCCATATATCCATATAAAAAACATTGTTCTTTCTGTAGTCATTACAGGAGAGTCCAGTGTGATTTACAGAACAAATTGAAATCATTCTATCAAGATGTAACAAAGAATTAAGGGGAAGGGTCTGGGCTGGGGAATGTTAATTAGCCCCTAACCCACCCTATCATCTTTCTCTAGTTCACAAAGATAACGGTCAATTTATCCTCAATGTTCAGAATAATGCCTTATACCTAGTAAGCAATCAACAAATATTTGTTTAGAGAATAAGTAAACTATTACCATAGTTTATTTACCTGCTGAAATTATATTTTTCTAATTTTAAGCTATTATGCAAAAAATGTTTCCAGTTAAATATTTTGCATACCTCTTTTTGAACACCTGTTTATCTGCAGAATAAAAAAGTTAAATTAGAATGTCTGAAGCAATGTTTTTCATTATAATCAATATTACTTCAAAGATTACTTAATTTTAATATTTTAACTTCAATTAATACTGCCAAATCTACCCCCACCCCTAGCAGTGGCTATCCTGATTTATACTTCTACTAAGAATATTCACTTTTCCACAAAATTGATATTTTCAAATTTCAGTTTTAGCCAGTGTGGGAGAAAATGGACCTCTCTATTGTTTTGCTTTGCATGCCAACATCACTAGTGCAGTTAAGCATCTTTTTTATGTGGTCAGTTTTATTTCATTCTTACTCCTTCATCTATTGTCTATTTATACATTTGCCCATTTCTCTATAGGGTTGTCTTTTTCTTATATATATTTGTTTTCACTATCTATTCCAGATGTTAATTCTTTGTGCACTGTATGTTTCCTCTTTTTAAACTTTATTCATGGCATTTTTGTTCTATGAAACATTTTAGCCCATAATTGTCACATCATGGAAGAGTAATTACCTTGCAAACCTCTCTTGTCTACTCCTACTCAGTAGCATCAAATCCAGTTGATTCAAGTCTTACCCTCTCTTCAGAGGAAGTATAATGTGGTGATTAGAAGCACAGGCCAGATATGGTGGCTCACGCCTGTAATCCCAGCACTTTGGGAGGCCAAGGCGGGTGGATCATGAGGTCAGGAGTTCGAAACCAGCCTGGCCAAGGTGGTGAAACCCCGTCTCTGCTAAAAATACAAAAATTAGCTGGGCATGGTGGCAGGCACCTGTAATCCCAGCTACTCGGGAGGCTGAGGCAGGAGAATCGCTTGAACTGGGGAGGTGGAGGTTGCAGTGAGCCAAGATCGCACCACTGCACTCCAGCCCGGGTGACGGAGCAAGACTCCATCTCAAAAAAAAAAAAAAAAAGGCCTAGCTGGGCAAGGTGGTATGTGCCTGCGGTCCCAGCTACTCAGGAGGCTGAGGTGTGAGAATTCATTGAGCCCGGCAGGTTGGGGGTGCAGTGAGCCATGATGGTGCCACAGCACTCCAGCCTAGGCAACTGGAAAGAGGCCCTTCTCAAAAAAAAAAGGATAGACTCTGAGGCCAAATTGATGTGCTCAAGCAAAGGTTTTGCCACTTACTGTGTAACCTTGGGCCAGTTGCTTAACCTCTCTTGACCTCACTTGCCTTCTTTGTAAACCAGAGGTGATAACAGTATACCCATTTCACAGGGCTGTGGTGAGAACTAGATGAGTAATACATTTCAAGAGCTTAAAAGTGTCTGGTGCATAGCAAGTGCTACATAAATGTTAAACCTTTCCTGCCCTTTTCATCTGCTCCTCCTTTTCCTTTTTTCCTGTTACAGCATTCCTTCTTTTTTTCTTACTATTTCCTCACTATGCCTTTGCTTGAATACTAAAAAGAAACTACTGGTCCAACAGCAGGCAACACCTCATGCGATTACTTTAAATGACTTCAAAATAATACAAATATATCCAGCATAATAGTTTACATTTTAAAGGTGTTACACCCATTTTGTTTTGAGATGTGTCAACAAAACCCGTGTTTCTTTTCTTTCTATAAGTTTAAAGTGTCCCCAAATCAATTAACAATAGAGGAAAGTCACGCTGTTTTAATTTTTCTCTTTATACTGCTATCTCCTGTTTCCCCTGTTTTTACACTTCTTTGCAGCTCACTTTCCTTATCTGTAAGATATTCTTAGGATGAACTTAGTAAGAAATGTGCAATATCTAGATGAAGACCCACCAGATAGGATGCTCTCTTGCAGACACGCAACTCACTGACTCAACCAATGAGGAAATTATCCCACAAAGCAGATAATCCTAATGGAGGGCAGAATTCAGGACTGAGCATCTCAGTGATGCCGCCGGGAACCCAGGCTTCTGTCCCTTCACCGGACTAACCGAGTTCGAGACCACACGGGGGTCAGGTAGCCAAGGCTGGGCTTTGACGGTAGGAATGAAGGAGGTGAGGGTGGCGCGCCGCAGGCCTGGGCCACTCCCTGAGTAGGGCGGCGGCGGCGGCGGCAGCGGCTGCAGGCCCGGCCGACTGTGAGGAGGCAGCGGTGCCTCCTGGGCCGCGCACCAGACCCTTCCCGGGGTCCCGGCTCGCGCCGCGGCCGCGCGAGGCGCGCTCGAGCGGAAGTGGCGGCGACCCCGCCGGAAGCGCGCGGCTGCGGCGGGGGAAGCAACCCAGAGCCCTCCTCCCGCCTGCTCTGTGTAGGAGACAGACTGCGGAGCCCACTGCCGGCGCGCCGAGAACCCAGCAGCTCTTGAGTCCAGGAAGCAAGGGTGGGCGGAGGGCGAGCCAGTGGCAATGACCCAGACCCGGACGACCCCCATTGCCGAGCCAGCGGAGCTGCTTGGTGAGTGGCCTCCAGGCGGCATCTCTTGCTTTCAGACCAGAGGGGGTTTTGGGGCCCCAGGCTGTGGGGCTGCCTATTCCCATGCCTTCAGTTCACCTCGAGATGAGGTGAAAAACCCTAGAGACCCTCGGGAGTCGGTCCACCAAGGGAGGTTCAGACTCCCCAGGAATGCTGCCTGGGGAGGGGTGTCGCGGGGAGTGGTGACCCAGGCCCACCCTCTGCAGGGCACTTAAAATGCTCCACATCCCCAGTGAACAGCCTGTCACGCATCACACCGTGGTGTATTTGAGATCCCATCTGCCACTTGGGCTGGAGGGAAATGAGTGTTCTTGGGTTTCTTGTCATTGCTTCCTGCGGATTCCATTTTACTCCTGTTGGTTTATGGCCTCAAACATGAATTTGAAGAATTTTGCCCTCCCTGGCAGTATTGGGAAGAAGATTCTTTTGTTCAAGTCCGTTTGGACAATTAGTTGGGAGTATTTACAAAAGGTCGGGCCGGGCACGGTGGCTCACACCTGTAATCCCAACACTTTGGGAGGCCAAAGCGCAAGGATCGCTTGAGCCCAGGAGTTCGAAACCAGCTTGGGAAACAGAGGGAGACCTTGTCTCTACAAAAAATTTAAAAATTAGCTGGGCATGGTGGTGCACGCCTGTAGCCCCAGCTATATGGGAAGCTGAGGTGGGAGGATTGCTTGAACCTGAGAGTTTGAGAGGCTGCTGTGAGCTGACATCGCACCACTGCATTCCAGCCTGGGCAACAAAGCAAGACCCTGTCTGAGGTCGACTCTCCCCCTAGAAGGTATGGGACTTTGCAATCTTATCTAGGTTGCGTCTTTTTCACTGAAATCACGAAATCACTAAGGTAAGTAGGGAAGGATCAAGATAGGTAATGAGTGAGGGGACATAGACACCAATAAAAGTTGTAACTTTGAGGACTCCTCCAGTATTCTTTTCATCCTAAAGCTTCTGGCCTATCAGCTAGTTCAGACACAGCCTAGGAGTCTCAAGCCAGTACAGGAACAAGAAGGCAGGTTGCCCTCTTGGGGCAAAGCTGTGGCCCCACCCTTGATGAAGAAGGCCTGTAGGAACCCAGGACCTGTGAGCAGGTAGAGTCCTGAAGGTTTAAGATTCCTGTGGAGCGGTTATGTGCAGTGCCAGTGCGCAACCAGCAACTGATGGACAGGAATAGGTACAGCTGCTCTGAGTGCATTCCTTTGGCAAGCCTGGGCCTGAGGCACACAGGAAGGAATTAATCACGTGGTATCATAGGCCAGGTGTGGAAGCAAATGAGCCAGAGTGGAACCAGGACCAGCCAGGTCCAAGGCAGGGAGAAGAGTTCCTCTAGCTGACATTGACAGGAAAGCAGAGTCAAAAACCTGGAATAATTTGCTTCAAAGACTGGATGCTGCCTAATGACATTGAAGGCCAGTGATACCTGGACTCTTGAGTGAGCAAGGCAGATTTTGGAATGAGCACACAACTTCAAGTAAGCCCAGACATGATTACCTGTAGCTTCTGCTGCTCTTAGAGGCAGAATCATCTGAGAACTGATTGAAGAGTGCCTGTATATCCCAGAGACTAGTGCACTCTAGCATAAAAAGAGTCATTCAGCCCTTACTCTTGGTTGGATGCAGGGTGTAGTTTTAGTAAAATGTCACAGAACAAATTTCTAAGACCTTTAGGTTGAGTGAATGTTAGAGTTTGTCTAGTAGTATATTTCTCATCAGTATCTAGCTGTTCTGCATAGGCCTTTGAGATAAGGAAATAAGTAAGATAAATTCTCCCCAGAAACCCCAAAACAATTATGATGTTGAGAGAAGAATGAAGTAGGAACTCTGTCTGTACTGAAGAAGGAATTGGGTGGACAGAAAAGAGGTCACTGCCTGAGGTCAGGAGTTCAAGACCAGCCTGGCCAACATGGTAAAACCCCATCTCTACAAAAATACAAAAATTAGCTTGGCATGATGATGGGTGCCTGTAATCCCAGCCACTCGGGAGGCTGAGGCAGGAGAATTGCTAGAACCTGGGAGGTGGAGGTTACAGTGAGCCAAGATCGTGCCATTGCACGCTGGCCTGGGCAACTGAGCGAGACTCTAACTCAAAAAAAAAAAAAAAAAGAGGTAACTGGTGACTGGGCACTGTGAGCTGGATTGGAGGAAGGTGGGAATGGAGACTAAGGACGCTTGCTGAGAGGAGTTTGAGTAAGCCTTTTTCAGGTTCTCATGTCTTTAGCATTTAAATCCTGGACTTAATAAGTAGACTGACAGTTGTGGCATCAACACAACTAAAAGGCAGGGTTACCCTCTTAGAGTACACTTGGAAAATCAGTCTG
The DNA here is from genome assembly GCF_028878055.3 of Symphalangus syndactylus. Classification (NCBI taxonomy): domain Eukaryota; kingdom Metazoa; phylum Chordata; class Mammalia; order Primates; family Hylobatidae; genus Symphalangus; species Symphalangus syndactylus. The sequence continues at coordinate 49,682,200 of NC_072424.2, read as the reverse complement.
AAATGAAAGAAACTTTGTTGGTGAAGTGGAAGTGGAAGTTTTGGTTGGGTGCAGTGGCTCATACCTGTAATCCTAACATTTTGGGAGGCAAAGGTGGGAGGATTGCTTGAGACCAGGTGTTTGAGACCAGCCTGGGCAACATGGTGAGACCCCTTTTCTTTTTCTTTTTTTGGGGGGAGACAAGGTCTGGCTTTGTTACCCAGGCTAAAGTGCAGTGCAGTGGCACTCTAACACTCACCCAACCTAAGGGTCTTAGTATCCATACAAAAAGCATTGACAAAAAGCATGCCATATGTTAAGATCAAGGTTTATCTTTGGGTGTTGATTGCAACACTTGTTATAAGAAGCAAAATAAACTTAGAAGCAAAGGAGTGGATGAGGATCTGTCTTGGGGGAAATTCCAAAGATTAGTTGTGATCAGAGTATAGTAGCTTTTGGCCTGACTTATATAACAAATTCTGCAAAATGTTAAAACCTTTAACAAAAACAAGTGAGATGCTGGACTCTAGTGTCACTCTTAATAATGAAATAACCAACATTTGTTGAGCTTTTACTACATACCACAGGTGTTCTTCTAAGCTTTTTACTTTCATTAGCTCAATAGTCCTTTCCTTATCATATAATGGGCACTACTGCATGGATATATGTTGTCATTTACTGAGGGAGCAGTTATCAAGAGCCCAGACAATAAGCTGAGAAATCTGAGTTGACTTTAAAGTCCTCCTGTGTTTCAACAAGGGTGCCAAGACCATTCAATGGAGGAGGGACAGTCTTTTCAAAAAATGGTACTTGGAAAGCTGGATATCCACATACAAAAGAATGTTGTTGGACTCCTTACCTTATACCAGATACAGAACTTAAAGTGGATCAAAGACCTAAATGTAAAACTGTTAGAAGAAAACACAGGGCAAAAGCTTCATGATGTTAGATTTGGCAGTGATTTCTCAGATATGACTCCAAAAGCATAGGCAACAACAACAAAAAAGATGAATTGGATTTCATCAAAATTATAAACTTTTGTGCATCAAATAACGTGAAGAAGAATGAAAAGACAACCCACAGAATGAGAAAAAATATTTGCAAATCATATATCTGATAAGAGATTAATATACAGGATAACAAACAACCCAATTGAAACATAAACAAAGTAGCCAAGTGCATTGGCACACACTTATACTCCCTACTATTCAGGAGGCTGAGGCAGGAGGATTGCAGAGCCCAGAAGTTCGAGACCAGCCTGGGCAACATAGCAAGGCCCTATCTCAAACAATAAATTATAAGCAAAGGGCTTAAGTAGACATTCTCCAAAGATGATATACAAATGGCCAATAAGAACATGAAAAGAGGTTCAACATCACTGGTCATTAGGGAAATGCAGATCAAAATCACAATGAGATACCAGTTCATACCCATTAGAATGGCTGTTACCAAAAAAATGGGGCCAAGCACGGTGGCTCACGCCTGTAATCCCAGCACTCTAGGAGGCCAAGGCAGGTGGATCACCTAAGGTCAGGAGTTCAAGACCAGCCTGGGCAACATGGCAAAACCCCGTCTCTACTAAAAAATGCAAAAATTAACTGGTCGTGGTGGCAGGCACCTGTAGTCCCAGCTACTCGGGAGGCTGAGGCACAAGAATTGCTTGAACCCTGGGAGACAGAGGTTGCAGTGAGCTGAGATCACAGCACTGCACTCCAGACTGGGTGACAGAGGAAGACTCCATCTCAAAAATAAATAAATAAATAAATAAATAAATAAATAAATAAATAATGGAAAAGACAAAATTGTTGGCAAAGATATTGAGAAATTTGAACCCTTGTTATTACTGGTAGGAATATAAAATGGTGCAGCCACTGTGGAAAACAGTTTGATGTGTCCTCAGAAAGTTAGAGAATTACCTTATGACCCAGCAATTCCATTTTTAGGTATATATTCAAAAGAATTGAAAGCAGAGACTGAAATAAGTACAGATACTTGGATGCCAGTATTTATAATAGCATTATTCACAGTGGCCAAAATGTGGAACCAACCCAAGAATCCATGAGCAGATGAATGGATAAACAAAATGTGATTTAGACATACAACGGAATATTATTCAGCCTTTTTTTTTTTTTCTTTGAGACGGAGTTTCGTTCTTGTTGCCCAGGCTGGAGTGCAATGGCACGATCTCGGCTCACCGCAACCTCTGCCTCCTGGGTTCAAGCAATTCTTCTGCCTCAACCTCCCGAGCAGCTGGGATTACAGGCACACGCCACCATGCCCAGCTAATTTTGTATTTTTAGTAGAGACGGGGTTTCTCCGTGTTGGTCACGCTGGTCTCAAACTCCCAGCCTCACATGATCTGCCCCGCCTCGGCCTCCCAAAGTGCTGGGATTACAGGCATGAGTCACTGTGCCCAGCCTGAATCTTTTTATGTTGTTTGTGGATTTTGTTTCATTCTTAGGAATGCCCTCCTTATTCCATGACTATAAAATATTTGCTAATGGTTTCCTCTGGTATGGTTTGAGTTTTCTTTTTTACATTTAAATGTTTGATGTTCCTGAAGTGTGATTTGATTTAGGTTGTTAGGTATAGTTCAAATGAATTTTTATTATTTTTATTATTTTACATATATATTTAAGTCTAATTTTACTGTTTGTTGTTGTTGTTGTTGTTGTTTTTGGAGACAGAGCCTCACTCTGCCACCCAGGCTGGAGTGCAGTGGTGTGATCATAGCTCACTGCAGCCTCAGATTCCTGGGCTCCAGTTATCTTCCCAGCTCAGCCTTCTGAGCAGCTGGGACTACAGGCATGGACCACTATGCCTGGCTAATTTTTTAATTGTTTTTATTTTTGTGGAGACAAGGTCTCACCGTCTTGCCCAGGCTGATCTCAAGCTCCTTGGCTCAAGCGATCCTCCCTCCTTGACCTCCCAAAGTGCTGGGATTACAGGTGTGACCTATTGCACCTGGCCTCAAATTGATTTTTATTAGGTTAACCTGTTTATTCAATGATAATTCAATCCTTGATCGAGTAATCCGCCTTTTCCACAGTAATCTGAATTGTCCCCTTTATTAAATATTAAATTTCTATGCATATATGTGGGTGTATTTTTGGTTTTCTGTTCTATTTCATTGATTGGTCTTTTCATGCATTAATAAAACTGCAGCCTTTTATTTATTGAAGTATTGTACTATTTAGTACATGGATAGGACTAAGCCTTTTTCATGCCTGTTTTTTGTAGAGCTTGTAGTTTAGGAATCATTTTAAAATTTTTACATGGTTTAACCCGGGAGGCAGAGGTTGCAGTGAGCTGTGATTTTGCCACTGTACTCCAACCTGAGCAACAGAGCGAGACTCCATTCCAAAAAAATAAGAAAAAGAAAAACAGAAAAATAATAATTACATCTGCAAAGACCTTATTTCCAGGTAAGTCCACATTCACAAGTATTAGGAATTAGAACTTGGACATATCTTTTTGAGGTATTCAATTTAACCCACTACACCCAGTTGACAATATATATCAACACCCTCTTCACTTAGTGTCCTGAAGGAAATGATCCTATAGTGGAAAAGTTTTTGTTTCTATTTTTTCTTTTTTTTTCTTTTTTTTTTTTCTGAAATCGAGTTTTGTTCTTGTCGCCCAGGCTGGAGTGCAGTGGCGCAATCTTAGCTCACTGCAACCACCACCTCCCAGGTTCAAGTGATTCTCCTGCCTCAGCCTCCCGAGTAGCTGGGACTACAGGCGCGTGCCACCACGCCTGGCTAATTTTTTGTATTTTTAGTAGAGATGGGGTTTCACCATCTTGGCCAGGCTGGTCTCAATCTCCTGACCTCATGATCCGCCCACATTGGCCTCTCAAAGTGCTGGGATTACAAGCGTGAGCCACCACACCCAGCCTGTTGCTCTTTTTCTTTGTACATTCTGTCAATATTTTAATCGTTAATTAGTAAATGATGGCAGTGTTTTTCAGACTGCAAGTTGTCACCCATTAGAGAATGGTGAAATTAGCTTAGTCGGTCACAATCAATACCCTTTATAATATAAAAGAGAATGGAGCAAAGTCTATTAATTTCTTTTTGAAATATATAGACATGATGTAAAATCTGCTTTTGTTTTTGTTTTTTTTTGGCGGGGGGCAGAATCTCACTCTGACGCCCAGGCTGGAGTGCAGTGGCATGATCTTGGCTCACTGCAACCACCTCCGCCCCCTGAGTCTAAGCGATTTTCTGCCTCAGCCTCCTGAGTAGCTGGGATTACAGGCGCCCACCACCACACCCGGCTAATTTTGTATTTTTAGTAGAGACAGGGTTTCACCATCTTGGCCAGGCTGGTCTTGAACTCCTGACCTCGTGATCCACCTGCCTTGGCCTCCCAACGTGCTGAGATTACAGGCATAATCCACCCTGCCTGGTGTAAAATGTATTTTTTATTATGAGTCTAAGTCAAAAAAGCATAAGAAACATGTATGATGCATTCTTACCTTTAAATAATGAATAGGCCGGGCGCGGTGGCTCACGCTTGTAATCCCAGCACTTTGGGAGGCTGAGGCGGGCGGATCATGAGGTCAGGAGATCGAGACCACGGTGAAACCCCGTCTCTACTAAAAATACAAAAAAATTAGCCGGGCGTGGTGGCGGGCGCCTGTAGTCCCAGCTACTCGGAGAGGCTGAGGCAGGAGAATTGCTTGAATCTGGGAGGCGGAGCTTGCAGTGAGCCGAGATTGCACCACTGCACTCCAGCCTGGGCCACAGAGCAAGACTCCGTCTCAAAAAAAAAAAAAAAAAAAAGAAAGAAATAGTGAATAGCCATTAAGAAGACTGAGGTTGGGCTGGGCGCAGTGGCTCACACCTGTAATCTCAGCACTGTGGGAGGCCAAGGCAGGTGGATCACTTGAGGTCAGGAGTTCAAGACCAGCCTCGCCAACATGGTGAAACCCCTTCTCTACTAAAAATACAAGAATTAGCCAGGCATAGTGGCACATGCCTGTAATCCCAGCTACTAGGGGGCGCTGAGGCAGGAAGATCGCTTGAACCTGGGAGGCAGATGTTGCAGTGAGTTGAGATCGTGCCACTGCACTCCAGCCTGGGCAACAGAGCGAGACTCCATCTCAAAAAAAAAAAAAGAAGACTGAGGTTGATCAGTATGTACTGACAGATGGGGATGTCCTTGGTACATATAGATGTGGACTGAAAAATCAACTCTTTATAGTGTAATCCCATTAAAAAAAAAAAAAAGGTTACAAATTGTACTTTTCTATAAGTAGTGTTGACTGTCAACACCAGACAACACTACTCATAGAAAAGCACAATTTGTCTCTAAAGGTCCACCAGAAAAAACTTTTGATCACTCAAACCTAAGTTTATTAGAATTCCTACACCATCTTTTTTTTTTTCGATACGGAGTCTTGCTCTGTCGCCCAGGCTGGAGTGCAATGGAGTGATCTCTGCTCATTGCAACCTCTGCCTCCCGGGTTCAAGCTATTCTCCTGCCTCAGCATCCCGAGTAGCTGGGACTACAGGCACCTGCCACCATGTCGGGGTTTCACCATGTTGTCTAGGCTGGTCTCAAACTCCTGACCTTGTGATGCGCCCACCTCGGCCTCCCAAAGTGCTGGGATTACAGGCGTGAGCCACCGCACCCGGCCCTCCTACACCATCTTGACAGAACCTTAGTACAATCTCAGAAGGAAAAAGCCAGGTAGAAGGCCAAACGTGGTGGCTCACATCCATAATCCCAGTGCTTTGGGAGGCCAAGGTGGGCAGATCACTTCAGATCAGGAGTTCCAGACCAGCCTGGCCAACATGGTAAAACCCCATCTCTACTAAAAATACAAAAATTAGCCAGGCTTGGTGGCGGGTGCCTGTAATCCCAGCTACTCAGGAGGCTAAGGCAGGAGAATCGCTTGAACCCAGAAGGCAGAGGTTGCAGTGAGCTGAGATGACACCACTGCACTTCAGCCCGGGTGACAGAGCAAGACTCCACCTCAGGGTCGGGGGTGGGGGGGGAAGCCGGGAAGAGATCTTTATATTTTAGGGCCTGGGCTGGGTAATTTTCTTTTCTTTTTTTTTTTTTTTTTTTGGAGACGGAGTCTCACTCTGTCACCCAGGCTGGAGTGCAATGGGGTGATCTTGGCTCACTGCAACCTCCACCTCCCGGGTTCAAGCAATTCTCCTGCCTCAGCCTCCCAAGTAGCCAGGATTATAGGCACGTGCCACCACGCCTGGCTAATTTTTGTATTTTTAGCAGAGACGGGGTTTCACCATGTTGGCCAGGCTGGTCTCGAACTCCTCACTTCGTGATCCGCCCACTTCGACCTCCCAAAGTGCTGGGATTACAGGCGTGAGCCACCGCGCCTGGCTTTTTTTGTTTGTTTGGTTTTTGTTCTTTTTTTTTTTTTTTTTTTTTTTTTGAAACGGAGTCTCTGTTGCCCCGGCTGGAGTGCAGTGGCGTGATCTCGACTCACTGCAACCTTCGCCTCCTGGGTTCAAGCAATTCTGTCTCAGCCTCCCAAGTAGCTGGGATTACAGGCACTTGCCACAACGCCCAGCTAATTTTTGTATTTTCAGTACAGGTAGGGTTTCACCATGTTGGCCAGGCTGGTCTCGAACTCCTGACCTGAAGTGATCCCCCCGCCTCGGCCTCCCAAAGTGCTGGAATTATAGGCACGAGCCACAGCTCCCAGCCTAAAATTGACATTTTAAAATATTTTATTTATTCATTTTAAAATAATACTAATGGCCGGGCGCGGTGGCACACGCTTGTAATCCCAGCACTTTGGGAGGCCGAGGCGGGCAGATCACGAGGTCAGGAGATCGAGACCACGGTGAAACCCCGTCTCTACCAAAAATACAAAAAAAAATTAGCCGGGCGTGGTGGCGGGCGCCTGTAGTCCCAGCTACTCGGAGAGGCTGAGGCAGGAGAATGGCGTGAACCTGGGAGGCGGAGCTTGCAGTGAGCCGAGATCGCGCCACTGCACTCCAGCCTGGGTGACAGAGCAAGACTCCGTCTCAAAAAAAAAAAATAAAAATAAAATAAAATAAAATAATACTAATAAGCCAGGCATGCGCCGGGCACGGTGGCTCATGCCTGTAGTCCCAGCACTTTGGGAGGCCGAGGTGGGTAGATCACGAGGTCAGGAGATCGAGACCATCCTGGCTAACACGGTGAAACCCTGTCTCTACTAAAAATACAAAAAATTAGTCAGGCGTGGTGGCGGGCACCTGTAGTCCCAGCAACTCGGGAGGCTGAGGCAGGAGAATGGCGTGAACCTGGGAGGCGGAGCTTGCAGTGAGCTGAGATCACGCCACTGCAGTCCAGCCTGGGCAACAGGGCAATACTCTGTCTGAGAAAAAATAAAAAAATAAGCCAGGCACAATGGTTCACACCTATAATCCTAACACTTTGGTAGGCAAAGGTGGGAGGATCACTTGAAGCCAAGAGTGGAGACCAGCCTGAGCAACCTAATGAAACTGCATCTCTATAAAAAATAAAAAGTTAACCAGGTGTGGTGGCACATGCCTGTAGTCCCAGCTACTTGGGAAGATTGCTTGAATTTGGGAGTTTGAGGCTACAGTGAAACATGATGGAGCCACTGCATACCAGCCTGGGCAACAGAGTGAGACCCTTTCTCTAAAAAAATAAAATGACAGTAATAGCTACTACATGTTATAACATTTTTATTAAATCAATTTTTATCCAATATTAACATAACATTACATTTTTAATGAAAAATAACTATTTGCCAAAACAAAAAAGAATGGCATCATTCTACATTTTTGCAAATATGTATAGTGGGGCTCATTAGGCGATTGCCTGGACTCATCCCAGTCCACTTCTATTTATTAGCTGGTTAGCATTGCAGCAGTCATCCTCATTCTAATGTATCCATTGCTGAGACAAAGAAATCTATGAACTCTACCTATTGTTGGTGAGCAGTGTGCCTTATAGGGTTTGGCTCTGTGTCCCCACCCAAATCTCACCTTGAATTGTAATAATCCCCACATGTAAAGGGCAAGACCAGGTGGAAGTAATTGGATCATGGGGGCGGTTTCCCCCATGCTGTTCTTGTGATGAGTGACTCTCACGACATCTGATGGTTTTATAAGCGTCTGGCATTTCCCCTACTGGCGCTCATTCATTCTCTTACCACCCTGTGAAAAGGTGCCTTCCACCATGATTGTAAGTTTCCTGAGGTCTCCCCAGCAATGTGGAACTGTGAGTCAAACCTCTTTTCTTTATAAAGTACCCAGTCTCATGTAGCAGCGTAACAGACTAATACAGTGCCTTCGATAATTTTATAACATTTATTATTGGGAAACAACTGGAGCAAAGAAGGCCTGTATTCCAACCCAGGTTCATGCACCCTAACCATGTGAGCGCCACCTGGACTGGCTGGAAATGGGAGCTTTGCACTGCTGAGGCCTTGTACTGGCTAGCCAGGATCTGAGGGAGCCAGTTAGTGGGTGCCCCTGGAGGAGGGGGGGCTTACAGAAGGAACTAACCTGGCAGCATGGGCCAATCTAGAGCAGTCTTGTCCTGTCCCCAGTCCACAAGGGATTCTCTCTAATTTCAGATCCCGGTCTGAGGCCGGGTGCGGTGGCTCATGCCTGTAATCCCAGCACTTTGGGAGGCCCAGGCGGGCAGATAACCTGAGGTTGGGAATTCGAGACTAGCCTGACCAACATGGAGAAACCCCGTCCCTACTAAAAATACAAAAAGCTGGGCATGGTGGCACATAACTATAATCTCAGCTACTCGGGAGGCTGAGGCAGGAAAATCACTTGAACCCAGGAGGCGAAGGTTGCGGTCAGCCAAGATCACGCCACTGCACTCCAGCCTGGGCAACAAGAGCGAAACTCTCTCAAAAACAAAACAACAAAAAAACAAAAACAGATCCCAGTCTGTTTGCAAGCAATGGCACCCAGCCTGGTTGCAACCCTGTGCAGGGTGACACGGCTCTATGGGAAGTGTGTCCATCCCAGAAAGGGACTCCTTTTGCATACTTGCCTCGCAGGTTGAGGCACATTCTGAAACCATCAGTGCTTTACTTGGAGGCTGGTCACCTGGAAAAGATATTTGGTAAGTGTCCTGGAGTCTTTACCGCTGTGCTACACTTTTGGCTCCCCTGGCTCACCCTAAACCACCCACCTGAAACCTAAGGCAGAATCTAATGTCCTGCAGGCCAGCATCCCAGTGACGTCTTTCCCCTCTTCCCCTAATCCCCTCCCAGCCTTGCCCCATTTGGTCACACTTCAACCTTCCTTTCTACACAGGCTCAAGCAGAGTCTTCCTCCTGGTGTTCCAGCAGGAGTTCAAGGTCCTGCTCCATGTGGGACAGCCAGATTCTAAGGGCAATGTTGAGATCCTCATCTCCAGAAGGTGCTGGTGCCAGAAACATGACAAAAGGCTGATTCACAGGCCAGGCGCAGTGGCTCACGCCTGTATTCCCAGCACTTTGGGAGGCCAAGGCAGGTGGATCATGAGGTCAAGAGTTCAAGACCATCCTGGCCAATATGGTGAAACCCTGTCTCTACTAAAAATACAAAAAATTAGCTGGGCGTGGTGGCACGCACCTGTAGTCCCAGCTACTCGGGAGGCTGAGGCAGGAGAATTGCTTGAACCAGGAGGAGGAGGTTGCAGTGAGCCAAGATGGCACTACTGCACTCCAGCCTGGTGACAGAGCAAGACTCTGTCTCAAAAAAATAAATAAATAAATAAGGCTGATTCACATCTTGGCAGGGAGATCCTGAAAGAAATAGGCTAGGGGTAAGGAGCTTCATGTGCCCAGGCCCTGGGTGGTAGAAACCTAGGCCATCTGTGCTATGGGATCCATCCTCTTTCACTTTCACAACTTCCCTCCCACAGGACTGGGACTCCCTCTCACATCCTGGGAAGCTAGGATTCCTTGGTTTTCAGAGTAATCATGGAAGCCCCGGAATGAGGCACTGTGGGAGGCCACTGGGAAATCCAAAGAAGAAGAGGTTTGAAGATCTATCCTAGACCCTTCCCTCCAATCTGCCCCTCCAAACCTCTCTTTTAAGAGATTGAGAAGGATTCCAGCCGGCTTCCACTTTCTGTGACAAAACGCCTGCCTCGGTGCACAGACTCCATTTCTCTGCGGTTTGTGCATCCCATAAAAAAGTAAAATAAAAAATAAAAACTCCAGCCCAGAAAGTCCTGTACTCAGTGATTCTCACACTTAGAATGAACCCAGGAGCACTATAAACATGCAGCTCACCCTGCACAGCCTCCCTCCCTTCCAGCAGTCAAGCATACTGGCAAATGACTTTACCTTCCTGTTCTTCAGTCTCCTCGCCTGTAAAATGGGGCTAGTGACAGGAGCCTACTTACAGGTTTTTCCCCAAGGGTTAAAGGAATGAATGAATATGGTAAAGCACTTAACACATGGGAAGTGCTTAATAAATATTAGTTATCATGATTTTATTTATTTATTGGGTGTTCTGGATGATTCTGTTGCAGGTGGTCTGCTCTAGAGTGACCAGTAGGGTAGCCTCAGCCGTGTTTTCTGTAGGGTCACTTTCTCTGTATATCCTGTATGTGTTCCTGTACAGTGTGCCTACTCAGTTCCATGCTTTACTTCTAGGAATAGTGATGCTCAGGCTGGAAACCGTGAATTCGCTTAAAACAGAATACTCATTCCAGTGCTTTCCTCTCAGTCACAGTGATGAACAGACTGAATGAAGGCTGAAGTCACTGGAAATAGGTCGGGAGACTGCCCAGGAAGCTGTTAACAAAACTATGGGCCAGGCATCATGGCTGACACTGTAATCCCAGCATATTAGGACACCGACGCAGGAGGATCACTTGAGCCCAGGAGTTTGAGACCAGCTCTGGCAACATAGCAAGATCCCCGTCTTAATAACAAAAAAAATTTTTTTAGCTGTGCCTGGTGGCAAACACCTGTAATCCTAGCACTTTGGGAGGCCGAGGCAGGTGGATTGCTTGAGTCCAGGAGTTCAAAACGAGCCTGGGCAATATAGTGAGACCTTGTCTCTATAAAAAAAACTTAGAAATTAGCCAGGCATGTTGGCATGTACCTATAGTCCCAGCTACAGAGGTAGCAGTAGGTGGGACAGAGGCAGGAGGATTGCCTGGGCCTGGAAGGTTCAGGCTGCAGTGAGCCGTGATCACACCAGCCACTGTGCTATAGTCTGTATGATGGAGACCGTGTCTCAAAAAAAAAAAAAAAAAAAAAAAAAATCACTGAATTAGCATTTGGTATATGTCAGGTTTTATGGCTTTTATTGTTTGTGAAGTTAAATATCTTTTTATACCTTTGTCAAACATTTGTGTTTCTTTTGTAGATGCTTTCTCTCTCTCTCGGGTATTTTTTTTTTTTTTTAAATGTAGTCTTGCTCTGTCACCCAGGCTGGAGTGCAGTGGTGCGATCTCAGCTCCCTGTGACCTCCACCTCCCGGGTTCAAGCGATTCTCCTGCCTCAGCCTCCTGAGTAGCTAGGATTACAGGCATAAGCCACCACGCCCAGCTAAATTTTTTTTTTTTTTTTTTTTTTTTTGTATTTTTAGTAGAAACGGGGTTTCACCGCCACATTGGCCAGGCTGGTCTCAAACTCCTGACCTCAAGTGATCCCCCCACCTCGGCCTCCCAAAATGCTGGGATTACAGGCGTGAGCCATGGCGCCTGGCCAGAATGCCTTCTGATGTCCTTTGCCTATATTTCTATTGATGTGTTTCTTTTTATTACTAGTCTACAACAACTTTTTATTTTTTTATTTTTAGAGACAGGGTCTCGCTATGTTGCCCAGGCTGGTCTTGAACTCCTGGCCTCAAACAATTCTCCTGCCTTGGCCTCCCAGAATGCTGGGATTACAGGCATGAGCCACTGTAGGCTAGCCATAGCTCTTTATTTTTAATTTCAGTTTTCATTTGGTATTACTTTTATTTATAGTACTTTTTCAGTATCACAAATGTTGATGTCTTTATGGGACTAAATCCATTCAACTTTTTCATTATGAATTTTTGCATTATGATTTTTATTTTATTATAGTATATTGTAATTTTTTGTTTTATTGTTGTTGTTAATTTCTTACTGTGCCTAACATAAATTAAACTTTATCATAGGTATGTATGCATAGGAAATATCACAGTACATATGGAGTTCAGTTATATTCATGGTTTCAAGCATCCACTGGAGGTCTTGGACCGTATCCCCCAAGGATAAGGGGGCACTATTGTACATGAATTTTACAGATGAGGACAGTGTGAGAACATCAAATAACATTTTTCCTGCCTCTGTCACTTTTCATGTGAATACATTCTCTCACACTTGGCTACAAACTCCTTTTTGGCATGGATGATAAATCTATATTCTTTTACTACTGAGACCCTAGGTACACAGTTAAACACTAGATGATTGACTGTTACAGTGATTGTATATTTATCGACCAGTTAGCCTTAATTAATGCAATGTGGTATTAATGAATAAAAACCAGGTCAATCTGGCGCGGTGGCTCATGCCTATAATCCCAGCACTTTGGGAGGCCAAGGTTTGCAGATCACTTGCAGTCAGGAGTTCTAGACCAGCCTGGCCAACATGGCGAAACCCTGTCTCTACTAAAAATACAAAAAACTTAGCCAGGCATAGTGGCACACACCTGTAATCCAGCTATATGGGAGGCTGAGGCAGGAGAACTGCTTGAACCTGGGAGGTGGAGGCTGCAGTGAGCCGAGATCGCGCTCAAGCCTAGGTGACAGAGCGAGACTCTGCCTCAAAAAATAAAAATGAAGACAAAACACCAAGTCAACTATGTGGCCATTTGACTGTATATAAATTTCTGTATATGCTCTACAGCATCAAGAAAAGTCTGTGCTAAAATTGCGTATTAATAATTGGGAAAATTTATTGAAATTTTTTTCTCCATTTGCTTCAATGATAACATGGGACCATGGATTTTTTTTTTTTTTTTTTTTTTTTTTTTTTTAAGAGATGTGGAGGGCCGGGCGCGGTGGCTCACGCTTGTAATCCCAGCACTTTGGGAGGCCGAGGCGGGCGGATCACGAGGTCAGGAGATCGAGACCACGGTGAAACCCTGTCTCTGCTAAAAATACAAAAAAAATTAGCCGGGCGTGGTGGCGGGCGCCTGTAGTCCCAGCTACTCGGAGAGGCTGAGGCAGGAGAATGGCGTGAACCCGGGAGGCGGAGCTTGCAGTGAGCCGAGATCGCGCCACTGCACTCCAGCCTGGGTGACAGAGCGAGTCTCCGTCTCAAAAAAATAAAAATAAAATAAAAGAGATGTGGTATCGCTGTCACTCAGGCTGGAGTGCAGTGGCAAACATGGCTCACTGCAGCCTTGACCTCTTGGTCTCGAGCAATCCTCCTGCCTCAGTCCCCCAAGTAACTTGGACTATAGGCACACACCACCACACCCAGCTAATGTTTGTTTGTTTTTCATAGAGACAGAGTTTTGCTGTGTTGCCCAGGCTGATCTCCAACTCCTGAGCTTATGCAGTCCACTCACCTCGGCCTCCCAAAGTGCCAGGATTACAGGCGTGAGCCACCTTGCCTGGCCAAGATGAGGTATGATTACATCATTATTGTGAGGTACTGTTGGGCCCTCTTTCTATTTTGTTATTTTGTATGTGATCATCATTGTTGCTCATCATTCCTATTCTTGGTATAGCTCCTACTTTTTCTGCGTTCCTTTGGCCTATTCACAGTTTACTACATCCACCCTTCTCTACTTTTATAGTTAGAGAAATGTCATAGCCAGTCCTACACTTAATAGAAAAAATAATACCCAGATATTTACCCTCCATCAAATTAAAATTAATAAAGATTAAACATATCCTTTTTTATTTTATTTATTTTTGAGGAGACAGTCTCACTGTCACCCAGGCTGGAGTGCAGTGGCACAGTCACAACTCACTACAGCCTCTACCTACCCATGCTCAGGTGATCCTCTCATCTCAGCCTCCTAAGTAGCTGGAACCACAGGCATGCACCACCATGCTCGGCTAATGTTTGTGTTTTATTTTCTGTAGAAATGGGGTTTTGCCATGTTGTCCAGGCTGGTCTCGAACTCCTGGGCTCAAGCAATCAGCCCACCTCAGCCTCCCAAAGTGCTGAGATTACTGGCATGACCTAACATGCCCAGCCAAACATATCCTTTTTGTGATTTATTTGTGAATTACAATGGTCTTTAATTTCTTTCTTTCTTTTTTTTTTTTTCGTGAGACTTTCTTTTCACTCTTGTTGCCCAGGCTGGAGTGCAATAGCATGATCTCGGCTCACCGCATCCTCCGCCTCCCAGGTTCAAGTGATTCTCCTGCCTCAGCCTCCCGAGTAGCTGGGATTACAGGCATGCACCACCACACACAGCTAATTTTGTATATTTAGTAGAGATGGGGTTTCTCCATATCGGTCAGGCTGGTCTCAAACTCCAGACCTCAGGTGACCTGCCCACCTTGGCCTCCCAAAATGCTGGGATTACAGGTGTGAGCCACCGTGCCCAACCTAATTTCTTTTTTAATAGCTTTTTAAATCTTGTCAGTCTGCATTTTCCCCAGAACTCCCTTCTGTGATCATACATCTTCTTCCTAAAGCACATCCTTTAAAAATTTTGGCTGGGCATGGTGGCTTATGCCTGTAATCCCGACACTTTGGGAGGCCAAGTAGGGCAGACCACTTGAGGTCAGGAGTTTGAGATCAGCCTGGCCAACATGAGGAAACCCTGTCTCTACTAAAAATACAAAAATTAGCCTGGCATGGTGGTGCCTGTCTGTAATCCCAGCACTTTGGGAGGCCAAGGCAGGCGGATCACCTGAGGTCAGGAGTTTGAGACCAGCCTAACATGGAGAAACCTTGTCTCTACTAAAAATAGAAAAATTAGCCAGGCGTGGTGGCACACGCCTGTAATCCCAGCTACTCAGGAGGCTGAGGCAGGAGAATCACTTTAACCCAGGAGGCAGAGGTTGCAGTGAGCCAAGCTCATGCCACTGCACTCCAGCCTGGGCAACAGAACGAGACTCTCTCAAAAAAAAAAAACCACCTGGGTGCGGTGGGTCACACCTATAATCCCAGCATTTCCTGAAGGTCAGGAGTTCAAGACCAGCCTGGCCAACATGGTGAAACCCCGTCTCTACTTAAAATATAAAAAATGAGCCAGGCGTGGTGGTGGGCACCTGTAATCCTAGCTACTTGGGAGGCTGAGGCAGGAGAATCGCTTGAACCCAGGAGGCAAAGATTCCAGTGAGCCAAGATCGCGCCATTGCACTCCAGCCTGGGCAGTAAGAGTGAAACTTCGTCTCAAAAAAAAAAAAAAAATAGTTATAGATTTACAGAAGAATTGTGAGGATAGTACAGAGTGCCCATTTACCCCGCACTCAGTTTTTCCTATTATTAACATCTTATATTAAAGCCCATACTTTATTCTGATTTCCTTAGTTTTTACCTAAGGTCCTTTTTCTGTCCCAGGAGCCCAAACAGTGTACCACATTACATTTAGTCATCATGTCTCCTTAGGCTCCTCTTGGCTGTAACAGATTCTCAGTCTTTTTTTGTTTTTGATGATCTTGACAGTTTTGAGGCATACTGGTCAAGTATATTTTAAGATGCCACTCTAGGCCGGGTGCGGTGGCTCACGCCTGTAATCCCTGCACTTTGGGAGGCCAAGGTGGGTGGATCACTTAAGGCTGGGAGTTCGAGACCAGCCTGGCCAACATGGTGAAACCCCATCTCCACTAAAAATACAAAAATTAGCCGGGCGTGGTGGCATGCGCCTGTAGTCCCAGCTACTCAGGAGGCTGAGGCATGAGAATTGCTTGTACTCGGAAGGTGGAGCCAAGATTACACCACTGCACTCCAGCCTGAGTGACAGAGTGAGACTCTGTCTAAAAAAAAAAAAAAAAAAAGATCCCACTCTAGTGGAGTTTGTCTTAAGTCTCATGATTAGACTGGGATTAGGGGTTTTGAGGAGGAAGACCATAAAGGTAAGCACCATTTTCATCACAGTATACCTGAAACTGCCATTGCAAAATTATAACTGAGACAGAAAGAGAGCTGATCTAACCAACTCCATCTTGCTTCTAACCTCCAAACGGTTCTTTTTCATTCCTGGGCTTAGGCTCAACTAACTTTAGGAGGAACTTAGTTTATAGGTTGAAACAAAGATGATAACAGCCCTTTCCCAAAACAAACCTCCTTCTTGCCTGGGGACTAGACTCCCTTTGTAGGACTAACAAAGGAGCCACAAGGTTAGAAATTATAGTTTAGGAGTCATGCAGCTGGAGGGTACAAGATTCTGACCCTCCCTAAACTGCTCTTAAGATCAGTGCTTGAGATGCTTCACAGACCCTGCACTTGATGGATCAGCTGGCACCACCACCCAGATTGATAAACTGGCTCATCTGATCTTGTGGCCCCCACCCAGGAACTGACTCAGTGCAAGAGGCTTTAATTCCCTATGATTTCATCTCTGACCTAACCAATCAACACTCGACACACTGTCCTTCTCCCACCCACCATATTATCCTTAAAAACTCTGATCCCCGAATGCCCCGGGAGACAGATTTGAGTAATAATAAAACTCTGGTCTCTGGCTCTATGTGAATTACTCTTTCTCTATTACAATTCACCTGTCTTTATAAATTGGCTCTGTCTAGGAAATGGGCAAGGTGAACCCACTGGGCAGTTACATACCGGAGGTACATGCTATTAACATGACTTCACTTTTTATGTTGACCTTGATCATCAGGCTGAAGTAGTCTGTCAGTCCTCTCCATTGTAAAGTTACTCATCCCTTCCTTTTCCTTATTGTAACCTTTTGAAGGAAGTCGTTACGTGTAGCTCACATTTAATGAAGGAACCGGGAGTTATGCTCCACCTGCATGAGGACAGAGTACCTACATAAATTATTTGAAATTCTGCATGGGAGATTTGTCAGTTCTACCTCATTTATTTAATTATTCATTTTTAACTGTATGGACTCAAGTGTTACTAGTTTTTTTAAAAAAAGCTTTTGGTTTCTCCTATTTTGTTTCTTATTCCATTGGCTTTTGCTTTAATCTTTTATTTCTTTAGGCGTTTTGTTATATAGAGACAGGGCCTCACAGTGTTGCCCAGGCTGCTCTCAAGTGATCCACGCAAGTCTCAACTCCCGACCTCAAGTGATCCTCCTTCCCAGCCCTCCCAAAGTGCTGTGATTACAGGTGTAAGCGCCCGGCCCTTAGTTTTTGTTTTTTTAGGATCATTCTGTTTTCTTTAATTTTTGGAGTTGAATCTTTACCTCACTGGTTTTCATTTTTTTTTTTTTTTTTTTGGAGACAGAGTCTCTCTGTGTCGCCCAGGCTGGAGTGCAGTGGCGCGATCTTGGCTTACTGCAACCTCCGCCCCCCCAAGTTCAAATTTTTGTATTTTTAGTAGGGAAAAGGTTTCACTGTCTTGGCCAGGCTGGTCTTGAACTCCTGACCTCAGGTGATCCTCCCGCCTCTGCCTCCCACAGTGCTGGGATTACAGGCGTGACCACCGTGCCCGGCCCCATTCTTTCCTCTTTGATAACTGCAATACTTTCCCACTCCACCCTTCATCCTCTCCAGCACATTGAAATCACCTTTGCAAAGATTATGACAATGAGAGAAGTCTAGCATGGCTGACCCCATCTTGCTTCTAGCCTCAGGGGCTGGCTGTCCTCACTCATTCCTGGGCATAGGCCAAACTAACCTTGGGAGGAATTTAATTTCTAGTTTAACTTTAAGGCAAGGATGATAATAGTTCCTCTCTAAAATGGATCCCCTCCTTGTTCAGGAACTGAAACAGCCTTTGTAAGACTAATGAAAACCCACAATATTAGGATTATGAGAGGGCCTGGGCCGGGCGCGGTGGCTCACGCTTGTAATCCCAGCACTTTGGGAGGCCGAGGCGGGCGGATCACGAGGTCAGGAGATCGAGACCACGGTGAAACTCCGTCTCTACTAAAAATACAAAAAAATTAGCCGGGCGTGGTGGCGGGCGCCTGTAGTCCCAGCTACTCGGAGAGGCTGAGGCAGGAGAATGGCGTGAACCCGGGAGGCGGAGCTTGCAGTGAGCCGAGATCGCGCCACTGCACTCCAACCTGGGTGACAGAGCGAGACTCCGTCTCAAAAAAAAAAAAAAAAAAGAGAAAAGAGAGGGCCTGACTTCTGCCAAAATGTAGGCGTAGTTTTTGTAATCCCTTACTGCTCAGAAGGTATGTGGTCATAGGTTACAAGATTTGTGACTTCCTCAGTTTCTCTTATAGATAAGATCACTATTGTAAAACCTAAGATTCATCTTTTGAATTGTTTTTCAAACTTTTGCATTCTGGCAACTGACATACCCTACCGGGGCCCATGACTCCTGACTCAACCAGTCCTGTGGTCCCCACCCAGAGGTGGTCTTAGTGCACAAGGACCATTTTCCACACCCCTGAGGTTTCATCTTCAACCATTCCCTAGCCCCCTGCCCACCGAATTATCTATAAAAACTGGCCTCTGAGCTCTCAGAGAGGCAGATTTTAGTAATCTTAAACTCCTGTCTTTCTGCTTGGCTGGCCTTGCATTAATTAAACTATTTTGTTACTACCACAACACTGTCTCAGTGAATTGGTTTCCCTGTGCAACAGGCAAGAAGAACCTGTTGGATGATTACAACATTGCTGGATTGATAGCAGCCTCGTCTGCCAGGCTCAAACTCCAGGTATGCTCTTAAAGCTGCCCTTTCTCTTGGGATATCAGGCTTATCCACCCTTCCTGACCTTCTTTGAATCTTGAAAAGATTAAAGGATTGCCTGTGAAGTTTTGTGTCTGTTACTTTGCTTTTTTTTTTTAGATGGAGTTTCGCTTTTGTTACCCAGGTTGGAATGCAGTGGCGCAATCTCGGCTTACTGCAACCTCTGCCTCCTGGGTTCAAGCGATTCTCCTGCCTCAGCCTCCCAAGTAGCTAGGATTACAGGCGCATGCCACCACACTTGGCCAATTTTTGTGTTTTTAGTAGAGATGGGGTTTTACCATGTTGGCCAGGCTAGTCTCGAACTGCTGACCTCAGGTGATCCGCCCGCCTCAGCCTCCCAAAGTGTTGGGATTACAAGTGTGAGCCACCCGGCGTGTCTGTTACTTTGCATTATAAATATCCCACTCTTTAAATTTCCATAAAGTTTGTTTTGCCATAGAAAGACAATGTTACTTTTTATTCATCATCTAAGTCTTGGCAAAAATCCCACCAGTCCTCCCAGAGACCACACATTGACTGCTGATTTGGCCTCTCTGCCTTATTCATGCTTATCATGACTCTTCTTTTTTTTTTAAGATGGAATCTAGCTCTGTCGCCCAGGCTGGAGTGCAGTAGCACGATCTCAGCTCGCTGCAACCTCTGCCTCCCGGGTTCAAGCAATTCTCCTGCCTCAGCCTCCCAAGTAGCTGAGATTACAGGCACCTGCCACCATGCTCAGCTAATTTTTGTATTTTTTAGTAGAGACAGGTTTCGCCATGTTGGCCAGGCTGGTCTCAAACTCCTGACGTCAGATGATCTGCCTGCCTCGGCCTCCCAAACTGCTGGGATTACAGGCGTGAGTCACTGCACCCAGCCCATTTTCTATTTTTAGAAGAATCAGGCTTTCCAGATTTTGGTCAGTTCCTAGTTCCAAGAACTGATCAAAGTTAGACACCAGATGGAGCTCAATCTTATCTTAACTCCATCCCCAGCTTGTTCTTTAAAAGACAAACTGGAAAGGCCTTTTTTCTCCTTTATGCTAGTTTCCAAAGCACATTTCCTATAAATAATCACATTTAGAAAGGGAAAGGGCAAAGGGGAAAACTATTAAGCTTATCTATCCACATGGTTCAGCAAAACTGTCCACTCAGCAAGGCAAGACTTAGAACCCATCTGTGTAGCCAGTGAGAACTCTACACCCATTCCCAGCCTTGTCCTGCTGCCAAACCATACCACAGTGTGTCAGGGAATAAAAGCTACTTTTCCTTGCTTGGTCCTAAATGGATTCACTCATTTGTGTGGGATTTTTTTAAGTCAGTAAAGGAAAAATTCAGAACTCCAAAAAAGTCTCTATGTAGTTTACATAAGATGATATTGGTGATAATTAGATACTAATCACATTAATTTCTCAGACTCACTGCTCTTGAGGACTTCTTTTCTTGAAATATATGAAAATTCAGAACTGTGAAGGAAAAGAGGGATCTAATGATAAAGAGACCTGATTCCCTCATTGATACCTGAGATAATGGATGGTGTCACTAACAAATCAACTTTTCATTGATCAACTAAGCACTGAGAGCCACACCTCTTCTATTCTCTAAAAATAATTACAAAGATGAGCATGCAGAATGTGTTATGACAAAGAGCAATATATAATTTTAAACAACCAGATGGGGCAGGGCATGGTGGCTCACATCTACAATCCCAGCACTTTGGGAAGCCAAGGCAGGAGGATCATTTGAGGTCAGGAGTTTGAGACCAGCCTGACGAACATGGTGAAACCCCGTCTCTACTAAAAATAGTGAAAATTAGCTGGGCATGGTAGCTTGCACCTGTAATCTCAGTTACTCGGGAGGCTGAGGCAGGAGAATCACTTGAACCTGAGAGGCAGAGGTTGCAGTGAGCTGAGTTCACGCTACTGCACTCCAGCCTGGGCAACAGAGTGAGACTCTGTCTCAAAAAAAAAAAAAAAGAACCAGATACTGCTTTCAGGATTTAATGCCCTGACAAGGATCCTGAAAGATGATGCAATCCTACTACCGGGATGGCTCCCAGAATCATGGAAAAAACAGTGGCCCACACTAAGTGAGGTAGAAATACCAAAATTGTAGCAAAAGGTAGATCAATGAAAAGGCTCGGAAAAGTGAGGATACTATAGACTATATACTGCAAATAGTTGGAAAATCCACAAGAGGACCCAGAAAATATATTACTTACCAAAGCAATAAGAAACGTTCTAGTGAGAATGTCAGCAACACCGCTAAGTTCAGTAGTGGCTCTTCTCTGAGAGCCGGGACTTGCAGTAGGAGATGCCGTGATAAAACTGGTCTCTAATTGCAGTTGCGATGATAGCCACTATCCCCCAAAGGCCAGTCAAGGCCACTTAACCCTCAGATGCCAGCAAGACACAATCATCATAACAAGTGGCAAGTCAGCTTCACAGAGGGACCTGACTACTAGAGGGTTATTAAATGACTAAGGAAAAATATCTGGGCAGCCAACAAGGGTACTATTCAATCTGTACATCAGAGAAATCAAGGCTAGATGGTTAGGCTGGAAGCAGTAGTCTCATGCTCCCTTGCCCAGTTTCCAGACATACGCCAGTTTCCAGATCTGAAACTCAGTGACTAAAGGAGAGGCCAGATCCCCAGGAGAAGGACCTGGCAATGCTATGGCAGTACATAGTAATGGTTCCCTATTCCTTCCCACAAAGGAACCTACAGTCATTTACTTCAGGTAATATACACTGGGAAAAGAGAAATACCCAAACATCATAGACTCTTGGACACAAGGTCCCAGTTGACAATATATGTAGACTCAGCATCATCTGCCACTCCTCTTAGATGGAGGACATATGGGGTCAAGTAATAAAAGGAGTCCTAAGATCTAGCTCACAGTGGGCCCACTGGGTCCATAACCCATCTAGTGATCATTTTCTCAGCTTCCAAATGTATACTTGGAATGGAGATTCTTGGCAGCTGGCACAACCCTAATATTGATTCTACTCCTCTGGGGTGAAATTAGAGTGGAGAAGGGCTAATGAAGCCCTCTGAAACTGCCCCCACCATCTTCCTGATCAAGACCAAATCAAATCCAATATTACATCCCAGGGGGAATGGCAGAAGCTAGTGGCACCCTTAAAGACCTAAAGGATAGAGTTAGTCTTCATCATATCTCCATTTAATTCACCACTCTGGTGCCTGCAAAAATCAGATGGATCCGAGAAGATCGCAGTGAACTGCTGCAGACTCAACCAAGTGGTGGCACTAATTGCAGTTGCTGTGCCAGGTGTGGTGTTTTTATTAGAAACTGATTAACACAACCTTAGATACGAGATATGCAGCCACTGATCTGGAGAAGTAAGTATTCTCTTCCATCCCTATCAGAAAAGATCAGAAACAGTTTTCTTGGGCCGGGCGCAGTGGTTCACGCCTGTAATCCCAGCACTTTGGGAGGCCAAGGTGGGTGAATCACTTGAGGTCAGGAGTTCAAGACCAGCCTGGGCAACATGGTTAAACCCCATCTCTACTAAAAATACAAACATTAGCTGAGCATAGTGGTGCATACCTGTGTCCCAGCTACTCAGGAGGCTGAGGCAGGAGAATCACTTGAACCTGGGAGGCGGAGGTTGCAGTGAGTTGAGATCATGCTTCTGCACTCCAGCCTGGGTGACAGAGTGAGACTTCGTCTTAAAAAAAAAAGTTTTCTTTGAGCAGGGTGCAGTGGCACACACCTGTTTTCCTAGCTACTCAGGAGCCAGAGGCAGAGGATCACTTGAAGCCAGGAGTTTAAGGCTGTAGAAGGGTATGATGGCATATGTGAATTAGCCACTGCACACCAGCCTGAACAACATAGTATAGTAAGACCTCCATCTCAAAAAAAAAAAAAAAAAAAGGTAATTACTGACAGGTGGTAGAGGTAGGGAGTGTTTAGATAATGGAAAAGCCTAGCCTAGTAACACAGCCTAGTAGATGGTCTTAAAGTTTTCAGCCCCAATTAAACCTGAATAGATTAAAATATCCAATCATTTCTTGCATATCAGAGACACACTCAGTACAAAAGGACATAATCCTTTTTCAGCCAAAGACAGACAAATGAATTAGGCATAAGAATAAAATCTAGGTGAGGCACAGTGGCTCATGCCTGTAATATCAGTGCTTTGGGAGGCGAAGGCAGGCAGATCACTTGAGGCCAGGAGTTCAAGACTAGCCTGGCCAACATGGCGAAACCCTACCTCTGCTAAAAATACAAAAATTAGCCAGGCATGATGGCATATGCCTGTAGTCCCAGCTACTCAGGAGGCTAAGGTGGGAGAATCACTTGAACCCAGGAGGCGGTGGTTGCAGTAAGCGAAGATTGCACCACTGCACTCCAGCGTGGGCGACAGAGTGAGACTCCATCTCAAATAAATAAATAAATAAATAAAAGAATAAAATCTGGGCCAAGTACAGTGGCTCCTGTAATCTCAGCACTTTGGGAAGCCAAGGCGGGCGGATCATTGGAGGCCAGGAGTTCAAGATCAGCCTGTCCAACATGGCAAAACCCTGTCTCTATTAAAAATACAAAAATTAGCCAGGCCATAGTGGCTCATGCCTGTAATCCCAGCTACTCCAGAGGCTGACACATGAGAATCACTTGAACAAGGAGGCAGAGGTTGCAATGAGCCATGATCACACCACTGCACTCCAGCCTGGGTGACAGAGCAAGACCCTGTCTCATAACAAACAAAAGAAAAAAGAAAAAATTAAAAAAGCAGCCAGGCACTGTGACTCCCACCTGTAATTCCAGCACTTTGGGAGGCTGAGTGGGGCGTACCACAAGGTCAGGAGATGGAAACCATCCTGGCCAACATGGTGAAACCCCATCTCTACTAAAATACAAAAAATTAGCCAGGCGTGGTGGTTCATGCCTGTAGTCCCAGCTACTCGGGAGGCTGAGGCAGGGAAATCGCTTGAACCCGGGAGGCGGAGGTTGGAGTGAGCCAACATCATGCCACTGCACTCCAGCCTGGTGATAGAGCGAGACTTCATCCCCCAAAAAAAGAAAAGAAAAAGAAAAAAAGCTAGCCTGCTGTGCTACCCAGAGAGGGGTCCATACAGTGTTGTTCTGGATTCCTGTTGTAACTTAAAGGGAAACTTTCACAATGTCCAGAACCCTTGATGTCCTCAAATTTCTTGCAGCAGGAACTCACTTAGGTGACACTAACCTTGATTTCCAAATGGAACTATAGTACATCTAAAAATGAAGGTGATGGCATCGATATCATAATCTTTTTTTTTCTAACAAGATCCAAAGTCCACAAATATATCATAAATCTGAAGAGGACCTGGGAGAAGCTTCTGCTGGCAGCTCATGCCATTGTTGCCATTGAAAACCCTGCTGATGTGGCATATCCTGCAGGAATACTGGCTAGTGGGCTGTGCTGAAGTTTGCTGCTGCCACTGGAGCCACATGTATTGCTTGTCACTTCACTTGGGGAACCTATGCTAACCAGATCCAATCATCTGCCACCCACATCTTCTGGTGGTTACTGATTCTAGGGCTAACTATCAGCCTCTCTCAGGGGCTTCTTATGGTAACCTACCTACCAATGCTGTATGTAACAGATTCTCCTCTGAGCTATGTGGATATTGTCATCCCATGCAACAACAAGGAAGCTCAATCACTGAGTCTAATGTAGTGGATGCTGGCCCAGGAAGCTCTGTGCATGTGTTGCCCCATCTCCCATGATCATGCCTGATCTCTACTTCTATAGAGATCCTGAAGAGACTGAAAAGGAAGAGTAGGCTGCAGCTGAAAAAGGAGGAATTTCAAAGTGAATGGACTGCTCTAGTGCAAGTTTACTGCTACCCAATCTGAGGTTGCAGACTGGTTTAAAGGCATGCAGGTGCCCTCTGTGCCTATTCAGCAGTTCCCTACTGAAGATTGGAGCACTCAGCCTACCATGAATGACTGGTCTGCAACTCCCACTGCTCAGACCACTGAATGGGTAAGAATAACCACTGAGTGGCCTTAAGCTGTTCTTCCACAAGCTCTTAAACAAGATGGAAATAACGCTGATGGAAATAAACAACAGTTTCCAAGAAAAAACGAACAGCTGAAGTGAGTGGCAATGTTTAAATAACATCTGGTAGACTTTAACATGAATGTTATTAAGCAGGAAATTATGATCTTTTAAGTTGGAACATGTAATGTTAATCCTTTTGCACCAAAATATCTCTTTAAGTCTAAATTATCCACTTTTTTTTTTTTAATTCTTCATAGAGATAGAGGTCGCTTTGTTGCCCAGGCTGTTCTTGGCTTCCTAACTTCAAGCAATCCTCCTGCCTCAGCCTCCCAGAGTGCTGGGATTACAGGCATGTGCCACCGTGCCTGGTGTACCCAGTTTCTGTTATCAACAGAATGCCGTGGTGTATGGTTGCTAAAGAAGGGTCCCAAGATCAGGACCTACATTAAGGTGGATTTTGAAATATTTAACATTCTGATTTTGTTTTATTTTTAATTTATCTTTGGGGGAAGGATGGGAGGGGGGTGAGGGTTGAAGAAGTAAACATTGTACCTATTGGATACAATGTTTAATATTTGTGTAATGGGCACACTGGAAGCCCAAACCTCACTATTACACAATACATTCATGTAACAAGCCTGCACATGCACCTCCTGAATCTATTTTTAAAAATTTAATTCTCAAGCACAGACTCCCTTTTTTTGGTAAGACGGCGGGGTACGACTTAACTACTCACATCACGCACCTTTTGGATCAGCATCTAGTCTTTCCGCTCCTTGAGTTTCTCTCTCTGTAAAGGAGATATATAATGAAAAGGAATTATTACAAGGTAAATTGGACGTTCTTAGTGATACCAACATGGTAGACTTTGCTCTGGGTGTATACAAAAACCTTTATTCTGATGATATTCCTCATGCTTTGAGAGAGAATAGAACCACAGTTGTTGCACAACTGAAACAGCTTCAGGCAGAAACAGAACTAATTGTGAGAATGTTTGAAGATCCAGAAACGACAAGGCAAATGCAGTCAGCCAGGGATGCTAGGATGCTCTTTGACTACCTGGCGGACAAGCATGGTTTTAGGCAGGAGTATTTAGATACACTCTACATATATGCAAAATTCCAATATGAATGTGGGAATTACTCAGGAGAAGCAGAATATCTTTATTTTCTCAGAGTGTTGGTTCCAGCAACAGATAGAAATGCTGTAAGTTCATGCTGGGGAAAGCTGGCCTCTGAAATCTTACAGCAGAATTGGGATGCAGACATGGAAGACCTTACATGGTTAAAAGAGACCATAGATAATAATTCTGTGAGTTCTCCACTCCAGTCTCTTCAGCAGAGAGCATGGCTTGTTCACTGGTCTCTGTTTTCTTTAATCATCCCAAAGGTTGTAATAATATTATTGATCTCTTCCTTTACCAGCCACAGTATCTTAATGCAATTCAGACAATGTGTCCACACATTCTTCACTATTTGACTACAGCAGTCATAACAAACAAGGATGTTCAAAAACGTTGGCAGGTGCTAAAAGATCCAGGTAAAGTTACTCAACAGGAGTCTTACACATATAAAGACCCAATTACAGAATTTGTTGAATGCTTATATGTTAACTTTGACTTTGATGGGGCTAAGAAAAAGCTGAGAGAATGTGAATCAGTGCTTGTGAATGACTTCTTCTTGGTGGCTTGTCTTAAGGATTTCATTGACAATGCCCATCTCTTCATATTTGAGACTTTCTGTCACATCCACCAGTAAATCGGCATTAACAGGTTGGCAGACAAATTGAACATGACTCCAGATGAAACTGAAAGGTGGATTGTAAATTTGATTAGAAATGCAAGACTGGATGCCAAGATTGATTCTAAATTAGGTCATGTGGTTATGGTAACAGTGCACTCTCACCCTATCAGCAAGTGATTGAAAAGACCAAAAGCCTTTCTTTTAGAAGCTAGATGTTGGCCATGACTATTGAGAAGAAACTTAATGAGAATAGCAGGTCAGAGGCTCCTAACTGGGCAACTCAAGATTCTGGCTTCTACTGAAGAAACATAAGGAAAAGATTTTTAAAAAATTCTAAAAGAAAGATGAAATAATAAAACTATTCTATAAAGGGTGACTTACATTTTGGAAACAACATATTGAGTATAAATTGTGAAGAATTGGAATAAAATTGACTATGATTCAAAAAAATTTAATTCACAAAAAAATTTTAATCCTTTTGAGCTAATTGTAGATTCACATACAGTTGTAAGAAGTTACAAAGAGGCTAGGTGCAGTAGCTGACGCCTGTGATCCCAGCACTTTGGGAGGCCGAGGCAGGCAGATCTCTTGAGGCCAGGAGTTTGAGACTAGCCTGGCCAACATGGCAAAACCCCATCTCTACAAAAAATTAGCAGAGCATGGTGGCACACGCCTGTAATTACAGCTACTTGGGAGGCTGAGGCATGAGAATCACTTGATAGAGTGAGACTACGTCTCAAAAAAACTAAAAAGAAACACACACACACACACACACGGCCAGGTGCGGTGGCTCACGCCTATAATCCTAGCACTTTGGGAGGCCGAGGTGGGCAAATCATTTGAGACCAAGCGTTCAAGATCAGCCTGGGCAACATGGCAAAACCCTGTCTCCTCTAAAAATATAAAAATTAGCCAGGTGTAATGGCACATATCTGTAGTCCCAGCTACTCAGGAGGCTGAAGCAGGAGAATCACTTGAACCCGAGAGGCAGAGGTTGCAGTGAGCCGAGATCATGCCACTGCACTGTGGCCTGGGTGACAGAGTGAGACTCCGTCAAAAAAAAATTAAACACACACATACACAAATCTAATGTATCAGATATCCTTAAATGCTTCTAACACTGAAAATGAGACGAATATCACAAATTAGAATGGTTATCACATTATACATAAGTGGGTTATAAAAACTGATTTTATTATACACGTATACTTTTTAATTTACATTTGGATTCAAACTTTTCTTATTATACACTCCTGGCATATTTAACATTCAGATAGTTCTCTTTCTAGCACTATGATAATCTCATCAGATCCCAACAGTTGGGGAGGAGGACTTGATTTCAGACTATCCAGTTTGCAAATCCATATCACATATGCCTTTACAAATTATTTTGAATAGGTAATATGCATTACACAAACACTATACAGTGAAGTCTCTTTCAACCTCTCTCAGTTAATTATATCTTCCCGAAACTATTCTATGCAAACACAAAGACATATGTACTATATGTTTTTGTTTTGAGACAGAGTCTCACTCTGTCACCTAGGCTGGAGTGCAGCGGTGTGATCTCGGCTCACTGCAACCTCTGCCTCCTGAGTTCAAGCAATTCTCCTGCCTCAGCCTCCCAAGTAGCTGAGATTACAGGCATGTGCCACCATGCCTGGCTAAATTTTGTATTTTTAGTAGAGATGAGGTTTTGCCACGTTGGCCAGACTGGTCTCAAACCCCTGACCTCAGGTGATAGGCCCACCTTGGCCTCCCAAAGTGCTAGGATTACAGTCATGGGCCATCATTACCAGCCTACTATATATACTTTTTTAACACTGCATACAATACACACAGTTTGCACCTTTTTTTCTTCATTTAATAATGTATCTTGAGGATTGTTCCATTTGGCACTTCATCTAAGTACAAATTATTTTTTCTCCCACTAAAATATAGATTTTCATGATGATGAGCACTTATCTTTTCATTGCTTGTTATTTTTAAATGTGTTTTTCTGTTTTTTCATGAATATTTAGTTTGTATGCTATCTTTTGCCTTTGTCAGTAATGCTATTGCAATCAATATCCTTGTACATGTCAATTCTTACAAGTAGGAGTGTAAATACAGGATGAAATTCCAAACGTAGATTTGCTCTGTCAAAGGGTATGTACGTTTCCAGTCGATAAGGTATTGCCAAATGTCTTCCCATTGAGGTTGAACCAATTCATACACTCACCAGCCTTGTTGCTAACATTATAACACAAGAAGCATTAAAATTGATTTTTGAACAAAATCAATGTATATGCTTTTAAGTGTTCTTTCTTTTTAAAAAATCATTATTGGAAAATGCAAGCAGGATACATGGCAAGCAGAGCCCATGCAATGGCCAGAATTCCTACAGCAGAAATGACTTCAACATTTGTTTATAAAGATTTTCTCCAAATGATTGGTTGAAATAACTTGAGTCTTCAAGGTTTTTTTTTTTTTTTTTTTGAGACGGAGTTTCGCTCTTGTTGCCCAGGCTGGAGTGCAGTGGCGTGATCTCGGCTCATCGCAACCTCTGCCTCCTGGGTTCAAGCGATTCTCCTGCCTCAGCCTCCCGAGTAGCTGGAATTACAGGCATGCGCCACCACGCCCAGCTAATTTTGTATTTTTAGTAGAGATGGGGTTTCTCCATGTTGGTCAGGCTGGTACCGAACTCCCGACCTCAGGTGATCCACTCCCCTCGGTCTCCCAAAGTGCTGGGATTACAGGCATGAGCCACCGCGCACAACCGAGTCTTCAAGGTTTAATTTTCCAAATGTTGGCTCAAACCTGCACTGAAATTCTGGCCTACAGTATCCTAGCAAAAATCTCCCTTTGCAAGATGCTGAGGTATATTGGCAAAACCGCGGATCACATCACTCCAGGAGTTTGAGATCAGCCTCGCCAACATGGTGAAATCCTGTTTCTACTAAAAATACTAAAATTAGCCGGGCGTGGTGGCACATGCCTGTAGTCCCAGCTACTCAGGAGGCTGAGGGAGAAGAATCTTTGAACCTGGGAGGCAGAGGTTGCAGTGAAGCTGACAGAACGAGACTCTGTCTAAAAAAAAAAAAAAAAAAGTAGAGGTCAAGGCAAGCATTCCTAGGGACCAGGTAGAGCCCAACTGAAGAGGAAGATGACACAATTCAACATGCTATGGAGGAGGGAGTGTGGGTTTTATCCAGGATCACATGGGATAAATGCAAGGACAGGCTCAAGTTTCCCACATGCATCATTTCTCAATCCCATTTTCCTTGGCAAGAGTTCTTCCCGTTACTAGGCTATTCCAATATAGACTAAGCTCTTGCCCTGGAAGGACTCTATACTTTGCAAATTTTTTTTTTTTGCACTCCCAGGCTGGAGCGCAATGGCGTCATCTTGGCTCACAGCAACCTCTGCCTCCCGGGTTCAAGCAATTCTGCCTCAGCCTCCCGAGTAGCTAGGATTACAGGCACCCGCCGCCACACTCGGCTAATTTTTGTATTTTTAGTAGAGACGGGGTTTCACCATGTCCATCAGGGTCAGGATCACCCGACCTCAGGTGATCCACCTGCCTCGGCCTTGCAAAGTGCTGGGATTACAGGCGTGAGCCATCACGCCCGGCCTGCAAACTTTTAAGATGTTATTAGAGACAGGATTCCACTCTGTCACCCAGTCTGGAGTGCAGTGGTGCAATCATAGCTCGCTGCAGCCTCCAACTACTGAACTCAAGCGATCCTCCCGCCTCAGCCTCTCAAGTAGCTAGGATTATATGGAGGAGCCACAGCCTGGTAAATTTCTAAGTAAACATATACTATTACACTCCTTACGGGGAGGAAGAGGAGGAGGGTGGGATGTCGAAGAGAGAGGATGCAACTTGTAGAGAGTAAGTGAATGAAGGGGGAATTCCGGCAAGGAATTGCCGACTTGAGGCTGACTTCATCTTTCAGGGTCCACGAGGCTGGTCTCAGACCTATTGGGAGTTCCTCTGGGCACTCCCTATATGTCTATTGGGAGTCATTTTTAGTGAGAAAAACAGCAAGAAATGGGAGCACGCGGAAACCTCCAAGACTAGAGCCACCGGATGCCACCGACAGCACGCAGCTGGACCAGCACGGGGGAGGGCCTTCATGGGTCGAGAACTCCCTCGGGAGATAGTTGGTGCTTTTCTTTCAGGAGAAGAATCCCTGGCGGAGTCTGACCGTTCTCTGGTGCACAGCCCCGGGGGTGGGCACAGCAGCCGCCCCTGCTGAAGGGACTGACGCCGTCGACCAGCAGCCAAGTTAAACGCACTGAGCAGCTGTGTTGGAAAGAGGGCGGTTCACATTCTTTTCCAACGGAGCCGCTGACTGCGGAGCTGGGAGGGGACGTGACAGAACCCAGCCATCCAAGGGCCCCCCACCCCTCCCCAGCTGGGACCTCGGGCTGCTTCCGGGCTGCGCTGTGTGGGGTCAAGTAGCCGCCCCTCTCGGCCGCGTCCCTCCCTCACGCCCTGCACACTGGCCCTGTGTGGCCCGCGAAGCCGCCTAAAAGGGCGGAAAGATGCAGGCGCGGAGGGGGCTCGGGATTGCACGCCTAGCTCAGACCCCCCAGCCGGGACCCCTCGCGCTGTTGGACACGCCAGCCTCCCGACCCTCCGGCTCCTACGGGAGGTGACAAGGACCCTGCCAACCTGGCCTGAATGGCCCAGTTTGACACAGCTCAGGTTTTCAACGAATGAGACCGTGGTGTGATCCAGGCGGAGGGATGAGAGGAGGCGTCTCTGCTGGGGTAAGTGGGGGCGGGGTAAGGAGGGAATTCTTTTCCTGGGCTGAGGAGAACGCAGGGACAAAGAACACAGGGGTAGTTGAGTGAGCAGGTAAGGCCCTAGGCTGGTTCCCCACCTTCTCAGGATCGGAGCCACTTACTTCCTGGTGCTCTCTGCGGTCTCCCGGCGTTAAATAACATCCCTTTGCTGGAGACGGTGGATTCACATCCATGATCCCAGCCTCCCCTACTTATCCCCTCACGCTTCCCATGAACTAACCTTGAAGGACCCGACCAGAGCCCTGACCTCCGTCCCACACACCTGCTACATGGAAGGTGTTCACATCAGTTCAAGGCAGTGTCACCCTTCAGGATGTTCAGGCTCTAAACCTTGGAGTCCTCCTCCAGATGTCTCTCTCCTTCCTTCTCCTTGTCTCTCCCTTGCACTTACGGTTCTCTTTTCCTTCGTAGCTTTGTAGCTCATTCCCCCTTCCACTTTCCACACCACCTTCTGGTCTGTTAATTAAATATTACCTGGTTTCCACTGACACCTTCCCTGGGTTCCCAATTTAAAATCACAACATCATCCTCCTCCTCTGCTTTTTTTCTCCAAATTATATCCTCACCCAATTATGTATTATTCTCATTAATCTTGCTTAATTAATTAGCAGACATTATTAATGCCTGTTTCCCCCGTCACCACCACTAGACTATGAACTCCTAAGGACTCCTTCCTTCCACCACTGTTGTACCTGCTTCACCTATAACTGCTTGGCACATACAATGTGCTCCATAAATATTTGTTGAACAAAAGACTAGGCACAACTTAGGATTCACTCCTCCATGTGGCATCCATAAGCCCTGTATGCAGGTAAAATGTCAGTGGGTTGACTAAATACTGGAAGTGGAAAAAAATTCACCTCTTTGGTTTGCAGTTGTCTAGGACCTTTAGGCCAACGGAAAACCCAGTTTTCCTTAGAATTAAGCCAGTGCCGCCAGACTTGCCAGTTTACCATGCTTGTCTGACTGGTCCTCAGCATGGGTCATACATGTCCAATGAATTCAAACAAAATCTTGAGAAGACACAAACCTTGCCCTTCGGCTGGGCACGGTGGCACACGCCTGTAATCCCAGCACTCTGGGAGGCCGAGGCAGGCGGATCACAAGGTCAGGAGATCGAGACCATCCTGGCTAACATGGTGAAACTCTGTCTCTACTAAAAATACAAAAAATTAGCTGGGCATGGTGGCGGGCGCCTGTAGTCCCAGCTACTCAGGAGGCTGAGGCAGGAGAATGGCGTGAACCCAGGGGGCGGAGCTTGCAGTGAGCGGAGATCCTGCCATTGCACTCCAGCCTGGGGGACAGAGCGAGACTCTGTCTCAAAAAAAAAAAAAAGAAATGGGGAATGAAGGGCAGGGTTGTTTTTGTTTTGTTTTGTTTTTGTTTTTGTTTTTTTTAATGAGACGGTGTCTCGCTCTGTGGCCCAGGCTGGAGTGCAGTGGCGCGGTCTGCGCTCACTGCAATCTCCACCTCCTGGGTTCACGCCATTCTCCTGCCTCAGCCTCCCGAGTAGCTGGGACTACAGGCGCCCGCCACAACGCCCTGCTAATTTTTTGTATATTTAGTAGAGACGGGGTTTCACTGTGTTAGCCAGGATGGTCTCGATCTCCTGACCTTGTGATCCACCCGCCTGCCTCGGCCTCCCAAAGTACTAGGATTACAGGCTTGAGCCACCGTGCCCGGCCCATTCCCCATTTCTATCATAATCTACACAGAGTTTTGAACAGGCATTTTAAAATGAACAATATATTATTTACAATTTTGTTGATTAGTATACATAACTCTAACTCACTGTTAAAAATTGCCTGTCTTTATATCCATTAAATGACACTTGTATATGCTCCAATTTTTCACTAATGATTTCGAGAGCATTCTGGGACACAGGTGTCTGGACCTTTCATAAGTAAACAGAATTCCTAGCGATGGAATTATGTATACAGTATGGAAATACCTTATACTGTCCTGGATATTGTAAAGGTGAACCAACATTCTGTTAAATTTAGAGCAAGTTGTAGAAAACTATATGATACTTAATTCTGTGCTATATGTATAAAGGTTTCTTGGGGTTTTTTAAATTTTTTTTTCTTAGAGACAGTGTCTCACTCTCTTGCCCAGTCTGGAGTGCAGTGGCACAATCACAGCTCACTGCAGCCTCGACCTCCTAGGCTCAAGTGATACTCCCACCTCACCTCCCAAGTAGCTGGGACTACAGGCATGTGCCACCACGTCCAGCTAACTTTTTTTTTTTTTAAGAGAGAGGGGGGCCGGGCGCGGTGGCTCATGCCTGTAATCCCAGCACTTTGGGAGGCCGAGGCGGGCGGATCACGAGGTCAGGAGATCGAGACCATCCTGGCTAACACGGTGAAACCCCGTCTCTACTAAAAATACAAAAAAAATTAGCCGGGCGAGGTGGCAGGTGCCTGTAGTCCCAGCTACAAGGGAGGCTGAGGCAGGAGAATGGCGTGAATCCAGGAGGCGGAGCTTGCAGTGAGCCGAGATCGCGCCACTGCACTCCAGCCTGGGTGAAAGAGCGAGACTCCGTCTCAAAAAAAAAAAAAAAAAAAGAGAGAGAGGGACCTCACCATGTTGCCCAGGTTGGTCTTGAACTCCTGGGCGCAAGCAATCCTGCCTCAGCCTCCCAAAGTGCTGGCACTACAGGCATGAGCCACTGCACCCTGCCTGCTGCTATATATAATGTACATTTTAAGAACGCTATATAGATTCATTTATGTATATGTTTAGAAAAAAATTCTGGAATGGGCAGGGTGCAGTGGCTCACACTTGTAATTCCAGCACTTTGGGAGGCCGAGGCAGGCAGATCGTGAGGTCAGGAGTTCGAGACCAGCCTGACCAACTGGTGAAACCCCATCTCTACTAAAAAAATACAAAAATTAGCTGGATGTGGTGGCGCACACCTGTAATCCCAGCTACTTGGGGGGCTGGGGCAGGAGAATCACTTGAAGCCGGGAGGTAGAGGTTGTGGTGAGCCAAGATCGTGCCATTGCACTCCAGCCTGGGCAACAGAGCGAGACTCTGTCTCAAAAAAATAAAAATAAAGAAAAGAAAAGAAATTCTGGAATGAATCAAAATATAGTCATGCATCATTTAACAGGGATTCATTACGGAAAATGCACTGTTAGGAGATTTCATAGTTGTGCAAACATTATAGAGTGTACTTACACAAACCTAGATTGTATAGCCTACTATACACCCAAGCTATGTGGTAAAAGCTTATTACCCCTAGGCTACAAACCTGTATGGCATATTATTCAACTGAATCCTGTAGGCAACTGTAAAACAATGGGTAGTACTGTACTTTTTATAGGACTGGCAGTGCAATAGGTTTGTTTACACAAGCATCATGCCAAACACTTCATGTGTTGTGCTGTCACCATTCTGATGGTTATGATGCCACTGTTATAGGAATTTTTCAGTTCTATTATAGTCTGATGGGACCACTATTGTATTTGAGGCCCATCATTGACTGAAATGTCATTATGTGATATAGATATATGAATACTATTCAGCCTAAAAAGATGGAAATCTGGCCGGGCGCGGTGGCTCATGCCTGTAATCCCAGCACTTTGGGAGGCTGAGGTGTGCCGATCACATGAGGTCAGGAGTTTGAGACCAGCCTGACCAACATGGTGAAACCCGGTCTCTACTAAAAATACAAAAATTAGCTGGATGTGATGGCGCATGCCTGTAATCTCAGCTACTCTGGAGGCTGAAGCACAAGAATTTCTTGAACCCAAGAGGCAGAGGTTGCAGTGAGCCGACATTCTGCCACTGCACTCCAGCCTGGGCAACAGAGTGAGACTCTGCCTCAAAAAATAAAAAGATGGAAATCCTGTCATTTTCAGTGACATGGATAAACTTGGAGGATATTATGTTAAGTGAAATAAACCAGGCATAGAAAGAAAAATATCTCATGCTTTCACCTATGTGTGGAATGTACAGAAGTTGAACTCACAGAGAATAAAATGGTGGTTACAAGAGATTTGGGGGTGGGGGGTTTCAGGAGCCGTTGGTGAAGAAACAACAGCTATTCCATGAAGGTTCCCATTGATAAATGCAGAAGGAATGAGAGAGAGAGAGAGAGAAAATCACCACTGGACCACAGTAATCATTGCCTCAGGCAAAATTGACCCCTGATGCTAAAACTCGTGGGTGATGGTTTAAGCAGAAACAAGATATTTGCATAGTCTGAAGTGTCTCATCCGCAATATTTAGTAATACAAATGGAAGAACCACGAGTTTTCAGTAAAGAACACAAGCAAGTGATTTCCTAGCCAAGTGATCAAAATTAACATCACCTGTCCTGAAATACGATGCACTGAGAAGGGCACATGATCACATCATTTTGTAGCATCCTTCTCAATAATGTATAGCTTCAGTCTAATCCTGAGAAAACATCAGACAAACCCAAACTGAGATGCATTCTAGAAAATAACTGGTATTCTTCAGAAGTGCCAAGGTCATGAAAGACAAGATAGACTAAGAAACTGCGCAAGATGAAACAAGACCAAGGACATAGGACAACTAAACATGATGTGGGATTCTGAATTGTATCCTAGAACAGAAAAACTAAATTCGTGAAAAAAATGGTGACATACAAATAATTTCTTAGTTTTGAAAATTATTTTGTGGGCCGGGCGCGGTGGCTCACGCCTGTAATCCTAAAACTTTGGGAGGCCAAGGCGGGTGGATCACCTGAGTTCAAGAGCTTGAAACCAGCCTGGCCAACATGGGGAAACCCCTTCTCTACTAAAAATACAAAACTTATCCAGGCGTGGTGGCAGGCATCTGTAATCCCAGCTGTTCGGGAGGCTGACGCATGAGAATTGCTTGAACCCAGGAGGCGGAGGTTGCAGTGAGCCAAGATCACGCCACTGCACACCAGCCTAGGCGACAGAGCAAGACTACATCTCAAAAAAAAAAGAAAAAAAATTGTTCTACGGTTAGGTAAGATGCTAACATAAGTAGAAGCTGCCTAGTGGGTGTATTGAAACACTATGATTTTTGAAATTCTTTTGAAAGTCTAAAATTATCTCAAAATTAAAAATGAAAAAAGTAAAGGTACAATGTATAAAATATCCTGCCACACATTAAAATACATACATCTACATACATATAAAATATGCATATATTACATAAAATTTCTTTGGGTAGAGCTGGAAGACTGAGAACCATGAATGGGAGAGGCTTTTCATGTTTTATTTTTATAAATATATGTAATAGAGGCGGGGTCTCACTATGTTGCCCAGGCTGGTCTTGAACTCCTGGGCTCCAGCGATCTCTCCCACCTTGGTCTCCCAAAGTACTAGGATGACAGGCGTGAGCCACTGCGCCAGCCACTTTTGTTCACATACCCCTTTATATCTTCTGAATTTGCTACAATGACATATATTACATATTTTAAAACAAAAATTAAGTAAAATCAAAGAAAAGGTTGGCAACATAATGAGTGGATTGCTAGACTTAGCCTAATAATTGGCTCAGGTTTCACAGAACTGGACTGTGAAACAAGGTCCAGTTTCCTTTCTGAATCTATCAGTCACCAACATAGCTGGTCTGGGATGCTTTTTCTTTGGAGGTCTTAGAAAACTACTAAAACCCAAAGAAGCTATCAAGATATTTCCTGGTAATATTTTTGCAATTCTGGGAACATATATAACAAATTGCATCCCATTCCTGTATTAAAATAAGTATAGAGGCCAGACGCAGTGCCTTACACTTGTAATCCAAGCACTTTGGGAGGCCGAGGTGGGCAGATCACCTGAGGTCAGGGGTTCAAGACCAGCCTGGCCGATATGGTGAAACCTCATCTCTACTAAAAATACAAAAATTAGCTGGGCATGGTGGCAGACTCCTGTAATCTCAGCTTCTCAGGAGGCTGAGGCACGAAAATTGCTTGAACCTGGGAAACAGAGGTTGCAGAGAGCCAAGATTTCACTACTGCACTCCAGCCTGCCTAAGTGACAGAGCAAGACTCCATCTCAAAAATATATATATAATATAAAAATATAGAGAGAGATAATAAAGAAACAAACTTGAAGTCATGGAATTCACATTTCTTAAACTGGTTTCAATGAAACTGTTATCTATTTTGTATTCACTACAATCATAAGGAGACAACATAGCATAAGAGCCAAGATTCAAATCTCAACTTTTCCATTTACTGGTTGAATGACTTTAGATAAGTTTTTTAGTTTCTCTGTGTCTGAATTTCAAGGCAGTAATCAGAGAACCAACCTCATGGGCTTCTTTGAATATTGAAGAAGAGCACACATCCAAAACAGAAAGGACCTGGCACTTGAGCAAGCCCTCAAAGGTTAAGAAATAAATTTTTAAGATATTCTAGCGACTTTTAAAAGTTTTTAGCATTTAAGAGAATATAATATATTGAATTTTGATTTAATTATTATTATTTTTTGAGACATAGTCTCACTCTGTCACCTAGGCTGGAGTGCAGTGGCACGATCTTGGCTCACTGCAACCTCCACCTCCTGGGTTCAAGTGATTCTCCTGCCTCAGGCTCCCAACTAGCTGGGATTACAGGAGCCCGCCACCACACCTGGCTAATTTTTGTATTTTTAGTAGAGACAGGATTCACCATGTTGGCCAGGATGGTCTTGAACTCCTGACCTCAAGTGATCTGCCCACCTTGGCCTCCCAAAGTGCTGGAATTACAGGCGTGAGCCACCACGCCCAGCCAATTTAATTTTTTATTTATTTTATTTATTTATTTGTGTGCGTGTGTGAGACGGAGTCTCAGTCTTGTTGCCCAGGTTGGAGTGCAATAGCACGATCTTAGCTCACTGCAACCTCTGCCTCCCAGGTTCAAGCAATTCTCCTGCCTCAGCCTCCTGAGTAGCTGGGATTACAGACGCCCACCACCATGCCCCGCTAATTTTTTCGTATTTTTAGTAGAGATGGGGTTTCACCATGTTGGGCAGGCTGGTCTCGAACTCCTCCTGACCTCAGGTGATCCACCCACCTCAGCCTCCCAAAGTGCTGGGATTACAAGCATGAGCCACCACACCCAGCCAATTTAATTAAAATTTACATGTTTCATTCAATATATCCAATTATTATTATTATTATTATTATTATTATTATTATTTTCAGACAGAGTCTCACTCTGTTGCCCAGGCTGGAGTGCTATGGCATGGTCTCCGCTCACTGCAGCCTCTGCTTCCTGGGTTCAAGCGATTCTCCTGCCTCAGCCTCCCGAGTAGCTGGGATTACAGGTACCTGCCACCATGCCCAGCTGATTTTTTGTATTTTTAGTAGAGACAGAGTTTCACCATGTTGGCCAAGCTGTTCTGAAACTCCTGACCTGGTGATCCACCTGCCTCAACCTCCCAAAGTGCTGGGATTACAGGTGTGAGCCACCACGCCTGGCCTCTGATTATTTTTAAATTGAGCAAATTATATTTTTAAGTCTGTAAGTTTTGGGTTATTAGTTATGAAAGCAGGTACATATGCACTTAGTGTTTTTATTGCAGAAATGTTCATTAGTAGTCATAAATTAAGTAATCAGGGATCAAACAAGGTAGAAACAAGTATTCTTTATCTTCAACCAGAATGAATCTTTCCATACAGCTCCCTGAATCCTCACCCTTCCTGCCTCCTGCTCCTACTTATACTCCTCCTTCTACCAGAAGCTGCTCCCCTCCACCAGAGCTCTAAATCACAACCCCTCTGCTTTCGCTGGGGCTTGGAGGCTGCTACCTCTAGACTCTCCTTCCCACTGCATCAACCCTGCCCTCCCTCACCCGACACCCTGAGTAATTAAGCTCCCTCTTCCCCTAGCCTCTCCATTCCCAGCTATTTCCCCATCTCAACAAAAATTATCCAGATTTTCCCATCCAGGAGCATCAGTTCTGCTTACTAAAAACATCCACTAAACATATTCCACATGCATCCCCATTTAAATTTTTCAACTCACTCCAACCTGGTTTCTAAGACTCTCACTCCTGCAACTGAACTGCTTGTGCTAAAGCTAGCAGTGAGCCCTGTGGTTCATAAACCAAGGAGCTATTTTATGCCCTCATCTGATTGGACTGCTGGACAGAATTCCCCAGAATAGGTAATACCCTCTTTGTAACTTGGGGTGGGGGTTGGTGCCCCGGGGTGGTGGGGGTGGGAGTTGAAGACTCTTTAGAAAATTTTCATTTAGCTGGACGCGGTGGCTCGCGCCTGTA
Organism: Symphalangus syndactylus; assembly: GCF_028878055.3. NCBI lineage: Eukaryota > Metazoa > Chordata > Mammalia > Primates > Hylobatidae > Symphalangus > Symphalangus syndactylus. Next base: position 49,642,766 of record NC_072424.2, on the reverse strand, counting down.
ATCCCAACACTTTGAGAGGCCAAGGGAGGTAGATCACGAGGTCAAGAGATCGAGACCATCCTGGCCAACATGGTGAAACCCCGTCTCTACTACAAATACAAAAAAATTAGCCAGGTGTGGTGGCGCACGCCTGTAGTCCCAGCTACTCAGGAGACTGAGGCAGGAGAATCGCGTGAACCCAGGAGGCAGAGATTGCAGTGAGTTGAGATTGTGCCACTGCACTCCAGCCTGGGCAGCAGACTAGAAAAGAAAGAAAGAAAAGAAAATTTTCACTTAAACCCCCTAACACTGTGAGAAGACACAACTACCTTTTGAAAATGTTTTTCCTTTTACCCTGGAAAGAACACTGATCAACACTAAACTAATGTAAATTATTTATTATATAAGCATTAGAGCGGCCGGGCAAGGTGGCTCATGCCTGTAATCCCAGCACTTTGGGAGGCTGAGACGGGTGGATCATAAGGTTAGGAGTTCAAGACCAGCCTGGATAAGATGGTGAAACCCCATCTCTATTAAAAATACAAAAATTAGCTGGGCATGATGCCGGGCGCCTGTAATCCCAGCTACTCGGGAGGCTGGCAGAGAATTGCTTGAACCCAGGAGGCAGAGGTTGCAATGAGCCAAGATCAGGCCACTGCACTCCAGCCTGGCGACAGAGCGAGACTCCGACTCAAAATAAATAAATAAATAAATAAAATCATTAAAGCATTATTTAAAAGCTGGAGTTTGCAATTACTTAAACCATTACAGATTTAAGAACAATTGCCCACACACACATCCATTTCCCTGTCCCCATCTTTCATGGCACAAACAGAACTGGAGTCTTGGCCTCTTGATCCCCAGACCAGCAGGCTTTCCGCAAGCAACGCCATCCCTGCCTGAGATTCCCTCAGGCCCCAGCCTTAAACGGAGTGCCCAGAGGCCCATGAAGAACTGTGCAACTGCCTGGCTTGTGCTCTGGCTAAAAAGAGAGCAGCTGATCATGTGCATGCCTTGTGGAGATGACCCTAGAGCTGTGATTTTTCAACAGCATGCATCCACATCACCTGGAGGTCTTCTTAAAACAAGGGTCTCTGTGCCTCACCCCCAGAGTTTCTGATTCTGTGGATGTGGGGTAGGCGACAGAGTTTGTTGTTGTTGTTGTTTGTTTGTTTTTGAGACAGAGTCTCGCTCTGTCGCCCAGGCTGAAGTGCAGTAATGGTGCAATCCCTGCTCACTGCAACCTCTGCCTCCCGGGCTCAAGCGATTCTCCTGCCTCAGCCTCCCGAGTAGCTGGGATTACAGGCACCGCACCACCAGGCCCAGCTAATTTTTTTTTTTTTTTTTTTTGAGACGGAGTCTGGCTCAGTTGCCCAGGCTGTAGTGCAGTGACGGGATCATGGCTCACTGTAAGTTCCGCCTCCTGGGTTCACACCATTCTCCTGCCTCAGCCTCCCGAGTAGCTGGGACTACAGGTGCCTGCCACCACGCCCAGCTAATTTTTTGTATTTTTAGTAGAGACAGGGTTTCACCGTGTTAGCCAGGATGGTCTTGATCCCCTGACCTCATGATCCGCCCGCCTTGGCCTCCCAAAGTGCTGGGATTACAGGTGTGAGCCACCACACCCGGCTGCAATTTTTGTATTTTTAGTAGAGATGGGGTTTCACTATGTTGGCTAGGCTGGTCTTGAGCTCCTGACCTCAGGTGATCCACCTGCCTCAGCCTCCCAAAGCGTTGGGATTACAGGCGTGAACCACTGCATCCGGCTTTTTTTTTTTTTCTTTTTGGACAGGGTCTCACTCCGATTGTCCAGGCTGGAGTGCAGTGACACGATTTTGGCTCACTACAGCGTCGACTTCCCTGGACTCAGGTGATCCTCCCAAGTAGCTGGGACTTCAGGTGGGCGCCACATAGCCCAGCTAATTTTTCATATCTTTTTGTAGAAACGGGGTTTCACCATGTTGCCCAGGTTGTGACTTCTGGGCTCAAGCGATCCTCCCACCTCGGCCTCGCAAAGTACTGGGATTGCAGGCGTCAGCCACCGCGCCCGGCCGAGTTTTTTGTTTTTTCTTGAGACGGAGTCTCGCTCTGTTGCCCAGGCTGGAGAGCAGTGGCGCGATCTCAGCTCACTGCAACCTCCTTGTCCCAGGATCAAGTGATTCTCCTGCCTCCGCCTCCCTAGTAGCTGGGATTACAGGCACGCGCCCCAGGCTAATTTTTGTATTTTTAGTAGAGATGGGTTTCACCATGTTGGCCAGGCGGGTCTGAAACTCCTGACCTCAAGTGATCGGCCTCAGCCTCCCAAAGTGCTGGGATTACAGGCGTGAGCCAACGCACCTGGCAGTTCGCATTTTTAAGGAGTTCTCAGGTGATGCTGATGCTGTTGATCGCGGGACTCCACTTTGAGATCAGCTCTCCTAGAGTATCTAAGTGACGGGGCAGACCCGCAAAAGAGATTTAGTGGAAGATGGCCCCCTAGAGGAGCTGCCCTGGGATTCCCGGGACTGCTAAACCTACAGTGCACAAATGTCCTAGATTTTCCACCTTTGGTTGCTTCTAGCCACAATCTTCCTTCCCAACCACATCTTGCTCTTTCTGCTCACAAACCAGGAGGCATACCCAGGGTTTTTTTTAACTTGGTGATTTGCAGAACTGTCCTAGGCCTTCAGACTAAGGAGCTGGAGTGATCCTGAAAGATCCCGGAAGCGAAACTCACCTTTCCGGGCACCTGGGTGAAGGAAGCTTTTCCTACCAGGGCCCCTGAAGCCACTCACCTCGATTTCTGCGGATCCGAAGGTGGAAAGACACTGTCCCGATCAGGAGCATCGCAAGGGTCTGGAGAAAGGGCCATCCATAAATGAAGATCAGGACTGCGCATCCTGAGACTGTTTCAATCACAAATAAGACTCGAACAGCCTCTGGAAGGCCGACAGCACTTCGCGTTTCTGGCCTGGGAAAGGAAGGGTGCGCTAAGGCACAAGTAGTACAGCTCCTCCCGGCACCGCAGAGCCCGCAGGCGGGAAGAGACCAGACACCAACGGAGAAGCGAAGTTCAGGACGCGAAGGAAAGGGCTACTTCGGGTCGGGGTCAGCCCAGACTGGACCAATGCACAGTCTAGGTGGATTAACGCGCCACCGCGAGAGGTGGGCACGGGACCACATGCGGCTGGCAAGACCTCCCAGGGCTCAAGCCCCAGGCTCGGTCACCAAACAACGGTGATAACATCCACAACTCGACGTAAACCATGGGCCCTGATCGTTCTCCAATAATCGACTGAACTGAGGGCGTGACCAAACGACAAGAACCGGCGGAGAGGACCCGGAGAACGGAGCAGCATCCCGCCGCCCCCCTCCAGGAAAGCCGGAGGCACTGGAGCAGAGGGGTCTGGGCTCCGCGCCTTAATTACACCGCCCTGGACCCGCCTCTTCCGCGGCTCGCTCCTCTGACCCGCACCCGAAGGTGCTGTCCCGCACACGGACTCGCTCGCCCTCCGTTTCTTCGATCCTTTAGACGACTTTTTACCGTTCAGGGATGCTCTCCGTTACCGCCTCTGCCATTTGGTTGCCCTCCCTGCGGTCCAAGGGCCTGGAACAATCCCCAGGGCTGCCAGGCCAGCGTTTTCCAGGGGCTCCAGCCTACAGCGCCGCCACCTGGGGCTGGAGCCAGAAACGCAGGGGCGGGGGGCTCACCGGCTGCCAAGTAGAGGGCGTCGAAAATGGGGCTGGGTGTATAAGAATGCTTGTGATTTTTGTACATTGATTTTGTATCCTGAGACTTTGCTGAAGTTGCTTATCAGCTTAAGGAGATTTCGGGCTGAGACGATAGGGTTTTCTAGATATACAATCATGTCATCTGCAAACAGGGACAATTTGACTTCCTCTTTTCCTAATTGAATACCCTTTATTTCTTTCTCCTGCCTAATTGCCCTGCCAGAACTTCCAACAATATGTTGAATAGCAGTGGTGAGAGAGGGCATCCTTGTCTTGTGCCAGTTTTCTAAGGGAATGCTTCCAGGTTTTGCCTATTCGGTACGATATTGGCTGTGGGTTTGTCATAAGTGGCTCTTATGATTTTTACATACATCCCATCAATACCTAATTTATTGAGAGTTTTTAGCACGAAGGGCTGTTGAATTTTGTCAAAGGCCTCTTCTGCATCTATTGAGATAATCGTGTGGTTTTTATCTTTGGTTCTGTTAATGTGATGGATTACGTTTATTGATTTACATATGTTGAACCAGCCTTGCATCCCAGGGATGAAGCCCACTTGATCATGGTGGATAAGCTTGTTGATGTGCTGCTGGATTCGGTTTGCCAGTATTTTATTGAGGATTTTTGCACTGATGTTCATTAGGGATATTGGTCTAAAATTCTTTTTTTTGGTTGTGTCTCTGCCAGGCTTTGGTATCAGGATGATGCTGGCCTCATAAAATGAGTTAGGGAGGATTCCCTCTTTTTCTATTGATTGGAATAGTTTCAGAAGGAATGGTACCAGCTCCTCCTAGTACCCCTGGTAGAATTCGGCTGTGAATCCGTCTGGTCCTGGACTTTTTTGGCTGGTAGGCTATTAATTATTGGCTCAATTTCAGAGCCTGTTATTGGCCTCTTCAGGGATTCGCTTTCTTCCTGGTTTAGTCTTGGGAGGGTGTATGTGTCCAGGAATTTATCCATTTCTTCTAGATTTTCTAGTTTATTTGTGTAGAAGTGTTTGTAGTATTCTCTGATGGTAGTTTGTATTTCTGTGGGATCAGTGGTGATATCCCCTTTATCATTTTTTATTGCGTCTATGTGATTCTTCTCTCTTTTCTTCTTTATTAGTCTTGCTAGCGGTCTATCAATTTTGTTAATCTTTTCAAAAAACCAGCTCCTGGATTCATTGATTTTTTTTTTTTTTTTTTTTTTTTTGATACGGAGTCTCGCTCTGTCGCCCAGGCTGGAGTGCAGTGGCGCAATCTCGGCTGACTGCAAGCTCCACCTCCCGGGTTCACGCCATTCTCCTGCCTCAGCCTCCCGAGTAGCTGGGACTACAGGTGCCTGCCACCACGCCTGGCTAATTTTTTTGTATTTTTAGTAGAGACGGGGTTTCACCGTGGTCTCGATCTCCTGACCTTGTGATCTGCCCTCCTCGGCCTCCCAAAGTGCTGAGATTACAAGCGTGAGCCACCGCGCCTGGCGAATTCATTGATTTTTTGAAGGGTTTTTGTGTCTCTATCTCCTTCAGTTCTGCTCTGATCTTAGTTATTTCTTGTCTTCTGCTAGCTTTTGAATGTGTTTGCTCTTGCTTCTCTAGTTCTTTCAATTGCGATGTTAGGGTGTCAATTTTAGATCTTTCCTGCTTTCTCTTGTGGGCCTTTAGTGCTATAAATTTCCCTCTACCCACTGCTTTAAATGTGTCCCAGAGATTCTGGTATGTTGTGTCTTTGTTCTCACTGGTTTCAAAGAATATCTTTATTTCTGCCTTCATTTCATTATGTACCCAATAGTCATTCAGGAGCAGGTTGTTCAGTTTCCATGTGGTTGAGTGGTTTTGAGTGAGTTTCTTAATCCTGAGTTCTGGTTTGATTGCACTGTGGTCTGAGAGACAGTTTGTTATAATTTCTGTTCTTTTACATTTGCTGAGGAGAGCTTTACTTCCAACTATGTGATCAATTTTGGAATAAGTGCGGTGTGGTGCTGAGAAGAATGTATATTCTGTTGATTTGGGGTGGAGAGTTCTGTAGATGTCTATTAGGTCTGCTTGGTGCAGAGCTGAGTTCAATTCCTGGATATCTTTTTTAACTTCCTGTCTCACTGATCTGTCTAATGTTGACAGTAGGGTATTAAAATCTCCCATTATTATTGTGTGGGAGTCTAAGTCTCTTTGTAGGTCTCTAAGGACTTGCCTTATGAATCTGGGTGCTCCTGTATTGGGTGCATATATATTTAGGATAGTTAGCTCTTCTTATTGAATTGATCCCTTTACCATTATGTAATGGCCTTCTTTGTCTCTTTTGATCTTTGTTGGTTTAAAGTCTGTTTTATCAGAGACTAGGATTGCAACCCCTGTCTTTTTTTGTTTTCCATTTGCTTGGTAGATCTTCCTCCATCCCTTTATTTTGAGCCTATGTGTGTCTCTGCATGTGAGATGGGTTTCCTGAATACAGCACACTGATGGGTCTTGACTCTTTATCGAATTTGCCAGTCTGTGTCTTTTAATTGGAGCATTTAGCCCATTTACCTTTAAGGTTAATATTATTATGTGTGAATTTGATCCTGTCATTATGATGTTAGCTGGTTATTTTGCTCATTAGTTGATGCGGTTTCTTCCTAGACAAACAGAGAGCCAAATCATGAGTGAACTCCCATTCACAATTGCTTCAAAGAGAATAAAATACCTAGGAATCCAACTTACAAGGGATGTGAAGGACCTCTTCAAGGAGAACTACAAACCACTGCTCAACAAAATAAAAGAGGACACAAACAAATGGAAGAACATTCCATGCTCATGGATAGGAAGAATCAATATTGTGAAAATGGCCATACTGCCCAAGGGAATTTATAGATTCAATACCATCCCCACTAAGCTACCAATGACTTTCTTCACAGAACTGGAAAAAACTACTTTAAAGTTCATATGGAACCAAAAAAGAGCCCACATTTCCAAGACAATCCTAAGCCAAAAAACTAAGCTGGAGGCATCATGCTACCTGACTTCAAACTATACTACAAGGCTACAGTAACCAAAACAGCATGGTACTGGTACCAAAACAGAGATATAGACCAATGGAACAGAATAGAGCCCTCGGAAATAATACCACACATCTACAACCATCTGATCTTTGACAAACCTGACAAAAACAAGAAATGGGGAAGGGATTCCCTATTTAACAAATGGTGCTGGGAAAACTGGCTAGCCATATGTAGAAAGCTGAAAATGGATCCCTTCCTTACACCTTATACAAAAATTAATTCAAGATGGATTAAATACTTAAATCTTAGACCTAAAACCATAAAAACTCTAGAAGAAAATCTAGGCAATACCATTCAGGACATAGGCATGGGCAAGGACTTCATGTTTAAAACACCAAAAACAATGGCAACAAAAGCCAAAATTGACAAACAGGATCTAATTAAACTAAAGAGCTTCTGCACAGCAAAAGAAACTACCATCGCCGGGCGCGGTGGCTCACGCTTGTAATCCCAGCACTTTGGGAGGCCGAGGCGGGCGGATCACGAGGTCAGGAGATCGAGACCACAGTGAAACCCCATCTCTACTAAAAATAAAAAAATTAAAAAAAAAAAATTAGCCGGGCGTGGTGGCGGGCGCCTGTAGTCCCAGCTACTCGGAGAGGCTGAGGCAGGAGAATGGTGGAAACCCGGGAGGCGGAGCTTGCAGTGAGTCGAGATTGCGCCACTGCACTCCAGCCTGGGCGACAGAGCGAGACTCCGTCTCAAAAAAAAAAAAAAAAAAAAAAAGAAACTACCATCAGAGTGAACAGGCAGCCTACAGAATGGGAGAAAATTTTTGCAATCTACTCATCTGACAAAGGGCTAATATCCAGAATCTACAAAGAACTCAAACAAACTTACAAGAAAAAAACAACCCCATCAACAAATGGGCAAAGGATACGAACAGACACTTCTCAAAAGAAGACATTTATGCAGCCAACAGACACATAGATAAATGCTCATCATCACTGGCCATCAGAGAAATGCAAATCAAAACCACGATGAGACACCATCTCACACCGGTTAAAATGGCAATCATTAAAAAGTCAGGAAACAACAGGTGCTGGAGAGGATGTGGAGAAATAGGAACACTTTTACACTGTTGGTGGGACTGTAAATTAGTTCAACCATTGTGGAAGAAGTGTGGTGATTCCTCAAGAATCTAGAACTAGAAATACCACTTGATCCAGCCATCCCATTCGTGGGTATATACCCAAAGGATTATAAATCATGCTGCTATAAAGACACATGCACACATATGTTTATTGTGGCACTATTCACAATAGCAAAGACTTGGAACCAACCCAAATGTCCATCAGTGATGGACTGGATTAAGAAAATGTGGCACATACACACCATGGAATACTATGCAGTCATAAAAAATGATGAGTTCATGTCCTTTGTAGGGACATGGATGAAGCTGGAAACCATCATTCTCAGCAAACTATCGCAAGGACAAAAAACCAAACACTGCATGTTCTCACTCATAGGTGGGAACTGAACAATGAGAACACTTGGACACAGAAAGGGGAACATCACTCACCAGGGCCTGTCTGTGGGGTGGGGGGAGGGGGAGGGATAGCATTAGGAGATATACCTAATGTAAATGATGAGTTAATGGGTGCAGCACACCAACTTGGCACATGTATACATATGTAACAAACCTGCACGTTGTGCACATGTACCCTAGAACTTAAAGTATAATTTAAAAAAAAATTAAAAAAAGAAAATGGGGCTGGGGTGCGGGCGGCGGAAAAATGGAACCCCCGCCTCCACTGAGGAAGCCAGGATCCATCCTGGAAGCCCCGGAGCTCCCGGGCCGCCTCTCTCTGCCTCCGGCTCCGCACTCCCCTCCCTTCTGGGGAAACTGCGAGCGGGCACTGGGCCCGGCGGCGGGACTCAGACCCATGTGGGCGACGCGCCTTCGCGGGCTGTCGGCTTAGCTGGCGACCCCCTACGAGAAAACTGAGGCTCCCGGGACCAGAACAGATGTGTTTGGAGAGGAGGGAACTTGAACTTGGGTCCAATGCTCGATGGCTCCAAGGTCCACGCCGTCCCTGCCATAACAGATTCACCATTCGAGCGTTCCATTTTACACACACAAATCCGCGCGGGGCAGGAGGAACAGAGCGCAGATACGCGGCAGGAGTGGCTTCGCTGGGCACTGGGAGGCCGGTGGGCTCCTCCCGGGCCACCCTCTCCCCGCCCAGCACACTCAGGCTCCCGGCCTGACAAAGGCTTCTTTGTCTCCTAAACAAGACACTGAAAAATAGCAAGCTAGCCGGGCCCGGTGGCTCAAGCCTGTAATCCCAGCACTTTCGGAGGCCGAGGCGGGCGGATCACGAGGTCAGGAGATCGAGACCATCCTGGCTAACACGGTGAAACCGGGTCTCTACTAAAAATGCAAAAAATTAGCCGGGCGTGGTGGCAGGCGCCTGTAGTCCCAGCTACTCGAGAGGCTGAGGCAGGAGAATGGCGTGAACCCGGGAAGCGGAGCTTGCAGTGAGCCGAGATCGCGCCACTGCACTCCAGCCTGGGGGACAGAGAAAGACTCTGTCTCAAAAAAAAAAAAAAAAAAAAAGAAAAAGAAAAATAGCAAGCTTAAGAATCACCATAAATAAGATTCTAGCTCTACCTAGTGGCCAAAAATGGGATTAACCCCCTGAAATGAGGAATTTTACCAAATTTGCAAAACTGTGAGGCATCTTAACAGAAAATAGGGAGACAGAGGGGGACCCAAATGTTAAGTTAAAAGGACAGGCACTAGGTTAAAATACATATGGTCGCTCTCTTCCCAGCACAGTTGCAGCCCTCAGCCCACACAGGATAATGGTGACACCTGAGGTACTGAACATGAAAAAACTGTATGAGGCCGGGCGTGGTGGCTCACGCCTGTAATCCCAGCACTTTGGGAGGCCAAGGCAGGTGGATCACCTGAGGTCAGGAGTTCAAGACCAGCCTGGCCAATATGGCAAAACCCTGTCTCTACTAAAAATACAAAAATTAGCCAAGCGTGGTGGCAGACGCCTGTAATTCCAGCTACTCAGGAGGCTGAGGCAGGAGAATCACTTGAACCTGAAAGGCGGAGGTTTCAGTTAGCCAAGATTATGCCATTGCACTCCAGCCTACACAACAAGAGCAAAACTCTGTCTCAAAAACTTAAATAAAAATTAGCTAGGCATGATGGCAGGCACCTGTAGTCCCAGCTACTCAGGAGGCTGAGACAGGAGAATCAATGGAACCCAGGAGGCAGAAGTTGCAGTGAGCCGAGATTGTGGCATTGCATTCCGGCCTAGGCAACAAGAGCGAGACTCTGTCTCAAAACAAAAACTGTATGAAGGTAAAACAAAAGAAGTCTACAGATTGTTAGATGGTCCAGGAAAAGTCCTCCTGAAGTCCAAGGACCCAATTACAGTGGTTAATGCAGCTAGAAAAAATCACCTGGAAGGGTAGTTTTCAGTTGTTACAGGAAGCAGGTATTAAAACTATTTTCACCAGAAAATGTGGGGAGACAGCTTTCATTGCACCCCAGTGTGAAGTAGTTCCAACTGAATGGGTTTGCAGAATAGCAACTGGTTCATTTCTCAAAAGAAATAAATCCCAGTGTCAAGGAAAGATATAAGTTTTATCCATCTAAAGTGGAGATGTTTTTCAAGGATGATGCTGATAATGACCCACAGTGATCTGAGGAACAGTTGATTGCTGCAAAATTTTGCTTTATTGGACTTGTTATAGGCCAAATTGAAGGGGATATCATGAGTCATGCTACACAGGTTATTTTTGAAATACTGGAGAAATCCTGGTTACCCCAGAACTATACACTGGTTGATATGAAGATTGAATTTGGTGTTGATATAACCACCAAAGAAATTGTTCTTGCTGATGATTCCTGGAGACTGGCCATTACGAGATTGAAGCCAACAGAAAGACAAACAGTCTTATTGGGAGCTCAAAGAAGTAACTCCTGAAGGGCTCCAAATGGTAAAGAAAAGCTTTGAGGCCGGGCACGGTGACTCATGCCTGTAATCCCAGCACTTTGGGAGGCCGAGGCAGGCAGATCACCCGAGGTCAGGAGCTCGAGAGCAGCCTGGCCAACATGGTGAAACCCTGTCTCTACTAAAAATACAAAAATTAGCTGGGCAAGGAGGTGCACACCTGTAGTCCCAGCTACTCAGGAGGCTGAGGCAGGAGAATCGCTTGAACCCAGGAGGCAGAGCTTGCAGTGAGCCAAGATCGCATCACTGCACTCCAGCCTGGGCGACAGAGTGAGAATCCGTCTCAAAAAAAAAAAAAAGAAAAAGAAAAAGAAAAGAAAAGCTTTGAGTGGGTTGCAGAGAGAGTCAAATTGCTTTTGAAATCAGAAAGTTAGTGCACAGTTGTAGTATTGATGAGCTCTACTTCTGATCTTGGTCACTGTGAAAACATCAAGGCCTGTGGAAATGTTGGCACTCCATGTGAACTATCCACACATAGAGGACCAAATGAAACCCTAAAGATAAAGCTGCGTGTGAAGGGGATGTCATTGCTATTGTACTTGTGGCAGTGGCAGGCAGAAGCAATGCTTTGGGACCACTGATGTCTGGGAACACTGCATATCCAGTTATCAGCTGTCCTCCCCTCACACCAGACTGGGGAACTCAGGATGTGTGGTCTCTCTTTGAGTACCTAGTGGTCTCGGCTGTTCAACCATCCTTTCTCCGGAAGAATTAGCTCAGTTTGTGGCTCAGTATTTGGATTAAACAACTATTCGGTATGGGGCAAACTGCAAGCAGGCATTTTGAACACATGGATTTCCTTGAAGCTGGCTGACAAGAAAATCAGATAATGTAATTTATAAGAAAGAACATCATTGCATTTTTTAGGGGGAAAACTGTAAATTTCTAATTTAGCTGCAGGAAAATCAAGATGAAAAGGTGATTTTAAATTAGAGAACACAACTAAAATTTATTAGTGAATGAATGCTTCCCTAGATCCATATTAATAAATATGACCACCTAACCCATCCTTTCTTGAGCTAGACACCATTTTTCAGCCAGTCTTTATCATTCCTCTGATTTTACCCGTTTTTCTGAAGTATTGGTGGTCTCTAGTATTGAGTTGCTTCCTTAATACTCATTGGATGATCTTTACTCTCTCAGCTAAAACTAGCATTACTGACTCCCAGCCATGTGCCTCTAGACTTGGTTTCTTTTTTGATTTTTGGTGGTGTTTGTTTTGAGTCAGGGTTTCACTGTCGCCCAGGCTGGAGTGCAGTGGCATAATCCTGGCTCACGCTTGCCTCCTGCTCCTCAACTGAAGCAGTTCTCTCACCTTAGCCTCCCAAAGTGCTGGGATTACAGGAGTGAGCCACTGTGCCTGGCTAGATTCTTATTTTCAACTGTCCATTTCTCCCTGTACATCGCATGGCCGTTCCCATAAAAACCAGAACGCTCCCAATTTTATTAATCTTCCATCTAGCCTGTAACTCTCGATATACTCACTGCTGCAAGTCAGAAGCTTGATTTCATCCTTGATGTTTTTCTCTGACCCTTCACATCTCACTCATCACCAAGTCATGTTGATTTTAATTTCTGATTATCCCTTGAGTTTACCCTGTCTTCTCATCCTCTGTACAAAAGCCTCAAGTGAGGATCGAATTCAACATTATCCTGATCTATACCAGTCCCCATTCTCAATCCAGCCTTTTCCAAGTTGATTGCCCAAGGACCTCTAACATAATACACTCTTACCTATTTTGCACCACAGACTTCTTTGAAAATATATATGCTGTTGACCCTCTCTGGAGAATATTGCACACATAAAATTTACCAACAGATTTCATTGGTTCTTGGGTTCTCCTGCAGCCGATCCATAGTTTGTAAATTAAGAATTGCTGATGTGGGCGGGGCATGGTAGCTCGCACCTGTAATCGCAGCACTTTGGGAGGCCGAGTTGGGTGGATGGCCTGAGGTCAGGAGTTCGAGACCAGCCTGGCCAACATGGTGAAACCCCAGCTCTACTGAAAGTACAAAAATAGGCCGGGCGCAGTGGCTCACACCTGTAATCCCAGCACTTTGGGAGGTCGAGGCAGGCAGATCACGAGGTCAAGAGATTGAGACCATCCTGGCCAACATGGTGAAACCCTGTCTCTATTAAAAATACAAAAAAAAAATTAGCCAGATGTGGTGGTGGGCACCTGTAGTCCCAGCTACTTGGGAGGCTGAGTCAGGAGAATCACTTGAACCCAGGAGGCAGAGGCTACAGTGAGCTGAGATCACTCCACTGCACTCCAGCCTGGGCAATAGAGAGACTCCACCTCAAAAAAAAAAAAAAAGAAAGAAAATACAAAAATAAGCCAAGTGTGGTGGCATGTGCCTGTAATCCCAGCTACTCAAGAGGCTGAGGTAGGAGAATCGCTTGAATCTGGGAGGCAGAGGTTGCAGTGAGCCAAGGTCGTGCCATTGCACTCCAGCCCGGACAACAGAACAGGACTCCATCTCAGAAAAAAAAAAAAAAAAAATTGCTGATATGACCCATGAAGGGAACTCATTTTCCTCATAATTATTGGACTGCCACACATTGCTACCTTTAGTTCTTTGAAGGCTTACATTTTTAAAATTAAAACCTATGTATTAGTAGAGCTTTATCCTCACTGCCTCCATGAAACCTTTTGTGACCACAATGACTACAAGTAATTCTTTCTCTGTTGAATTCTAAGCTCCAGAATAGAAGAAAATGTCATTGTACACTGTATTTCCCTCACATTGTCTTATGCTCTGATGTGCTATGTTTAGCTATCTGCCAGAGATGGATAAATTATAAAACTCACGTGTACTACTTAAGTTTCTATCTTATACCAGTTTGTCCAGAACAACTAAAAGGATTTATAAAATTAAGCAAAAAACAACAACAAAAAAACCCCTATGGTCAGATATTCAATCTTTGGCCAGGAGTGGTGGTTCACACCTGTAATCCCAACACTTTGGGAGGCTGAGGCAGGCGGATCACTTAAGGCCAGGAATTCAAGACCAGCCTGACTAACATGGCAAAACTTCATCTCTACTAAAAATACCAAAAAAAAAAAAAAAAAATTAGCTGGGCATGGTGCCACATGCCTCCCTGCTATTTAGGAGGCTGAGACCCGAGAATCATTTGAACCCAGGAGGCGGAGGCTGCAGTGAGCTGAGATTGCACCACTGCACTCCAGCCTGGGTGACAGACTGAGACTGCTTCTCATAAAAATAAAAATAAAATAAAAAATTAGTCAAGTGAGATGGCCTGTACCTATAGTTCCAGCTAATTGGGAGGTAGAGGCAGGAGAATCTCTTCTGCTCAGGAGTTCAAAGCTACAGTGAGCTATGACTGTGCCACTGCACTCCAGCCTGGGTGACAGAGTAAGACCCCATCTTGAAAAATAAAAAGAAGAAAGAAAAGAAAAAGATGACCAAAAAGAATTGGCTGATTATCTCTCTACCACGGACTTAGTCCCTGACTAAAAATGAAGAAAGTTGGCTATTTACAACATGTAGAAGAACACATCAACAGAAACAATCCTTCACAGCAAACCCATGAAAATAAGAGGATCTGGAATGGAAGGAAAACCTCATAGTTAAGGTTGCCAGGTAAACTATAAGATGCTCAGTTAAATTGTATAAGTATCTCCCAAATACCTAATATTTAAGGATTTCTTTTCAACAATTGACATCACAAAGTTAATAAATGGGTGACAGATTTGAAGAAGATACTTGTAATACACACAGACACACACACACACACAACTAAACTAAAAGACATTGATATGTAAACCATGTAAGGAATCCTTGCAAATAAACAAAAACAGGATCTGGATCCCCATAGAAAAATGGCCAAAGAACATGATTAGGAAATTCACAGAAAGGGAAAATAAATGACTTACAAGTACATCAGATAATATACCTAACTGCTAGGAAATGCAGGTTACAACAATAAGGTACAGAAAAACCAAAGTCAGAGGACTGACAATATCTCACTTCAAGACTTAGTATGAAAGCTTGGCCGGGTATGTCTCTACTAAAAATATAAAAATTAGCCAGGCATGGTGGTGGGTGCCTGTAATCCCAGCTACTCAAGGGGCTGAGGCAGGAGAATCACTTGAACCCAGGAGGTGGAGGTTGCAGTGAGCCAAGATCGCACCATTGCACCCCAGCCTGGGCGATGGAGCAAGACTCAGTCTAAAAAAAAAAAAAAAAAAAAAAAAAAACCACACACACACAAATAAAATCTATTTTTTAAAAAACGATAGTAGGTAAGACAAGCTTCAGCCCATTGTCCACCTTGTGGGTATAAAAGGGAAGCTTGATCACTGATAGAGATTTGATAAAGACAAGTGTAGAGAGCTTCAGAAGTACCACTCAGAGAGCTTGCCCTATGTCCTCTAGAATTTGGGAATGGGGAGGCTGGTAACTGACCCATGCCTAACTAGTCCTAAGGCAAGAGGGTGGCTAGCTACCCTAGCTCCCACAAGCAAGAAGTGTCTTCAGTGAGAAGAGGTTACACATCCATGAAAAGAGGAGCAAGGGCAGCTGCTTCCTGTGGACCAGATTGGAGCCATCCTTGTTGTCTTGAAAAGGACACCAGCAAGATGGCCCAGGCCAGCAGAGTGGACGTGGTGGAAGCACAAAGCAGGCAAGAAGAAAGAGAGCAAGGATTCAGTTCAAGAAATAAAGTGAGTGCTTTTCAGAGAAATCATGTTATGTGCCAGGCTGCAAAAATGATTAGACAGGGTTCCTGTCTCTGTGCTTTCAAGCCATTGGAAGGTAAGTGGTTATTTAAATAATTTCAGTATAGCATGATGCTGAGGAGGTTAGATTTTATCCTGTAAGGCTCGGATGTCAGTGCCACTGAATGATTTAAGGGGATTTCACAATCAGATTTGGTGGCAATGTGAAATAGAGTTACGATGGGGCTAAATATGGAGGCAGAGAAAACAGTTAGATCAAAACATCAATTGCTAAATTCAAAATGAGTGTTAAGAGCCTGACCTAAGAAAGTGGTAGTAGGTATGGAAAAGAAAAGGCAACTCAAGAAAAATCTGTGCAAGAGCCAAAACCCTGGCAATGCATGAAAACTGATTTGATTTAGGAAATGGGGGTGAGAAAAAGAGTGAAAAATAACAAAATAAGATACTATTTTATTCATACAGACTGACCAAAAAAACTGGGTATGTGAAAATTTTGAGAATGGGAAGAAACTGACACAATGCATTTTTGGCAGAAACGAAGACTGGTACAGACATTCTGGGATTATAGGTGCCTGCTACGATGCCTGGCAAATTTTTTTATTTGTGGTAGAGACAGGGTTTCACCATGTTGACCAAGCTGGTCTCGAACTCCTAACCTCAAGTGAGGTCTTCCCAAAGTGCTGGGATTACAGGTGTGAGCCACCGTGCCTAGCCTGAGAATCTGTGTTTCTAACAAGTCCTCACATGATGCTGGTCAAGGGCCACTTTGAGAATGACGGTATTAGGACCCTTAACTTCCTCAACTTCAGTTTTCTCACTGATAAAATGGGCACAACAATAGTGATGTTGTGTCTATTAATGGAGACATGGAAGAGGAAGTGCTTAGTTAATTGTACAGCTATAGAGGAACATGGTTAGCAATTACTATTATTGCACATTTGACTTTAAGAGTGAATGCTAGGCCAGACTCAGAGGCTCACACCTGTAATCCCAGGACTTTGGGAGGCCAAAGCAGGCAGATCATTTGAGGTAAGCAGTTTGAGACCAGCCTGGCCAACATGGTGAAACCCCATCTCTACTAAAAATACAAAAATTAGCTGGGCCTGGCAGCCTACGCCTAGTCCCAACTACTCAGGAGGCTGAGGCAGAAGAACCGCTTGAATCCAGGAGGCAGGGGTTGCGGTGAGCTGAGATCCTGCCACTGCACTCCAGCCTGGGGACGGAGTGAGACTCCACCTCACCAAAAAAAAAAAAAAAGAAAGAAAGAAAGAAAAAAAGCCGGGTGCGGTGGCTCACATCTGTAATCCTAGCACTTTGGGAGGCTAAGGTGGGTGTATCACCTGAGGTCAGGAGGTCGAGACCAGCCTGGCCAACATGGTAAAAACCCATCTCTACTAAAAATACAAAAGTTAGCCGGGTGTGGTGGCAGGTGCCTATAAATCCCAGCTACTCAGGAGACTGAGGCAGGAGAATCACTTGAACCCAGGAGGCAGAGCTTGCAGTAAGCCAAGATCACACCACTTGACTCCAGCCTGGGCAAAAGGGCAAAACTCCATCAAAAAAAAAAAAGAAAGAAAGAGAGAAAGAGAGAGAGAGAGAAAGCAAGCAAGCAAGAACGGAAAAGAGAGGGAAGGGGGGGCGGGGAGGGGTGGGAAGGGAAGGGAAGGGAAGGGAAGGGAAGGGAAGGGAAGGGAGCCGATGCTGCGCTATGGTAAGTGCAGATGTTTGATCTTTCAGACCTTACCATAGCAATCCATATTCAAATATGTGGGCATAAGGAGGGACTTAATATCAAATGGAATGAAGGGAAGACCATCTTCACGTGTCAACTCCTCATCCAATCTGCCAATACAATAAATTTTCTTATGTATCCTGCCAAGAATAAGAATGTTTCCCACACATACATACACACACTGGAGTTTCACTGTATACAAATTGTTGTTGTTGTTGTTGCTGAGATGGAGTTTTGCTCTTGTCACCCAGGCTGGAGTGCAATGGCATGATCTCAGCTCACTGCAACCTCCGCCTCCTGAGTAGCTGGGATTACAGGCGCCTGCCACCACGCCTGGCTAATTTTTTGTATTTTTAGTAGAGATGGGGTTTTGCCATGTTAGGCAGGCTGATCTCAAACTCCTGACCTCAGGTGATCCACCCACCTTGGCCTCCCAAAGTGCTGGGATTACAGGGGTGAGCCACCATGCCTGGCCCACTGTATATAAATTTAACTGATCCAAAGATCAGCGAGAATTCCCTTCAGCTACCCAAAGTGTGAATATCCCACTGGGCTGATATATGATAGATGCACCTGAAAGCAATAACTGGGATATATGTTGTATGGCAGACAAACCCGAGAGCAGTAACTTAAGAAATGAAAGTTGCCACGTGGCACTTGCTGCCAGGAGGGTGCTAAGTGAAGATGCTATATAAACGGCATGCTTTTTGGAAATGGTTGTTGTTCTCCTGTCCAGTCCACTGTCACTGGACTGTCCCTGTATGTAAGCCCCCCTAATAAAACCCTATGTCTCCTCCACTGGCTCCAGGTCTCTTCTTTGACTTCTTGAACCTGGTGCCATCCCTACTGAAGTTAATAGGGGTCTGGCACTACAGCTGACTGTTGGAGATATGTATTATTCCAAAACCTAGGCATTAAATGCAGGCAAATTAATTCATATCATGTTCAACTTTTAGAGAAATGTCTAGCTATGATTAATCATGAGGAATTTTGTACTCACTGTATTTTTGCACTGATTTTTGTACTCACTCTATTTGGCACCTTTAAGCTAAAGCCCCTTAAAAATGCAACTAGGTGGTATCTCCCTTTATATCCTGCACACAAGATTACATTTGTTAAACTGCTGTGTCAGAAAGTTCTCCACATTGAGCCAGAATCTGCATCCACAAACTTCCAAACACTAGAACTTATTTTGGCTTCTAAAATATCACAGAATAGTTCACAGTCATCTTTTGTTGATGATAAAGCCTTCAAGATGTTAGACAGATGCCTTCTCTCACTGCACCCTAATCCTCCTTCATTCATCTTATGACATTATCTTAAAAAATTATGCTTACTGTTAAAGAAAATAATTCAAAATTAGTAAGCTTGCTTTTAGTTAAATGAAATAACTAATTTCGCTTCTTCAAGAAATACTGAAGTTTTGCATAAAGGACATGACCCCTCAATCCTATTTACATTACCAAATGACTTGCTGGTAGATAACCATATCTGAATTCAAAAGGCTAAAAAGTTTCTCTTTGGAGTAAAAATTAAAGAAACAAGAATTACCTCAAAAAGTTCCCACACTCCTAGCCCTTCTGTCTAACCCAGAGATCTGTGAACTACATTTTTTTCTTTCACACGCAGCACCCCTAGGCCATGCAACAAGTATTTGAACAAAAAGGAACCACTTCAGAAACTAGAAATGGGACCTTCAGAACCATGTGGGCTGAGAACCAGCCCTAGCTTTAGCCCTCAGCCTCCCAAATGTTCAAACCAAAATATGATAGCCATTACAAATAAGGCTGCAAAGGACATTCTTTATAAAACAATTCCTAGAAGGTTGGTTTGTTTTGTTTTGTTTTGTTTTTCATTATCTCAGCTCACTGCAACCTCCCATTTCCCAGGTTCAACTGACTCTCCTGCCTCAGGCTCCCGAGTAGCTGGGACTACAGGCATACGCCACCACACCTGGCTAATTTTCATATTTTTAGTAGAGATGGGGTTTCGCCATATTGGCCAGACTGGTCTTGAACTCCAGACCTCAAGTGATCCACTCTCCCCGGCCTCCCAAAGTGCTGAGATTACAGGTGTGAACCACGGTGCTTGGTCTCCTAGAAGTTATCTTGAATTGTAGTGTTGAGATGCAGAATATCAGGAACTTTTTCCAAATGGCATCGGTTTAAATGTCTGCCAAACTCACAGGTGAAAAAATGCATTTAATTGTGTCGATGTACATTTCTAAGCTAGAGGCTTAATACCTTCTCTCAGAAGCCTGTGGGTTATTTGCATTTCTTCATTTGCTGATTGTTCTGTTATGATATACTTACTGAGGATGGGCACGGTGGCTCATGCCTGTAATCCCAACACTTTGGGAGGCCAAGGTGGGCAGATCAGTTGAAGTCAGGAATTTGAGACCAGCCTGGCCAACATGGTAAAACTCTGTCTCTACTAAAAATACAAAAATTAGTTGGGTGTGGTGGCATATGCCTGTAGTCTCAGCTACTCAAGAGACTGAGGCAGGAGAATCACTTGAACCAGGAGACAGGGAGGTTGCAGTGAGCCAAGATTGAGCCACTGCACTCCAGCCTGGATGACAGAGCAAGACTCTAAAGGAAAAAAAAAAAAAGAAAGAAAAAAGATATACTTACAGATTTTTTTTTGAGATGGAGGTTTGCTCTTGTTGCCCTGGCTGGAGTGCAATGGCACTATCTCAGCTCACTGCAACCTCTGCCTCCTGGGTTCAAGCAATTCTCCTGCCTCAGCCTCCCAAGTAGCTGGGATTACAGGCATACGCCACCATGCTTGGCTAATTTTGTATTTTTTAGTAGAGAGGGGGGGTTTCTCCATGTTGATCAGGCTGGTCTCGAACTCCTGACTTCAGGTGATCTGCCTGCCTCGGCCTCCCAAAGTGCTGGGATTATAGGCGTGAGCCACCTCGCTGGGCCTATTTACTGATTTGTGAGAATTACTTAACTATTCGTGTATTAGCCACTTGCTCGTCCTTATATTGCTGATTTGCCCCTCACCCCACCTCATTTTGACTTTTTTAAAAGAATAGAGACCAGGCACAGTGGCTTACGCCTGTAATCCCAGCACTTTGAGAAGCTAAGGTAGGCAGATCACCAGAGGTCAGGAGTTCGACACCAACCTGGCCAACCTGGTGAAACCCCCTTCTACTAAAAATACAAAAATTAGCTGGGCGTGATGGCACACACCTGTAATGCCAGCTACTCAGGAGGCTGAGGCAGGAGAATCGCTTGAACCGGGAGGTGGAGATTGCTGCGAGCTGAGATCGTGCCACTGCCCTCCAGCCTGGGCAACAGAGTGAGACTCCATCTCAAAAACATTTAAAACATAAAAAAAGAATGGGACTTTCCAATTTTTTTAGCTCCCTGATCTAGTATTATTTTGATTTATGATTTCTGCCTTTGATGTTGGGTTTATAGAAGCCTGATTATATAATTTATTATTTAAATTTTTTTTTTCTACTAGTTTTTTTTTTTTTTTTTTTTTTGAGACAGAGTCTCGCATTGTCATCCAGGCTGCAGTGCAGCGGCACCATCTCGGCTCACTGCAAACTCCGCCTCCCGGGTTCATGCCATTCTCCTGCCTCAGCCTCCCGAGTAGCTGGGACTACAGGCGCCCGCCACCACGCCAGGCTAGTTTTTTGTATTTTTAGTAGAGAAGGGCTTTCACCGTGTTAGCCAGGATGGTCTCGATCTCCTGACCTTGTGATCCGCCCTCCTCGACCTCCCAAAGTGCTGGGATTACAGGCATGAGCCACCGCACCCAGCCTTTTCTACCAGTTCTTACATTTACATTTTTAATTTATTTTTTAGAGACAGAGTCTCGCTCCATTGCCCAGGCTGGAGTACGGTGGTACAATCAGAGCTCACCGCCAGCTTCCAACTCCCGGGCTCAAGCAATCTCACCTATCTCAGCTTTCCTGAGCAGCTGGTACTACAGGCATGTTCCGCCACACCCACCTAATTTCTTAATTTTTGTAGAGATCAGGTCTTTCTATGTTGCCCAGGCTGGTCTAGAACTCCTGGCCTCAAGCAATCCTTCCCCCTTGGCCTCCCAAAGTGCTGAGATTACAGATGTGAGCCACAATTTTATTTTTAGTTTACAACAGGAAGCTGGGGGTAGGGGGAAATCAAATAATCCTAAGTAATCATTAATCTTGGAAAATCAAGTTATAGGGCTTGAGTGAGAAGTGCCATCCTAACCAACCAACATCTTCTCATCACCCAGATGTCAGTCAGCTCCGCCAGCCTACCCCACCCACAAAATCGCCATCCTTATATATAATTATATATATAAAATTATATATAATTTTTTTCTTTTGAGATGAAGTCTGGCTGCGTCACCCACGCTGGAGCACAGTGGCGCAATCTCGGCTCACCACAACTTCTGCCTCCTAGTTTCAAGCAATTCTCCTGCCTCAGCCTCCCGAGTAGCTGGGATAACAGGCGACCTCCACCAAGCCCAGCTTTTTTCTATTTTTAGTAGAGAGGGGGTTTCACTATGTTGGTTAGGCTGGTCTCGAACTCCTGACTTCGTGATCCGCCCACCTCAGCCTCCCAAAGTGCTAGAATTACAAGCGTAAGCCACCGCGCCCAGCCTTCAACAAGTATTTCAATAATGGCATTCAACAAATGAGTCGATGAGAACAATGGAGAGACAGGGCAGAGCCATTAGAGAAGAATCAGGATCCAAACGGATCCTAGGATCTTAGCTGATGGGGACAAGGAAACAGCTTGTCCGGATGGTTCCATAGTCACCTCCTGCTCAAAACCTTTGGATAGCTTACCCTTGCTCTCTGCAAGGTCTGCGAGGCACCGGGCGGAACTGCCTCGCTCCCATTCCGGCCATGCCCCAGCCTGCTTAACCTTCTGGCCTAGCCACCATCCTCTGTTCCCAGGGCTGCACTTCCCTTTCTCCTCGCCTGGCTCACTGCTGCCGGTCACTGAGATCTCAACCGAGGTGACTTCCTTGGGGGACCGTCCCTGACCTCCCTGCCCAGGTCTAGTCCCCAGGATTTCAGCCTCCCAGCACAGCACCGATGTTCATTTCTCGGATTCTTACATCCCCGTGGCTCCTAACCAGACCGGAAGCTCCCGGAGGGCCCGCCTCTACAGAGGTTGGGAGACTTAATCCAGACCACCCTGCAGGCGGCTTCAGTCCCAGGAGACCTAACAGCGCCTGCCTCGGAGCCCACTTGGGAATGAGTTGGGCGTAGGTGACCCCGCGGGGCCCTGCGAAGAACATCCACACCCACTCCGGCTTCCCCTCTCCCGCTGTATCAGCCCACCCAAAGGGTAAAAAGTCTCATAGGGCACAGAAGGGCGCCGTGGCTCACGTCTGTAATCCCAGCATTCTGGGAGGCCGAGGCGGGCGCATCACCTGAGGTTAGGAGTTGGAGACCATCCTAGCCAACATGGCGAAACCCGGTCTCTACTCAAAATACAAAAATTAGCCGGGCACGGCGGCGCGAGCCTGTAATCCAAGCTACCCGGGAGGCTGCGCAAGAGAATCGCTTGAACCCGGGTGTTGGAGGTTGCAGTGAGCCGAGATCGTGCCACTGCACTCCAGCCTGGCAACAGAGTGAGACTCCGTCCCAAAAAATAAATTAAAAATAAAAACATTTCATGGGGCCCCCAAAGAAATCACGTACACATTTAAATATAAGTACATAAATACTGGGAGGTGGTGGGATTGGTGGTATCTCGATTTCCTTAAATGGACAATGAGAATATTTTGAGAATTCAGTTAATAAAAGAGCCCAGCTTCTAGCCCCGCGGAGCTAGCAGCTCTCAATCAGCGTTGGCTATTGTCATTGTTATTAGCCACTTCAGGGTCGGAGGATTACACTTGATTGGGTGTTTATCGCTTGTTATTTAAAGGCTTTCTTGGACTAAGCACTTGTTTTATCTCCTCTCCAAAACTCTTCAGTCCCATTGTCAGACCCTCCTTAGGGCGGACCCCTCTCATCTGCATTACAAGAAAGCTTGTGGTTTCCTGTAATTGTCGCACTTAACCTTGGTGGAAAGCTGATCACCAGCTGCAAACTCAGAGAAAGAAAACCGCTTCAAGGCAAACACTGCTTTTCACCTTCAGACTTTTACTTCCAAAGTTTTACCTATGAATTTTCTTAAAGTATTTTATTGCTGTTATTTTTGGTTTGGGGGGTTGGGAGAGGGGAGCTGAAAAATTTTCAGCCCAGAACGTGCATGGAATTTATGGCAGATTCTTAAATTTCCCTCTTTTGATACCATAATTGACACCTACTCACTTAAAGTTTTCTGCATTTAGAAACTCTGCCTTTAAGAGGGAACTCTAGACCAGGCACGGTGTCTCACACCTGTATGCTCAGAGCTTTGGGAAGCCAAGGCAGGTGGGTTGCTTGAGATATTGAGTTCGAGACCAGCCTGTCCAACATGGTGAAAACCCACGTCTACTACAAATACTGGAAAAAAAAAAAAAAAAAAAGCTGGACATGGTGGTGCATGCCTGTGATCCCAGCTACTGGGGAGGCTGAGGCAAGAGAATCACTTGAACCTGGGAGGCAGAGGCTGCAGTAAGCTGAGATCGTGCCACTGCATTCCAGCTGGGTGACAGAGACTCTGTCTCAAAAAAAAAAAAAAAAAAAAAAAAAAAAAAGAGAGAATTCTAGACTTAAAGGACAAGGCAGTTTTATGTGCTTGATTTACACTGCAGAATTGGGGTTTCAAAAGTATCTGATCTACATTCCCACATAGAGTCATTCGTGGCCGACTAATTCTCTGAAGGGTGCACTAGATGAGGGTCATCTGAGAGTGCTAACAACCATTAGTCCATAAACCAAATTCAAGCTATCAACACAAAAGACAGGGAAACTTCATCAGATTCAACAAAAAAGGGTGAGGCAATGGGGAAATAGGCAATCTCTATGATAATATTTAGCAAAATTATGTTTGTCCCCTTTGGACCAGCAATTCTCCCTCTGGGAATTTAACCTACAGACACACTACTGGCAGACTTGCAAAACAATGGTATTCGGGCTGGGCACAGTGGCTCACACCGGTAATTCCAGCACTTTGGGAGGCCAAGGCGGGTGGATCACCTGAGGTCAGGAGTTGGAGACCAGTCTGGCCAATATGGTGAAACTCCATCTCTACTAAAAATACAAAATTAGCAGGGCGTAGTGGCCCACACCTGTGATCCCACCTACTCAGATGGCTGAGGCAGGAGAATCGCTTGAACTCAGGAGGCAGAGGTTGCAGTGAGCCAAGATCACACCATTGCACTGCAGCCTGTGACAGAAGCAAAACTGTCTCAAAAAAAAAAAAAAAAAAGTTATTCAATGTATTCATCTCACCTTTGTAAAAGCAAAAGATTGGGAATAAACTCAAAAGTCATTTTGTAGAGAATTAAATTGAATAATACCCAGCTGTAAAGGAGGGAAAATAATCTACACGTGTAATTCCTTATATTTACATTTTTTAAAAACTCTTGAATGGACACTCAAGAAAATATTGCTTATTTTCGGGAAGTAGGAAATGTATGATATGAAATGAGATAGGAGGGAGACTTCTATCATTTTAGATTTTTTTTTTTTGAGACAGTCTCCTTTCGCCCAGGGTGGAGTGCACTGGTGCGATCACAGCTCACTCTAACCCCAAGTTCCTGAACTCAAGCGAACCTCCTGCCTCAGCCTCTTGAGTACAAGCACGTGCCACTGTGCCCAGATAATTTTTTTTTTTTTTTTTTTTTTTTTTTTTTGAGACGGAGTTTCTCTGTCACCCAGGCTGGAGTGTAGTGGTACGGTCTTGGCTTACTGCAACCTCAGCCTCCCGCGTTCAAGGGATTCTCCTGCCTCAGACTTCCACATAGCTGGGACTACAAGCACCCGCCACAACGCCTAGCTAATTTTTGTATTTTTAGTAGAGATGGGGGTTTCATCATGTTGGCCAGGTTGTCTCGAACTCCTCACCTCATGATCCACCCACTTCGGCCTCCCAAAGTGCTGGGAATATAGGCGTGAGCCACAACGCCTGGCCTTCCTTCAAAATCTTGAGCAGGAGCCAGGCTGAGTGGTTTAGGACCTTCCAGCCACAGCTCTCAGGGCTGGGATGGGGGAGGGTCAAAATGCCAATAGGGTACGTGACTGATCCCTTGGTCTCCACTCCAAATAAACCTCAATAGCATGCCAAATGTGCCTTTGTCTTCTCAGGGACCCACAAGTGGTATGGCATCTAATGGTCCCAGAAACTGCACCCAGGACTTCCAGGGGGTAGAAAAACAATGCATTTACAAGACTTTCGTGGCCTTCCCTCTTTGAGTCTTCAATGATGAGAACCTTAGAGGATAGGACTGGAAGCTGGAGTCCCTCCTCCCTCAGAACCTGGAATAGAGAAGTCTACTCCAGTCCTGCAGTAGAGCAAGAATAGCCTGTTTTTCATACATTCAAGAAATAATGCCCATTGTGTCAGACAGTGTTTTAATACTTCACAGACTTAGGACATAGTCTTATCTCAGTTAATCCTCACTGCAACCCAGTGAGGTAGATATAATTATCCCCATATTACAGGTGGAGAACTGAAGCACAAAGGCTAATATATGCCTGGTTCCCCAGCTACTAAGTAGCTAAGATTCAAACCCAGGTAGTCTAGCTGCTGTCCGTTTCTTACAACACTATCCTTAACCACTATGTACTACACCATATTGCCCCTCTTAAGAACAACAAAAAAATCAATATCCCTGCCTTGTTGGAGTTTAAATCTTAGGAGTAGAGAGGAGGAAAATGAGCAGCTAACACTATCGGTCGAGTTTATAAATGCCATAAAGAAAAAATAAAGCAGGTTAAGCAGACTGTAGAGGAGAGGATCTGCCGAGTATGGACCACCTGGGAGAAGAGAACAAAACCCTTTGAAAATCTAAGCTTTTGGCCAGGCACAGTGGCTCACACCTGTAATCCCAGCTACTCACTTGTAATCCCAGCTACTCGGGAGGCTGAGGCAGGAGAATTGCTTGAAAGGGGCGGGGCGGGGGCGGGAGGTTTCACGGAAGTTGCAGTGAGCCGAGATCACTCCATTGCACTCCAGCCCGGGCAACAAGAGCAAAACTTTTCTCCAAGGAAAAAAAAAAAAAAAAGAAAGAAAAAGAAGGAAAGAAAGAAAGAAAGAAAACAAAAAAACACACACAAAACATGCTACACTAACAATGGTTCTGACTTCCCGTATTTTTGTTGGAGACATTTGCTTTTCAGCTTATGTACAAAATATCAACTTATTATAGGGTTTTCAAGTGAGTCCAGGTCACTTGAGACAATCATCACATCTCCCACAGGTTTTTAGTTCAGTGCTGCATCTCAGAACCCTGGCTCCTCCACCCTTTTTGACCCGAGCCAAGTGTGCCTTTGGACCCTCGTTTTGTCTTTGGAGGGTTTCAATTAAGGGTTAAGCTCAGGGCCACACCTCAGCGGTGCTTCAGAGATATTTAAGGTAGTACCTACAATCTATCAACCACACTGAACTATCAGCTTACTTAAAACTTTATTCTTATTTTTAAAAATGGGAAAAAATGGAAAAAGAAAACCACTTTTTATTGACAACCATCAAAGAGATATTCACAACAAGACTCAGAGCCAGGGGTTTTCCCTTAACTCTTTAAGGGAACAGATGGTTTTCCCTTAATTCTTTAGGCTGGAGCAGGTTTTAAAACAAGCTGAAGGAATCACTCTACCTCTGGCCACAACCTAATCTCTGCATCCTGGCCTTCATTGCATTGGCTGGAAGCTGGTTCACTTCATCCAAGGGCCTAGTTCGAGGGCATTCATGGCTTCGGCAAGTTTGAGCATCCCTGCACCAGAAATAGCAACAGCAGCGTGAGTTTGGGGGAAGATAGTAAGCGCCCGGACTGTTCTCCGCCTCTTTCAGGGTTCGTTTCTGGGACTTCTGATCCAGGCGTTCTGGGCCTGACTCTCAGGCCCAGAACCTCGGAACCGGAGACTACTCGGCCCATTAGAACATTCTCCAAGAAACTGAAGGGGGCGGGGAGACGGTTGAGATAGCTCAGATAACCCTGCCCAGTGGGTCCAGCACCGGCCGCCTCTCACCATAGTCTCACCCTTGGGTCTCCAAGACCGACCGCCGGCACTCTGGGGTCCCCACTCCCAAAGGGGTCTTGGGAAGATCCAGATGCCAAGGGCACCCCTGGTGACTCCCAAGGTGCTGGCAGCGAGCAAGAGAGGAGAAAGAGAAGAGGGCTGGAGGAGAGGCGCGAAGCGGCCCCCGCGAGCCTGTGTTCCGCGTACCCAGTCCCTGGGCCTCTCACCTCGCTCCTGGCGCTGGCGGTGCCACTCAGCCATGGACTGGAGCATCCACTTGGTCCGGAGCTTGTACAAATAGGAGCCGTAAACCACGACCTCGGTGAGGTCTGAAGACTCCAGAGCCTTCAGCTCGAGCATGGCCTTGCTCACCTCCTCGATGTAAGGGATTCGAGATCCGTCCGGGCCTGTTGGGAAAAGGGATGAGAGCCCAGGGCCGGCTGAGACTCCCGAGCCGGGGCAGCCCGCCAGTACTAGGCATACTCACCGAACATGGCTTTCAGCAGCCGCGTCTGGACCTGGAACACCTCTGGATCTTTCAGGTCTTCGGGAACTTTCACCCACGGCGGGATATGTCTACGTGCCGGGAGAGTTCCCATCTTATGACCCTCACAACCAAAACCACGCTCCAGCGCAAGCCAGGCCTAATCACGCCGGCCGAGGCTCAGGGGTGGTAAAGCCTCGCACCTGGTGGCCCCGCCCCCGGCCAGGCCCCGCCCCCGGCCCGGGCCAGGACCCTCGGTCCGTGCCCGGCCGCCCTGGCTGCAGTCCAGCAGGTTGCCACCTCTTCCGCTTCCCGTGACTTCGGGAGAGCCTCACCCGGGCCCAGCTGTCTCCAAGTTAACTAGGGTTTCCACCTGCATTGACCTGTGTCTTTCGCATCAGAATCCCATGGGCTTGGGAATGGCTGGGGGCAGGGCGCTCTTGACTCTTCCTCTAGGGAACAACTGGTGGTACCTGAACCTCGGAAAGCGGGCGTCCAGGATTGAGGGTGCGAGGACCACCCAGTAGCTGCCGAATCGAGTTCCTGCCTCAGACGTTCCAAAGAAGGGTCCGTATCCCCTTGGCCCTAAGGAGCAGGACCCGCGGCTCCACTTTGCTGGCGACCCGGACAACGTCCCGGGAACTCTGGAGGAACTCATGCCATTGAACAAAAGAGAAAACCGAAATTCGGAAACTGATTATCTTACCTGAAGGGATTAGCGTTCTTCGAAGCCCCTGGCTCTAGAGCCTTTGAACCTACGCGGATTTTAAAGCTCATCCGTGCCCCGCCTGCGCACTCCAGCCAAAACCGGTCCAGGCTTCTGGCTCCTCTGTAAATAAATTTGGTTTATTCGTTTTTTAAACATAGTGTTTGGAGCGATGCACTGGATTCACTCGATGAGAGTGTGATTTCACTGTTTTATGGCTTTACAGGTGGTGATTAAGCTGGCATTTCCAGTCCTGGTAACATCTAATATCCCCTCAGCTGTCCATTATTGAGGGTTTCTTAAGGCAGACCTCTTCACACACACACACACACACACACACACACACACACACACACACACACATAATGGGTTCTTTTGCAACCACCAGTGTAGTTAATTTAGAAAATGATCATCAATAGCTAAAACTATCAGATGAAGACTGTTGAGGAACTAGGTAGTCACAAGTTTGGAAGCCCTAGGCACAGATTATGAATTACATAATAAGAAAAAAAAGTTCCTTTACAATAGAGACTTGGAAGAAGCCACCTTAACCCAAGTTAACATCACCAATAATGGGACAAATGGACTTCTGGTTCAATATCTGAAAAACAAAAAGAGGACCGTTTTATTAATTGACTAAAGAGACACTAAATGCTGTGTGCATAGTTCAAGTAATTCTGAATCAAAAATGGGGGGTGCATTTCAGGACAATGAAGGAAATTTTAATATGCCCTATATTTCAAAGTAGTATTAGAAACTTCTAAAGTTTAGAAACTTCTAGAGTGGGATAAGTGTACTACAGTTATGTAAGATAAGGTCATTATTCTCAGGAGAAACATGCTAAAGTATGTGGAGTGAATTGGGTTTCTTTGATTTTATTTTTATTATTTTTTAAATTAAATTTAGATTTTTTGAGACAGAGTCTCACTCTGTTGCTCAGGCTGGAGTGCAGTGGCACGATCTCTGCTCACTGCAACCTCCACCTCCTGGGTTCAAGCAGTTCTGCTTCAGCCTCCCCAGTAGCTGGGATTACAGGTGCCAGCTACCATGCCTGGCTAATTTTTGTATTTTTAGTAGAGACAGGGTTTCATCATGTTGACCAGGCTGGTCTCGAACTCAAACTCCTGACCTCAAGTGATCTGCCCACCTCGGCCCCCCAAACTGCTGGGATTACAGGCATGAGCCACCGCACCTGGCCAAATAATCAAATTATATATATGGAGTCTTGCTCTGTCACCCAGGCTGGAGTGCAGGGCACAATCTTAGCTCACTGTAACCTTCACCTCCCGGGTTCAAACAATTCTCCTGCCTCAGCTTCCTGAGTAGCTGGAATTACAGACACCCGCCACCACATTGGCTAATTTTTGTATTTTTAGTAGAGATGGAGTTGCACCATGTTGGCCAGGCTGGTCTGGAACTCCTGACCTCCTGATCTGCCTGCCTCAGCCTCCCAAAGTGCTGGGATTACAGGCATGAGTCACCAGGCCCAGCCATACTAAACTTTCAATTTCCCATCTCCCATTCCACCTGCAGCCCAAGCTCCATTTTTCCTGTCACCCAGACTCTTATGAAAAGCAACCCTCACTTCTACTTCTGTATACCTTACTTATTCCTAAACATGTTATTCCATGGTACCTTCCTTTGCATTTCAAGAAAAGTCACTCTGGATCTGCACTGTCCAATACAAAAGTCACTAGTAACATGAGGACTGGAAATGTGTCTAGTCTGATTTGAGATATGCTGTAAGTGTAAGCTACATGTAAAATTTTGATGACATTAATACCAAAAATTTCAATATTCTCATTAACAATTTTAGACTGATTATATGTTAAAATTATAATATTTTGGTTTTTCCTTTTTTTAATTTTTTTTTCAGTCAAGACAGGGTCTTGGTGGCTGGACAGGGTGGCTCATGCCTGTAATCCCAGCACTTTGGGAGGCCAAGGCTGGCGGATCATCTGACCTCAGGGGTTCAAGACTAGCCTGGGCAACATGACGAAACCCCGTATCTACAAAAAAGACAAAAATTAGCCAGGTGTGGGGGTGCATGCTTGTAGTCCTAACTAATGGGGAGACTGAGACAAAAGGAATTGCTTGAGCCCAGGAGGTGGAGGTTGCAGTGAGACAAGATTGCGCTACTGCACTCTAGCCTGGGTGACAGAGTGAGATCCTGTCTCAAAAACAAAAAAACAAAAAAACAGGGTTTTGCTATGTTGCCCAGGCTGGTCTCAAACTCCTGCTCAAACTCCTGCACTCAAGGGACCCACCCACCTCAGCTTCCCAAAGTGCTGGGATTACAGGCGCAAGCCACTGTGCCCAGCCAAAATGATAATATTTTGGATATATTAAAGTAAATAAGATATAATATTCAAATTCATTTCACATGTTTTTTTCTACTGAGGCTATGAGAAAGTATTATTTGTCTTTCATTCTATTTCAGTTGGACAGTGTTGCTCTAGATGCTTTCCTACAACTTTCTTTTTTTTTTTTTTTTTTTTTTTGAGACGGAGTCTCACTCTGTTACCCAGGCTGGAGTGCAGTGGCACAATCTCGGCTCACTGCAAGCTCCACCTCCCAGGTTCACGCCATTCTCCTGCCTCAGCCTCTCCGAGTAGCTGGGACTACAGGCGCCCGCCACTACGCCTGGCTAATTTTTTTTTGTATTTTTAGTAGAGACGGAGTTTCACCGTGGTCTCGATCTCCTGACCTCGTGATCCGCCCGCCTCGGCCTCCCAAAGTGCTGGGATTACAAGCGTGAGCCACGGCGCCCGGCCTGTGCCTAGCTATTTTTATTTTATTTTATTACATTTTTGAGACGGAGTTTCGCTCTCGTTGCCCAGGCTGGAGTGTAATGGCGCGATCTCAGCCCACTGCAACCTCTGCCTCCCAGGTTCAAGCGATTCTCCTGCCTGAGTACCTGGGATTACAGGCATGCACCACCATGCCCGGCTAATTTTGTATTTTTAATAGAGATGGGGTTTCTCCATGTTGATCAGGCTGATCTCGAACTCCCGACCTTGCCAAGGAAAGAACTCTTGCCAAGGAAAATGCGATTGAGAAATGCTGCATGTAGGAAACTTGAGCCTGTCCTTGCATTTATCCCATGTGATCCTGGATAAAACCCACTCTCCCTCCTCCACAGCATGTTGAATGTGTCATCTTCCTCTCCAGTTGGGTTCTACCTGGTCCCTAGGAATGCCTGCCTTGCCCTCTGTCTACTTCGATCTGAGCTCAGTTTCTGTTGTTTAAAATGGCGGTTTCTCCAATACACCTCAAAATCTTGGAAAGGGGGATTTTTGCTAGGATACTGAAGGCCGGAGTTTCAGTGCATGTTTGAGCCGACAGTTGGAAAGTTAAACCTTGAAGACTTGAGTTATTTCAACAAATTATTTGGAGAAAAAGTTTTATTAATTAATTTATTTATTTTTGAGACAATGTCTCACTCTGTTGTCCAGGTTGAGTACAGAGTGGTGATCTCGGCTCACTGCAGCTTTGGCCTCTCTGGTTCAAGCGATCCTCCCACCTCAGTCTTCCAAGTAGCTGAGACCACAGGCATGCACCACCATGCATGACTAATTTTTTAGTTTTTATAGAGGTGGGGCTCTCCCTATGTTGCCCAGGCTGGTCTAGAGCTCCTAGCCTCAAGCAATCCCCCAGCCTCGGCCTCCCAAAGTGCTGGGATTACAGGTGTGAGCCACCACACCTGGCCCTAGAGAAAATTTTTATAACCAAATGTTAAAGATCACTTCTGCTGTAGGTCTGGGTTGCAGCAAGTGTCTTAGAGGACATCTGGCCATTGCATCGGCTCTGCTTGCCACCCATCCACACTTGTATTTCCAAATAATGATTTTTTAGAAAAGAGGAACACTTAAAAGCATATGCATTGGTTTTATCCAAAATTAATGTCAATGTTTATCATATTATAATGTTAGCAACAATGCTGGCGAGTATATAGGTTGGTTCGACCTCAGTGGGACGCCATTTGGCAATACCTTATCAATTGGAAATTTACAGATCCTTTGACTCAGCAATTCTACATTTGAAATTTCATCCTATAGTTATACTCCCCCTTGTAAGAAATGACATGTAGAAGGATACTGATTTCAATAGCATTACTAGCACAAGTAAAAGATAGCATACAAGGTAAATATTCATGAAGATTGGGAAAAAATACATATTAAAGAAATAAGTCTGAGTTCCGTGGCTGATGCCTGTAATCCCAACACTTTGGGAGGCTAAGGTGGGAGAATCGCTTGAGCCCAGGAGTTCAAGACCAGCCTGGGCATACAGTGGCCATGTTGCACACACTGAGACATGATGAAACCCTATCTCTATTAAAAATACAAAAATTAGCTGGGCATGGTGGCGGATGCCTGTAATCCCAGCTACTTGGGAGGCTGAGGCACGAGAATCGCTTGAACCCAGGAGGTGGAGGTTGCAGTGAGCCGATATCGCACCACTGCATTCCAGCCTGTTGACAGAGCGAGACTCCATCTCAAAAAAAAACAAAACAAAAACAAAAACAAAAAAGACCAGCCTGTCCTTAAAAAAAAACTAAAACAAATTAGTTGTGATGGCACATGCCCATGATCTTAGCTACTTAGGAAGCTGAGGTGGGAGGATCACTTGAGCCCAGAAGTTGGAGGCTGCCGTGAACTCTGATGGGTCACTGCACTCTAGCCTGGGTGACGGAGTGAGACGCTGTCTCATCAAAAATAAATAAATAAATCCATTATTAATATCTAGAAAAGGGTAACTTTGTCAAGAAAAGAAGTCATAGTATATACGGTTATGAACAGTTTACAAAGTTGTAATAGTGCAAACATTGAATATTGATCTAACAAAATCATATCTGTGTTTTAAGACGATCTAGGTCTGATGCACGTAGTTAAGTCCCAGCTTACCTGGGTTGGAAGAGGGTGAAAGATAGTGGTAGATATAAAAATCCTAGCCTCCCAAAGTACTAGGATTACAGGCGTGAGCCATCGTGCCCCGTCGTTTGTTTTTTTTTTGTTTGTTGGCGTGTGTGTGTGTGTATGTATGTGTGTTCTTTTGTGTTCTTTTCTCTTTTTTTTTTTTTTTTTTTTTGAAAGGGAGTCTCTCCTTGTCGCCCAGGATAGAGTGCAATGGCGCAATCTCGGCTCATCGCAATCTCCGCCTCCCGGGTTCACGCCATTCTCCTGCCTCAGCCTCTCCGAGTAGCTGGGACTACAGGCGCCCGCCACCACGCCCAGCTAATTTTTTGTATTTTTAGTAGAGACGGGATTTCACCGTGGTCTCGATCTCCTGACCTCGTGATCTGCCCGCCTCGGCCTCCCAAAGTGCTAGGATTACAAACGTGAGCCACTGCACCCGGCTCCCTGTCGTTTTTTGACATTTTTTATTTCTTTTTTTTTTTTTTCCCCGAGACAGAGTCTTGCTCTCTCCTCCAGGCTGGAGTGCGATGGCATGATCTTGGCTCACTGCAACCTCTGCCTCCTGGGTTCAAGCGATTCTCCTGCCTCAGTCTCCCGAGTAGCTGGGATTACAGGCCCCCTGCCACCATATCTGGCTAATTTTTGTATTTTTAGTAGAGATGGGGTTTCACCATGTTGGCCAGGCTGGTCTTGAACTCCTGATGTCAGGTGATGCGCCTGCCTTGGCCTCCCAAATTGCTGGGATTACATGCGTAAGCCACCACGCTCGGCCTGTTTTTTTACTTTTTTTTTTTTTTTTTTTTTTTTGAGACGGAATCTCACTCTGTCACCCAGGCTGGAGTACAGTGGCTCAATCTCAGCTCACTGCAACCTCCACCCTCTGAGTTCAAGCAATTCTCCCGCCTCAGTCTACTGAGTAGCTGGGATTACAGGCACCTGCCACTGCGCCCGGCTAATTTTTGTATTTTTAATAGAGATAGGGCTTCATCATGTTGGCCAGGCTGGTCTTGAACTCCTGACCTTGTGATCCACCCGCCTGGGTCTCCGAAAGTGCTGGGATTACAGGCATGAGTCACCACGCCCAGCCCTGTTTTTTGAGTTTTTAATAAAAGCCATTGTGACTGGTATATGATGGTATATCGGTGTGATTTTAATTTGCATTCCTCTTCTGATTAGTGATGCTGAGCATTTTTTCATGTGTTTGTAGGCTGCCTGTATTTCTTCTTTTCAGAAATATCTCTTTATGTTCCTTGCCCAGTTTTGTTTGTTTGTTTGTTTTGTGGAGACAGAGTCTCGCTCTATCCAGCAGGCTGCCAGTGCAGTAGTCTGATATCGGCTCATTGCAACCTCCGCCTCAGGGGTTCAAGCGATTCTCACGCCTCAGCTTCCTGAGTAGCTGGGATTACAGGTGCCCGTCACCATGCCTGGCTAATTTTTGTATTTTTAGTAGGGACAAGATTTCTCCATGTTGGCCAGGCTGGTCTAGAACTCCTGCCGTGAGCCACTGCGCCCGACTTTGCCCCATTTTTAATGGGGTTTTTTTCTTGTTGTTTTGCAAAGTACTTTAATCGTCTCAATTAGCAAGTAAGAATTTGCCAACTACTAAATCATTCCTATATATCAAATACATTCAGCCGGCTGGGCGTGGTCTGATATATACATTCAGCCTATTAATGTGGCAAACCTGAAGTTCTCTTTAGTGTTTCAATACTGAATAAAAATAAATTATAAATTATAATTTATCTTATAGCAACACATCTAAAACAGTTATTATTATTATTATTATTTTTTGAGACGGAGTCTTGCTCTGTCCCCCAGGCTGGAGTGCAGTGGCGCGATCTCGGCTCATTGCAAGCTCTGCTCCCAGGTTCACGCCATTCTCCTGCCTCAGCCTCCCGAGTAGCTGGGACTACAGGCGCCCGCCAACACGTCCGGCTAATTTTTTGTATTTTTAGTAGAGACGGGGTTTCACCGTGTTAGCCAGGATGGTCTCGATCTCCTGACCTCGTGATCCACCTGCCTCGGCCTCCCAAAGTGCTGGGATTACAGGCTTGAGCCACCGCGCCCTGCAAACAGTTATTATTATTATTATGTTTGAGAAAGGGTCTCAC
The DNA here is from genome assembly GCF_028878055.3 of Symphalangus syndactylus. NCBI lineage: Eukaryota > Metazoa > Chordata > Mammalia > Primates > Hylobatidae > Symphalangus > Symphalangus syndactylus. Next base: position 49,607,357 of record NC_072424.2, on the reverse strand, counting down.
TCTGTCACCCGGGGAGAGTTCAGAGGCACCATCACTGCTTACTGTAGCCTCAGCCTCTCTGGGATCAGGTGATTGTCCCACCTCAGCCTTCCGAGTAGCTGGGACTACAGGTGCGTGCCACCTAGTCCAGCTAATTTTTGCATTTTTTTGTAGGGATGGGGTTTTATCATTTTGCCCAGGCCAGAAGGATTGCTTAAGACCAGATTGGGCAACATAACGAACCCTTGTCAGAAAGGGAAGGGGAAAAGAAAGGAAAGGAAAAGGGAAAGGAAAAAGGAAAGGAAGGAAGAAAGAGACAAATATAATTGTGTTATTTAGAGAACAGAGGCATCACTGGGCATGGTGGCGGGGGCTTGTAGTCCCAGCTACTGGGGCAGCCGAGGAGGGAGGATCTCTTGAGCCCAGGAGATGGAGGCTGCAGGGAGCTATAATCACACCACTGCCCCCTAGCCTGGGTGACACAGAGAGACCCTGTCGCAAGTTTTAAACATTAAAAATAAAAAAGAGAATAGACGTCAAAAATTTTCAATGAATCTCATCTTGTGTCCAAACCAGGAGAACTATCTGTGGTTAGGTGTGTTCATGGCTACATTAATTAAAAGCATGCTATAGTCCCACTACTGGGGAGGCTAAAGAGGGAGGATTTTTTTGAGCCCTGGAGTTCGAAGTCAACCTGGGCAACATAGCCAGGCCCCATAACTTTTTTCTATCCATTTTTTTTTTTTTTTTTTACTGTACGAATCTCACTACACAGACCCTATAACAAAAAAAAGGAAAAGAAAAAGAAAAGAAAAGAAACAAAGAGAAGGAAAGAGAGAGAGAGAAAGAAAAGAAGAAAGAAAGAAAGAAAGAAAGAAGAAAGAAAGAAAGAAAGAAGAAAGAAAGAAAGAAGAAAGAAAGAAAGAAAGAAAGAAAGAAAGAAAGAAAGAAAGAAAGAAAGAAAGAAAGAAAGAAAAAGAAAAAAGGCGGGGACGCTTATTCTGCTCTGTAGTCAGCAGTCTCAGGCAAGTGACAGAATAATCTGAAAACCTGGTCCAGAGGGAGGAAACGTAGTGGCCAGGGATCAGAAGCGTGGGAGGGACCTATGAAGTATTCATTCTGCAAGTATCAGTTCTTTCCTCTGGGGGAGATACTGGGCTTGCCCACGTCTCCCTGAATCCATGGTTAAGACTCCCTCTGGGCACCAGCGGATTCCTGGTGCCCAGAGTCCGGTTCCTCCTACCGGGTGCGCTGGGAAAAGGGCTGCTTCTGACAGATGGGACACTGTAAGAGCAGCCCAGGAACCAGTGCACTTGCGCGGCCTCGGAAGAAGCCGGGGCTCCTGGAGGCGGAGGCGAGGCCTGGGACCCAATGAGAAGGGCGCGGCTGGAGAGGAGGGGCTGGCCAAAAGCCCTTGAAATAAGGCCCAGGCGGAACCGCGGTTCTAGTCGCCCAGCTCCAGCTCGGCCTTTAGGTTTGCTGTGGTGTTCTTGTCTCCTGCAGGGCCGGCCGCAGCATGGACACTCCCAGGCGGTTTCCGACGCTCGTGCAACTGATGCAGCCAAAAGCAATGCCAGTCGAGGTGCTCGGTCACCTCCCTAAGCGGTTCTCCTGGTTCCACTCTGAGTTCCTGAAGAATCCGAAGGTAGTTCGCCTTGAGGTTTGGCTGGTGGAAAAGATCTTCGGTGAGTGGACCGATGAGGGGCAGCCCCCATGCGGCTTCTTTCTGCCACCCATACCCACACCCCACCTATTCTGGCTGCGTTCCAGGGCAATCCTCCCCAGTAGCCAATGCCCTCTGGCTGTCTCCTCCTTCCACCTTCCCCTCCCAAGACCCCCGGGAGCCACCAGTCCCTCACAGCCTCTCTGCTACCCGCGCAGGCCGGGGCGGAGAACGCATCCCGCACGTCCAGGGTATGTCCCAAATCTTGATTCACGTGAATCGGTTGGACCCTAACGGCGAGGCTGAGATCTTGGTATTTGGGAGGCCTTCTTACCAGGAGGACACAATCAAGATGATCATGAACTTGGCTGACTATCACCGCCAGCTCCAGGCGAAAGGTACGGGGCTGGGAATAGGGCTACCTGCAGCAAACCCTGGCTCCGTAGGAGTGATCCTGGGGTTTCCTGGCTGCTGGGGCGGCAGTCTCGCCCTCCCAGTCGGCCCGCGGTTGGTGGGTGGGGGTGGGGGAGGGGGCGGTTCTCGTTGTCACGGATCCAGAAGGCCAAATTGAACCCTCGTTCTGGGATTCCTGGCTCCTACTCCAGCAGGCCGCTTGGGTGACTGTCCCTTTTTGGAGAGGATATAGAGACACAGCTGTGGCCTCTGCACACGGCTCTTCTTCCAGGCTCAGGAAAGGCCCTTGCCCAGGATGTCGCCACTCAGAAGGCCGAGACCCAGCGGTCTTCAATAGAAGTCCGGGAGGCCGGGACCCAGCGTTCGGTGGAGGTCCGGGAGGTCGTGACACAGGGTTCTCCGGTGGAGGCGCAGGAGGCCGGGACCCAGCAGTCTCTCCAGGCTGCCAACGAGTCGGGGACCCAGCGATCCCCCGAAGCTGCCAGCAAGGCAGTGACCCAGCGGTTTCGCGAGGATGCCCGGGACCCAGTTACCAGATTATGAAGGCATCTCAGGGCCTGGAGCCAGAGCCAGTCAGGGGTTAAAGTGAAAGCCCGTATTTCCGCCCAGAAGCTGGGGTTGGGGAGAGGATGTTGTGGATTTTTTGTTTTACCCCTTCTGTTGAATGGTTGCAAACACAAACTTGAGTTCTAATAAAGAATTGCAAAGTGGAAGCCCGCCTCCCCAACCCCCACCCCCACCCCCGCGACTTAAGTCCAGGAAGCTGGGGTGGCGAGGAAGGATGATGTGGATTGTTTTTGTTTTACACCTTCTGTTGAATGGTTGCCAACACAAACTTGAGTTCTAATAAATAATTGCATTTCCCTAACGTCTGTATTTTGGAAGGTAGAGGGGAGGGAAAGGCGTATTACTCCAGCAGCCCAGTTCTGCCCTTCGCAGCTCTCTACCTCGAGGCAGGTGGGGCCTCTGGTTCCTAGCGGCCTGAGGTGGCAATCTTCGCCGGCTGTGGTCCGGTGTGACCTTTGTACTCCTTAACGGCGCGCATCTGGCTTTAACAGGTGAGAAGCCTCTCTGGCCCACTAGGAAACCTCTCCAAGCCCGCTGTCTTTCTACTCAAGGTGACTTGGGATGAGAAAACTGTCGCTTGGGGGCCAGCTGGATTTGGAAGGCCCTGGGTGTATTGCTACGCTGTCACAGAACACTTTCCCAGCTGGGGAAAATGACATCAGGGAAGGAGAAAAGGGAGAGACCCGAGCTGCACTCTTGGGCTGCACAGTTGCCGTCTTCAGGTCTTGCTTGGGTCACCCATCTTCCACGAAGGTCATGGACACCGGCAAGATACAGGCACCAGCTACTCTCTTCAGTTACTATGGCAGCGAGGAGCCCCAGCAAAGAACACTTCGGCTTCCCTAGGGTCACAGCTATGGTCAAGGCGCTGGGATGCAGGTCCTTGAGCCTGCAAATTAATCTAGAAGGATGCAAGCCAACAGCTGGGTGCTAGGATTAAACAATAGCATGCAGTAATTCTATAATTAGGATTTTTTTTTCCCCCTTTTTTTTTTTTTTTTTTTTTTTTTTACCAACCAAGAATCACTGGTAATTTTCATTTTATTTTGGAGACAGAGTCTCGCTCTGTGGCCCAGGCTGGAGTGCAACGGCCCCATCTCGCCTCAACACAACCTCTGCCTCCGGGGTTCAAACGATTCTCCTGCCTCAGCCTCCCGAGTAGCTGGGACTACAGGCCCGCGCCACCACGCCCAGCTAATTTTTGTGTTTTTAGTAGAGAAGGGGCTTCACCGTGTTGGCTAGGCTGGTCTGACCTCAGGTGATCCACCCGCCTGGGTCTCCGAAAGTGCTGGGATTACAGGCATGAGCCACCACGCCCGGCCAATCACTAGTAATTTTTAAAAGTTCAAAGCTAAGTTTAAATATCAGGGGAATGTCTATCACAGACTCTTTTGTCACCGCTAATTATCACTCCAGTTTAAAATAATCATGTATCTTACAATAAGGGAATTACCACATAAAGCTGAATTTACAATAACTTATTAGCAACTTTTAACCGCTAATCATTTTATTAAAATAGTTGACTAATTTTAGAAGAACTTTAGAACATTTTAAATTCAAAATCAACACAAAATCAGTTTCAAATGAGGCTACATCAGAGCAGAGCTAAAACTCAATGTGTATGTTGTCTTTCTCTGTGTAATACCCACCTTACCAGAATGTCAGATTCTCTCCTTTACAAGCTGTTTTCACTGTCCTTGCCCAAACTCAGTGTCACCAATCTATTTTATGTTTATGTTCATGTGTAACTTTTCTTTTTCTGGTATCTACCCCTTATTTTAATTAAGTAGCTTTATAGACTTTTAATATTTAAGAGGGCAAGTCTACTCTTTTTCTTTTTTTTTTTTTTGAGACGGAGTCTCACTCTGTCATCCAGGCTGGAATGCAATGGCATTCCACTGCAACCTCCACCTCCTGGGTTTAGGCAATTCTCCTGCCTCAGCCTCCCGAGCAGCTGGAATTACAGGTGCCCACCACCATGCCTGGCTGATTTTTGTATTTTTAGTAGAGACAGGGTTTCACCATGTTGGCCAGGCTGGTCAACACCTGTCTCAGCCTCCCAAAGTGCTGGGAATACAGGCCTGAGACACCATGTCTGGCCCTCACAACCTTTTCAACTCATATCCAAAACATCTATGAACATCTTTCCCGGAACTAACACTTTAAGTTTCACCTATTCATATGGCTGCTTCTTTCTCTAAACACCCAGTTTAGAGGAAACTCTATATCATGTTGGAATTATAGATGCCATCAAGCCAAGCCAGCTGCCCAGCATGGAGGAACAGGAGAGGTTGCCCTATGCCAAGAGTCTTGAGAGTCAAAGATTTCAAATATTGCCCAAATATAGTCACGTTCTGAGGTACTGGGGATTAGGACTTCAATATATGTTAATGTGTACAAAGGATGGAAGGAGTTTAGGATCATACAGTATTTTTGGAAAAATTAGAATAAGTTTTAAGCTTACCCCTTTTCCCCCAATAACAAAATATTTAATGGGCCAGGTGCAGTGGCTTATGCCTGTAATCCCAGCACTTTGGAAGGCCAAGGCAGGTGGATCAGTTGAGGGTACGAGTTCGAGACCAGACTGGCCATTCTCTACTAAAAATACAAAAATTAGCCGGGCATGGTGGCAGGTGCCTGTAATCCCAGCTACTCGGGAGGATGAGGCAAGAGAATCGCTCGAACCCGGGAGGCAGAGGTTTCGGTAAGCCAAGATTGCACCATTGCACTCCAGCCTGGGTGACAGAGCGAGACTGTCTCAATAAAAACCCAAAATGTTCAATGGTTTTATAAAAATTCCACCAGGGGTCAGGCACGGTGGCTCATGCCTGTAATACCAGCACTTTGGGAGGCTGAGGCAGGTGGATCACGAGGTCAGGAGACCCAGACCATCCTGGCTAACATGGTGAAACCCCGTCTCTACTAAAAATACACAAAATTAGCTGGGCGTGGTGGCACGCACCCATAATCCCAGCTACTCAGGAGGCTGAGGCAGGAGAATCGTTTGAACCTGGGAGACAGAGGTTGCAGTAAGCCAAGATCGTGCCACCACACTCCAGCCTGGGCGACAAAGCGAGACTCTGTCTCAAAAAAACAAAACAAAATAAAATAAATAAATAAAAATAAAAATCCCACCAGGGCCAGGTGCAGTGGCTCACGCCTCTAATCCCAGCACTTTGGGAGACCAAGGCGGGAGAATCACCTGAGGTCAGGAGTTTGAGACCACCCTTGCAACATGGTGAAACCCCGTCTCTACTAAAAATACGAAAATTAGCCAGGTGTGGTGGCACATGCCAGTAATCCCGGCTACTTGGGAGGCTGAGGCAGAAGAACTGCTTGAATACGGGAGGCGGAGGTTGTAGTGAGCCGAGATCACAGCACTGCACTCCAGCCTGGGTAACAGAGCGAGACTCCATCTCAAAAATAAATAAAAATAAACAATAAAAATCTCACCATGAAAAACTTGAAAGAATTCATCAAACTTCTATGGGAGAAAATTAGGAACTCCTAAACTTAAAAGGGTGGGGACATGGGAGAACACATAGGAAACAGTAATTAACTACATAAAATAAGTCTTTCACATGCAAAAAAAAATTTAAGAGGGTGGAAAATACTGGTAATAACAAACCATTGTTACAAAAGCTTATAGAGATAAATAAAAATCCTTATCTTCACCAGTTGAAAGAAGTCAAGAAAGGAATGAGTAAAGAAAAATGTAAAACTGAAACAAAGAAAATATTCAACATCACCTCTAATCAAAAAAGCACAATTAAAGAGACTTGTGAGTTTAAAACACTTGCAAAAGGCTAGAATACTTTATTGCCAAGGAGTGAATAAATTCCATGAGTCAAACCAATCCAAATTGTGCTTGAACCCACAGGGCTTTTGGCACCTTTCGCCCCAAAAATTCTACTTCCAGAAAGTGGGGCGGCAAGGATAGGAGCTGTTTTGCAGAGATTGGTAATTTCAGTACAACACGTAATGGAAAAACAACCTGGCCCATGCCGGACACCTGTGCAGCCCCGCCTTGCAGAAAAAGGGAGACAGCCGGCTCCAAGGCAGGGCGCCATCCACAAGCCAAGGTGCCTGGGAACCCTGCTCTTCCGTGGTGAATCGCAAAGCTACCATTAATGAACGCTGACCGCCCAGGCTTGCTTCTTGCAATGTCATCCTGTGCCCAATGGACGCCCAACTCCAGGAATATGCACAGCTGGTGCTCTTCGGGGGATCAATTACCAGCTTCAAAGTGAGAGCCTTAGATAAGCTGCTTTAGTAGTACGTGTGAGCTCATCAGAAATGAAATTTTAAGCTCCACCCCAACAGTACTGAATCAGAATTCTCTCGAGAAGGAGCCTAGGAAATTGTGTTTTAACAAGCTCCCAAGGTGATTTCTTACAAGCTTTAAAGTTTGAGGACCAATTATGTAAAAACAAAACAGATCACCATTTGTGAGTTATCTGCCCCTGCATATCTGCCCCCTGTGGGTGAGGGCCTCACTCTGACCATAAAATCATAAAAGGATTAGGAGTTTCAAAATGATGGGAATTCAGGAAAAAGAAAATAAAAAACCTACAAAACTATAACCTGCCCACCCTTCATATCAAAACCTGAGTGGGAGTCAATCTTTTATAAATTTGCTTTATTATAAGTGTGTGAAGATCTTAATACCTTTGGCAAAATAGCCATTTCTTTATTAGAATAGTTCAAACTCACTCTTGCAACAAAATAAACCACATTCCATCAAGACACAGGAAACAGGAATACAGGGATTTAGGAATGCTATACTTGCTTCTCTTCAACTTTAGCAGCAAAAGCTAGAAAGTTAAGATGTTCCCAACAGTAACTATGTTGTCTTAAGCAACAGGATCCTGCGGAGAGTGGGGGTCTGATGCATGGGCCTTCAAGTTCTTCTCAAGGTGTTTCATCTTCTCAGCTGGAAGAGAAGCAGTTGATACTAACCATGGACAGGGACAAGTGTTCGCTGTTTCGAACTACTCCGTGATTGGGAGTTGGGGAGGAGAGAAAGAGCTGCGATAGTGTTGTAACCCAGCTGAGGCTGACTTGGGCAGTGATGGGTCTGAATCTATCAGATCTGCGCTGACTTTCCCAAGGTCCTACCCCGGGATCCCCTCCCAACAAACTTCGTACAGCTCCCTGCGGTCTGGAAACCAAGATATTTTGAGAAGGTTAAGGGAGGATGGAAGGAAACCGAGCAAGGCCGGTATGGTCACTCATGGCTTCCTCCACATGCAGGTTCTCAAAGACCCTCACCTCGGGCGCGATGTTCTCGGTGAAACCATGCCAGACACAGGAGCATGCTCTTCACCCGATTCTGTACACGGGGCCGCCCAAAAACGGTGATTTCGACTAGGTTCCCAGAGTCCACTATGTCCACTGTCAGCAGGGCCTGGCTCGTCCACTCCATTTCTGGAATTATGGCTCGGTCTGGGCCTAGACAAGTAAGGAAAGACTCTGAGGGGCTGCACGGTGGCAGGTTAGAAGCTGGATTTGAAGGGAATGTTGGCTAGGGAAGGGAAGAGCTGGAAGGTGGGCATCACTACAACACTCCTGGCTTGCGAATCTGGGAAAGAGGCTGTAGAGAGCTGCTCTGCCGGGCCTCTCTCAGACTGGAGGTGGACAGCCCACCAGCACACCTGGGGTCGCTCACCAAAGAGCTCGTCTGCCAGCCATGCCTCTAGGTAGAACACCAAAGGGTCTCTCAGTTCCTGCACCGGAAACCACCAGGGCCGGATGCGAATCTGTGGCGGCGGAAGTGGTAACCTACGCAGCTGCTCCAGGGAGTGGGCCGGGGTCCGTTTGCCCCGCTGGGACTCAGCAGCACCAGCATCATCGACCATACTGGGACCAGCAGCCGCGGAGGGCGCTCGAGGCGGCTTTCGCGAGAGCTCCTCCAGACCCAGGCGCGAAGCTCGGGCTCTCTTTTACCATATTCGACCCGCTCCGCCCCTTCCGGCAGCGCCTCGCACCGCGTCGGGGTGAGCAGGTGCAATCGACACCCGGCCTAGCGGCACATTGGACACTTCCTGCGCTGCCTCAATCGCCGGGATTGCCTCTTTGACCTTGAACTAGTATTCATTTGGCCTCCTGTTTGGTCTCCAATGCTCTCCTTCGTCATCTCTGCTCGTCAAGTATGCTTAGCCTGAAAGGCCTCTGCCCACCTTATAGCTGATTAACAATGTGAGTTTGAATTGACGAGTCTATTAATAGACTGGGAATCACCTTTGCTGGCTAGGTTAAGGTTTCATCGTTACCTCCCAAAGATAGGTAGATCTTGTTGAATGTGTCAGTTTTCTCTCTTCTGCCCCCTGTTGTTATCTTCTGACTCTCCGGATGGTTACCATTTTAAAATCATTCAAGCAAGTGTGTCATGTTTTAAACAAAAAGTCAGAGGTGGTCTTATAGAACATGTAGCAAGTTAGACAATTTTCCTTTATTTCCAGTATCCTAAGACAACCATTATCGATGGACATTTTTTCCCAATGTTTGTAATTTTAATTAAAAATTTGAATTATGGAAGGTTTCACACATCCAAAAAAGTAATATAACACGGCCATGTACCCTCCCCACACATCCAAAAAAGTAATATAACACGGCCATGTACCCTCCCCCAGTTTAACAGATGTTGACATTTCCCCACATTTGCCTCACTCTTCTGTTTTTAAAATAGATATTACTCAAGCATCTTTCCTTTCCCTCTCCAGAGGAAATCATCCTGAAGCTAGTGTGTATATATCATCCCCATGGATGTCCTTACACATTTTCTACTATATTTGTAGAAATATTGTTTGGTAGTTGTTTCAGAATAGATAGTATCTGCTGAATATACTATTTCGTTCTTACAATTAACTATGTTTTTTTTGTTTTTTTTTTTTGAGACAGAGTCTTTCTCTGTCCCCCAGGCTGGAGTGCAGTGGCGCAATCTCGGCTCACTGCAAGCTCCGCCTCCCGGGTTCATGCCATTCTCCTGCCTCAGCCTCCCGAGTAGCTGGGACTACAGGCGCCCGCCAACACGCCCGGCTAATTTTTTGTATTTTTAGTAGAGACGGGGTTTCACCGTGTTAGCCAGGATGGTCTCGATCTCCTGACCTCGTGATCCGCCCGCCTCGGCCTCCCAAAGTGCTGGGATTACAGGCTTGAGCCACCGTGCCCGGGCTATGTTTGTTTTAAAACTCTTCTATTTTTCTGAGATAGGTCTCACTCTCTTGCTTAGGCTGGAATGCAGTGGCACGATCTCGGTTCACTGAAACCTCGACCTCCCAGGCCTCAGTGACCCTCCCATCTCAGCCTCCTGAGTAGCTGAGATCACAGGCGCCTGCTACCACACCCAGCTATTTTCCAGCTCTTTTTGTTGTTGTTGTTGATGTTGTTGTTGTTATTTGTTTGTCTGTTTGTAGAGACAGGGTCCCACTATGTTGCCAGGCTGGTTTTGAACTCCGAGGCTCAAGCAGTCCTCTCATTTTGGCCTCCCAAAGTTCTGGGATTACAGGCGTGAGCCACCACAGCCAGCATAGAAGAAAAAACTCAAAATAGTGGAAAGCACATTCCAGACTCCACATGATCATATAGGACTGTGTGGAGGCTCCAGTTTTCTGCCCCCGAGCCCACCCCCTCTCACCCTCAATGGTTTCTGAGAAAACTTGACTATCAGATGTGCAGGGCATACTTACAGGAAAACAAGATTTAGCTATGGCTCTGATGCAATAAACATTTAAAACCTTAACCTGGCCAGGCAAGGTGGCTCATGCCTATAATCCCAGCACTTTGGGAGGCCAAGGCAGGAGGATCACTTGAGGTCAGGAGTTTGAGACCAGCCTGACCAACATGGAGAAAACCCGTCTTTACTAAAAATACAAAAATTAGATGGGTGTGGGCCAGACACGGTCGCTCAAGCCTGTAATCCCAGCACTTTGGGAGACTGAGGCGGGCGGATCACCTGAGGTCGGGAGTTCGAGACCTCAGATCGCTTGAGTCAAGGGGTTTGAGGGTGCAGTGAGCCATGATCACACCACTGCACTCCTACTTGGGTGACAGAGCGAGACCCCAAAAATAAACCTAAAAAAATTTAAAGCCTTAATCTAATCATGAGATGCACTTACATTACTGTAGACAAAGAATATTTTACCCAGCATGTATAGAATTTTAACGGCTTCTTCAGGGGGACTGTGGTGATCTGAGCCACACAGGAGTAAGTTAATTAACTTCTCTCAAATTCCACTTCCTGGTGTGGAAAAGATGGCACCCCATTATCTTGTGGAGATCTTCTGTCATAAACCCCACATAAATCCCCAGCATGCTGGACACTGTGAAGCAGTTAGTCTCAGACACAACTCAGTCTCAGGTGTAACCCAACAGTGGCTAGTTCAGTTATTCCTTCCTCAGAGAAGAAATGATCTTGTGGGATTACTGCTCTCCTCTGAGGAAAGAACCTCCCTGCTCAGTGGGAGGCCAGAATCTGATTCGCAAGTGTTGGTTTCGCGCCTCTCAGCTTTGGGGAGACCGATATGCCTTTGCACCTGAGCCTGCCAAAACGGGAGGGCTATTGTGCAAGAAAACCTTTTGGGAGCTCAGACGGTCATGTGGGCCTCCTTGGAAGCCTGGGGACAAGTGGGCAGTTTTCCCGAGTGCATGGAAGCCAACACCAGAGACTGAGGTGGAGAGATGCACTGAGCCAACCTGGCCGGGTTAATAGAACACTTCTCCCACCATCTGGGTTAGCTTCTTGGGGTGCCAGGGATCCTGCAGTGGGCCTGACGCCAGCCCGACATCAAAATGGGAAAGTGGCCAGAGCAAACTGATGTTCCACAGAGCTCTTGAGGGTTGGAAGATTCTTTCTCACTTTCTCTTTTTCTTTCCTTCTCTTTTTTTGTTTTCTTTTTTTGAGACAGGGTCTCACTCTGTCACCCAGGCTGGAGTGCAGTGGCACAATCTCAGCTCACTGCGTAGCTGGGGAAGATGCATGCCATCACACCCACTGTAGAGACAGAGGTCTCCCTATGTTGCCCAGGCTGGTCTCGAACTCCTGGGTTCAAGGAGTCCTCCCGCCTTGGCCTCCCAAAATGTCGGACTACAGGCATGAGCCACTGCAACTGGCCAGGGCCAGAAGATTTTAAGTATGCAATTATTATTTATTTATTTATTTAGAGACAAGAATTTTGCTCTTTTGCTCAGGCTGGAGTGCAATGGTGAATCTTGGCTCACTGCAACCTCCACCTCCTGGGTTCAAGTGATTCTCCTGCCTAGGCCTCCCAAGTAGCTGGGATTACAGGCATGCACCACCGCGCCCAGCTAATTTTGTATTTTTACTAGAGGTGGAGTTTCACCATGTTGTCCAGGCTGGTCTCGAACTCCTGACCTCAGGGGATCTACCCACCTCGGCCTCCCAAAGTGCTGAGATTACAGCCTTAAGCCACTGCGCCTTGCCAAAAATATATTTTTAAAATATATATACATGCCTGTAATCCCATCACTTTGGGAGGCTGAGGCGGGAGGATCACTTGAGCTTAGAAGTTTGAGACCACCCTGGGCAACATAGAGAGGACATAATTAGCTGGTTGTGGTGACATGCACCTGTAGTGCCAGCTACTCGGGAAGCCGAGGAAGGACAGCCTGAGTGCACAAGGTCGAGGCTGCAGTGAGCTATGATTGCACCACTGCACTCTAGCCTGGGTGACAGAGACCCCATCTCTAAAAAAATAAAATTAAAATAACGTACAATTTTATGTATTTTTTTAATGGAGGAAAGGGGCTCCATTAAAAGTACTTGGAGTCTGTGAAAGTCATAATGCCTGGCTGCCTTCATCTAGTGATGTGGAACCCCAGCGGCCCCAGTATGACTAGGCCCTTTCCAGGACCCACTCCCGTGTGTTTGCCCAGCCTTCCACTTCTGTGGTACAGAGCCAATCAGATCTACAGGACCAAAACTTGAAGCCAACCCCAATCCTACCAGCAACAAAAGATGATGGTTGCAGAGATGAGAAAGAAGGCTCAGATTCCAGGCCTGCCCCCAGCCCTGAAATTGTAGTCAAACACATACTTCTCCTTTCACCTTACCTTCTCTGTATATTTGCCTGTGTGATCATAGTCTGGAGTTTTTCGTTTTTTGAGTTGTGGTTTCACCATATTGTCCAAGCTGGTCTGGAACTCCTAGGCTCCAGCAACCCTCCTGCCTTGGTCTCCCAAAGTGCTGGGATTACATGAGCCATGCCCAGCCTAGCCTGGAGTTTTTACTGGAACTGTTAAAATATGTCTCCTAATCGTTGTTTTGATTTACTGATGGGGGAAGGGAGACTGATCTCATACTTAACTATTTATTTATTTATTTATTTATTTATTTTTGAGATGGAGTCTCGCTCTTGTCGCCCAGGCTGGAGTGCAGCGGCACGATCTTGGCCCACTGCAACCTCTGCCTCCCTGGGTTCAAGCTATTCTCCTGCCACAGCCTGCTGAGTAGCTGGGATTACAGGCTCCGGCCATTCATGCCCGGCTAATTTTTGTACTTTTAGTAGAGACGGGGTTTCGCCATGTTGGCCAGGCTGGTCTCAAACTCCTGACCTCAGGTGATCCACCCACTTCAGCCTCCCAAAGTGCTGGGATTACAGGCAGGAACCACTGCACCCAGCCAACTCTTCTTTTAAAAAACAGACTTTCCTTGCTGACATACTTGAGTAGCTTTGGTCATATTTAAGGTGAAGCTGAGCCTTCTAACCATTTCTAGAATCCCCTCCAAGGCACCTCTTTACTAAGAGAACTAACCTTTTCCCAGCTAAGAGAAGAGAAAGTAAAAATTAGATTAGTGAGCCTAGAGCGATGGCTCAGGCCTGTAATCCCAGCACTGTGGGAGACAGGAGGACTGCCCGAGGCCAGGAGTTGTAGACCAGCCTGGGCAGCATAAGGAGGCCCTGTTTCTACAAAAAATTAAAAATTAACCTGGTGTGGTGTCTCATGCCTTGTAGTCCCAACTACTCTGGGAGCTGCAGGCAGGAGGATCCCTTTAGTCGAGGAGTTAGAGGCTGCAATGAGCTATGATGGCACCATTGCACTCCAGCCTGGACTCTCTCTCTCTTTTTTCCTTATATATAAAACATATATATGCTTATACATAATATATATGCTTATACATAATATATATAAACATACATATGCTTATATATAATATATATTATATATAAGCATATATTATATATAGTATATATTTATATAAAATTAAGTTTTATATTATATAACTATATCCATGAGAGAAAAGAGAAATCTGCCCTCATTTATAGCAGGTTGAGACAGACATAGATAAAACGAGCTGCAAAATTAAGTTTCTCCCAAAGACATGCTGCAGCTGTAAATTGTCATAATGATCTCCCATTTTTTTTTTTCCCCCGAGATGGAGTTTCACTCTGTTGCCCAGGCTGGAGTGCAGTGGCACAATCTCTGCTCACTGCAACCTCTGCCTCCCAGGTTCAAGTGATTCTCCTGCCTCAGCCTCCCGAGTAGCTGGGATTACAGGCACCCACCACCATGGCCAGGTGAATTTTTGTAAAGACGGGGTTTTATCATGTTGGCCAGGCTGGTCTCGAACTCCTGACCTCAAGTAATCCACCCACCTCAGCCTCCGAAAGTGTTGTGATTACAGGTGTGAGCCACCGCACCCAGCCGATCTCCCATTTTTGAATGACTATAATGTTCTTACTCAGTGAGAAACATTATTCTCTAAAATTACAGACTATCAGAAAATGTACTATTTAAATTTATTTATCAGTAACAATGAAACATCCATTCTTGCCTGGAGGATCTAAGTCACTTTATTTATTTTTTGTTTTTCTTTGTTTGTTTTTCTAAGTCACTTCGATACAGAGAAACAGCCTTAATTGACAACTCAGTCGCAGCTGTTTCGGACAAGGGTTTTTTTTTTTTTTTTTTTTTTTTTTTTTTTTTCGAATACAACATTCCACATCTATCTCAATTAAGGACCCTGGGTTCACTTCACTATCAAGATCTGATGTTGATCCTTATACATACAGCCCAAAGAAACATGATTTTATTTATTCATTTATTTATTTATTTACTTACTTATTTATTTGAGACAGTCTGTTGCTGAGGCTGGAGTGCAATGGTAAAATCTCAGCTTACTGCAACCTCCACCTCCCGAGTTCAAGCAATTCTCCTGCCTCAGCCTCCAGAGTAGCTGGGATTACAGGCGCCCAACACCAAGCCTGGCTGATTTTTGTGGTTTTGTTTGTTTGGTTTTTTGAGTCTCACTCTGTCACCCAGGCTGGAGTGCAGTGGCGCGATCTTGGCTCACCGCAACCTCCACCTCCCAGGTTCAAGCGATTCTCTTGCCTCAGCCTCCCAAGTAGCTGGGATTACTGGTGCCTGCCACCATGCCTGGCTAATTTTTGTATTTTTAGTAGAGAAGAGGTTTTACCATGTTGGCCAGGCTGATCCACCCGCCTTGGCCTCCCAAAGTGCTGAGATTACAGGCGTGAGCCACTGTACCCAGCCCATGATTTTATTTAGAGTTTATTTCTCTCTTCCCCAAAATTGTAAAAAAATTTATCGTTGGTGAGATGCCCTATGGTTCTTTGGCTACATCCTTATATAATTGTGTTTTACCATTAGAATTCCATTTTCTTTCATTCTGCATTGCCAGTTAACACAATTAGCCAGACATATGTGGTCTTATTACCATGGGAGAGAGAAACTGACTATAATCTTAAGCCAGCATTGGTGTAAACTTTAAAGGCACATCCAAGGAAGTTTCTAGAGCTGTTCTATTTGCTGAAAATATAATCCTGTGAAAACTGTAAAGATGAGACAGAAACTGGAGCCAAAACCTCAAGACCCCTTTTAAATGTAGGCAGCATGTTTTGCTTCAGCTGAGAGAGAACTATAGAGCTCTGCTCACAAAGCAATAGGGGTGAGTAGTTTCTGGGAGGGCTTTATTATCTGCCTCAGGAGTGGATAAACAACCTGCTCATGCATGCGATAGAGTCACCACACCTCGAACTTTCTCAAGTTCTTGTGAATATACCATTTCTACTTTATGAGTGAACTGTGCTATGCAACTTCCTCTCTACTCAAATGTTTCTCTGATATCACCCAAGATGTGATAGGTATTTGTGGCCTCAAAATTAACTCATGCAAGTGAGTTTGTTGGGTTTGGTTTTGAACAACATACTGTAAAAAGCCAGCAATATTTTTATGTATTTATTTATATTTACTTGATTCATTCATTCATTGACAGAGTCTTACTCTGTCACCTAGACGGGAGTGCAGTGGCATAATCACAGCTCACTGTAGCCTCGACCGTCTGGACTCAAGCAATTCTCCTGCCTCAGTCTCCTGAGGAGCTGGAACTACATACAGGTGAGTGCAACCACACCTAGCTAATATTTTTTAAAATTATGTTTTGTAGAAACGAGTTCTTGCTATGTTGCCAAGGTTGGTCTTGAACTCTTGGCCGCAAGCGAGCCTTCTACCTTGGCCTTCCTGAAGTGCTAGGATTATGGGTGTGAGTCACCACCGCACCTATAACCTATAGCTGTACCAGGCAGCTTCCAAGTTAAAAACCTGAGTTTTCACCAAGTAATCCTATTTAATTTATGCCAAAGGCTCTAGCCTGCATATATTATTGTTACAAATTCTTCTTCTTCTTCCTTTTTTTTTTTTTTTTTTTGAGATAGTATCTCACTCTGACACCCAGACTGGAGTGCAATGGCGTGATCTTGGCTCACTACAACCTCCACTTCCAGGGCTCAAGCGATCCTCCCACCTCAGCCACTAGAGTAGCTGGGATGACAGGTGCGTGCAACCATGCCCAGCTAATGTTTTTGTATTTTGTTGTAAAGATGGGGTTTCTCCATGTTGGCCAGGCTGGTCTTGAACTCCTGAGCTCGAGCAATCCACCCACCTCAGTCTCCCAAAATGCTGGGATTATAGGCCTGAGCTACCGGGCCCAGCTACAAACTCTAAGATCCTCTGAGCCAGCAGTTCTCAAATGTTTGGGTCCCCCTGCTCTTAAAAATCACTGAGGCCAGGCATGGTGGCTCACGCCTGACCACACCACTGTACTCCGGCTGAGGTAACAGAATGAAACTCCAACTCAAAAAAAAAAATCTATATATATATATTGAGTACCAGCAGGGCGCAGTGGCTCAGGCCTGTAATCCCAGCACTTTGGGTGGCCAAGGCAAGTGGATCCCTTGAGGTCAGGAGTTCAAGACCAGCCTGGCCAACATGATGAAACCCCATCTCTACTAAAAAATCCAAAAATTACCCGAGCGTGCTGACATGTGCCTGTGGTCCCAGCTACTTGGGAGGCTGAGGTAGGAGAATTGCTTAAGCCCAGGAGGTGGAGTTTGCTGTGGGCCAAGATTTCACCACTGCACTCCAGCCAGCCTGGGCAACAGAGCCAGATCCTGTCTCCAGAAAAAAAAAAAATTATTGAGTACCCTAAAGGGCTTTTGTTTTGTAAGGTATAGACAGATATTTACTATATTAGAAATTCAAACTTTGAGAAACCTAATTCAATGACTATAACTCATGTTAACATGGAAAACCTTTTAATGAAAAATGATTATAATTATGATTATTACTTTTTGAGACAGGGTCTCTGTCACCCAGGCTGGAGTTCAGTGGCACGATCTCGGCTCACTGCAACCTCTACCTCCTGGGTTCAAGCAATTATCCTGCCTCAGCCTCCTGAGTAGCTGGGATTACAGGCGTGCGCCACCACGTCCGGCTAATTTTTATGTTTTTGTAGAGAAAGGGTTTCACCATGTTGTCCAGGCTGGTCGCAAACTCCTGGGCTCAAGCAATCCTCCTGCCTCAGCCTCCCAAAGTGCTAGGATTACAGGTGTGAGCCACTACACCTGGCCTGAAAAATAATTTGTTTCTCAAAACAAATTCAGTGGCCTGGCCGGGCATGGTGGCTCATGCCTATAATCCCAGCACTTTGGAGGCCAAGGTGGGTGGATCACTTGAGGTCAGAAGTTTGAGACCAACTTGGCCAACATGGTGAAACCTAGTCTGTACTAAAAATACAAAATTAGTTGGGCATGGTAGTGTGCACCTGTAATCCCAGTTACTCAGGAGGCTGAAGCAGGAGAATCACTTGAACCCAGGAGGTGGAGGTTGCAGTGAGTCGAGATTGTGCCACTCCACTCCACTCTGGGCAACAGAGCGAGACTCTATCTCAAAAAAAAACAAAAAAAAGAAAAAAGAAAAGTGGCCTTATTTTACATGTTTGTAAATCTGTTTAATGTCTGGCCTAATAGACAACAGCTGGTTTCTCATATCTTTGTTTTTTAATGGTTTTTAAAAATTGAGACAGGGTTTTGCTGTGTTGCCCAACCTGGTCTTAAACTCCAGAGCTCTGAGCTCAAGCAGTCTGCCCACTTCCAACTCCGAAAGTGCTGGGATTACAGGCATCAGCCACCATGCCTAGCCTCATATCCTATTCCAAATTAAATCTGTTGCAATATGTTGTTTTGATTGAAGAAAATCCAGCCTCACACAGATATTTAGATAATTGTGGACACTATTCTTTCTACTATACCAACACTCAGCAAACGCTAGCTTCTTACACTTTGAATGGCTTTTTTATTCGTGCATGATTTTGTAACATCACTCATTAGTCATTAGGAAAATACTGGCTTATTGAAATATTTAATTTTCCAAATACTGACTCATTTCATTATACAGTATAATAAAAAATCACATGGGCCGGGCGCGGTGGCTCACGCCTGTAATCCCAGCACTTTGGGAGGCCGAGGCGGACGGATCACGAGGTCAGGAGATCGAGACCATCCTGGCTAACAGGTGAAACCCCGTCTCTACTAAAAATACAGAAAAATTAGCCGGGCGTAGTGGCGGGCGCCTGTAGTCCCAGCTACTTGGGAGGCTGAGGCAGGAGAATGGCTTGAACCTGGGAGGCGGAGCTTGCAGTGAGCCAAGATGGCGCCACTGCACTCCAGCCTGGGCGACAGAGCGAGAATCCGTCTCAAAAAAAAAAAAAAAAAAAAAAATCACATGGATTAGTACCACCACCAATCTCATCAGAAAAATGTAATAATTGGGAAGGTGTCAAGACAGTGGTGATACAAGTTTTCCAAAATTCTTTTTTTTTTTTTTTTTTTGAGACAGGGTCTCGCTCTGTTGCCCAGTCTGGAGTGTGGTGGTGCAATCTCCACTCACTGCAACCTCTGTCTCCTGGGCTTAAGCGGTTCTCTCATCTCAGCCTCCTGAGCAGTTAGTGAAATGCACCAATAACAATGCTAATGAGTGTTCATAGCAGTGTTTTTCAACATGGAAATAAACAGAAGTGACCAAATGTCTATCTATAATAGAATGGATAAATTGTGGCAGATCCATACAATGAAATGTTATATACCATTGAAAATTAATAAACTACTCCCAACATGAGTGAGCTAAAAGACACTATAGGATTCCATTTATATAAAGTTCAGAAAGTAAGCAAGTTTGATCTGGGTGGTTGTTACATCACAATTACTTTGAAATTTTCTTGAGCATCACACTTAATGATTTACATACTTTTTAGTAAGCAGATTAAACTTTGAGTTGTTTTTTGTTTTTAAAGAGGACTTTAACGGGCCGGGCGCGGTGGCTCAAGCCTGTAATCCCAGCACTTTGGGAGGCCGAGGCGGGTGGATCACGAGGTCAGGAGATCGAGACCATCCTGGCTAACACAGTGAAACCCCGTCTCTACTAAAAAATACAAAAAATTAGCCGGGCGTGTTGGCGGGCGCCTGTGGTCCCAGCTACTCGGGAGGCTGAGGCAGGAGAATGGCGTGAACCCAGTAGGTGGAGGTTGTGGTGAGCCGAGATCGCGCCACTGCACTCCAGCCTGGGGGACAGAGAAAGACTCCGTCTCAAAAAAAAAAAAAAAAAAAAAAAAAAAAAAAAAAGAGGACTTTAGAGATCTAGACACCAAATATGATTAGTCTCAACAGATGGTGATTTATCTACACATTAGAAACTATATGGTAGAGAGGCTAGAGAAGATGAAGTAAGTTGAGTCACATTTGGATGTTGATTAATACAATCAAGGCCAGGCACGGTGGCTCATGCTTGTAATCCCAGCACTTTGGGAGGTCTAGGCGGGTGGATCACTTGCGGTTAGGAGTTCGAGACCAGCCTGGCCAACATGACTAAACCCTATCTCTACTAAAAATAATAATAATAATAAAATTTAGCCAGGCGTGGTGGCAGGTACCTGTAATCCCAGCTCCTTCGGAGGCTGAGGCAGAAGAATTGCTTGAACCCGGGAGGTGGAGGTTGCAGTGGGCCAAAATTGCACCATTGCACTCCAGCCTGGACAACAAGAGTGAAATTCCATTTCAAAAAGAAGA
Source organism: Symphalangus syndactylus (assembly GCF_028878055.3). NCBI lineage: Eukaryota > Metazoa > Chordata > Mammalia > Primates > Hylobatidae > Symphalangus > Symphalangus syndactylus. The sequence continues at coordinate 49,587,353 of NC_072424.2, read as the reverse complement.
AAAAATAAAAAAGATGAACCAAAACAGTGTTAAAAAAAAAAAAAAAAAAAGAAGAAGAAGAAGAAGATGGAGTAAGTTCCAGAACATAAAAATAGCAGTGAATGACAACGGAGGTGGATAGGCCCAAGTTCACTCACAAGATTTGGAATTCAGGCTACTTGGATTTCAGGCTGAGTCTTTGAGGTATGCCTTCAGGCACCAGAGAGCTTCACTCTGGATACCTAGAGTAGCCTGGAGGAAGAGCTGAAGGCCAAGACCACATGTTGGCAAATCTCAAAATTGAAAGCTAGTTGAAGAAAAGGTGTTTTAGGTGGGGAAGGAAAGGTTGAGAAAGTTAGTCCTCACTTTGCCAAAAACTGCAGTGTTCCAGTAAAGCAGGAACAGACACTACTTTGCAGAGGACTAAAGGTAAGCATGGGCTGAGGAATTCAGGATGGCCAGTAGACTCTTCTTAGTAGCCTGAATGTCCAGGGAAAGAGGTGGGCCAGTGTGGGGGGACAATTAATATAAAAAACCAGGCTGGAGGCCGGGCGCGGTGGCTCACGCTTGTAATCCCAGCACTTTGGGAGGCCGAGGCGGGCGGATCACGAGGTCAGGAGATCGAGACCACGGTGAAACCCTGTCTCTACTAAAAATACAAAAAATTAGCCGGGCGTGGTGGCGGGCGCCTGTAGTCCCAGCTACTCGGAGAGGCTGAGGCAGGAGAATGGCGTGAGCCCGGGAGGCGGAGCTTGCAGTGAGCCGAGACTGCGCCACTGCACTCCAGCCTGGGTGACAGAGCGAGACTCCGTCTCCAAAAAAAAAAAAAAAAAAAAAAAAAAAAACAAAAACAGGCTGGGCGCGGTGGCTCACACCTGTAATCCTAGCACTTTGGAAGGCTGAGGTGGGTGGATCACTTGAAGTCAGGAGTTCGAGACCAGCCTGGCCGACATGGCGAAACCCATGTCTACTAAAAAGGCAAAAATTAGCCGGGAGTGGTGGCACCATGCCTGTAAACCCAGCTACTTGGGAGGCTGAGGCTGGAGAATCACTTGAACCTGGGAGGCAGAGGTTGCAGTGAACCGAGATTGTGCCACTGTATTCCAGCCTGGGTGATACAGCGAGACTCTGTCTCAAAAACAAAACAAAACAAACCAAACAAAAAACAAAGGATTGTAACTTTGGGTTTTTGTTTTTGGTTTGTTTTATTTTTGAGACAGGGATTTGCTCTGTCACTCAGGCTGCAGTGCAGTGGTATGATCATGGCTCACTGCAGCCTTAACCTCCCAGGCTCAAGTGATCCCCCCCGCCTCAACCTCCCTAGTACCTGTGACTACAGGCATGCACTACCCCACCTGGCTAATTTTTTTTTTTTTTTTGAGATGGAGTCTTGCTCTGTTGCCCAGGCTGGAGTGTAGTGGCATGATCTCAGCTCACCACAACCTCCACCTCCCGGGTTCAAGTGATTCTCCTGCCTCAGCCTCCCAAGTAGCTGGGATTACAGGCACGTGCCACCATGCCCAGCTAATTTTTATATTTTCAGTAGAGATGGGGTTTCACTATGTTGGCCAGGCTGGTCTCAAACTCCTGACCTCGTGATCCACCTGCCTCAGCCTCCCAAAGTGCTGGGATTACAGGCATGAGCCACCGTGCCTGGCCACACCTGGCTAATTTTTAAATTTTTTGTAGAGAGCGGGTCTCACCATGTTGTCCAGACTGGTCTCAGACTCCTGGGTTCAAGTGATCCTCCTGCCCCAGCCTTCCAAAGTGTGAGGATTATAGGCATGAGCCACCATGCCCAGCCTACTATGTTTGTTTGTTGTAGCTAGGACTACAGGCATGTACCACCATGCCCTGCTAGTTTTTAATTTTATTTTTATAGAGATGGGGCCTCACTATGTTGCCCAGGCTAGGCTTGAACTCCTGGCCTCAAGCAATCCTCCTGCCTCAGCCTCCCAAAGTGTGGTGAGCCAATATGCTCAGTGGTTTTTAACTTTTTTTTTTTTTTTTTGAGACAGAGTCTGACTCTGTCACCCAGGCTTGGGTGCAGTGGCACAATCTCAGCTCACCGCAGCCTCCACCTCCCAGGCTCAGCCTTCCAAGTAACTGGAACTACAGGCATGCGCCACCATGCACATCTAATTTTTGTATTTTTTTATAGAGACGGGGTTTCCCCCTGTTGGCCAGGTTGGTGTCAACTCCTGGCCTCAAGGGATCTGCCCACCTGGGCCTCCCGAAGTGCTGGGATTACATGTGTGAGCCACCACACCTGGCTGTAAATCTGAAGTAGAAGAAACCATCTATATAAGCAGTTCGCCTAAAAGATTTCTTAGGGCCGGTAACACTAAGGGAATTGTAGAAACTGCTTCTAGTTTCTTTTTTTTTTTTTTTTTTTTTTTGAGACGGAGTCTCGCTCTTTCACCCAGGCTGGAGTGCAGTGGCGCGATCTCGGCTCACTGCCGGCTCCGCCCCCTGGGGTTCACGCCATTCTCCTGCCTCAGCCTCCCGCGTAGCTGGGACTACAGGCGCCTGCCACCTCGCCCGGCTAATTTTTTTGTATTTTTAGTAGAGACGGGGTTTCACCGTGTTAGCCAGGATGGTCTCGATCTCCTGACCTTGTGATCCGCCCACCTCGGCCTCCCAAAGTGCTGGGATTACAGGCGTGAGCCACCGCGCCCGGCCTGCTTCTAGTTTCTTGATCAAGTAGTTGGCAAAATCATCCAGGAGCCAGGAGACATAGTCTTATTTAGTGTGGGTTAACAACAGGGAAAATGACCAGGAAGGAAGAACAAACTAAAATCAACGCAGGGGCCGGGCACAGTGGCTCACACCTGTAATCCCAGCACTTTGGGAGGCCAAGGTGGATGGATCACTTGAGGTCAGGAGTTTCAGACGAGCCTGGTCAATATGGTGAAACCCCATCTCTACTAAAAATACAAAATTAGCCGGGTGTGGTGGCGCATGCCTGTAGTCTCAGCTGGTCAGAAGGCTGAGGCAGGAGAATCACTTGAACCCGGGAGGAGGAGGTTGCAGTGAGCCAAGATTGCGCCACCGCACTCTAGCCTGGGTAACAGAGCGAGACTCCATCCCAAAATAAAATAAAATCAATGCAATCAGTGCAAGAAGGAAGTAATAAAGATTAGAGTAAAAATTATGTAGAAAATAGAGAAAAATCAAAACTGGGTTCTTTAAAAAGATAAAACTGACAAGTCTTTAGATAGAATAACCAAGGAAAAAAGACTCAAATTACTAAGATCAGAAATGAATGTGAGAGCCCGTGCAGTGGGTCACACCTGTAATCAAACTTTGGGAGGCTGAGGCAGGCAGATCATTTGAGCCCAGGAATTCAAGACCAGCCTGGGCAACAAAAGGAAACCCCCTCCCTTCCTTCCTTCCTTCCTTCCTTCCTTCCTTCCTTCCTTCCTTCCTTCCTTCCTTCCTTCCTTACTTCCCTCCCTCCCTCCCTCCCTCCCTCCTTCCTTCCTTCCTTCCTTCCTTCCTTTCTTTCTTTCTCTCTCTGGCCCAGGCTACAACCTACTCTGCTGCCCGCGCCGCAAACTGCCTGGGACTGCCGGCGCGCGCCACCGCTGCCTGCCTTTTCTCCTTTTGTTGCAGGCACGCCTTCACCATCTTGCACACGCTGCTCGCCAGCTCCTGACGCCGAGTGCTCTGCCCGCCTCAGCCTCCCGAGGTACTGCGACTACAGACGGAGTCTCGCTCACCCAGTGCTCGGTGTTGCCCGGGCTGGAGTGCAGTGGCGTGGTCTGGCCTCGCGGCAGCCTCTACCACCCGGCCGCCTGCCTTGGCCTGCCAGGGTGCTGGGATTGCAGCCCCTGCCCGGCCGCCGCCCCATCTGGAAGGTGGGGAGCACCTCTGCCCGGCCGCCCCGTCTGGGAGGTGAGGAGCACCTCTGCCCGGCCGCCCCGTCTGGGAAGTGAGGAGCGCCTCTGCCCGGCAACCCACCGTCTGGGAAGTGAGGAGCGCCTCTGCCCGGCCACCCACCGTCTGGGAAGTGAGGAGCGCCTCTGCCCGGCCACCCACCGTCTGGGAAGTGAGGAGCGCCTCTGCCCGGCCACCCACCGTCTGGGAAGTGAGGAGCGCCTCTGCCCGGCCACCCACCGTCTGGGAAGTGAGGAGCGCCTCTGCCCGGCCGCCCCGTCTGGGAAGTGAGGAGCGCCTCTGCCCGGACACCCATCGTCTGGGAAGTGAGGAGCGCCTCTGCCCGGCCACCCTGTCTGGGAAGTGAGGAGTGCCTCTGCCCGGCCTCCCATCGTCTGGGAGGTGAGGAGCGCCTCTGCCCGGCCGCCCCGTCCGGGAGGAAGTGAGGAGCGCCTCTGCCCGGCCGCCCCGTCTGGGAAGAGGTGAGGAGCGCCTCTGCCCGGCCGCCCCGTCCGGGAAGAAATGAGGAGTGCCTCTGCCCGGGCGCCCCATCCGGGAAGAAGTGAGGAGCGCCTCTGCCCGGCCGCCCCATCCGGGAAGAAGTGAGGAGCGCCTCTGCCCGGCCACCCACCGTCTGGGAAGTGAGGAGCCCCTCTGCCCGGCCGCCCCGTCTGGGAAGTGAGGAGCGCCTCTGCCCGGCCGCCCCGTCTGGGAGGTGAGGAGCGCCTCTGCCCGGCCGCCCCATCTGGGAAGTGAGCAGCGCCTCTGCCCGGCCGCCCCGTCCGGGAAGAAGTGAGGAGCGCCTCTGCCCGGCCACCCCGTCTGGGAAGTGAGGAGCGCCTCTGCCCGGCCGCCCCATCCGGGAAGAAATGAGGAGCGCCTCTGCCCAGGCGCCCCGTCCGGGAAGAAGTGAGGAGCGCCTCTGCCCGGCCGCCCCGTCCGGGAAGAAATGAGGAGCGCCTCTGCCCGGGCGCCCCATCCGGGAAGAAGTGAGGAGTGCCTCTGCCCGGCCGCCCCATCCGGGAAGAAGTGAGGAGCACCTCTGCCCGGCCACCCATCGTCTGGGAAGTGAGGAGCGCCTCTACCCGGCCGCCCTGTCTGGGAAGTGAGGAGCGCCTCTGCCCGGCCACCCACCGTCCGGGAAGTGAGGAGCGCCTCTGCCCGGCAACCCACCGTCCGGGAAGTGAGGAGCGCCTCTGCCCGGCCACCCACCGTCCGGGAAGTGAGGAGCGCCTCTGCCCGGCCACCCACTGTCCGGGAAGTGAGGAGCGCCTCTGCCCGGCCACCCACCGTCTGGGAAGTGAGGAGCGCCTCTGCCCGGCCACCCACCGTCTGGGAAGTGAGGAGCGCCTCTGCCCGGCCGCCCCGTCTGGGAAGTGAGGAGCGCCTCTGCCCGGCCACCCATCGTCTGGGAAGTGAGGAGCACCTCTGCCCGGCCACCCATCGTCTGGGAAGTGAGGAGCACCTCTGCCCGACCACCCCGTCTGGGAAGTGAGGAGCGCCTCTGCCCGGCCGCCCCGTCTGGGAAGTGAGGAGCGCCTCTGCCCGGCCACCCATCGTCTGGGAAGTGAGGAGCGCCTCTGCCCGGCCTCCCATCGTCTGGGAGGTGAGGAGCGCCTCTGCCCGGCCGCCCCGTCCGGGAGGAAGTGAGGAGCGCCTCTGCCCGGCCGCCCCGTCTGGGAAGTGAGGAGCGCCTCTGCCCGGCCGCCCCGTCCGGGAAGAAATGAGGAGCGCCTCTGCCCGGCCGCCCCATCCGGGAAGAAGTGAGGAGCGCCTCTGCCCGGCCACCCATTGTCTGGGAAGTGAGGAGCGCCTCTGCCCGGCCACCCACCGTCTGGGAAGTGAGGAGCGCCTCTGCCCGGCCGCCCTGTCTGGGAAGTGAGGAGCGCCTCTGCCCGGCCGCCCCGTCCGGGAAGAAATGAGGAGCGCCTCTGCCCGGCCGCCCCATCCGGGAAGAAGTGAGGAGCGCCTCTGCCCGGCCACCCATTGTCTGGGAAGTGAGGAGCGCCTCTGCCCGGCCACCCACCGTCTGGGAAGTGAGGAGCGCCTCTGCCCGGCCGCCCCGTCTGGGAAGTGAGGAGCGCCTCTGCCCGGCCGCCCCGTCCGGGAAGAAGTGAGGAGCGCCTCTGCCCGGCCGCCCCGTCTGGGAAGTGAGGAGCGCCTCTGCCCGGCCACCCACCGTCCGGGAAGTGAGGAGCGCCTCTGCCCGGCAACCCACCGTCCGGGAAGTGAGGAGCGCCTCTGCCCGGCCACCCCGTCTGGGAAGTGAGGAGCGCCTCTGCCCGGCCGCCCCATCCGGGAAGAAATGAGGAGCGCCTCTGCCCAGGCGCCCCGTCCGGGAAGAAGTGAGGAGCGCCTCTGCCCGGGCGCTTCATCCGGGAAGAAGTGAGGAGTGCCTCTGCCCGGCCGCCCCATCCGGGAAGAAGTGAGGAGCGCCTCTGCCCGGCCACCCATCGTCTGGGAAGTGAGGAGCGCCTCTACCCGGCCGCCCTGTCTGGGAAGTGAGGAGCGCCTCTGCCCGGCCACCCACCGTCCGGGAAGTGAGGAGCGCCTCTGCCCGGCCACCCACCGTCCGGGAAGTGAGGAGCGCCTCTGCCCGGCCACCCACCGTCCGGGAAGTGAGGAGCGCCTCTGCCCGGCCACCCACCGTCCGGGAAGTGAGGAGCGCCTCTGCCCGGCCACCCACCGTCTGGGAAGTGAGGAGCGCCTCTGCCCGGCCGCCCCGTCTGGGAAGTGAGGAGCGCCTCTGCCCGGCCACCCATCGTCTGGGAAGTGAGGAGCGCCTCTGCCCGGCCACCCATCGTCTGGGAAGTGAGGAGCACCTCTGCCCGGCCGCCCCGTCTGGGAAGTGAGGAGCGCCTCTGCCCGGCCACCCATCGTCTGGGAAGTGAGGAGCGCCTCTGCCCGGCCTCCCATCGTCTGGGAGGTGAGGAGCGCCTCTGCCCGGCCGCCCCGTCCGGGAGGAAGTGAGGAGCGCCTCTGCCCGGCCGCCCCGTCTGGGAAGTGAGGAGCGCCTCTGCCCGGCCGCCCCGTCCGGGAAGAAATGAGGAGCGCCTCTGCCCGGCCGCCCCATCCGGGAAGAAGTGAGGAGCGCCTCTGCCCGGCCACCCATTGTCTGGGAAGTGAGGAGCGCCTCTGCCCGGCCACCCACCGTCTGGGAAGTGAGGAGCGCCTCTGCCCGGCCGCCCCGTCTGGGAAGTGAGGAGCGCCTCTGCCCGGCCGCCCCGTCCGGGAAGAAATGAGGAGCGCCTCTGCCCGGCCGCCCCATCCGGGAAGAAGTGAGGAGCGCCTCTGCCCGGCCACCCATTGTCTGGGAAGTGAGGAGCGCCTCTGCCCGGCCACCCACCGTCTGGGAAGTGAGGAGCGCCTCTGCCCGGCCGCCCCGTCCGGGAAGAGGTGAGGAGCGCCTCTGCCCGGCCGCCCCGTCCGGGAAGAAGTGAGGAGCGCCTCTGCCCGGCCGCCCCGTCCGGGAAGAAGTGAGGAGTGCCTCTGCCCGGCCGCCCCGTCTGGGAGGTGAGGAGCACCTCTGCCCGGCCACCCATCGTCTGGGAGGTGAGGAGCGCCTCTGCCCGGCCTCCCATCGTCTGGGAGGTGAGGAGCGCCTCTGCCCGGCCACCCACCGTCTGGGAGGTGAGGAGCGCCTCTGCCCGGCCACCCACCGTCTGGGAGGTGAGGAGCGCCTCTGCCCGGCCACCCACCGTCTGGGAGGTGAGGAGCGCCTCTGCCCGGCCACCCACCGTCTGGGAGGTGAGGAGCGCCTCTGCCCGGCCACCCACCGTCTGGGAGGTGAGGAGCGCCTCTGCCCGGCCACCCACCGTCTGGGAAGTGAGGAGCGCCTCTGCCCGGCCACCCATCGTCTGGGAAGTGGGGAGCACCTCTGCCCGACCACCCATCGTCTGGGAAGTGAGGAGTGCCTCTGCCCGGCCACCTATCGTCTGGGAAGAAGTGAGGAGCGTCTCTGCCTGGCCACCCCGTCTGGGAAGTGAGGAGCCCCTCTGCCCGGCCGCCCCGTGTCTGGGTAGAAGTGAGGAGCTCCTCTGCCTGGCCGCTCCGTCAGGGAGGTCTACCACGGAGGCCAGAAGCAATGTGGGGGCTGGACGTGGTGGCTCACGCCTGTGGTCCCGGCACTCTGGGGGGCGAGGCGGGTTGATCACTTCAGGCTAGGAGTTCGAGACCAGTCTGGCCAACTTGGCGAAACATGAAGTATACAACAGACAAACCAACCAACCAACTCAATGACAACAAAACAGGTCTACCCTGGAGTCATACTCTAATTTTTTCTATTTTCCTCCCTTTCTGATCCTTTATCACACTTTCTTTTTCTTCCTCTTCCTTCTCCCTCTTCTTTGTCAAATAGAGGATTGAGTTATTATCACTGATCCATATAAAGTCCCTCTCTCATTTATTTTAACTCCCACCCCCATTTCTATTCCCCGACTTCCCATGTGCAACCTTCCTAATATGTTTGATACGCATCTTTTTTTTTGTATGTATTTTTAGAAAATCTTTATTGTTTTTGTATGCAAAAATTAATAAAAAAAAAAAATTAAAAAAAAAAAAAAAAAGAAAAGAAAAAAAAAAAAAAAAAAAGGAAACCCCATCTCTACAAAAACTACAACAATTAGCCAGGTATGGTGGCACATGCCTGTAATCCCAGCTACTTCGGAGGCTGAGGCAGGAGGATCACTTGAGCCAAGGAGGTCAAGGCTGCAGTGAGCCAAAATCATGACAGTGCACTCCAGCCCAGGCAACAGAGTGAGACCCTGTCTCTAAATAAATAAATATAAAAAAAAAAAAAAAAAAAGAATGAATGGAGGACATTACTACTCACCTTATTGACCTTACAGATATAAAAAGGATTATAAGGTAATACTACAGAACAACTATATGACATAAATTAGATAACCTAGATGGAATGAATAAGTTCCTAGAAAAGGCCGGGCGCGGTGGCTCAAGCCTGTAATCCCAGCACTTTGGGAGGCCGAGGCGGGCGGATCACGAGGTCAGGAGATCGAGACCATCCTGGCTAACACGGTGAAACCCCGTCTCTACTAAAAATACAAAAAATTAGCCGGGCGTGTTGGCGGGCGCCTGTAGTCCCAGCTACTCAGGAGGCTGAGGCAGGAGAATGGCGTGAACCCGGGAGGCAGAGCTTGCAGTGAGCCGAGATTGCGCCACTGCACTCCAGCCTGGGGGACAGAGCAAGACTCCATCTCAAAACAAAAAAAAAAAAAAAAAAAGTTCCTAGAAAAACATAAACTACTCAGAATAGAAAATCTGAATAAACCTGTCATAAGAGATTGAATTAGTAATGACAACATTTCCCACAAAGAAAAGCTCAAGCCCAGATGGCTTTACTGATGAATCCAACCAAGTATTTAAAGGAGAACTAATGTCAATCTTTCAAACTCTTCCAAAAAATAGAAGATGAAAGAACACTTCCCAACTAATGATGTCAGCATCACCTTAATACCATAGCCACAGACATCACAAGAAAAGAAACAACTACAGACCAATATTCCTGAGTAATAAAGATGCAAAAATCTTAAATAAAAAATGAGCAAACTTGGTTGGGCATGGTGGCTCATGCTGGTAATCTCAGCCATTTAGGAGGCCTAGGTGGGAGGACCACTTGAGCCCAGGAGTTCCAGGTATTGAGCCATGATTGTGCCACTGCACTCCATCACTTGAACTCCTGGGCTCAAGTGATCAGCCTGCCTCAGCCTCCCAGCCTAGGCAACGAGACAAACAAACCTGTCTTTTTTTTTTTTTTGAGATGGAGTCTTGCTCTGTCACCCAGGCTGAAGTGCAGTGGCACAATCTCGGCTCACTGCAACCTGTGCCTCCCGGATTCAAGCGATTCTCCTGTCTCAGCCTCCTGAGTAGCTGGGATTACAGGCACATGCCATCACACCTGGCTAATTTTTGTATTTTTAGTAGGGACGGGGTTTTATCATGTTGGCTAGGCTGGTCTCGAACTCCTGACCTCAGGTGATCCACTCGCCTCGGCCTCCCAAAGTGCTGGGATTACAGGTGTAGCCACCACACCCAGCCTCAAACCTGTCTTAAAAAAGGCAAATGGAGGCTGGGTGCCGTGGCTCACGCTTGTAATCCCAGCACTTTGAGAGGCCAAGGTAGGCAGATCACAAGGTCAGGAGATTGAGACCATCCTGGCTAACACAGTGAAACCCCGTCTCTACTAAAAATACAAAAAAATTAGCCAGGCGCAGTGGCAGGTGCCTGTAGTCCCAGCTACTTGGGAGGCCGAGGCAGGAAAATGGCGTGAACCCGGGAGGGCAGCTTGCAGTGAGCCGAGATCGCGCCACTGCACTCCAGCCTGGGCGACAGAGTGAGACTCCGTCTCAAACAACAACAACAAAAAAGACAAAAGGAATTCAGCATTATTCAAAAAAAAATTATACACCATGATTAAGGGGATTTATCCCAGGGCATTCCTGGATTAAGTCAAAAGTCAATTAATATGCCATATTAATATAATAAAGGACAAAAACTACATGAACATTTCAAGAGATGCAGCAAATGCATTTTACAAAATCAACACCTACTACTAGGAATACAAAGTCTCTTCCCCAGCCTAAATAAAACTCTCTTTTTTTTTTTTTTCGGAGTCTCACTCTATTGACTAGGCTGGAGTGCAGTGGCGCAGTCTTGGCTTACTGCAACCTCCACGTTCTGAGTTCAAGCGATTCTCCTACCTCAGCCTCCTGAGTAGCTGGGATTATAGGCGCCTGCCACCACGCCTGGCTAATTTTTTGTATTTTTAGTGGAGACGGGTTTCACCACGTTGGCCAGGCTGGTCTTGAACTACTGACCTCGTGATCCACCCATCTCGGCCTCCCAAAGTGCTGGGATTATGGGCATAAGCCACTGTGCCCAGCCAAAAGCTATTTTCAAAAAGCCCACCGCTAACATTATATATGATACTTAATGGTAAAAAGACTGAATTCCTTCCCCTGAAAGATCAGGAAGAGGGCAAAGATACCTACTTTCACTTTTATTCAACATTGTACTGGAGGTTCTAGCCAGTGCAATCAGGCAAGAAATAGAAGGCATGCATACTAAAGAATACCAACAACATGCTTTTTTTTTTTTTTTTTCTGAGACAGAGTTTCGCTCTTGTTGCCCAGGCTGGAGTGCAATGGCGTGATGTTGGCTCACTGCAACCTCTGCCTCCCAGGTTCAAGCGATTCTCCTGCCTCAGCCGCCCGAGTAGCAGGGATTACAGGCATGTGCCACCATGCCCAGCTAATTTTGTATTTTTAGTAGAGACGGGGTTTCTCCATGTTGATCAGACTGTTCTCGAACTCCCAACCTCAGGTGATCTGCCTGCCTTGGCCTCCCAAAGTGCTGGGATTACAGGCATGAGCCACCACACCGGGCCAACAACATGCTTTTCTATGTAGGAAATCCTAAGGAATCCACCAAAAAATAAACAAATAAATTGAATGAATGAATTCAGTAAGGTTGCAGAATACAAAATCAATATACACAAAATCTAAATACTTTTACAAGTTTAGTAAGTGTATAACTTGAAAACTACAAAACCTTGATGAAAGAATTAAAGATGTAAATAAATGCAGAGTTATTTCATTCATGGACTAGAAGACTCAGAAGATGAATTTAGACCCTTACCTTACAACATACACAAAAATTAACTTGACAAAGAACTGCAGCCGGGCGTGGTGGCTCAAGCCTGTAATCCCAGCACTTTGGGAGGCCAAGGCGGGTGGATCATCTGAGGTCATGAGTTCAGGACCAGCATGGCCAGCATGGTGAAACCCAGTCTCTACCAAAAATACAACAAAAAAGTTAGCCGGGTGTGGTGGCAGGTTCCTTTAATCCCAGCTACCTGGCAGGCCGAGGCAGGAGAATCGCTTGAACATGGGAGGCGGAGGTTGCAGTGAGCCAAGATAGCACCACTGCACTCCAGCCTGAGTGACAAGAGCAAAACTCCATCTCAAAAACAAAATAAAATAATATAAAAATAAAATCAGTGCTGGGCACGGTGGCTCATGCCTGTAATCCCAGCACTTTGGGAGGCCAAGGCAGGTGGATCACGAGGTCAGGAGATCGAGACCATCCTGGCTAACACAGTAAAACCCCATCTCTACTAAAAATACAAAAAATTAGCCAGGCGTGGTGGCTGGTGCCTGTAGTCCCAGCTACTTGGGAGGCTGAGGCAGGAGAATGGCGTGAACCCAGGACGCAGAGCTTGCAGTGAGCTGAGACTGCGCCACTGCACTCCAACCTGGGCAACAGAGCGAGACTCTGTCTCAAAATAAATAATAAATAAAATCAGTGCTGGATTAATGTGAGTATTCATGTTTATATAATTATTTATTTTATTGATTGATTGATTGATTGAGACGGAGTCTCGCTCTGTCTCCCAGGCTGGAGTGTAGTGGCGTGGTCTTGGCTCACTGCAACCTCCACCTCTTGGGTTCAAATGATTCTCCTGCCTCAGCCTCCAGAATAGCTGGGACTACAGGCACGTGCCACCACGCCCGGCTAATTTTTTGTATTAATGTTTATATAATTTGAGGGTAAAAACAGACCCTTCTAAATCATGGCTCCAAAGGCTGCCACCATAAGGGAACGATGATAGTTCTGACAACATTAGAATTTTATTTTACTTATTTTGAGACAGGGTCTTCCTCTGTTGCCCATGCTGGAGCGCAGTAGCGCAATCTGGGCTCACCTGCAACTTCCGCCTCCTGTGTTCCAGCGATTCTCATGCCTCAGTGCCTCAGCCATCCGATTACCTGGGACGACAGGCATGTGGCACCACACCAAGCTAATTTTTGTATTTTTAGTAGAGACAGATTTCGCCATGTTGTCCAGGCTGGTGCCAAACTCCTGATCTCAGGTGATCCGTCCACCTCGGCCTCCCAAAGTGCCGGGATTACAGGCGTGAGCCACCGCACTGGGCCTGACAACAATGGAATTAAAACTTCTTTTAGTGAGAAAAAAAATCCTTATGCCTCACCCTCCCCCAAAGTGAAATGAAAATACAAATTATAAACAGAAAAGAATGTACAACAAAAAATTATATGTCTAACAACACGGGAAACGTTTATTATAAAATTTAAGGGGAAAAGTCAAAGTGCAAAACTGATATCTAGTAGAATGTCAAAAGTTTGTCTAGAAGAAAACTCGGAAGGACTAAATTTATCTCTGGGTAATATTTTTATTTTTCCAAATGTATGCAGTGAACATGTTAATTCTTTTTTTTTTTTTTTTTTTTTTTTTTTTTTTTTGAGACGGAGTCTTGCTCTGTCACCCAGGCTGGAGTGCAGTGGCGCAATCTCGGCTCACTGCAAGCTCCGCCTCCTGGGTTCACGCCATTCTCCTGACTCAGCCTCTCCGAGTAGCTGGGACTACAGGCGCCCGCCACCACGCCCGGCTAATTTTTTGTATTTTTAGTAGAGACGGGGTTTCACCATGGTCTCGATTTCCTGACCTCGTGATCCGCCCGCCTCGGCCTCCCAAAGTGCTGGGATTACAAGCGTGAGCCACCGCGCCCGGCCTACATGTTAATTCTAAAATCATCTTAAAGCCAAAGTTATCTATCCTAATGCCAGTAACCGTAGCTTTTTTCTTGAAAAAGGGATGGCAGGTGGAGGCTGGAATCCCCTTCCTTCTGGGAACTGCACCCATGGGTTCCTGAGAGGCAAAGTGGCAGAACAGAAAATGCTCAGCTTTGGCATCACTTCCACTTGGGTTCCCAAGTACTGGGCTCCTCTGACTTCGGTTTCTTCATCGTGAAATGGGGATACCCACATCCATCTCACAGGAGTTTTCTAAGAATTAAATGAGTCTGGAAGGTTGTAAGTGCCCAATAGAAGATAGTGCCACCTTCTCTAGTCCAGGTAGTAAGTGAAAACTTAAGGAGCGGATTTTCCAAAATCAGCGCCTGCTGCTCCGAGAGCCAAGGGTGCGGTGTTTGCTGCCTCCTTGTGGGAGAGTGTGGCTCCTTGCCTGGCGGAGTCGGAGGAGTAAGTTCTCGGAGGGTAGAGGGAACTTTCCTTCTCCTAGCTCCGCCAAACCCACATTGGGGGTACTCGCTCAGGGATCCCGCAGCGGTGCAAATGCGAAGGAAAGCCGCGACGCGAGCTGGAACCTGGGATGGTGCCTCTGGCGCGTCGCTACCCAGGGGAACCACGTGGAGATGGCAGGCCACTTAGCACCAATGCAGACCTGGGAGCTTTGAGGAAGCCGGAGGCTTTGGACAGAAGAAACCGCCTGGCAGGCGGAGGAGAAAGGCCAGGGCTCCCCTCCTGAGGTTGAGGCTTGCCGGAGGGAAATGGCACCGAGGACCTGGGGCGATTGATTCAGCTTCTACCCCAGGAGCAGAAGTCCCCGCCCTACTCCGGAACTGGTGGTCAACTCCCTCAGGTCACACCCAAGGCAAAAATGAAAGCTGGTGGAAATTTTCTGCCTTCAGGTCAAAATTGGGCGTGAACTCCACCTTTTTATATCTTTTTTTTTTTTTTTTTTTTTTTTTGGTGCGGAAAAGTAGGTGGTAGAAAGAACTTGAAAGCCCCACAGGCATATCCAATTTCTACTTGCTTAGTGAATGCTTTTCTAACCAAGTTGGGATTTAGGATAAGAGATTCCACCGCTTTTTATCGCAAAAGGCTTAGGCTTAGGCTGTCACAGGTCTAAAAAGGCAACTTATTTTGCTCTACGTTGTGAAAAAATTTAAAATACAGAACTCATAGGTGGGAACTGAACAATGAGAACACATGGACACAGGAAGGGGAACATCACACACTGGGGACTGTTGTGGGGTGGGGGCTGGGGGAGGGATAGCATTAGGAGATATACCTAATGCTAAATGACGAGTTAATGGATGCAGCACACCAACATGGCACATGTATACATATGTAACAAACCTGCACGTTGTGCACATGTACCCTAAAACTTAAAGTATAATAATAATAAAAAAATAAAAAATAAATACAGAACTAAAAATATTCGTGTTACCTGCAATTACCGTTTTAGATATCCTTCCTCACCACGTGAGAACACAGTATCAAAATGTTAAATCCGCTGGGCGCAGATCACTTGAGGCCAGGAGTTAGAGACCAGCCTGGCTGGCATAGTGAAACCCAGTCTCTACTAAAAATACAAAAATTAACCAGGTGTCTGGTGCGCCTGTGGTCCCAGCAGCTCAGGAGGCTGAGGCAGGAGAATCACTTGAATCCGGGAGGCGGCGGTTGTTCTGAGCCCAGATCCCGCCACTGCACTCCAGCCTGGCCCACAGGCGAAGAAAAAAAGAAAAAAAAAAAAATTATTTACTAATCCACTGCCCAAACTCAAGGAAATAGCTGATCCAATTAAAAACAAAACAAAAATGAAAAGCTTGACAGACACAAAATTCCCTTTTTAGACTTTATCTTTTAGAACAATTTTAGGTTCACAGCAAGTATTGTCATCTCTTGGGATTTTGGGGGTATTGGTGCCAGGACCTCCAAAGATACTTAATCCCAAGGTTGCTCAAATTCTTCATGTAAAATGGCATAGTATTTGCATATAACCTATGCAGAGCTTCCCTTATACTTTAAATCATCTCTGGATTACCTGTAATACCTAATACTAGGTAAATAGTTATTCTACTTTATTGGTTATTTTGCTTTTTTTGTTTTATTTTTATGAGGTTTGATCTTATTTGTTACCCCAAAATTTTTTTTTGAGATGGAGTTTCGTTGTCGCCTGGACCGTGATGTTGCGATCTCGGCTCACTGCAACCTCCGCCTCCCAGGTTCAGGTGATCCTCCTGCCTCAGCCTCTCACGTAGCTGGAGCTATAGGCATGCACCATCATGCTCAGCTAATTTTTCTTTCTTTTTTGTATTTTTAGTAGAGAGGAGGGTTTCGCCATGTTGGCCAGGCTGGTCTCAAACTCCTGACCTCAGGTTATCCGCCTGCCTTGGCCTCCCAAAGTGCTGGGATTACAGGCGTGAGCCACCGCGCCTGGCCAAAACTCTTTTGACTGGACTCAGAAGCTCTCAGAGAGGACAGTCTGTGTCTCTTGGCAATTTGTTCCTGGTGTTTTTCTTTGGCTTCCTTTATTCTCTTGTCCGAAAGTTTAGCATATTCTGTGGCCTCTTCCTTATTTTTTTTTAGTAGGTTGTTTCTTCAGAGCAATAAGCCAGGTGTTTGTGTTGCGGGACATGAGGAGTAACAAGACACTGACTCTTGGGTGCTTTGACCCTGTGTGTCTTGTCTTTGTTATAACAAAGAGCTTTCTTATAACATATTGGTGGACATCATCTTTTTAGAGAAACTGAAGTTTTTGGATTCTGCTAGCTCTTCTGGGTCCCGGGGGATGAGGCAGTATATTATCAGGCAGTTCAGGATTAGCCTTCTCTCTCTCCCTCTCTAACAATACCTGAGTTGAGAATACTCAGATTGGCATCCACAATACAACCTTGAACAGATTTGTGCATTCTTTCTTCAGTTCTCCTTGGAGGAGAGGAATACCCCTTATTCAGTAGCAGGCAGACACAGTCTTGGGTCAAAATACCCTGCTTCATGAGGAAGCCTCGTCTGTTGTCCCCACCACTGATTCCGACTACATAACCCTTCCATTCTTCACCTAGAGCATCAGCATCAACATCTGTGACTATAGCTTCTCAGAAAAAGTATGACATTTGCAATCCTCATCCACTTCAAAGAGATTCTGGCAGCCAGAGGCTGGGAAGGAGACATTCAGCTTCATCTTGAAGCAGCTGATTGTCTCTGAGGCACCATGAAAAGGAGAGGTTTTTATAAGTGTTAATTGTTTATCAAGAGAAACTATTTCTTAGCCCACATATTCCCATTTCTTAGTTCAGGAACACAGGTCAGTGACAAGCACTTGAGGTTTCTTCAAAGCACTGGAAGCCACTGTTTATCAGTCATGGTTAGTCTTTGATGGGTATGTCCTTCCTGGCTGTTGAAAGTTCCTAGTTTACGTGAAGGTTCACTCTCAGTGTTAGAATAATTTTGGCCTCATAGAATGAGTTAGGAAGTATCCCTCTGCTTCTACTTTCTGGAAGAGATTCTATGAGGCCAGCATTACCCTAATACTAAAACCAGTCAAAGACATTACAAGAAAAGTACAGACGAATATTTCTGACTAACATAGATGCAAAAATCCTTAATAAAATCTCAGCATGTTGAATCCAACAAAATTCCTTTCTAACGATTGTTAATACTACCCATTTCAGATTAAAGATTAGAGAATGGAGATTAAATGCCTAACATTTATTTAATGTTTTTTATCTTTGTTTTTGTTTTGTTTTGCTTTTTGAGATGGAATTTCACTCTTGTTGCCCAGGCTGGAGTGCAATGGCGCAATCTTGGCTCACTGCCAACTTCTGCCTCCCAGGTTCAAGCAATTCTCCCGCCTCAGCTTCTCAAGTAGCTGGGATTACAGACATTTGCCACTATGCCTGGCTAATTTTTTGTATTTAGTAGAGATGGGGTTTCACCATGTTGGTCAGGCCGGTCTTGAACTCCTGACCTCAGGTGATCTACCCACCTCAACCTCCCAAGGTGCTGAGATTACAGGTGTGAGCCACTGCACCTGGCCTATTTCCTAGGTAATCCTTTTTTTTTTTTTGAGATGGAGTCTCACTCTGTTGCCAGGCTGAAGTGCAGTGGCACAATCTCGGCTCACTGCAACCTCTGCCTCCCGGGTTCAAGCAATTCTTCTGCCTCAGCCTCTCGAGTAGCTGGGACTACAGGTGCATGCCACCATGCCCAGCTAATTTTTGTATTTTTAGTAGAGACGGGGTTTCACCACGTTGGCCAGGATGGTCTCGATCTCTTGACCTCATGATCTGCCCACCTTGGCCTCCCAACGTGCTGGAATTACAGGTGTGAGCCACCATGCCCGGCCTTTTTCTAGGTAATCTAATAGTGCTTTATTCATATTTCTCCAGAGATGATGGCATTAAGAGTTAATATACTTATTGAATATGAGTTAACCCATTCAACTCAGGATGGACCAGGTCTTGTACTTTTTTTTCAATCTGAGGCACTGTGATTGAAATAGCATTAAAATAGGTGTCCACCGTGGGTTGTTTGTTTGTTTGTTTTCTGACAGTCTCGTTCTGTCACCTAGGTTGGAGTGCAGTGGCGCGATCTCGGCTCACTGCAACTTCCGCCTCCCAGGTACAAGCAATTCTTCTGCCTCAGCCTCCCGAGTAGCTGAGATTACAAGGCACCCACCACCATGCCTGCCTAATTATTTAATTAATTAATTATTTTTTTGAGGCTGAGTCTCACTCTGTCATCAGGCTGGAGTGCAGTGGCGTGATCTCGGCTCACTGCAACCTCCGCCTCCCGAGTTCAAGCAATTCTCCTGCCTCAGCCTCCCAAGTAGCTGGGACTACAGGTGCACACCACCACGCCCAGCTAATTTTTGTATTTTTAGTAGAGATGGGGTTTCACCAGGTTGGCCAGGATGGTCTTGATCTCTTGACCTTGTGATCCACCCGCCTCTGCCTCCCAAAGTGCTGGGATTACAGGCATGAGCCACCGCATCCAGCCAATATTTTTTGCATTTTTATTAGAAATGGGGTTTCACCATGTTGGCCAGGCTGGTCACGAGCTCCAGACCTCAAGTGATCTGCCTGCCTCACCTTCCCAAGGTGCTGGGATACAGGCATGAGCCACGCCATGCCTGGCCTGGTGTCCACTGTGTTTGATGGATGATTGAACTGAAGAAAAAAAAAAAAAATTTTTTTTTTTTTTTTTTTGAGACAGGATCTCTGCTCTGTTGCCCAGACTGGAGTGCAGTGACACCATTTCAGCATTTCGGCTCACTGTAGCCTCAACCTCCCTGGCTCAGTGATCCTCCCACCTCAGCCTCCTGAGTAGCTGGGACTACAGCCTGTACCACCACACCCGGCAGGGTCTGGCTATGTTACCCACACTGATGTTGAACCTTGGGGCTCAAGAGATCCTCCGCCTAGGCCTCCTAAAGTGTTGAGATTACAGGTATGAGTTATCCCTGCTGGCCTAAACTGAAATTTGTTCAGATAATTCAAAGATCCTAATCAAAGGAGTGCACTTGCAGCTGGCTTGAAGCCCTGGAGTAGTATGTCCAGCCACAGAGCCAGGCTGCAGTGATGGTAATGCTTCAGGAATCTATTCAATTTATTTCCTTAGCTCTAAAATTATGGCAGGCCAGGCACTGTGGCTCATGCCTGTAATCCCTGAACTGTGTGAGGCCAAGGCAGGAGGAGTTGGATACCAGCCCGGGCAACATAGGGAGGTCTTGTCTTTACAAAATAATTAGCCTGGCGTGGTGGTGCACACCTGTAGTCCCAACTATTCGGGAGGCTGTGGTGGGAGTATCACTTGAGTCCAACAGGTCCAATCTGCAGTGAGCAGTGATCGCACCACTGCACTCCAGCCTAGGTGACAGAGGTCAAAAACAAAACAAAAGCAAACAAACAAAAAAATAGCAAACATCCAGAAGGCTGTGTAGAGCAATGAATGTCTCTCAAGCCAGTGATCTTTTTCTCTTCATTTCTCACGTCAGGTGGGTAGTGTGCCCACTTCGTAACAAGGTTTGAGGGAGGCACATTTGACACAAGAGCATGAAAACCCAATCACACTTATGACTTACAAAAGGATCAAGTCAGTGATCTTTAAGCTGTGGGCCATTAAATACATTTTGTGAGCCGAGCGCAGTGGCTCAGGCCTGTAACCCCAGCATTATGGGAGGTGGAGGTGGGAGGATCACTTGAGTCCAGGAGTTCAAGACGAGCCTTGGGCAACATACTGGGAACTCCCGTCTCTATTAAAATTTTTTTTTAATTTTGTGGATTACAACCATTTAAAAAACTAAAATAAGCTTAAATGTATCAAAATGCAGCTTACATAGCGAGGATAAATGATGTTTTGTCAATCTGTTGTTTCAAGTTTTTTATGTGTGGATTGGGTCACCTTGTAACGGTGACTTACCTTAATGGGTCACAGTTGAAAACATTTCCGGTGCAGTGGCTGACTGTAATGCCAGCACTTTGGGAGGCCGAGGCTGGAAGATCACTTGAAGCCAGAAGCCAAGAGTTCAAGACCTGCCTGAGCAACAGGCGACACCCCGTCTCTATTTAAAAAGAAAAAAAAAAAGTTTCCAAGGCACTGAGATGCCAGGAACCCGAGGTGTGTATCCAGTAGGGGCGGGAGCAAAGAGGGTGTTTGGGAAAAGTCCCACGTCTGGAAAGGAATACACGGTGGGGCACATTGACAAGTCACGCTCCCACGGCTCAGAAAGCCGATTGGCTAAAACTGGGAGAGTCCCGCCCACAACGCTCACTGGCCAATGGCTGCGTGAAGTCAGGGCGAAGTGGGCGGGATAGGGGTCGTGGGCGGGTGGGGCGGCTAGCCTCGTGCGGGCTCCTTAAGCAGCGGCTGCGTGGCTTCCCTGGCACGCTAGTTTTACGACGGCACGGTCAGGTGGTGCAGAGCTGGACGGCAACGACGTCGGACGCGCCCCTTCTTGGAACAATGTCCCACCACGGAGGAGCTCCCAAGGCCTCTACAAGGGTCGTTGCTAGTCGGCGAAGCTCGACAGTGTCCCGAGCGCCAGAGAGGAGGCCGGCGGAGGAGTTGAATCGAAGAGGTCCTGAGGGATATAGTGTCGGCAGAGGTGGTCGCTGGAGAGGCCCCTCTAGGCCCCCGGAGGCCGTGGCCGCTGGTCACGAGGAACTGCCGCTGTGTTTTGCTTTGAAGAACCACTTTGTCGGCGCGGTAATCGGTGAGAATGGGTGTGGCTGGCAAGGCAGGATAGGTGGGGCCAGGGGCGGAGCCTGAGCGAAGGCATTTCCTCCCCGCTGCCTCACCTCCAATCAGCTGCCGCCTAGTGAGGTTCAGGTCTCTCCGAGAGCTATTTGTGAAACCTGGGGATAGAGTATAATTTAATCTGGCCGGGCGCAGTGGCTCACGCCTGTAATCCCAGCATTTTGGGAGGCCGAGGCGGGCGGATCACCCAAGATCAGGAGTTCGAGACCAGCCTGGCCAACATGGCGAAACCCTGTCTCTACTAAAAAAAAAAAAAAAAAAAAAAAAAAAAATATATATATATATATATATATATATAAATAGCTGGGCGTGGTGGAACATGCCTGTAATCCCAGATACTCCGGAGGCTGAGGCGGGAGAATCGCTTGAACCCGGCGGCAGAAGTTGGCAGTGAGCTGAGATCGCGCCACTGCAATCCAGCCTGGGTGACAGAGCAAGACTCCGTCTCAATTAAAAAAAAAAAAGTAATTTAATTCACCTTTTGGTGTTTATACAGACAATGTATTTGGGAGAGCAACTCCTAGAAGACTTATGAAATCTTAGGGCTGAAGAGGGATGCTTAGAACAGGCCTTTTAACAGACAGCTAACCCCAGAATGAAAAACAAAACTTAATCAGCCTTTCTATGAGTACCATTTAGAGCCAGAAATCAAAGAAAAGCTGTAAGATCATTGTAGGGCTGCCTACAGCAGTTGTATTAGTTTCCTTAATTTTTAAAAAGTTAAAAAAACCTTTTCTTACTACATCTTGAGTGTTAACATTCAATTCTGAATTTTTAATTTTTTTCTTTCTTTTGATTTTTTCTTTTTCTTTTTTTCTTTTTTTTTTTTTGGAGACAGCTCTGTGGCCCCGGCTGGAGTGCAGTGTGGCATGATCTCGGCTCACTACAACTTCCACCTCCCGGGCTCAAGCGATTCTCGCACCTCAGGCTCCCTAGTAGCTGAAATTACAGACGTGCGCCACCACGCCTGGCTAATTTTTGTGTTTTTAGTAAGGATGAGGTTTCACCATATTACCCAGGATGGTCTCGAACTCCTGTGGATCCACCCACCTCGGCCTCCCAAAGTGCGGGGATTACAGACGTAAGCCACCGTGCCCGGCCCATTTCTGAATTGTTTTGAAAAGCATTTAAAAATGATTAGAATTATTACCCCATTAATTGCCATTAAGCCCGAGTATAAATTGCCACATTTTACCTATTAGGTATATTTCACCATTTTTAAAACCTGAGAAAAATGAACAAATGGAGGCTGCTACAAAATAGTGCATCATAAGACTAATTGCTATGCTACCCAGAGATTCATTGGCTTTTCAGAAGACTTGGGCTCGGCCGGGCGCGGTGGCTCACGCTTGTAATCCCAGCACTTTGGGAGGCCGAGGCGGGCGGATCACGAGGTCAGGAGATCGAGACCACGGTGAAACCCCGTCTCTACTAAAAATACAAAAAAATTAGCCGGGCGTAGTGGCGGGCGCCTGTAGTCCCAGCTACTTGGAGAGGCTGAGGCAGGAGAATGGCGTGAACCCGGGAGGCGGAGCTTGCAGTGAGCCGAGATTGCGCCACTGCACTCCAGCCTGGGCGACAGAGCGAGACTCCGTCTCAAAAAAAAAAAAAAAAAAAAAAAAAAAAAAAAAAAAAAAAAAAAAGAAGACTTGGGCTCAAGATCTGAAGAATGATGCTCCATGAAAAAAGCCACTAGGTTTGCAATAAAAATCACTTAAGTTAACACTTAGCAGATGAAAGGGCACTGTGCCACAGAGCACTCACTTGATGTTGGATCTGGATCCATCTTTTTTATTGTAAAAAATGAAATACCCTCTTTTAAATGTATATCACAATACTAACAATAAGCACAGTGTTGTACCCCACATCTCTGGAACCTGCATGACTAAAACTGTATACTCCTTGAACAGCTCCCCATTTTTTCCTGCCCCATCCCAGGGAACCACCATTTACATTGTTTCTGAGTTAGATTACTTTAGATAATCCATATAAGTAGAATCATGCAGTAATTGTCTTTGTAATTGGCTCATTTCTCTAAGAATAATATCCTCCAGGCTTACCCATTTTGTAGCATGAGACAGGATTTTCTTCCTTACTAAGGCCGAATGGTATTCCATTATTAAGTATATACCTTACTTTATCTGTTAATCAGTCTATGATAAATGGGTAGCTTCCACCTTTTGCTTCAGTAGTGTTATTATGAAAATGGGAGTGCAATATATGTTTGAGACTCTGCTTTAAATTCTTTTGGATGTATACCCCAAGTGAGACTGCTGGATCATATGTTAATTCTATTTTTAATTTTTTAGGAAATCTATACTGTTTTCCATAGTGGCAGCACCATTTTCAATCCCACCAACAGTACACAGGGGTTGCAATTTCTCCACATTCTTACCAACACTTTTTTTTCTGTTTTTGATAATGGTCATCCTACCAGATGTGAGGTGACAATCATTTTGTGGTTTCAATTTGCATGGACCTGATTAGTGATGTTGAACATCTCATGCCTGTTGGCCATTTGTATGTCATTGGAGAAATGGCTATTCAAGTGTTTGCACATTTTTCAAAACTTATTTGTTGAGTTGTATGAAAGAGTTCCAATTTCTACATCCTCTCCACCAATTTGGACCCAATTAGGTTTTGTGCAAGCTGATACAGAATCCATAGTCTCCACCTGTCTGGGATAAGAGTCTCCTAAAACCCACCAAAATTTAGAGTAGAACCTCTTACTTCCCTCTTTCCAAATAAAAAATGATTGTTGAACCCTAGGAGCATTTGGGGGGAAGAACTACAGAATGTTCGTTGAGGAAAATGGGTAGATTTTCAACTTACTGATTTCAGCTTATAACAATATATTCCTTTATTTTTAAAAACAGGTCGTGGTGGGTCAAAAATAAAGAATATAGAAAGTACAACAAACACCACAATCCAAGTAAGCCATCTGTGTTCTTCGGCCCTTAAGAGAGCATCATGCATTTCTAAGGGAGTACCTAACTCTACTTTTCTTTTTAAGACAGCCTCATTCTGTCTCCCAGGCTGGAGTGCAGTGACGTGATATCAGGTCACTACAACCTCCACCTCCTGGGTTCAAGCAATTCTCCTGCTTCAGCCTCCTGAGTAGCTGGGATTACAGGCTCCCACCACCAAGCCCAGCTAATTTTTTTATTTTTATTTTTTTATTTTTAGTAGAGACGGGGTTTTACCATGTTGGCCAGGCTGCTCTCAACTCCCGGCCTCAAGTGATCCACATGCCTTGGCCTCCCAAAGTGTTGGGATTATGGGATTACAGGCATGAGCCACCACACCAGGCCTTAACTCTAATTTCTGCCGAGTTATTAACATACTAGGGTAAATTAGGTAAGTTGCCAAAGTTCTTCATACTCCTTATTCTCAAGAAGCCACCTGAATTTTAAGCTGTTCCAGGTGTAGGTTTTGGGACTCTTGGAGGTAAAAATCTTTTTTTTTTTTTTTTTGAGACAGAGTCTCGCTCTGTCGCCCAGGCTGGAGTGCAGTGGCACGATCTTGGCTCACTGCAACCTCCGCCTCCCGGGTTCAAGCAATTCTCCTGCCTCAGCCTCTGGAGTAGCTGGGATTACAGGCACGTGCTACCATGCCTGGCTAATTTTTGTATTTTTAGTAGAAATGGGGTTTCACCGTGTTGGCCAGGCTAGTCTTGAACTCCTGACCTCAGGTGATCCGCCCACCTCTGCCTCCCAAAGTGCTGGGATTACAGGCGTAAGCCACCAGGCCCAGTCGGAGGTAGAGATGATCTGCATAAGAATGAGATCACTGGACTATTCATCATGTCCAAAAGGTCTTCCATCCAGAGAGAACCCCCTTCCTGAAACTTGGCTAGCTCTTGTATTCTCAATCTTACTGAATGGTAGCAACATTCACTGAGTTTACAATCCACATTGGTATTTCCTTATTCTCATTCACCGCTAGGTCTTGACTATTTCTTGTACTTCTCAAGGGGAATGTCATCATTTGCCTTCCCCCCCTAACTGTATGTCCTGCCTCCATTTGTATCCTGTAATCATTCTCCACTGTGGTCAGAACAATAATTTTATTTTTTTATACTTTTTTGAGACGGAGTCTTGCTCTGTCGCCCAGGCTGAAGTGCACTGGTGTGATCTTCGTTCACTGCAACCACTGCCTCCTGGGTTCAAGAGATTCTCCTGCCTTAGCTTCCAGAGTAGCTGGGATTACAGGTGCCCTTCCAGCTCGCCTGGCTAATTTTTGTACTTTCAGTAGAGACAGGGTTTCACTATGTTGGCCAGGCTGATCTCAAACTCCTGACCTCAAATAATCCACCCGCCTGAGCCTCCCAAAGTGCTGGGATTACAGGTGTGAGCCACTGCGCTTGGCTAGAACAATCATTTTAAAACACACATTATTTGTGTCCCTTTCCTATGTAAAAGCCTTTCATAGTATCTCAGGCCTGTAAGTCTAGACTCCTTAAAATTGTTGACTTGATTCTGGCCTGTTCACTCCCTCCAGTGTCCTCTCCCCTAATTCCTTGAGTACTCCACCCACTTTCTGACACACGCTGCTACCATAGCTTTTTCCTCATAAATAATGCCTTCTCGCCTTTCAGGGAAGTCTAAGGCCCCCATTCTGTGTAGCTGTCCCTTTCCATAGCATCCCATAATGGCCTCGTTTCAGCACTCATAGAGTTGTAGTGCCTGTAAATACTGTAGATGATAAACATTGTTTGAATTGCCAACCTAAGACAAAATTTGGTGTATAGTATTTTCTAAATAAATATTGAATCCATTAGGGTATTTGAAATTATGGATGTTGATAGGTGTTACTTGTAGATTCTATTCACAAAATGTGTCAGTCTTGTAAATGTAAGCCCCTAACAGTATACATGAGTTAAGTATAGAATCCCATCAAGTTAAAAATTTACCTAAGTAACCTGGCAGTTCAGTAAACTCTCTATATAGCACATAGATTATGTCATTTCAGCCCTACAATTCTGTAAAATTAGTGAAACAAATACCATTTTATAGGTTAGAGACCTCAGAATCAAAATAATATTACCTTTCAGGTTAATGCCTTATTTCCCTACACTATTTGCTGAGTTTATTCCCTAGCTATCTAATTTTAAATGTTCAGGTTGTCCTGCCCCTCTCCATCTGACCAGGAGGTAAATCCCAGAGTAAATATAAGTAGTATTCCTCTCTAACTAGAAATTTAGACACTGATTGGTAGTAATACTATATTTACTTTATACTGTAATAGTTTTTGAAGTTGAGTGATTGTTGGAAGGGGTTAGGGGCTTAGGGAACTTTTTATTTGTTTTAGGGAACTTTTAAGTCTCACCTCTTTTTCCCCTTGTACCTAGATAATACAAGAACAACCAGAATCATTAGTCAAAATTTTTGGCAGCAAGGCAATGCAAACAAAAGCAAAAGCAGTGATAGACAATTTTGTTAAAAAGCTAGAAGAAAATTACAATTCAGAATGCGGAGTTGGTAAGTAATTTTCTCCCACTGAAGCCCTTTAAAAATTTTTAATTTCATTCAGTGTTATAAGCCATTATACCTGATTTCATTTTCTGATTCAAAGCATTAGGCTGCCATAAATGTAGTCTTAATGATTTTTTACTATGAATGAACGCCCAGAATATTTTTCCTCAAATTAAAATACCATAGCTCTATGTTCATGCCTAGCAGTTTTACTTTTAGCCACAGGTAAGTGAAAATGAAATAACCCTTTATTTTTATTTACTTATTTTTTGTCTTTGTATTAATCTAGTTCTCGCAAGCAGGGAAATAACCCTTTAATACACACACTTTAGTGTTAGTGGGTAGAGTAAGGATTGGTCCCAGGATCCTAACCCTAGTCTTGTCTTCAGATTCGTGGCCGACATTGAAAACTGCTTAAATATTTGGTTATTTTAAAAATCTCAGATCTGTTTAGAATAGAGAAAACAATTACTGAATCATATCTAGATGCAATGTGAAAGTAGAATAGAGACACCTGGGTTTAGAAGCCACCATTGCCTTTTAGTGTTTCTTGGGGAAAAAGACAAGGTCTAAGATTCTATTTTTGTATCTGTGTCATTTATTTATTTTTATTTTTATTTTATTTTTAAAATTGTTTTGAGACAGGTTCTCACTGTGTTTTCCAGGCTGGAGTGCAGTGGTGTGATCGTGGCTCATTATAGCCTTGACCTCCTGGGTGGGAGTGATTCTGCCACCTCAGCCTGTCAAGTAGCTGGGACCACAGGTGTGTGCTACCACACCCAGCTAATTAAATTTTTTGTAGAGTAGAGATGGGGTTTCACCACGTTGCCTAGGCTAGTCTTGAGTCCTGAGTTCAAGCGATCCTCCCCACCAGCCTCACAAAGTGTTAGCTAGTATTACAGGAGTGAGCTACCAAGCCTGGTTCTTCATCTGTTCATCTGGGATATCTGCTTCCCAGGAGTATTATTGTAACGACTGAGTAGTGGGTATGACAATATTTTAGCAAGCATTAGACTTGTGCTATTTTACTTACCTTCTCCAATAAAATTAAATTTTTATAAGTTGTTGAATGATAACAAATGACAAGATTGTCATGTTAATGTAGTACAGAAACCCCAAATTTTATATTTTAAGCATTGTCTGGTTATTAAAAAACAAAGTAGAAAAAAACTAATGGATACAAATGTTTTTAACAGATACTGCATTCCAACCTTCTGTTGGAAAAGATGGAAGCACAGATAACAACGTCGTTGCAGGAGATCGGCCATTGATAGATTGGGATCAAATTAGAGAGGAAGGTTTGAAATGGCAAAAAACAAAGTGGGCAGGTCAGTGCTGCTTCCTAATATTTACATATGGTTTCTGTTAACTGCAGTTTTTATCCTCTGTACAATGTCTATGCTTTATTTTTAGTAATGAAATGTATATGAAAATAGTAAAATCTAAAATGCTGCAATTAGTCCCTAGGTTATGATAGTTTCTATGTTGTCAGCTGTCATTTATGCTATAGGGGAAATATTAAACCTATTTATAGTCTGTCAGCGGTAACTCACTGCAAAGGGCTAATAAAATAGGAAAAAATCAGTCCCAATGGAAAAATAGGAAGGGAGTAAACATGCAAACCATATGTTAACACTGTTGCTGTGATTGAGTAAAAGTAGATCTTGGAGTATCCTGGTTGACAAGAGCAAAAAAAAAGGGAAAGCCATTAAATCACAAGAAGCATTACAGTTCTTAGCAGCATTTTGTTTGTTTGTTTGTTTAAATTTTGTTTTTGATTTTTATTTTTCAGTTTAAAGATGAGGTCTCACTATCCTGTCCAGGCTAGTCTCGAACTCCTGGCTTCAAGTGATCCTCTCCTCTTACCCTCCCAAAGTGCTGGGATTACAGATGTCAGGCACTGTGCCCAGCCTTGTTTGAATTTTATTTTATTTTTTGAGATAGAGTCTTGCTCTGTCAGCCAGGCTGGAGTGCAGTGGCATGATCTTGGCTCACCGCAACCTCCATCTCCCAGGCTCAAGTGATTGCTGTGCCTCAGTCTCCCAAGTACCTGGGATTACGATGTGTGCCAGCAAGCCCAGATAATTTTTATATTTTTAGTAGAGACGGGGTTTCGCCATGTTGGCCAGGCTGGTCTCAAACCCCTGGCCTCAAGTGATCCACCTGCCCTGGCCTCCCAAAGTGCTGGGATTACAGGCGTGAACCACCCCACCCAGCCCTTTTGTTTGAATTTTAAATGAGATTTCTCACATGGAACATTATATATGGGGGATAATGCTTCATTATTCAAGCACTAGCCTTGGCTCTCGGGAGGAGGCAGCAATACAACATCTTTTATTTAAAATTTAGAAGCACTAATATGTTACCAAAATATTGACAGTTATTGCTACTATGTTGGTCAAGACCTCTGCAAGTTAAGTTTCCTGTGCGGCCTAAACAGTTTGTGTTGGGAAGATTTGGGATCAGAGACCAGGGAAAGGATTTAAGTTTGGAAGAGGTATAATAAGCTTTTAAGAAATGTAGCTAGGCCAGGCCCAGTGGCTCACGCCTGTAATCTCAGCACTTTGGGAGGCCGAGGCTGGTGGATCACCTGAGGTCAGGAGTTCAAGACCAGCCTGGGCAATATGGTGAAACCCCATCTCTACTAAAAATACAAAAATTAGCTGGGCGCAGTGGCATATGCCTGTAATCCCATCTACTCAGGAGGCTGAGGCAGGAGAATCGCTTGACCCCGGGAGGTAGAGGTTGCAGTGAGCCGAGATTGCATCATTGCACTCCAGCCTGGGCGACAGAGTAAGACTCCATCTCAAAAAGAAAAAAGAAAAGAAAAGAAATGTAACTTAAGAGAGTAGACCAAAGATATAAATGTAATTTCTAAAAAAGTAATTGGATGGACCTTCAAAGAAAAGATAATCAAACTATTATGTGTGAAAGTATATTTATCAGTTGTGGTGTTTGATGTCTTACAAAGCATGCTTCATTTTAATTTTTATTAAATTTTTTTTGAGGGTTTCACTCTGTTGCCTAGGCTAGAGTGGAGTAGCAAAATCACAGGTCATTCCAGCCTCCATCTCCCAGGCTCAAGTGATCCTCCCACCTCAGCCTCTCAAGTAGTTGGGACTACAGGCACATACCACCATGCCAGTCTAATTTTTTTTTTTTTTAAACAGAGTTTCGCTCTTATTGCCCAGGCTGGAGTGTAGTGGCGCAATCTCGGCACACTGCAACTTCTGCCTCCCGGGTTCAAGTGATTCTCCTGCTTCAGGCTCCTGAGTAGCTAGGATTACAGGCATCTGCCACCATGCTCGGCTAATTTTTTGTATTTTTAGTACAGATGGGGTTTCACTATGTTGGCCAGGCTGGTCTCGAACTCCTGATCTCAGGTGATCCACCTGCCTTGGCCTCCCAAAAGTGCTAGGATTACAGGCGTGAGCCGCCACCCCCGGCCCCTTTTTTTTTCTGAGACAGAGATTCACTTTTGTTGCCCAGGCTGGAGTGCAGTGGCGCTGTCTCGGCTCAATGCAACCTCCACCTCTCCTGAGTAGCTGGGATTACAGGCATGTGCCACTGTGCCGGGAGAATTTTTGTATTTTTTTGTTTTTAGTAGAGACAGGTTTCACCATGTTGGTCAGGCTCGTCTCAAACTCCTGACCTCAGGTGATCCACCCACCTCAGCCTCCTGAAGTGTCAAGATTACAGGTGTGAGCCACTGCGCCTGGCCACCAGGCTAATCTTTAAAAATTTTCCGTAGAGACAGGGTGTCACTGTTTTGCCCAGGCTCAAGTGATCCTCCCATGCCAGCCTCTCAAAGTGCTGGGATTACAGGTGTAAGCTACTGTGCCTAACCTCCAGAGAGGGACATGTCTTCGATGGGAGCAAGCCTCGTTGGCAAAGTGTAGAACTATCAAATGGTATGCATGGTAAATAAAACATATTGTAGTATGATTTCTGTAGCTTTGACTAAGTATTCATGATGCTGTAAAATTTATCAAAGTGGATTTTTGCCTTTGTCTCAGATTTACCACCAATTAAGAAAAACTTTTATAAAGAGTCCACTGCCACAAGCGCCATGTCAAAAGTACAAGCAGATAGTTGGAGGTGGGTAGTTTTATTACCTAGTTGTGTAAGTATTTGTATAGTTACGTTATTGGGATTAACACTTTGGGCAAATGTGAAATGATATTTGAAGGCTACGCCTTCAATATTCAAATGAAAATGTGTCAACTTACATGATATTTTAGAACATTGTTGTCTAGTAAAGCTTCCTGCAGTGATGGAAAATGGTCTATATTTGTGTCTAATGGAGTAGACGGGCACTTAAAGTATGGCTGGTGTAATTGAGCAAATGAGTTTATACTGAAATAGCCATGTGTGGCTAGTGCCTACTATATTGGACAGCAATTTTAGAGAATTATTTCTCTAATAGTTGAATTGAAAAAAAAAAAGATCTAATCTTGTTAATTTCTTAAACTCTTCAGTCCTTGTTACCTGAAATTGGAAGGTTTTTTTTTTTTTTTTTAGACGGAGTCTCGCTCTGTCGCCCAGGCTGGAGTGCAGTGGCGCAATCTCGGCTCACTGCAAGCTCCGCCTCCCGGGTTTACGCCATTCTCCTGCCTCAGCCTCTCCAAGTAGCTGGGACTACAGGCGCCCGCCACCACGCCCGGCTAATTTTTTTTTGTATTTTTAGTAGAGACGGTGTTTCATCGTGGTCTCGATCTCCTGACCTCATGATCCGCCCGCCTCGGCCTCCCAAAGTGCTGGGATTACAAGCATGAGCCACCGCGCCCGGCTGGAAGGTTTTAATTGCAATGGTTTTTCTTACTATTAAAGTCCGATAAAACTAAGAGATGCATGGAATAGCAGAACGGTTAAGGTGAGGAGCAGGGTAACTTACTGTATGATCACCTGTCAAATTGAGAATACTTCCTAACACATAGGATCATTAAGGATGCATTAATGAAATACGTGTGGAACATCGTAGGCCCACAATGTTTGCCAAATCTGGTTTTAATTTATGAAGCATGATTTTCAGGCTCCTCATCTTTGATCCATGAAACATTCATTGACCTACTAATGTATAATGTTTTTAACTTTCCCATTGCAACTATTCTTAGATAAGAGACAGATGGACTCCTGCTTCTATTTCTTTATGCATTTCATTATAACTTCCCTAACAGTCTCATTTTAATCAGTTGCAGTTGAATTTCTAGATAAGACCAGAACTGATTTTGGAGAATGTCTTGCTTGGGGAGTAAAGTGAGGAAAGCCACTGATGTTTTTTATTCTTTGAAGGAAAGAAAATTTTAATATAACGTGGGATGACTTGAAGGATGGGGAGAAACGACCTATCCCCAATCCTACCTGCACATTTGATGACGCCTTTCAATGTTATCCTGAGGTTATGGAAACCATTAAAAAGGCAGGTTTTCAAAAGCCAACACCTATTCAGGTATGCTTTCATTCATTACAATATTTCACTCAATGTTTTTCTTCGAATCCAGTGATATCTGACTGTTAGAAGACACCAGGGAGCAACTGTCTCTTAGCATTCCCCCAGCACCTTCTCTCTAGAGTTCAAAAAATCTTTGTTGAAAGAAGTTTGGAGCTGGAAAAGAAGGAACAGTTGGCAAAAAATATGTACTTTTTTTTTTTTTGAGACAGTTTTGCTGTTGTTGCCCAGGCTGGAATGCAATGGTGCAATCTCGGCTCACCACAACCTCTGTCTCCTGGGTTCAAGCAAGTCTCCTGCCTCAGCCTCCCTAGTAGCTGGGATTACAGACATGTGCCACCATGCCCAGCTAATTTTTGTATTTTTAGTAGAGACGGGGTTTCTCTATGTTGGTCAGGCTAGTCTTGAACTCCCGACCTCAGGAGATCTGCCCGCCTCGGCCTCCCAAAGTGCTGCGATTACAGGCGTGAGCCACCGCGCCCAGTAAAAGATGTACTTTTTGTGTTAATGTTTATCATTCCGTTTCAGTCACAGGCATGGCCCATTGTGTTGCAAGGAATAGATCTTATAGGAGTAGCCCAGACTGGAACAGGAAAGACGTTGTGTTATTTAATGCCTGGATTTATTCATCTGGACCTTCAACCCACGTAAGAATTCCTATGGCTGGTTTCTTCTTATAGAGGTTTAATAGATTTAGATATCAAAAATGTAATTAAAGTTTCTTTACCTATTGCTTGATCCAAAGGTAATGCCTAGCTTCAGAGAAGATGCAAGGAATTAGACACTTAGATTGTGCTGGTGAAAGTATAAATTGGCAAAACATTTTTAGGAGGCAATAGGTAATATCTACCAAAAGCCTTAGTAGTGAAACAGTGGAAACTGTTTAAACTACGTCCAATACACTTATCTATTCCATGATAAAATATTTGACATTTTAAATGTTAATGAAAAGATCCTGTTAAACAAAAGGCTGGTATTGGGAAGTTGGGTTTTAGGGTGTGTGGCTTTTTTTAATTTCCCTACTTTATGGTAAATATGTATTGCTTTTGTAATAAGAAAAAGTATATAGAAACTAACACTAATCTCTCAGTAAAGCAATCTTAAATCTGAGAAAATAGTACATTTTCTTATGGGGAATTTGGCATATTCTATGTAATATCAGCCATTTTTTAGGTACATAGATCATAATTAGCAAAGTCTATAATATATAGAGACTACTTTTAATCATATACCGTCTCACAAAAAGGCATAGTCTGACTATGTCTAACTGATACTCATTGCTACAAGTTTTTTTTTTTTGAGACAGAGTTTCGCTCTTATTGCCCAGGCTGGAGTGCAGTGGTGCGATCCTGGCTTACTGCAACCTCCGCCTCCTGGGTTCAAGTGATTCTCCTGCCTCAGCCTCCCAAGTTGCTGGGATTACAGGTGCCTGCTGCCATGTCTGGCTAATTTTTTGTATTTTTAGTTGAGATGGGGTTTCACCATGTTGGCTAGGCTGGTCTCAAACTCGTGACCTCAGGTAATCCGACCGCCTTGGCCTCCCAAAGTGCTGGGATTACAGGCGTGAGCCACCACGCCTGGCTTGTTGCTACAAATCTTGATGGCACTGAATAAATGTACCGTGCATCTGAGACAAGTAATTTAATATTAATCTGTTTTCTCTCCAAAGCCTTAAAGGTCAAAGGAATAGACCCGGCATGTTAGTTCTAACTCCCACTCGGGAATTAGCACTTCAAGTAGAAGGAGAATGTTGCAAATATTCATATAAAGGGCTTCGGAGGTAGGTAATTTTTTTTTTTCCATTCCTTCACCAGTATCATATTTTAATCATTTGTAGCTTTATACATCTTCCCCATCATTTTTCGCACATTCAGAGAATCCAAATGGCTCAACATGGGTCAGGCATTTAGCACTACTCTAATCAATCAGAGCCTGGGTCAGGTGATGGTACAAATATTGCTCTTTTAAGATACAACATTATGGATTGATGGGTGTACATAATTCTCAGAAAGGGGCAGATACCCCTAAAGGTACCTGATAATTGATTTTTATCCCTTTTATTGGATTTTAAGTTGTAATGAGATATTCTGTGCCTAAACATTAACCTTTAGATTTTTTTCTTTTTAAGTGTTTGTGTATATGGTGGCGGAAATAGAGATGAACAAATAGAAGAGCTTAGAAAAGGTGTAGATATCATAATTGCAACTCCCGGAAGATTGAATGATCTGCAAATGAATAACTTTGTCAATCTGAAGAATATAACCTACTTGGTAATCATGGAAATAGGGGTTTGGGATGCTGGGTTCAAAAATAACTGAACTGGCCGGGCGCAGTGGGTCACGCCTGTAATCCGAGCACTTTGGGAGGCCGAGGCAGGTGGATCATCTAAGGTCAGGAGTTCGAGACCAACCTGACCAATATGATGACACTCCATCTCTACTAAAAATATAAAAATTAGCCACGTGTGGTGGCATGCACCTGTAATCCCAGCTACTCTGGAGGCTGAGACAGGAGAATCACTTGAACCTGGGAGGCGGAGGTTGCAGTGAGCCAAGATCATGCCATTGCACTCCAGCCTCGTCAACAAGAGCGAAACTCCATCTCAAAGAATAAAAAATGACTGAACTATTATTTTATTTTCTCTTCCCTGCCCTTGAGCTTTTAATAGTTTTAATCAACTCCCAAGTGCTTGGGTATCAGTTTCTTTTAGAATGGCTGTCAATTTTATTTTTTATTTTTTTATTTTGAGACACAGTTTTGCTCTTGTTGCCCAGGCTGGAGTGCTGTGGCATGATCTTGGCTCACTGCAACCTTTGCCTGCCAGGTTCAAGTGATTCTCCTGCCTCAGCCTTCCAAGTAGCTGGGACTTCAGGCTCCCACCACCACACCTGGCTAATTTTTTCTTTTTAGTAGAGACGAGGTTTCACCATGTTGGCCAGGCTGGTCTTAAACTCCTAACCTCAGGTGATCTGCCTGCCTCGGCCTCCCAAAGTGCTGGGATGACAGGCGTGACCCACCACGCCAGGCTATGGCTGTCGATTTTATAATGGCTCTGGGAATATTTCTCATTCTCTTTAGCATGTTGAAAGAATTAAGACTTCTATTTGAAATTATCATGCATGTTTACTTTAAATTTTGGAAAATAGGTACACAGTAATTAAAATCTACTTGGATATTTTAGACACTTAAAATTTTGTTTAAGGAGATTTGGAAGGTATTGGAAAGCCAACAAAAATCCATGTAGACGACGTGCAATGACAAATTGCTTAGTATTCTGACCTTTGGAGAAATTAAAATCGTGGCTTAAGTACTAGGGGAAATGAGAAAAGCCTTTCTTAGTGTTCTACTAATAAAGAAAGCATATGTGTTATTACCTGCCTCCCATATCTAATCTAACCACATTCTTTTTTGTCAATGCAGGTTTTAGATGAAGCAGACAAGATGTTGGACATGGGATTTGAACCCCAGATAATGAAGATTTTGTTAGATGTGCGCCCAGATAGACAGACAGTTATGACCAGGTAGGTATATGCCTAATTACTGTGTGCAAAATGTGTTCTACATTGGAAGTAGAACAGTGTAACAATAAGTGCTTATTCATGACTATTGGGTTTCCTAAGTTACAGATAGGGATTTCAACACAAGCATTTACTTATCATAGTAAGGTCTCACTTTTGAATAAAGAGTTCACTTGTCTAAGGAGATAAGCATTTGATTACTGAATACTTATTGCTCACAATAAAACAGGAAGCAATTATTATTTGAATATAGAGTGATCTATAAAGAATGATATCTCCTAGGCTTATATCCTTTGTCTTTATTAGTATAAATAACAACATTGGCTGGGCAAACTGGCTCATGCCTATAATCCCAGCTCTTTGGGAGGCCAAGGTGGGTGGATCACCTGAGGTCAGGAGTTTGAGGCCAGCCTGGCCAACAGGGTGAAACCTCGTCTCTACTAAAAATACAAACTTAGCCGGGCATAGTGGCACACACCTGTAGTCCCAGCTACTGAGAAGACTGAGGCAGGAGGATCGTTTGAACCTGGGAGGTAGAGGTTGCAGTGAGCCAAGATTATGCCACTGCACTCCAGTCTGGGCAACAAGAGTGAAAATCTGTCTCAAAAAAAAAAAAAGAATGATATATCCTGGACTTATATACTTTGTCTTTATTAGTATAAATAACATAAAATTTAAAAAATACAAAATCCCCTCACATAGTTTTATTACAAATAACCTTCCTATTTCAAGAAAAGTGAATGTATTTATTTATTTTGAGACAAAGTCTCGCTGACACTCAAGCTGGAGTGCAGCAGCGCGATCTCGGCTCACTGCAATCTCTGCCTCCTGGGTTCAAGCGATTCTCCTGTCTCAGCCTCCTGAGTAGCTGGGACTACAGGCACACATCACCATGCCCAGCTAATTATTGTATTTTTACTGATAGGGTTTCGCCATGTTGGCCGGGTTGGTCTCAAACTCCTGACCTCAGGTGATCCATCTGTCTAGGCCTCCCAAAGTGCTGGGATTACAAGCTTGAGCCACGATGCCCAGCCCAAGAAAAGAGAGATTTTACTGAATTACTGTGAAGGTATAAAAAGTGGTCACTTTCATTATTTTATATATAGTTGAGGAAATATTTAAATGCAGATATTCTTTGATCAGTATATTTTGAAGGTTTGTTTTGTTTTGTGTTTTGAGACAGGGTCTCACTCTGTCACCCAGGATGGAGTGCAGTGGCACCATTTTGGCTCACTGCAGTCTCAGCCTTCCCAGCTCAAGTGATTCTCCCACCTCAGCCATCTGAGTAACTGGAACTACAGGTGCATGCCACCACACCCAGCTAGTTTTTGTATTTTTTGTAGAGACAGGGTTTTCACCATGTTGCCCAGGCTAGTCTTGAACTCCTGAGCTCAAGTGATCCACCCACCTAAGCCTCCCAAAGTGCTGGGATTATAGGCATGAGCCAACAACCTTTTAAAATATTTTTATGGCCAGGTGCCGTGGCTCACGCCTGTAATCCCAGCACTTTGGGAGGCCGAGGCGGGCGGATCACGAGGTCAGGAGATCAAGACCATCCTGGCTAACACGGTGAAACCCCATCTCTACTAAATTTACCCAGGAGTGGTGGCGGGCGCCTGTAGTCCCAGCTACTTGGGAGGCTGAGGCAGGAGAATGGCATGAACCTGGGAGGTGGAGCTTGCAGTGAGCCGAGATCACGCCACTGCACTCCAGCCTGGGTGACAGAGCAAGACTCCATCTCAAAAAAAAAAAAGATTTTTATTTGGCTTAAATACTTGGTATTGCCTGCTGACACTATGAAAAATTGGAATTTTTTTGTCATTTATAAAGGCCAAGAGATAAAATTAACCTAATAGTAATCCCTTTTAGTACCTTTTTTCTTTTTCTTTTTTTTTTTTTTTTTTTGAGACAGAGTCTCACTCTCTCACCCAGGCTGGAGTGCAGTGGCGTGATCTCTGCTCACTGCAACCTCTGCCTCCCAGATTCAAGCGATTCTTCTACCTCAGCCTCCCGAGTAGCTGGGATTATAGGCACTCGCCACCACACCTGACTTATTTTTGTATTTTTAGTAGGCACAGAGTTTCCCCATGTTGACCAGGCTGGTCTCGAACTCCTGACCTCAAGTGATCCGCCTCTCCTCAGCCTCGCAAAGTGCTGGGATTACAGGCATGAGCCACCACACATGGCCTTACCTTTTCATAGATTAGTATTTAGTTGAAGGTGTACAGGTATCCTTTGGTTCATAAAAACCTAGTATTTATTTACTTATTTATGAGACGGAGTTTCGCTTTTGTTGCAGTGGCTGGAGTACAATGACACAATCTTCGCTCACTGCAACCTCCGCCTCCTGGGCTCAAGCCATTTTCCTGCCTCAGCCTCCAGAGTAGCTGGGATTACAGGCGCCCGCTAACACACCTAGCTAATTTTTGTATTTTCAGTAGAGATGGGGTTTTATCATGTTGGCCAGACTAGTCTTGAACTCCTGACCTCAGGTGATCCACCCGCCTTGGCCTCCCAAAGTGCTGGGATTACAGGCGTGAGCCACTGGGCCCAGCCAAAAACCTATTTATTAAACATATTTGTTTCGTCTAATAGCTTTACAGTAGTTGAGTAATCAGTGAATTAACTGTTAAATTTGCCTTACTTGTTGAAAAAATAAGAAGTACTAGATTTGTCTTTCATGAGTAACTTGATTCATAGCATGCTTAAGGAAACAGTACTATTTTTACAACAAAATTGTAATGTTTGTAACTTGTATTCCCAGTGCTACATGGCCTCATTCAGTTCATCGCCTCGCACAATCTTATTTGAAAGAACCAATGATTGTCTATGTTGGTACATTGGATCTAGTTGTAAGCTTTTTTTATTACTATTGTTTAACATTTCTTATGAAAATTCTGAAGATAGCTAGTTTTGGTGTGCCTAGTCTGCCCACTCCCTAGTGTTAGGGCAAATCACACTTGCATATAGTTTTAATAGAGCTATAATACCATTATCTCATTTGAAATTTCAATAATCAGCTAATACCATCAACCTCTAGTCAGGGCCTATATATATATAATTTTTTTGTGTGTGACAGAGTCTCACTCTATTGCCCAGGCTGGAGTGCATTGGGGTGATCTCAGCTCACTGCAACCTCTGCCTCCTGGGTTCAAGTGATTCTCGTGCCTCAGCCTCCTGAGTAGCTAGGATTACAAGCATGGCTACCACTCCTGGCTAAGTTTTGTATTTTAGTAGAGACAGGGTTTTGCCATGTTGGCCAGGCTGGTCTCAAACTCCTGACCTCAGGTGATTGCCCCCCTTGGCCTCCCAAAGTGCTGGGATTACAGGTGTGAGCCACTGCACCCAGCAAAGTCAGGGTTTATATTTTTCTGACACCTAATTTTAACCCTTTAGAATCAGGGTCTAAACATAAGTCTACATATATATATAAATGTAAGTCTGTTCCCTTTATGAAGTTAAGACTGAATATTGGGTTCATATGTTGTCAGGGAGAACCCTCCATTATAATATATAAAGTTCTCTTTCTGGGTTTTGCTTAATCATTAATAAATGAAATTGGCCTTTCATTTAATCATTAATAATAATGGGTCATTGCCTACACCCCTCATTTCATTAGGGATTTACAAATGGTGATCCATTTAACATTTGTTTTATAAAATGGTTACAGACATTGCGCCACTGCACTCCAGCCTGGGCGACAGAGTGAGACTCTGTCTCAAAAATAAGTAAATGAAATAAAATGATTAGAGACAAATAGTTGGTTGAAGGAATGGTACCAATAGTATTTTGAGGTTAAGTGACATCTAAGATACAAATCTTGAGTAGAAACAGGTAATTTTTTTTAGGACGTCTGCCATTTTGCTTAGCAGTTTATTAAAAACATTAACCAATGAGAGAGAAGATGCATTTTGAGCTGATGTATGCGGTCTCACCCTCAATCATGAGGAACTTGATGAACTATGTTCTTTGAATCCTTTAGGCTGTAAGTTCAGTGAAGCAAAATATAATTGTAACCACCGAGGAAGAGAAATGGAGTCACATGCAAACTTTTCTACAGAGTATGTCATCCACAGACAAAGTCATCGTCTTCGTTTCTCGAAAAGCTGTGTAGGTATTTTTTCTTGTGTGTCCATTATAATTAATTAAATTGATTAGGATCATTTCTATTTGTATACTAATTTCAAATGGGAGTGCTAAGTCTGTTATGTTACTTTAGATTTTTGCTAACAGAAGTAAAACTGGTGGCATTAGAATAAGCACCTAAGAATGCTGAGTTTATCTTTTGCTTCAGTGTGGATCACTTATCAAGTGACCTAATACTTGGAAATATATCAATAGAGTCTCTGCACGGAGATAGAGAACAGAGAGATCGGGAGAAAGCATTAGAGAACTTTAAAACAGGTATGTTTATGTAATTAATATTTCATACAGTTTAAAATTAATGCAATACCTGGGCTTGGCTGAGTGACATCTTTTCATGAAACCCGTTTATTTCTAAGATCTGTCCTCACCTTCTCTATCCTAAAACTACACTCATTAGAGCTCTAAACATTAATCTGCCTTTAAGCATTAAATAAACACAAAAGACTTTAAACTTGGATATGAAGGTATTAATATGCAACAGAAAATATATCTGAAGTTATCTGAAAAATATCTTTCTGTCATGGTTCGAAGGGTTTAGGACCCATTTGCTGAACCGTGGTATCTTGTAACTTGCTGGCAGTTACTTTTCCACTTTTACAAAGTAAGCATTTTAATGTAAACAGTAAGAAATAAAATTGATTAAATTAGTTAGGGCAAATATACTTTTTAGACCTTGGGTTGGTTTATACCAGAATGGTTCAGTGTTCATTGGGCTTTACTTTTTAGGCAAAGTGAGAATACTAATTGCAACTGATCTAGCCTCTAGAGGACTTGATGTCCATGACGTTACACATGTCTATAATTTTGACTTTCCACGGAATATTGAAGAATATGTACACCGAATAGGGCGCACGGGAAGAGCAGGGTAAGTAAGCTTAGTCCACCCATGAAAGGCCAATTCTAGATTCTCCTTATTCCTCTCACAAACTTCTTGCCCAGAAAACCATTTTATTCTATTACCTATAATTTTTCAGCTACTTCCCAGATTCTACTTGCTACTTTATTTATCCCTGTTCATTTGGCTTATTCCAGACTCAACCAGATTCCATCCATGATTAGCTTCTTATATCTGGTTCTATGTGTTTTATATCTAGTGTCACCACTGAGCTCTGTACCCAGTGGTTACTCTGAAGGTTATTGACAAATTGGTATGGACATGAGAAGACCTTTTTCCTCTTAAGAGAGCTACCACTGGGCCGGGCATGGTGGCTTACGTCTGTAATCCTAGCACTTTGGGAGGCCGAGGCAGGTGGATCATGAGGTCAGGAGATCAAGACCATCCTGGCTAACAACGGTGAAACCCCGTCTCTACTAAAAATACAAAAAATTTACCTGGGCGTGGTGGCAGGCGCCTGTAGTCACAGCTACTCAGGAGGCTGAGGCAGGAGAATCACTCGAACCCATGAGGCAGAGGTTGCAGTAAGCCGAGATTGCGCCATTGCACTCCAGTCTGGGCAACAGTGCAAGACTCCGTCTCAAAAAATAACTAAATAAATAAATAAATAAAAGAGAGGTACCATCATATACCCCCTTTGCTGTTTAAACCACAGCAGATTTAGATTCCAAATCTGTTTGACCCTAAATCTTAATACATTCCAGCTTCTGTGAAAAAGTTTTCCTTTGTCTTATTCTGTATTAACTGAATAATGAATACATATTATATATGAGATGACATGAGTTTTTTCCCCCACACTAAAGGAGGACTGGTGTTTCCATTACAACTTTGACTAGAAATGATTGGAGGGTTGCCTCTGAATTGATTAATATTCTGGAAAGAGCAAATCAGGTGAGACTATGCAATTCATTAGAAACTTACCTGTTATCAGTTTCTCAGTCAGTTATGCCAGGTACTATGGCTTGCTATTTATCAGGAAACTTCAAATAAGTTTTCAACACGTTTTCAGGGCTTTAGCATGGCAATGATAAGAAACTATGGGAGCATATAACTGGGAAACTTAACCTAATGGGGGTGAGCAATGAAAGCCCCGCCAAGGAAGAAATCAGTAGAGTGGAGGTGGGGAGAGTTGTAGAAGATGGGGTAAATGTTCCAGCAGGGGGAACATATTCAGGCTCAGAGGTAAGAAGAATATGTAGAAAATGCTACCATATAAAGGCACATTAAGGGCACTTGGAAACAGCTGAAGCAGCAAATTTTATAGCCTGTAGATGGATGTAGAGTTTAATCGAAATACCCGTTTCTGTTTAAAGGATGTCATGTAACCAGCTGTGCGATTATCTGAAATGATTTGGATGCATTTTAGTGTTGTAGAAAAGAACTCAGAATCCTAATGACAACATGTTGAATAATTTCAGAGTATTCCAGAGGAGCTTGTATCTATGGCTGAGAGGTTTAAGGCACATCAGCAGAAAAGGGAAATGGAAAGAAAAACGGAAAGACCTCAAGGAAGGCCCAAGAAGTTTCATTAATGTCTTCTGTACTAGTGTGGTAGAGGTAAAAGTTCAATAACACATGGACTTTAAAATGCCTGCTTACTTAAATTAGGCTTTGTTAATAATGTTTATTGCAATGAGCATGATCTCTAAGTCGTTAACATAATAAATTAGGTGTTACTCATATCTATTACTTAATCCTTCTGGGTATACATAGAAAAGAATGAAAGCCAGGTCTTTTTGTACTCATGTTTATAGCAGCACTATTCATAATAGTCAAGGGTATACAACCCAAGCATCCATCAGTGAATGAGTAGATAAACACAATGGAATATCATTCAGCCCTAAAAAGGAAGAAAACTCGGTCATATAGATGAATCTTGAGGACATGATGCTTAGAGAAATAAGCCAATTACAAGGACATACTATATTATTCCACTTGTAAGAGGTACTTAGAATAGTAAAATTCACAGTGACAGAAAGTAGAATGCTGGTTACCAAGGACTTGGGAAGTGGGTAGGGGGAATTGTTTG
Source organism: Symphalangus syndactylus (assembly GCF_028878055.3). Taxonomy (NCBI): domain Eukaryota; kingdom Metazoa; phylum Chordata; class Mammalia; order Primates; family Hylobatidae; genus Symphalangus; species Symphalangus syndactylus. The sequence goes on along the minus strand of NC_072424.2, from coordinate 49,545,164 downwards.
GTAGATAGAGAGTTTTTCATGGCATGAAAGTTTTGGAGGCCGTACACAGTGGCTCACGCCTGTAATCCCAGCACTTTGGGAGGCCAAGGCAGGCGGATCACTTGAGTTTAGGAGTTTGAGACCAACCTGGCCAGCATGGCAAAAACCCGTCTCTATTAAAAATACAAAAATTAGCCAGGCATGGTGGCGCCCACCTGTAATCCCAGCTATATGAGAGACTGAGGCAGGAGAATCGCTTGAATCTGGAAAGTGGAGGTTGCAGTGAGGTGTCATCGGGCCACTGCACTCTAGCCTGGACAACAGGACGCTGTCTCCAGTTTTGGAGATTAACTGCACAACAATGAATATACACTACAGAGTTGTACACTTAAAAATGGTTATGGTAAATTTGGGTATGTTTATTTAATCATACTTAAGCTTTTTAAAAACTGTTGGGGTCAGCAATTTACATTTTTTTTCTATTTTTCAGAATTCAAGATTTTTTAGAAATATAGTAAGACGGAAGTATTGGACATGTTGGCAGTATGAAGCGACCAGACTGATTTGACTGATTCTTAAAATAGTAGTGTTTGAAAATCTAGAATCCAATGTTTTATACTTTCTTTAATAAAAACAGACGTATTTAAACTTAGAAGTTGTTTCCTGGATTTTTATTAAGGAGTGTAGCATTAGAATGTTTTTCTTTTAATCTTTTAAACTGTCTCCTGCAATTTTGCTGTATGTAATAAGGCCAGTCTTTCAGAATTTAATGTTCAGATTTTGTCATGGCAGTGAAAAAGATGTTTTCCAACAAAGAATCAGCACCTGAAAAAATACTGTTAACAATAAATGTTCGTTTCTGTGATAAAAAGACAAGTTGATAATTTGTCTTTCTGTGTAGCGTTTTTGTGTTGGCTAAATATATTTTATTGGGGTATACTTTTCTTAAGTTATCCTTTACCCACTTTGAAATGAAACAGTAAATTATTTCATAAGGTCAAAATATGCAACAACAGTTTATCTTTTCATTTTAGCCTATGGCTTCATGCTAAAACCCTTGGAAAATCAAATTGCACTTCCATGAAGTTTTCTTTGATCAAATTACCATCATCCTTCCCTTACAGTTTTTTTTTTTTTTTATTGTACTTTAAGTTTTAGGGTACATGTGCACAATGTGCAGGTTTGTTACATATGTATCCATGTGCCATGTTGGTGTGCTGTACCCATTAACTCATCATTTAGCATTAGGTGTATCTCCTAATGCTATCCCACCCCCCTCCCCCCACCCCACAACAGTCCCTGGAGTGTGATGTTCCCCTTCCTGTGTCCATGTGTTCTCATTATTCAATTCCCACCTATGAGTGAGAACATGTGGTGTTTGGTTTTTTGTCCTTGCGATAGTTTACTGAGAATGATGATTGCCAGTTTCATCCATGTCCCTACAAAGGACATGAACTCATCATTTTTTATGGCTGCATAGTATTCCATGGTGTATATGTGCCACATTTTCTTAATCCAGTCTATCGTTGTTGGACATTTGGGTTGGTTCCAAGTCTTTGCTATTGTGAATAGTGCCACAATAAACATACGTGTGCATGTGTCTTTATAGCAGCATGATTTATAGTCCTTTGGGTATATACCCAGTAATGGGATGGCTGGGTCAAATGGTATTTCTAGTTCTAGATCCCTGAGGAATCGCCACACTGACTTCCACAATGGTTGAACTAGTTTACGGTCCCACCAACAGTGTAAAAGTGTTCCTATTTCTCCACATCCTCTCCAGCACCTGTTGTTTCCTGACTTTTTAATGATGGCCATTCTAACTGGTGTGAGATGGTATCTCATTGTGGTTTTGATTTGCATTTCTCTGATGGCCAGTGATGATGAGCATTTTTTCATGTGTTTTTTGGCTGCATAAATGTCTTCTTTTGAGAAGTGTCTGTTCATGTCCTTTGCCCACTTTTTGATGGGGTTGTTTGTTTTTTTCTTGTAAATTTGTTTGAGTTCATTGTAGATTCTAGATATTAGCCCTTTGTCAGATGAGTAGGTTGGGAAAATTTTCTCCCATTTTGTAGGTTGCCTGTTCACTCTGATGGTAGTTTCTTTTGCTGAAGCTCTTTAGTTTTATTAGATCCTATTTGTCAATTTTGGCTTTTGTTGCCATTGCTTTTGGTGTTTTAGACATGAAGTCCTTGCCCATGCCTATGTCCTGAATGGTAATGCCTAGGTTTTCTTCTAGGGTTTTTATGGTTTTAGGTCTAACATGTAAGCCTTTAATCCATCTTGAATTAATTTTTGTATAAGGTGTAAGGAAGGGATCCGGTTTCAGCTTTCTACATATGGCTAGCCAATTTTCCCAGCACCATTTATTAAATAGGGAATCCTTTCCCCATTGCTTGTTTTTGTCAGGTTTGTCAAAGATCAGATAGTTGTAGATATGCGGCATTATTTCTGAGGGCTCTGTTCTGTTCCATTGATCTATATCTCTGTTTTGGTACCAGTACCATGCTGTTTTGGTTACTGTAGCCTTGTAGTATAGTTTGAAGTCAGGTAGCGTGATGCCTCCAGCTTTGTTCTTTTGGCTTAGGATTGACTTGGCGATGCGGGCTCTTTTTTGGTTCCATATGAACTGTAAAGTAGTTTTATCCAATTCTGTGAAGAAAGTCATTGGTAGGTTGATGGGGATGGCATTGAATCTATAAATTACCTTGGGCAGTATGGCCATTTTCACGATATTGATTCTTCCAACCCATGAGCATGGAGTGTTCTTCCATTTGTTTGTATCCTCTTTTATTTCATTGAGCAGTGGTTTGTAGTTCTCCTTGAAGAGGTCCTTCACATCTCTTGTAAGTTGGATTCCTAGGTATTTTATTCTCTTTGAAGCAATTGTGAATGGGAGTTCACTCTTGATTTGGCTCTCTGTTTGTCTGTTATTGGTGTATAAGAATGCTTGTGATTTTTGTACATTGATTTTGTATCCTGACACTTTGCTGAAGTTGCTTATCAGCTTAAGGAGATTTTGGGCTAAGACAGTGGAGTTTTCTAGATATACAATCATGTCATCTGCAAACAGGGACAATTTGACTTCCTCTTTTCCTCATTGAATACCCTTTATTTCCTTCTCCTGCCTGATTGCCCTGGCCAGAACTTCCAGCACTGTGTTGAATAGGAGTGGTGAGAGAGGGCATCCCTGTCTTGTGCCAGTTTTCAAAGGGAATGCCTCCAGTTTTTGCCCATTCAGTATGATATTGGCTGTGGGTTTTTCATAGATAGCTCTTATTATTTTGAGGTACGTCCCATCAATACCTAATTTATTGAGAGTTTTTAGCATGAAGGGTTGTTGAATTTTGTCAAAGGCCTTTTCTGCATCTATTGAGATAATCATCTGGTTTTTGTCTTTGGTTCTGTTTATATGCTGGATTACATTTATTGATTTGCATATGTTGAACCAGCCTTGCATCCCAGGGATGAAGCCCACTTGATCATGGTGGATAAGCTTTCTGATGTGATGCTGGATTTGGCTTGCCAGTATTTTATTGAGGATTTTTGCATCAATGTTCATCAGGGATATTTGTCTAAAATTCTCTTTTTTGGTTGTGTGTCTGCCAGGCTTTGGTATCAGGATGATGCTGGCCTCATAAAATGAGTTAGAGAGGATTCCCTCTTTTCTATTGATTGGAATAGTTTCAGAAGGAATGGTACCAGTTCTTCCTTGTACCTCTGGTAGAATCTGGCTGTGAATCCATCAGGTCCTGTACTCTTTTTGGTTGGTAAGCTATTGATTATTGCCACACTTTCAGATCCTGTTATTGGTCTATTCAGAGATTCAACTCCTTGCTGGTTTAGTCTTGGGAGGATGTATGTGTCCAGGAATTTATCCATTTCTTCTAGATTTTCTAGTTTATTTGCGTAGAGGTGTTTGTAGTATTTTCTGATGGTAGTTTGTATTTCTGTGGGATCAGTGGTGATATCCCCTTTATCACTTTTTATTGCATCTATTTGATTCTTCTCTCTCTTCTTCATTTTTATTTTTTATTTATTTATTTATTTTTTTTTTTTTTTGAGACAGAGTCTTGCTGTGTCACCCAGGCTGGAGTGCAGTGGCGCAATCTCGGCTCACTGCAAGCTCCGCCTCCTGGGTTCACGCCATTCTCCTGCCTCAACCTCCCAAGTAGCTGCAACTACAGGCTCCCGCCACCACGCCCGGCTAATTTTTGGTATTTTTAGTAGAGATGGGGTTTCACTGTGTTAGCCAGGATGGTCTTGATCTTCTGACCTCGTGATCCGCCTGCCTCTGCCTCCCAAAGTGCTGGGATTACAGGCGTGAGCCACCGCGCCCGGCTCTTCTTCTTTATTAGTCTTGCAAGCAGTCTATCAATTTTGTTGATCTTTTCAAAAAACCAGCTCCTGGATTCATTAATTTTTTTTTTTTTTGAGATGGAGTCTCGCTCTGTCACCCAGGCTGGAGTGCAGTGGCGCGATCTCGGCTCACTGCAAGCTCAACCTCCCGGGTTCACGCCATTCTCCTGCCTCAGCCTCTCCTAGTAGCTGGGATTACAGGCGCCCGCCACCACGCCCGGCTAATTTTTTGTATTTTTAGTAGAGACGGGGTTTCACCGTGGTCTCGATCTCCTGACCTCGGGATCCACCCGCCTCAGCCTCCCAAAGTGCTGGGATTACAAGCGTGAGCCACCGCGCCCGGCGGATTCATTAATTTTTTGAAGGGTTTTTTGTGTCTCCATTTCCTTCAGTTCTGCTCTGATTTTAGTTGTTTCTTGCCTTCTGCTATCTTTTGAATGTGTTTGCTCTTGCTTTTCTAGTTCTTTTTTTTTTTTTTTTCGAGATGGAGTCTCGCTGTCACCCAGGTTGGAGTGCAGTGGCGCGATCTCCGCTCACTGCAGGCTGCGCCCCGTGGGGTTCACGCCATTCTCCTGCCTCAGCCTCCCGAGTAGCTGGGACTACAGGCGCCCGCCACCTCACCTGGCTAATTTTTTGTATTTTTTTTTAGTAGAGGCGGGGTTTCACTGTGTTAGCCAGGATGGTCTCGCTCTCCTGACCTTGTGATTCACCCGCCTTGGCCTCCCAAAGTGCTGGGATTACAGGTGTGAGCCACCGCGCCCGGCTTCTAGTTCTTTTAATTGTGATGTTAGGGTGTCAATTTTGGATCTTTCCTGCTTTCTCTTGTGGGCATTTAGTGCTATAAATTTCCCTCTATACACTGCTTTGTATGTGTCCCAGAGATTCTGGTATGTTGTGTCTTTGTTCTCGTTGGTTTCAAAGAACATCTTTATTTCCACCTTCATTTCGTTATGTACCCAGTAGTCATTCAGGAGCAGGTTGTTCAGTTTCCATGTAGTTGAGCGGTTTTCAGTGAGTTTCTTAATCCTGAGTTCTAGTTTGATTGCACTGTGGTCTGAGAGACAGTTTGTTATAATTTCTGTTCTTTTACATTTGCTGAGGACAGCTTTACTTCCAACTATGTGGTCAATTTTGGAATAGGTGTGGTGTGGTGCTGAAAAAAATGTATATTCTGTTGATTTGGGGTGGAGAGTTCTGTAGATGTCTATTGGGTCTGGTTGGTGCAGAGCTGAGTTCAATTCCTGGGTATCCTTGTTAACTTTCTGTCTCGTCGATCTGTCTAATGTTGACAGTGGGGTGTTAAAGTCTCCCATTATTATTGTGTGGGAGTCTAAGTCTCTTTGTAGGTCACTCAGGACTTGCTTTATGAATCTGGGTACTCCTGTATTGGGTGCATATATATTTAGGATAGTTAGCTCTTCTTATTGAATTGATCCCTTTACCATTATGTAATGGCCTTCTTTGTCTCTTTTGATCTTTGTTGGTTTAAAGTCTGTTTTATCAGAGACTAGGATTGCAACCCCTGCCTTTTTTTGTTTTCCATTTGCTTGGTAGATTTTCCTCCATCTTTTTATTTTGAGCCTATATGTGTCTCTGCATGTGAGATGGGTTTCCTGAATACAGCACACTGATGGGTCTTGACTCTTTATCAAATTTGCCAGTCTGTGTCTTTTAATCGGAGCATTTAGTCCATTTACATTTAAAGTTAATATTGTTATGTGTGAATTTGATCCTGTCATTATGATGCTAGCTGGTTATTTTGCTTGTTAGTTGATGCAGTTTCTTCCTAGCCTCGATGGTCTTTACAATTTGGCATGATTTTGCAGTGGCTGGTACCGGTTGTTCCTTTCCATGTTTAGTGCTTCCTTCAGGAGCTCTTTTAGGGCAGGCCTGGTGGTGACAAAATCTCTCAGCATTTGCTTGTCTGTAAAGTATTTTATTTCTCCTTCACTTTTGAAGCTTAGTTTGGCTGGATATGAAATTCTGGGTTGAAAATTCTTTTCTTTAAGAATGTTGAATATTGGCCCCTACTCTCTTCTGGCTTGTAGAGTTTCTGCCAAGAGATCAGCTGTTAGTCTGATGGGCTTCCCTTTGTGGGTAACCCTACCTTTCTCTCTGGCTGCTCTTAACATTTTTTACCTTCATTTCAACTTTGGTGAATCTGACAATTATGTGTCTTGGAGTTGCTCTTCTCGAGGAGTATCTTTGTGGCGTTCTCTGTATTTCCTGAATCTGAATGTTGGCCTGCCTTGCTAGACTGGGGAAGTTCTCCTGGATAATATCTTGCAGAGTGTTTTCCAACTTGGTTCCATTCTCCCCGTCACTTTCAGGTACACCAATCAGACGTAGATTTGGTCTTTTCACATAGTCCCAAATTTCTTGGAGGCTTTGTTCATTTCTTTTTATTCTTTTTTCTCTAAACTTCCCTTCTTGCTTCATTTCATTCATTTCATCTTCCATCACTGATACCCTTTCTTCCTGTTGATCGCATCGGCTACTGAGGCTTCTGTATTCTTCACGTAGTTCTCGAGCCTTGGCTTTCAGCTCCATCAGCTCCTTTAAGCACTTCTCTGTATTGGTTATTCTAGTTATACATTTGTCTAATTCTTTTTCAAAGTTTTTAACTTCTTTGTCTTTGGTTTGAATTTCCTCCTGTAGTTCAGAGTAGTTTGATTGTCTGAAGCCTTCTTCTCTCAAGTCATCAAAGTCATTCTCCGTCCAGCTTTGTTCTGTTGCTGGTGAGGAACTGTGTTCTTTTGGAGGAGGAGAGGCGCTCTGCTTTTAAGAGTTTCCAGTTTTTCTGCTCTGTTTTTTCCCCATCTTTGTCGTTTTATCTACTTTTGGTCTTTGATGATGGTGATGTACAGATGGGTTTTTGGTGTGAATGTCCCTTCTGTTTGTTAGTTTTCCTTCTAACAGACAGGATCCTCAGCTGCAGGTCTGTTGGAGTTTGCTAGAGGTCCACTCCAGACCCTGTTTGCCTGGGTGTCAGCAGTGGTGGCTGCAGGACGGTGGATTTTCGTGAACCACGAATGCTGCTGTCTGATTGTTCCTCTGGAAGTTTTGTCTCAGAGGAGTACCCGTCTGTGTGAGGTGTCAGTCTGCCCCTACTGGGGAGTGCCTCCCAGTTAGGCTGCTCAGGGGTCAAGGACCCACTTGAGGAGGCAGTCTGCCTGTTCTCAGATCTCCAGCTGCGTGCCGGGAGAACCACTACTCTCTTCAAAGCTGTCAGACAGGGACATTTAAGTCTGCAGAGGTTACTGCTGTCTTTTTGTCTGTGCCCTGCCCCCAGAGATGGAGCCTACAGAGGCAGGCAGGCCTCCTTGAGCTGTGGTGGGCTCCACCCAGTTCGAGCTTTCCGCTGCTTTGTTTACCTAATCAAGCCTGGGCAATGGCGGGTGCCCCTCCCCCAGCCTCGCTGCCGCCTTGCAGTTTGATCTCAGACTGCTGTGCTGGCAATCAGTGAAACTCCGTGGGTGTAGGACCCTCCGAGTCAGATGTGGGATATAATCTCCTGGTGTGCTGTTTTTTAAGCCCGTCGGAAAAGCGCAGTATTAGGGTGGAAGTGACCCGATTTTCCAGGTGCCGTCTGTCCCCACTGTCTTTGATTAGGAAAGGAAACTGCCTGACCCCTTGCGCTTCCCGAGAGAGGCAATGCCTTGCCCTGCTTTGGCTCTCGCACGGTGCACTGCACCCACAGTCCTGCACCCACTGTCTGGCACTCCCTAGTGAGATGAATCCAGTACCTCAGATGGAAATGCAGAAATCACCCATCTTCTGCGTTGCTCATGCTGGGAGCTGTAGACTGGAGCTGTTCCTATTCGGCCATCTTGGCTCCACCCCCAGCCCCTTACAGTTTTATGTTATGTATTCCACCATAACTGAGGGTAACTTATATTAACTTTCAGAATTTATGAGTATATACTTGTGTATAATTAGTTTAAGCCTTCATCACGTGAATTTTTCATTACTGCAATAATTGCTTCCTGTTATTAGTGATAAGATTAAATAGAGAACCTAATAGAGGAAAGAAAATAAAGGTAAAAGCAGAAATGAATAAATTGGAAAACAGAGTTCAGTGAAAACCAACAGCAGGTTCTTTAGTAAGACCAATCAAATGAGTTCCTGGTAAGTCTGGGAGTGGGGAGTTGTAGGGATGTAGAGACATTAAAAAATGACAACAATGCTGGGCGCGGTGGCTCATGCCTGTAATCGCAGCACTTTGGGAGGCCAAGGCGGGAGTATCATGACATTAAGAGATCAAGAATGAAACCTTGTCTCTAAAAATACAAAAATTAGCTGGGCGTGGTGGCACATGCCTGTGGTCCCAGCTGCTTAATAAAGATATACACAGACATCTCATAATAAAACTCCAGAATACCAAAGACAAAAATCCTAAAATCAGAGAAAAATTGAGGCAGGAGAATAGCAGAGGAAGTCAGGGACAAAGGGAACCCTTTGATGTAGGCTAGCTTAAGTGATAGCAAAAACAAAACATGTACGATAGCAGAAGCAGAACATACAAAATAAAGGAGTAAGCAGTGAGTTAAAACATACAGGATAAAAAATAAGTCACAAGGACTTGCAGTAGGAATTTGGTCACAAAAAATGAAAGTAAAGATGAGCAGCCAGGTGCGGTGACTCACATCTGTAATCCTAACACTTTGGGGGGCTGAGGCGGGTGGATCATTTGAGGTCAGGAGTTCGAGATTAGCCTGGCCAACGTAGTGAAACTCCATCTCTACCAAAAATACAAAAATTACCCAGGAGTGGTGGGGCATGCCTGTAATCCCAGCTACTCAGGAGGCTGAGGCAGGAAAATCACTTAAGCCTGGGAGGCAGAGGTTGCGGTGTCGAGATCACGCTACTGCACTCCAGTCTGGGTGACAGAGTGAGACCCTGTCAGACACACACACAAAAAAAACAAAAGTAAGGTTAAGCAAGGATGAGCGATTAGCTTACAAGAAATAAAGTGAGGGTAAGCAAGTGAGGAAAAAAAAAGGCCATGAAATTTAACAAACCAGGCTGATCTCATCTCACAGAAGTCAGTCAGCTCTCCCCTTTCTGAGAGTGCTTAATAAGCTTTTGCTGCTTTGCTTTACTATGTGTGTGTGTCTCATCCAAGTCTTTGTTCAAGACACCAAGTGCCAGGCCAGACACGGTGGCTCACATCTGAAATCCCAGCACTTTGGGAGACCGAGGCAGGCAGAACACTGGAGGTCAGGAGTTCGAGACCAGCCTGCCCAATGTGGTGAAACCATGTCTCTACTAAAAATATGAAAATTAGCCAGGCATGGTGGTGCGGGCCTGTAGTCCCAATCAGGAGGCTAAGGCAGGAGAATCACTGGAGACCAGGAGGCGGAGGTTGCAGTGAGCCAGGATCAGGCCACTGCACTCCAGCCTGGGTGACAGAGTGAGACTCTGTCTCAAAAATGAACAAACAAAACAAGACACCAGGAGCCTGGAATTGTGTGGCACTACCCAGTAACAAAATGTTAGATTAATAATGCTATTTCTCTGTATTTTCACTGTAGTTTTTGTTTGTTTGTTTTACACTTTAACGTGAACATCTGACTTTTTCACATTGAACACATATTACTTTTTTTTTTTTTTTTTTTTTTTTGAGACACAGTCTCACTCTTGTTGCCCAGGCTGGAGTGCAATGGCGCAATCTCGGCTCACCCACAACCTCCACCTCCCAGGTTCAAGCGACTCTCCTGCCTCAGCCTCCCAAGTAGCTGGGATTACAGGCATCCGCCTTCATGCCTGGCAAAATGAAAAAAATTTAAAAGTAATATGTGTTCAGGCCACTGTGCCCGGCAAAATGAGAAAATTTAAAAATAATACGTGTTCAGGCCGTGCACAGTGGCTCACGCCTGTAATACCAGCACTTTGGGAGGACGAGGCAGGCGGATCACCAGAGGTCGGGAGTTCGAGCCCAGCCTGACCAACATGGAGAAACCCGGTCTCTACTAAAAATACAAAATTAGCCAGACGTGGTGGTGGGCGCTTATAATCCCAGCTACTCAGGAGGCTGAGGCAGGAGAATCGTTTGAACCCGGGAGGTGGGGTTTGCAGTGAGCCGAGATTAGGTCATTGCACTCCAGCCTGGGCAACAAGAGGGAAATTCTATCTCAAAAAAAAAAATTGTTTTCATTTTTATCAAAGTCAAATATACATGTACTGTATGGAAGCAAATGGTTCTACAAGGCTTAATTATTTATTTTTGTTTTTATTTTTTATTTATATTTCTCTGCCAGAAATCTTGGACTATACAAAGCTTATTTAAAAAGTAGTCTGTTGTCAGAAAAGATGGTAGCCTAGTCTTGATATTCTTGTGGAGAACTTAGAAAACCTGAAGAGTACTTGTACCCAAATTAGATTGTGTTTTAATGGACAATAGCTGTATTTTCCCCATGTCAAAAGAATCCTAATGAAAGCAGCTGTTTTTCAAGTTCCTAGGGGTCCAGTTGTCCAGAATCCCCAAGGATAAGATGCTCCCTATAAGAGTAGAACCTTAACCTCACTCAGTGACATCGTAGGAGCCTCTAGCTGTGGAATTTCTTAGGAACTCAAACTTTCAAAAGCATCCAGAGAGTCAAAGCTGGGGGGAAAAAAGCACATAAAAATAATAAAATTTTTAGGCTGGGCACAGTGGCTCACGCCTTAATCCCAGCACTTTGGAAGGCCAAGGCAGGTGGATCACGAAGTCAAGCATTCAAGACCAGCCTGGCCAACACAGTGAAATCCTGTCTCTACTAAAAATACAAAAAATAATTAGGCGGGCGTGGTGGTGGGCACCTGTAATCCCAGCTACTTGGGAGGCTAAGGCAGGAGAATCGCTTGAACTTGGGAGACGAATGTTGCAGTGAGCCGAGATCACACCACTGCACCCCTGCCTGGGTGACAGAGCAAGACTCCGTCTCAAAAAAAATAAATAAATAACAATAATAATAACATATTTTACTACTTTTAATTTTATTTATTTATTTATTTATTTAGAGATGGAATTTCGCTCTTGTTGCCCAGGCTGGACTGCGATGGCACGATCTCGGCTCACTGCAACCTCTGCCTCCCAGGTTCAAGCAATTCTCCTGCCTCAGCCTCCAGAGTAGCTGGGACTACAGGCATGCGCCACCACACCCGGCCAATTTTGTGTTTTTAGTAGAGACGGGGTTTCTCCACGTTGATCAGGCTGGTCTCGAACTCCTGACCTCAGGTGATCCACCCGCCTCGGCCTCCCAACGTGCTAGGATTACAGGCATGAGCCTTGGCACCCGGCCATAAAATTTATTTTTTATATTCTACTAATAAATGCTGTTGTACTTGGGCATGATCAATCATGTAACTGTCATTTTTTGGTTTTATTCTGTTTTGGTTTGGTTTTTGCCAACTATATTCCTATTTACAAAAAAACTAAATAAAATCATCTTATTTAAAAAAAAAATTAGTCCTGAACCCTTCCACCCTTCATTTTCCACTCCCAAGATGTAATCTTTTCATCTTTTAGCCATTATTAACTTGCTTATAGTGCAATTCCTTGGTTTTAAAAATTTGACATCTACTGACTTCCCACTATAAGAGAGATTAATTCAGTTTTTGCATACCTGTGACAGTCGGACCCTCAGGGTTGTCCTGTGGCCCCCCACCTCCTGAGGTTCACATCTATGTAGTAAAGAATTTAACCTAACCCAAAGAAAAGTCTCACCTTTGCCCTTGGCTTCTGAAAGGTAATGGCTAAATTCTTGGAATGTGCCACAAAGTATAACAATGTGATTTATGGTGGGGTCTTTGGGTCATGGTATCAGCTTATACTGTTTGCCCTCCAGAGGAGCTGGAATCTGAGGTTAGACATATGGCCAGCCAACCATGAGCTGCAGTAAGAACTCGGGACATGGCTCAGGTGGGCTTCCCTGGCTGGCAATATTCTGTGTGTATTGGCACACATTGATGCCAAGAGAATAACATGTCCATGACTCTACCAAAAGACAACAGAAAGTGCTGTGTTTGCTACTCTCTTAAACTCTGCCTTATGCACTTCTTCCTTTGGCTGATTTAAACTTGCATGCTTACTATATAATAAACTGCAACCATGAGCATAGCGGTTTCAGTGTCTCTGTGAGTCTTTCATCAAACCTCAGGGTGGTTTTAGGAATCCCTTGAAATTGCAATTGTTGACAGAAATGAGGGTGGTCTTATGGGAACTGTTTTCCCCCTAACTGTATCACTGGCATCTGAGACAACAAGAACACCCTTGAGTGATTCCTCTCCTCTTGGGTATGAGTGGGACCTTTGACTTGCTTCCAATCAATAGAATACAGTACAGGCAACGGGCTGTACATAATTACGTGTATGTAATTGTGTTAAACAAGTTTGTAGCACTCCTCTTGCTGGAGTACCTCCTTTGCTGGCTTTGAAGAATCGAGCTAATGTTGTGGGCTGCCTATGTTCGAGGCTCACATGGTAAGGAACTGAAGACAGCTTCTAGGAACTGAGGGCAACCTCTGGCTGACAGCAAAAAACTGAAGCCCTCAGTTCTACAAATGTAAAGGAACTAAATTCTGCCAACAAAAATGGATCCTTCTCCAGTCAAGCCTCAGATGAGGCTACAGCGCTGGCTGACATCTTAATTACAGCCTTGAGAGACTCTGAGCAGAGCCACACCCAGAACTTCAGCCCATTGAAAAGTGAGATAATAAATACGTTTTTTTTTTTTTTTTTTTTTTGAGACGGAGTCTCGCTCTGTCGCCCAGGCTGGAGTGCACTGGCGCGATCTCGGCTCACTGCAAGCTCCGCCTCGCGGGTTCACGCCATTCTCCTGCCTCAGCCTCTCCAAGTAGCTGGGACTACAGGCGCCCGCCACCACGCCCGGCTAATTTTTTTGTATTTTTAGTAGAGACGGGGTTTCACCATGGTTTCGATCTCCTGACCTCGTGATCCGCCCGCCTCGGCCTCCCAAACTGCTGGGATTACAAGCGTGAGCCACCGTGCCCGGCCAGAATACGAGTTGTTTTAAGCCTCTAAGGTTGTGGTTAATTGTTACACAGGAAACTAATGTAATCTCCCTACCACTATCACCATACAGGCACTAAGCCTATTGTCCTATCCTAACCACAGAGTGGGTAATCATAATTTCTTTTTTCCTTTTCATATTAAAAAAAAATGTTTTTTAATTTTTTTTTTTGAGATGGAGTCTCACTCTGTCACCAGGCTGGAGTACAGTGGCACGGTCTTGGCTCACTGCAGCCTCTGCCTCCTGGGTTCAAGCGATTCTCCTGCCTCAGCCTCCCAAGTAGCTGGGATTACAGGCACATAACACCATGCTCGTCTAATTTTTGTATTTTTAGTAGAGATGGGGTTTCACCATGTTGGCCAGGCTGGTCTTGAACTCCTGACCTCATGATCCACCCGCCTCGGCCTCCCAAAGTGCTGGGGTTACAGGCGTGAGCCACCGCCCCCAGCTTTTAATTTTTTTAAAGTAGACAACAGTCCATAACTTCAATAAGATTAATAGTCAATGGTTACATTACTATGACTTTGTCAATACTTAAACAGCTGAGCAATATTCTCATATCAGACTTTTCTTTCATGCATTCATTTTTTTTATGGAGTTAAAAATTGCTTAGATTGGCCGGGCATGGTGGCTCACGCCTGTAATCTCCGCACTTTGGGAGGCTGAGATGGGTGTATCACCTGAGGTCAGGAGTTCGAGACCTGCTTGACCAACATGGTGAAACTCTGTCTCTACTAAAAATACAAAAATAATTAGCCAGGCGTGGTGGCGTGCAATGGTAGTCCCAGCTACTTGGGAGGCTGAGGCAGAAGAATTGCTTGAAGCCAGAAGTCGGAGGTTGCAGTGAACCAAGATTGTGCCACTGCACTCCAGCCTGGGCGACAGAGCGAGACTCTGTCTCAAAAAAAAAAAAAAAAATTGCTTAGATTATTATATTTGCATAGCGGTCTATTTATCATTAATTGTCCCCAAAACTCTTCAAATGTCTAATGTTTCTCTTAGTATGTTCAAACGTAGTAGGTTGTTAAACAAGATGTATAAAGCAAAAACCATAAAAAATTCAACTCCAATTTATTCTCAAAGGCTTGAATGAGAAAAAAAATCAACTCCATTAAAAGTTAAAAATCTTTACAATAAACAAAACAATACAAAACAAAAAACCTTATTTACTAAAAGACACCAAAAGAGGTGCAGACAACCCACATGGCAGAAGTTATTTATTACACAGACAGCAAATGAAAGATAAGTACCCCAAATATATTAAGAACTTCCCAAAACAATGAGAAGAAAACTAACCCATAAGAAAATGTGCAAAATATATTAACAGGAAAAATTTAACAAACAGCAGTTGCCTCTAGGCTGAATGCTACCTAAAAATAAAGCGTTACTGAAAGTAAAAATAAACAGATAACAGAAAATAAGTTAGGTTTTACACTTAGTCAGATATATTAAAATAAAGTATCTTATGTTTTCTTTTAAGATTATGTATTTCAGCCGGGCGCAGTGGCTCACGCCTGTAATCCCAGCACTTTGGGAGGTCGAGGCGGGCGGATCACAAGGTCAGGAGATCGAGACCATCCTGGCTAACATGGTGAAACCCAGTCTCTACTAAAAATACAAAAAAATTAGCCAGGCGTGGTAGCAGGCGCCTGTAGTCCCAGCTACTTGGAAGGCTGAGGCAGGAGAATGGCGTGAACCCGGGAAGCAGAGCTTGCAGTGAGCCGAGATCGCGCCGCTGGACTCCAGCCTGGGCGACGGAGTAAGACTCCATCTCAAAAAAAAAAAAAAAAAAAGATTATGTATTTCCTGGCCAGGCACGGTGGAGAGCTGTTTTTCAGTAAGTACTTGATGAATTTAATTAAGGCGATATGTATTTTATCTTTTTCTATTCCAATCTGAAAATGTCATTTATTTATTTATTTGCCTGTATGATAAAGCAAACATGGTAATGTTTTTAGATTTCAAATACTCCTGGCCGGGCGCGGTGGCTCATGCCTGTAATCCCAGCACTTTGGGAGGCCGAGGCGGGCAGATCACAAGGTCAGGAGATCGAGACCGTGGTGAAACCCCGTCTCTACTAAAAATACAAAAAATTAGCCGGGCGTGGTGGCGGGCGCCTGTAGTCCCAGCTACTCGGAGAGGCTGAGGCAGGAGAATGGCGTGAATCCGGGAGGCGGAACTTGCAGTGAGCCGAGATCGCGCCACTGCACTCCAGCCTGGGTGACAGAGCGAGACTCCGTCTCAAAAAAAAAAAAAAAAAAAAAAAAAGATTTCAAATACTCCTTTTGCTTCTTATTCCTTGACTAATCTTTTTCCTAGGATACTCAATCCTTTATACTGAGTAGAGTTTATTACAACAAACTGAAAACTGAATAATTATTTACATTCGTTTTAGTCAATTATTTCTGTGACAAATTTCAAACATTACAATTATTACAGTCACTAATTTTTTGTTATTTTGTTGCTTTTTTAAAAAATTATTTTAATAATTTCCTAATTTTTTTTCTTATTTATTTATTTATTTTTTGAGAGGGAGTCTTGCTCTGTCACCCAGGATGGAGTGCAGTGGTGCCATCTTGACTCACTGCAACCTCCACCTCCCGGGTTCAAGTGATTCTCATGTCTAAGCCTCCCGAGTTGCTGGGATTACAGGCATGCAGAGATGGAGTTTCACCATGTTGGTCAGGCTGGTCTCAAACTCCTGACCTCAAGTGATCCGCCTGCCTCGGCCTCCAAAGTGCTAGGATTACAGGTGTGAGCCACAGCGCCTGGCCTCTTTTTAAATTTTTCTTGTATTCTCCAGGATTTAGGGTGACTCTAGTTCTTAGATCTTTCTAAAAATACAATGTCACAATTCACCAAAAACTGGATACTCATTGTTTCTTTCATATTCAATTTGCTTTGACAGAAATTCTTTACTTCTTTTGTCAATTAAGTTGCTAGAGAATAGATTGAATCCAGGAATAAAATAATTCCCAAGTTGTTCTGTGCTGAGGCACTTAAGAAAGTGTATCACGCATTTATCAAAGCAGAGGCCCAGGTCTTTGGGTTTCCACTGACTGTCTTTTGGGTTCTCGGTACATACATGAAAGAAGGCAGTTTTCACATGATAAGAAGAGAATTTATCCAGATGTTTTTTGTCTTTAAACCTTTCTTTCAGCTGTTCTAAAAGGTATTTCATTAGTTTTAAACAATCTTTCCTGTTGAATAAAAAAGGAAAATACTTATTTTTACTTATTTACATTCAACAAAGGATTTTAGGCATCTCATAGCAAAAACATGAACAATAAAGATATATAATAACATAAATTTAGGCCGGGCATGGTGACACATACCTGTAATCCCAGCACTTTGGGAGGCTGAGGTGGGGGGATCACCTAAGATCAGGAGTTTGAGACCAGCCTGACTAATATGGTGAAACCCCGTCTCTACTAAAAACACAAAATTAGCTGGGCGTGGTGGTGCACGCCTGTAATCCCAGCTACTCTGGAGGCTGAGAAGCACGAGAAACGCTTGAAGCCAGGAGGCGGAGGTTGCAGTGAGCCAAGATCACATCATTGCGCTCCAGCCTGGGCAACAAGAACAAAACTCCCTCACAAAACGAAAACAAAAACAAAAACAAAAAAGTCGGGTGCGGTGGCTCATGCCTGTAATCCCAGCACTTTGGGAGGCCTAGGCAGGTGGATCACGAGGTTAAGAGTTCGAGATCAGCCTGGCCAGTATGCTGAAACCCCATCTCTACTAAAAATACAAAAATTAGCCAGGTGTGGCGGCGTGCACCTATAATCCCAGCTACTCGGGAGGCTGAGGCAGGAGAATCACTTGAACCCAGGAGGCGGAGGTTGCAGTGAGCCAAGATTGTGCCACTGCACTCCAGCCTGGGCAACAAGTGAGACTCCATCTTAAAACAAAATAAATAAAAATAAAATAAAATAAAATAAAATAAAATAAAATAAAATAAATAACATAAATACAACAGTCACATTAAAATCTGATTATGTTTTCAAATATATGGTTTGAAGTTTCAAAAACACATTTTTTCCCTCTCTTTTCCATTCTTAGCTTAAATATATTCTATCAATTTCCTCAACTGTATAAAGCTAACAGATATTTATACTATTTTTTTTTTTTTTTTGAGACAGGATCTCTGTCACCCAGGCTGGGGTGCAATGATACAATCTCAGCTCACTGCAACCTCTGACCCTCCCCTCACCCCCCTCAAGCGATCCAAAATCTTGTTTTGTTATAAAATTATTTTACTTTATTGAACTGCAAATTTAATATAATTTTTTTCTTTTTTAAAATCCACTGATTGTATCACAGAATTATTTACATTATTAAGAGTACCATAGATAATCTGCCATCTCATCTGCTATTTAGTAGTTGACAAAATGTACTATTTATGAAACTATTTAGCCTTACCAACAATATTTTTTTCTTTTTTTCTTTTTTTTTTTTTTGAGACGGAGTCTCGCTCTGTTGCCCAGGCTGGAGTGCAGTGGTGTGATCTCAGCTCACCGCAACCTCTGCCTACTGGGTTCAAGCAATTCTCCTGCCTCAACCTCCTAAGTAGCTGGGATTACAGGTGCATGCCACCTCGCCCGGCTAATTTTTGCATTTTTGTAGAGATGGGGTTTCATAATGTTGGCCAGGCTGGTCTTGAACTCCTGACCTCAGGTGATCTACCTGCCTCGGCCTCCCAAAGTGCTGGGATTACAGGTGTGAGCCACTGTGCCTGGCCAACAATATAGTTTTCTTAATGCTTGCTTCAAAGCCTGCATATGAGATCTTAAAGAACCTCTGTGCCTGCATGTTGGGCATTTTTGTTTTGACTTTTTAACTTTTGTGATCTTTATACTGGCCAACTTACTTTATTTATTTATTTATTTATTTAAGATGGAGTCTTGCTCTGTTGCCCAGGCTGGAGTGCAGTGGCGTGATCTCAGCTTATTGCAACCTCTGTCTCCCGGGTTCAGGTGATTCTCTTGCCTCAGCCTCCTGAGCAGTGGGGATTACAGGCACGTGCCACTGTGCCCAGCTAATTTTTGTATTTTTAGTAGAGACGGGGTTTTGCCACGTAGGCCAGGCTGGTCTCGAATTCCTGACCTCAGGTGATACCTGCCCCAGCCTCCCAAAGTGCTGGGATTACAGGCGTTTGAGCCACCATGCCTGGCCAATACTGGCCAACTTTAGAAACTCAAATGAACAATTCCTTTTCAATCTTAGTTCTTTATGGTGTGTATGCCATCACAAAAAAAAATGGTGGGGTGCAGTGTCTCATCCCTGTACTTCCAAGACTTTGAGAGGCCAAGGCGGGAAGATTACTTGAACCCAGGAGTTGGTGACCAGCCTGCCTGGGCAACAAAGGGAGACCACCATCTCTACCAATAAAAAAAAATTTTTTTTGAGACAGGGTGTCACTATGTCACCCAGGTTGCAGTGCAGTGGCACGATCATGGCTCACTGCAGCCTTGATTTTCTGGGCTCAAGCCATTCTCTTACCTCAGCCTTCCAAGTAGCTGGGACCACAGGCACCAGTCGCCATGCCTAGCTAATTTTTAAATTTTTTATGGAGGCGGGGTCTCACCATGTTGCTAGGCTGGGATTACAGGTGTGAGCCAACAGGCCCTCTACAAAATTTTTTTTTAAATTAGCCGAGCATGGTAGCATGCACCTGTATTCTCAGCTACTTGGGGGTCTGAGGTAGGATGATTGCTTGAGCCCAGGAGATCGAGGCTGTGGTGAGCCGTGATTGTGCCACTGCACTCCAGTCTGGGTGACAGAGTGAAAGTCTGTCTCAAAAAAAAAATTACTCACTTAGTGTTGTTTTCAGTTTGGCCAATTAATCCCTAGCCGTCAACACAACCCAACTATCCCAAAGCAAGCCCAGTATCTAATAAGATCGACCCTTTGGCCTCCTCCAATTATATGGCATTAATATCCATTACCTTTAAACAAGCAGAATACTAAGACCCATCGAATTGTCATGGCTAGTTCTCATACCCTCTCACTCTGTCCTACTAATACATCTATACAAAGACACATTCATCTGATCCAGGGTTCAGAACTACTATTCCCTGGCCTTGCCTTCTAACAACACCCTTTCCTTGGCCCTTTGGATCTAGCTTCTCTGGTTTCATACTCACACTTTCCCCAGCTCAACCCAATCCTGCCCTGCCCCACAGACCCAACCCAGCTCAGCTCTTCAGGTCTGAGGTGTGGAGTCAACAAATAATTAAGCATACCATAGATAATCTGTCATTTAACAAAATAAGGCTGTTACCTGCAACATTTCACTTTTTTGTTTTCACAGCACGTTTTAGTTTCTCCATGATTGTTCAAAATTTCCTTTTCGATGTGAGAGAAGGATAGCCGCCATGTTTCTTCTGAATTTCAAAAAGAAAAACAAAAAAGCACTTTACCCAAAGCATCCATATCTAAACAATATTCAAGTGGTTTCCCTCATGAAAATATTCTGGGGCTGGCATGGGGGCTCACGCCTGTAATCCCAGCACTTTGGGAGGCCGAGGAGGGTGGATCACCTGAGGTCGGGAGTTCGAGACCAGCCTGACCAACATGGAGAAACCCCATCTCTACTAAAAATACAAAAAAAATTATCCTGGCATGGTGGCACATGCCTGTAATCCCAGCCACTCAGGAGGCTGAGGCAGGGGAATCGCTTGAATTCAGGAGGCAGAGGTTGCAGTGGCCAAGATCATGCCATTGCACTCCAGCCTGGATGACAGAGTGAGACTCAGTCTCAAAAAACAAAAAAACAAAAAAACAAACAAAAAAAACACCTAGCAATTACCTTCTAGATCTAACTGCTAATGAAATATGGATGACGCCAGGTGCAGTGGCTCACTCCTGTAATCCCAGCACTTTGGGAGGCTGAGGTGGTGGATCACCTGAGGTCAGGAGTTTGAGACCAGCCAGACCAACATGGTGAAACCCCATTTCTACTAAAAATACAAACATTTAGCCGGGCATGGTGGCACAAGCCTGTAATCCCAGCTACTCTGGAGGCTAAGGTAAGAGAATCATTTAAACCTGGGAGGCGGAGGTTGCAGTGAGCCGAGATCGGGTGATTGCATTCCAGCCTGGGCAACAAGAGCAAAACTCCCTCTCAAAAAAACAAAACAACAACAACAACGAAAAGAAATATGGATGAAGGCGGGTGGATCACGAGGTCAGGAGTTCGAGACCACGGTGAAACCCCGTCTCTACTAAAAAATAGAAAAAATTAGCCGGGCGTGGTGGCGGGCGCCTGTAGTCCCAGCTACTCGGAGAGGCTGAGGCAGGAGAATGGCGTGAACCTGGGAGGCGGAGCTTGCAGTGAGCCGAGATTGTGCCACTGCACTCCAGCCTGGGCGACAGAGCGAGACTCCATCTCAAAAAAAAAAAAAAAAGAAAGAAAAGAAAAAAGAAATATGGATGAAAGCAGAACATGCTAAACGACACTTCTAGAATGCACTCTACAAAATCCTCTCTTTGGGAAACTCTACAGGAAAAATAACCTGTTTCTTCAATGAGTAAATTGAGTAAATTTTATTCAAGGAATAAAAAAGTTATGAAAGAGGAAGTTATGAGTTAAAAGAAATTTAACAGACATTTAACAGACATATTGGTCAGTCACAATGTATGAACCTTATTTGAATCCTGATCCAAACAGGCTGATCCAAACATACAAAAAAAGTATGACACTTACAAGACAAGTGGAAATTTTAATACTGAATAGGTGTTTGATATTAGGGAATTATTACTTTTTTCTTTCTTTTTTTGAGACAAGATCTCCCTCTATCACCCAGGCTGGAGTGCGTGAACACAGCTCACTGAAACCTCGACTTCCCAGCCTCAAGCAATCTTCTCATGTCAGCCTTTCCAATAGCGGGACCAGAAGCATACATCACCATGGCTGGCTAATTTTTGGATTTTTTTGTGTGGAGATGGGGTCTCTCCACCTTGCCCAGGCTGATCTCAAACTCCTGGGCTCCAGCAATCCTCCCACCTCCCAAAGTGCTGGAATTACAGCTGTGAGCCACTGTGCCTAGCCAATATAAGAAAATTATTATTTGTTTATGCATTTATTTTCATTTATTTATTTATTTTTTGAGATTGAGTCTCGCTCTGTTGCCCAAGCTGGAGTGCAGTGACGCCATCTCAGCTCACTGCAACCTCTGTCTTCCAGGTTCAAGTGATTCTTCTGCCTCAGCCTCCCCAGTAGCTGGGATTACAGGCATGCGCCACCATGCCTGGCTAATTTTGTATTTTTAGTAGAGATGGAGTTTCACCATGTTGGCCAGGCTGGTCTCGCACTCCTGACCTCAGGTGACCCACCCGCCTTGGCCTCCCAAAGTGCTTGGATTACAGGTGTGAGCCACCGCTTCCAGTCATTTATTATTATTTTTTCTTTCTTTTTTTTTTTTTTTTGAGACAGAGTCTCGCTCTGTCGCCCAGGCTGGAGTGCAGTGGCGCAATCTCGGCTCACTGCAAGCTCCGCCTCCCGGGTTCACGCCATTCTCCTGCCTCAGCCTCTCCGAGTAGCTGGGACTACAGGCGCCCGCCACCACGCCCGGCTAATTTTTTGTATTTTTAGTAGAGACGGGGTTTCACCATGGTCTCGATCTCCTGACCTCGTGATCCGCCCGCCTCGGCCTCCCAAAGTGCTGGGATTACAAGCGTGAGCCACCGCGCCCGGCCCATTTATTATTTTTTTAAGACAAGGTTTCACTTTGTCACCCAGGCTGGAGCGCAGTGACATGATCTCGGCTCACAGAAGCCTCTACCTCCTAGGCTCAAGTGATTATCTTACCTCAGCCCCCCAAATAGCTGGGACAACAGATGCATATTACCACACCCAGCTAATTTATTTTGTATTTTTTGAAGAGACAGGGTTTTGTCACGTGGCTCAGGCTTGAAGTCCTGGGCTGAAGTGATCCACCCACCTCAGCCTCCCAAAATGCTGGTATTACAGGCATGAGCCACCAATCCCGGCCCAGTCTCCCTCGGTACTGGTTTAAAATTTTCATAATAAAAGGTTTTGGCCAGGCGCGGTGGCTCATACCTGTCATCCCAGCACTTTGGGAGGCCGAGGTGAGCAGATCGCCTGAGGTCAGGAGTTTGAGAGCAGCCTGGACAACATGGTGAAACCCTATCTCTACCAAAAATACAAAAATTAGCCAGGCACGGTGGTGGGCACCTGTAATCCCAGCTACTCAGGAGGCTGAGGCAGGAGAATCGCTTGAACCCAGGAGGTGGAGGGTGCAGTGAGCCGAGATCGCACCACCACACTCCAGCCTGGGTGATAGAGCGAGACTCCATCTCAAAATAAATAAATAAATAAATAGTTTTAAAATAGATCAATTACCTATGAATAAATTAACAAAAGATATACAAAACCACTGCAGAGAAAATGCTAATGAGTGAAGCTGGGAAGTATTAGAGGAGATCTAAATAAGTGGATTGGGAGACTCAATACTGTTAACATATCAACTCTCTCCCATGTTTATTTTTTTTTTAATACAGACAGTGTCTTGTTCTGTTGCCCAGGCTGGAGTGCAGTGGCAAGATCATAGCTCACTGTAACCTCGAACTCCTGAGCTTAAGTGATTCTCTTGCATAACTAAGACTACAAGCTACAAGTGCACACCACCATGCCTGGCTAATTTTTTAGAAAGTTTTTATAGAGATGAAGACTCACAACTCTCTATAAAAACTTTTATAGAGTTTTTTTTTTTTATTTTTTTTGAGACGGAGTCTCTCTCTGTCGCCAGGCTGGAGTGCAATAGCGTGATCTCGGCTCACTGCAACCTCTGCCTCCCGGGTTCAAGTGATTCTCCTGCCTCAGCCTCCCAAGTAGCTAGGACTACAGGCATGTGCCACCATGCCCAGCTAACTTTTGTATTTTTAGTAGAGATGGGGTTTTACCATGTTGGCCAGGATGGTCTCGATATCTTGACCTCGTAATCCACCCACCTCGGCCTCCTAAGGTGCTGGGATTACAGGCGTGAGCCACTACGCCTGGCTAGAGTTTTTACACAGTGTTGTCCAAGATGGTCTTGAACTCCTCACCTCAAGCAACTCTCCTTCCTCAGCCTTCTGAAGTGCTGGAATTACAGGCATAAGTCATCAGTCCTGGCCCCAAATTTATCTATAGATTCAACACTATGTCAATCAAAATTCCAAAAAATATTTTGTGGAATCTGACAAGCTGATTTCAAAATTTATACGAGAATGCAAAGGGTCAAGACTCTCTCAGACACCCTTGAAGAAAAACAAAGTGGTAGAACTTGCCCTAAAAGATATTGAGACTAATTATAAAGCTACCTTATGTACAACGACATGGTACAAAGACAGACAAAGATTTTAATGGGACAGAATAAAGAGTTCAGGGATAGCTACACAATACGGTTGGCCCTCTGTATCTGAGGGTTCACATCTGAGAAGTCAACCAACCATGAATTGAAACCCACAGACACGGAGGGCCAACTGTATTACATCATTTTAAGTAAGGGATTTGAGCATCTGTGGACTTTGGTGTCTGCAGGGTACCCTGGAGCCAATCCTGAGGCTCAGCTGTATATGACTGTAAAGAAAGGTGGCACGTACCCTTGATAAAATGTGATAAGGATGGCACTTTGCCTCTGTGACCTTCCTCCCCCAAACCAATAACTCTGATCTAATCATAAGAAACATAATAAACAAATCTCAAGTAAAGGACATTCTACAAAATGCCTAACTAGTATGCCTCAAAACTGTTAAAACCAAAAAACTGTCACAGTCAAGAGTAGCTTAAGGAGACATGACAACTAAATGCAATATGGTATCCTAAATGGGATCTTGGAACAGTAAAAGGACATTAAGAAAAACTAAGGGAATCTGGATAAAGTATAGAATTTTTTTTTTTTAAATGGAGTCTCGCTGTGTCACCTAGACTAGAGTGCAGTGGCATGATCTCGGCTCACTGCAACTGCACCCACTGAGTTCAAGTGATTCTCCTGCCTCAGCCTCCCGAATAGCTGGGACTAAGGCACATGCCACCACGCCTGGCTAATTTTTGTATTTTTTTAGTAGAGATGGGGTTTTGCCATGTTGGCCAGGGTGGTTTCGAACTCTTGATTTCAGGTGATCTGCCCACCTCGGCCTCCCAAAGTGCTGGGATTACAGGCAAGACCCACTATGCCCAGCAGATATAGCCCTTAGCTAACAATAATGTATCAATATTGGTTTATTAATTATTAAATGTATTAATGTGAGATATTAATAACAGGAAAATGGGGGTGCTGCAGTGGCACGTGTCTGTAGTCCCAGTTACTTGATAAGGTGAGGCGGGAGGATCATTGAGCTCAGTTCGAGACCAGCATGGGCAACATAGTGAAACTCTGCCCTACTAACTCCTCCACAAAAAAACCCAGGGGAATGGGTATGGGGTTATACGGGAACTCTCTCTACTATCTTCACAATTTTTCTGTAAATACAAAACTATGCTAAAATGAAAAGTTTATTTTTAAATAAACTACACTGAGATATCATTTCTCACTTTTTGGACTACTGGCAAGAATTTCAATTGGCAAAAAGTTTAACAAGTCAGTGAGGTTGAGAGTGAAACAGGAACTCTGATACATGGCTGTGGAAAAGCAAATTGGAATGATGCCTATGGAGATCTGGGAAATGTCTAGCAATATTACATGACGATTTACTCTTTGACCAGCTGTAAAAATAGACTTTAAAAAGGAATGGGTGTCATCGTCTGGGAAGTGAGGAGCGCCTCTGCCCGGCCACCCCGTCCGAGAAGAAGTGAGGAGCGCCTCTGCCCGGCCACCCATCGCCTGGGAAGTGAGGAGCGCCTCTGCCCGGCCACCCATCGTCTGGG
This sequence comes from Symphalangus syndactylus, assembly GCF_028878055.3. Taxonomy (NCBI): domain Eukaryota; kingdom Metazoa; phylum Chordata; class Mammalia; order Primates; family Hylobatidae; genus Symphalangus; species Symphalangus syndactylus. The sequence goes on along the minus strand of NC_072424.2, from coordinate 49,519,941 downwards.
AAGTGAGGAGCGCCTCTGCCTGGCCACCTATCGTCTGGGAAGAAGTGAGGATAGTCTCTGCCTGGCCGCCCCGTCTGGGAGGTCTACCACGGAGGCCAGGGGCAATGTGGGGGCTGGACGTGGTGGCTCACGCCTGTGGTCCCGGCACTCTGGGGGGCGAGGCGGGTTGATCACTTCGGGCTAGGAGTTCGAGACCAGTCTGGCCAACTTGGCGAAGCATGAAAAATACAGCAGACGAACCAACCAACCAACTCAGTGACAACAAAACCGGTCTACCCTGGAGTCATACTCTAATTTTTTCTATTTTCCTCCCTTTCTGATCCTTTATCCCACTTTCTTTTTCTTCCTCTTCCTTCTCCCTCTTCTTTGTCAAATAGAGGATTGAGTTATTATCACTGATCCATATAAAGTCCCTCTCTCATTTATTTTAACTCCCACTCCCCATTTTTATTCCCCGACTTCCCATGTGCAACCTTCCTAATATGTTTGATACGCATCTTTTTGTTTGTATGTATTTTTAGAAAATGTTTATTGTTTATGTGTGCAAAAAAAATTAATAAAAAAAAAAAGGAATGGGTGTTATCTCTATATAGAGGTATGGAGTGAGATCGAAAATATCTTGTTAAATTAAAAGAAAAAAGTGTTATATCTGAGAGCAGGGCTTCCATAAAATTAAAAAATAAACCAAATTAATAAAATTAAAAAGAAAAACATATGGCCTGGCCATGATGGCTCATGCCTATAATCCCAGCACTTTAGGAGGCCAAAGTGGGAGGACTGCTTGAGGCCAGGAGTTTGAGACCAGCCTGGGCAACATAGCAAGACCCTGTGTCTACTTTAAAAAAAAAAAAAAAAGGTGTACCTTTTATTTAAAAAGGGGGTGGCATACACATATATTTTATATGTATATAAATTAGTATATTATCTAATATTTATATGTTTAATCTACCTTTTTCAAAGTAATACCAGTATTATTACCAATAATACACTTATAAAAAACAGCTTATATTTTTTTGCACTTTTTTGTCCTTAAGATAAAAGGACAGTCAAAACACCAAGTTTTAAACCCACTTGAAAACATGTCCACTGATTACAGTGTCATGCACCTGTAGTCTCAGCTACTTGGGAGGTGGGAGACTGAGATGGGAGGATCACTTGAACCCAGGAGTTCGGCTCCAAGAAGAACAACCCTAACTCCTGGGCTCAATGATCCTCCTGCCTCAGCCTCCCGAAGGCTGAGGAAACTAGGACTATAAGCACATGCCTGCACCCCCATTTCCCTATTATTAACATCCCATATTCATAAAATACATTGGTAAAATAAACCAATATTGGTACATTATTGTTAACTAACGTCTATACTTTATCCAGATTTCCTTAGTTTTTACCTGATTTATTTATCTTAAAAATATATATTACATATAAATATTTATATGAATATATTTACATAAATATTTACATGTAATATATTATGTATAATTTATATGTAATATGTCATATAATATAAAACATTGTATATAATTTATATTATATACGATATACACATTTATATGCCATCCCCTTTTTAAAATAAAAGGCACACCTTTTTCTTTGTTTTTGAGACAGGGTCTCACTCTGTCACCCAGGCTGGAGTGCAGTGGCACCATCTTGGCTCACTGCAGCCTCAACCTCCAGCGCTCAAGTGATCCCCCGACATCAGCCTCTTGAATAGTTGGGACTACAGGCATGCACCACCACGCCTGGCTAATTTTTGTATTTTTAGTAGAGACAGGCTTTCACCATGTTGCCCATGCTGGTCTTGAACTCCTGAGCTCAAATGATCCACCTGCTTCAGCCTCCCAAAGTACTGGGATTATAGGTTTGAGCCATTACATGAGTGAGAGAGAGAATATATTTACTTATACTTTTAAAACATGGAAGGCCAGGAGCGGTGGCTCACGCCTGTAATCCCAATACTTTGGGAGGCCAAGGTGGGTGGACCACCTGAGATCGGGAGTTCAAGACCAGCCTGGCCAGCATCGTGAAACCTCATCTCTACTAAAAGCACAAAAATTAGCCAGGCGTGGTGGCGCACACCTGTAATCCCATCTACTCCGGGAGGCTGAGGCAGGAGAATCACTTGAACCTGGGAGACGAAGGCTGCAGTGAGCCAAGATCGCCCCACTACACTCCAGCCTGGGCAAGAGAGTGAGACTCTGTCTCCAAAAAAAATAAATAAATAAAATAAAAAATAAAACATGGAAGGGTAAACTAAAAACAATTAAAAAGGTTTCTAATCAGGGAAGGAGAGAAGAGTGTGGAGAGGACATGAACAGAAGATGTTTCTCTAACTGTACCTTTTTCCATAGCTTTGACTTTGGAACCACGTATATGCTTTATAAATTTATGAAACAGGCCAGGCACGGTGGCTCACGCTTGTAATCCCAGCACTTTGGGAGGTCGAGGTGGGCGGATCACGAGGTCAGGAGATCGAGACCACGGTGAAACCCCGTCTCTACTAAAAATACAAAAAATTAGCCGGGCGTGGTGGCGGGCACCTGTAGTCCCAGCTACTCGGAGAGGCTGAGGCAGGAGAATGGCATGAACCCGGGAGGCGGAGCTTGCAGTGAGCCGAGATTGTGCCACTGCACTCCAGCCTGGGCGACAGAGCGAGACTCTGTCTCAAAAAAAAAAAAAAAAAAAAATTTATGAAACAAATCAAAATTTAAAAACCAGTATCTAAAAACAGATAACATAATGAAACAAGTTAATTTACCTATGTTGAGTTAAACTGTCCAGAGACATTTTTTTTTTGGCAGGCGTCTTGCTATGTTACCCAGGATGGAGTGCAGTGGCATGATCATAGCTCACTACAGCCCTGAACCCCTGGGCTCAAGCAATCCTCCCGCCTCAACTTCCTGGGTAGCTGAGACTATAGGCACGGGCCACTGTGCCTGGCTGAACATTTTTTTGAGTGGGTTAAAAACCTGATATTTTGACTGTCCTTTTATCTTAAGAACAAAAAAACTGCAAGTAAATCATAAACTGTTTTTTAAATAAATTATATCCTTGGTAATAAAACTGATATTATTTTGAAACAGGTCGATTTTTAAAATTTAAAATTTTTAATTAAAAATCAATAAAAACAAGGCCAGGCACAGTGGCTCATGCCTGTAATCTTTGGGAGATGGAGATGGTGGATGACCTGAAGTTGGGAGTTTGAGATCAGCCTGGCCAATATGGTGAAACTCAGTCTCTACTAAAAATACAAAAAATTAGCTGGGCATGGTGGCACACACCTGTAGTCCCAGCTACTCGAGATGCTGAAGTGGGAGAATCGTTTGAACCCAGGAGGTGGAGGTTGCAGTGAGCCAAGATTGCACCACTGCACTCCAGCCTGGAGACACAGCGAGACTCTGTCTCAAAAATAAACAAATAAAAATAAATAAAACAAAAACATAATATTTTTAAAAATATAGCTTGTGAGACCAGGGAATTTCTAGTAGAATGTTTAGAGAAAGAAAAGATACAGCAGGTGTTATAGGTGTCTCCAATCTAGTACAAGTATTTTCACTGTTGAGTCCCTCTGTTCACATACACTCACACACGTACACAGAAGCAGTTTTGTCTAATTATACATAATCTGGAATGATGGGAGATGCAGAACAGCCAAGGATAACAGAAAGCAGAGGTGAAGCTAAGCATCCAGCACCAGCCTTCACTTTCTTTCATTTTAATGGAAGAATGCAAAGAACTCCCTAACCATGGCCAGGCGCAGTGGCTCACGCCTGTAATCCCAGCACTTTGGGAGGCTGAGGCGGGTGGATCACGAGGTCAAGAGATGGAGACCATCCCGGCCAACATAGTGAAACCCTGTCTCTACTAAAAATACAAAAATTAGCCTCGCGTGGTGGCACGCACCTGTAGTCCCAGCTACTCGGGAGGATGGGGCAGGAGAATCGCTTTAACCCGGGAGGCGGAGGTTGCAGCAAGCTGAGATTGTGCCACTGCACTTCAGCCTGGGCAACAAGGGCAAAACTCTGTCTCAGAAAAAAAAAAAAAAGAAAGAAAGAAAAAAAAAGTTACTTCCTTCTACCTTCAAAAATATCACCATTATAAAGTTTTAGCTGTAGACCAACTCAGTCTGGTTCTTGGAAGTTGAATTTTACCTAAGAGCACAGCCTAAAAACCCATCCTGATTTGTGAGGCTGAGACATGCTGCATAGGAGCAGTGGAATGGGAAGATGAAGGAAAGAGGGAACCAGGGCTGAGAATGACAGTCTAGACTCTAATGATAATATTAACATGTAATAACATATAACTGGCATGAACAGAATTGGCCACAGAACTGCATGCACATTTTATCTTTCCAGAATTTTTCAAGTAGTTTTGGTTAACACAGTGTACAGATGAGCAAATGGGTTTAGAAAGCATCATAACTAGCTCGAATTCACACCACTAGTAGGAGCCTCAGGATTCAGAACCAGGGCAGTCTGACTCCAAGGCCAATACTGCTTTTCTTTACCGAAAGAAAAAAAAAAAGATAAAATTCAAATATGGATTGCTAGACATTTTAAAGCTGAGTATTTGATATTAATACTACAATTTTGCCCTTTTCAATTCTGTCACCAGACTCCCATCTTATAACCTATTTTGCCTGATGGCTCTTGAAATGACAACAGCATTGGTTCGCTGTTGATCTTATACTGCCTGAACATATAACATTAACAACTCTTTTACGTCTTTAAGTTAACTTTAATATTTAAAATACCTTGGAAACCATTTCCTTCCTTTGCATGCTTGGGTACAAGGTAAAATGGCTTTAGTCTTAGTTGCGTCCTAACTTTTCCTGAAAGCCAGGCTTTAATGGGCAGGCCTTCTTGGGTGCTAGGAGGCCAGCTATTACTCTTTGATTCCAAAGCCAGGGTTATATCCACAGATATTTTTTCACTAATAAGAAGTGTTACAGCAGGGCTGCCTCCTCTTTTCCTCTTCATGATGACATCTGTATCTGGTTGAACATATAAAAGAAAAGAAAGTATTTATTAATCCAATATTCTCTGGAAATACAAGGGAAATAATGTAACTATAATTGAAGATCTCTGGCGTGCTAAGTATAAAGTAAACATCAGTGGTAAAACAGAAACTGGCTCTAAAAGGCAAAGTGTTTTACTGAACCAATATTGGCTGGGCGTGATGGCTCACGCCGGTATTCGCAGCACTTTGGGAGGCCAAGACAGGCGGATCACTTGAGGTCAGGAGTTCGAGACCAGCCTGGCCAACATGGTGGAACCCCATCTCTACTAAAAATACAAAAATTAGCCAGGCGTGGTGGCGAATGCCTGTAATCCCAGCTACTCGGGAGGCTGAGGCATGAGAATCGCTTGAACCCAGGAGATGAAGGTTGCAGTGAGCCGAGATCACACCACTGCACTCCAGCCTGGGCGACAGATTAAGACTCTGTCTCAAAAAAGGAAAAAAAAAAACCACACAATAATTACTGATATCTCCCATTGGGAGGCATTGTCAAGATGGTGTGGGGCATATATGATGAAGGGGTCTCTGTAGACTTTGAGGTTTAAGAGCGTTGTGATTAAATTTTCTTTTCTTCTTTTTCTTTTTTTTTTTTTTTTGAGACAGAATTTCACTCTTGTTGTCTTGTTGCGCAGGCTGGAGTGTAGTGGCACGATCTCGGCTCACCGCAACTTCTGCCTCCTGGGTTCAAGCGATCCTCCTGCCTCAGCTTCCTGAGTAGCTGGGATTACAGGCATGTGCCACCACGCCTGGTTAAATTTTCATTACAAATTATAGATGGCAGAATGGAGGGAAGCCTAGAAAAGAGGCCAGATGGGCAAGAGGGAAGAGACAGGCAGCAAAAAGACCACAGCAACAGCCCGGCACAGAGGCTGGGTGCCATGGCAGCACAGAGGCAGTGAGCATCAAGACACGGGGAAGAAATGAGAGCAACTAGAGAAGTTCAAATCAACATAACTGGTCATGAGTTGAGTCTACGATGTGAGGAGGAAAGTAGGAGCCTTGGGATGCCATCCCAGGATCTCGGCCTAGGAAATGGCTGATGTTGGTTCCATTCCCCAAAATAGAATAAGCAGGAAGAAGAAAGATTAGGCCAAGCTGAACTTCATGAGATACAATGAGCTCTAGATACCTGTGGGACACTCAAGTGGAGATGGCTGCTGGGTGGGTGGCTATGGTCAGAAATTTAGATGGCTTTGGGAGTTGGGGGTTTATAAGCAGTAAAGACTGCTACTCTCAGATAAGACTTCCACAGTAAGGAAGTAGAGCACAAAGGATAAAATGCTAGAAAAATCTGCAAACCTGGCCACCTCTCCTATTACCACTGAGGAAGTAAGTGTCCATCTACCTTACTTTTTTTGAGACAAAGTCTCGCTCTGTAGCCCAGGCTGGATGGAGTGCAGTGGTGTGATATCGGCTCACTGCAAACCCCTCCTCCCAGCTTCAAGTGATTCTTCTGCCTCAACCTCCTGAGTAGCTGGGATTACAGGCATGCACCACCACACCTGGCTAATTTTTGTATTTTTAGTAGAGACGGGGTTTCACCATGTTGGCCAGGCTGGTCTTGAACTCTTGAGCTCAAATGATCTGCCCGCCTTGGCCTCCCAAAGTGCTGGGGTTACAGGTGTGAGCCACTGTGCCTGGCCCTCCATCTACCTTTCAAAGGCCACCTCTGCCCATAGTCTGTGGATTCCTTCCTTCTCAACTTCTCAAGTACCATGCTCTTCAACTATTTCCTCTCCTACATCAGCCATCTCTCCCTCCCTGCTAGATTATTCTGAAATTCATACAAAGGGTTACAGGGTATACCTCTCCTTTCACCCCACATCTTCCTCCTCTCCATACTCACCCATCTTTCTGCTTCCTTCCAGCCCAAAGTTTTTTTTTTTTTTTTTTTTTGAGACAGGGTCCCGTTCTGTCACCCAGGCTGGAGTGCAGTAGCGTGAACATGGCTCACTGCAGCCTCAACCTCCTAGGTTCCAGCAATCCTCTTGCCTCAGCATCGTATGTAGCTGGGATCACAGGCACATGCCACCACTCCTGGCTAATTAAAACAAATTTTTTTCTTTTTTCTTTTTTTTTTCGTCTGAGACAGTCTTGCTCTGTTGCCCAGGCTGGAGTGCAGTGGCGCAATCTCAGTTCACTGCAACCTCTGTCTCCCAGGCTCAAGCAATTCTCTCGCCTCAACTTCTGAGTAGCTAGGATTATAGGCGTGTGCCACCACGCCTGGCTAATTTTTGTATTTTTAGTAGAGACGGGGTTTCATCATCTAGGCCAGGCTGGTCTTGAACTCCTGATCTTGTGATCCGCCCACCTCGGCCTCCCAAAGTGCTGGGATTACTGGCGTGAGCCACCATGCCCGGCCTAAAATATTTTTTTTAGAGATGGACTCTCACTTTGTTGCCCAGGCTGGTCTTGAACTCCTAGGCTTAAGCGATCCTTCTGCCTTGGCCTCCCAAAGTGCTGAGACACCACAGTCAGCCCAGACAGAACTTTCTAGAGTGACCTACACATGTTATCTCCACTACAACCCTGCCTTTTCACTCCGTGTCCATCACCCCACTGACATTTCTCTTGTCAACCCCACAAAACCAAAGAACAAATCCATTGGATTTCTGTATGTCAGTAGCATTCCAAACACTGACCGCTCCTTCTACAAAACACTCATAGTCTCCTTTTGCTCATTCTCTTCTTCCCAAACTTTTTTTTTTTTTTTGAGACAGGGTCTCACTCTGTCACCCAGGCTGGAGTGCAGTGGCACGGTCTCGACTCACTGCAACATCCACCTCCTGAGTTCAAGCAATTCTCTGCCTCAGCCTCCCAAGTAGCTGGGATTACAGGCACCCACCACCACACCCGGCTAATTTTTTGTATTTTTAGTCAAGACGGGGTTTCACCATCTTGGCCAGGCTGGTCTTGAACTCCTGACCTCGGGATCCACCCGCCTCGGCCTCCCAAAGTGCTGGGATTACAGGCATGAGCCACCACGCCCAGCTGTTCCCAAATTCTAATGGAATTCTCTTCTTACCACTCTACTTAACATTGCAACTTCCCCCCCACCTCCATCTCCCACATTCCTGATCCCTCTCACTTTGCTATACTTCTTCGCAACAGCACTTACTACTTTCTAGTATACAAGATAATCATTTTTTCCATTTGTTATTAATTGTATATCTGTGCTTGCAAGATTTTTTCCATTTTTTCCATTTGTTATTAATTGTATGTCTGTGCTTGCAAGATAAAGCTCGTAATCTAACAGTGTAATAACATACAGCACAAATTGCAGTGAGTGCTCTGAAGGGAATAAACTGGGAAAAGTGATAGCAATTAGGGTGGAATGGGGTGGTGGAGCCAAGCCCTGAGGCAGAAAAAAAGAGCTTGGAAAGATCTATGAACAAAAAGAGGCTCTTGCGGAAAAGATGAAGTGACATGAAATGAAACTGAAGAGGCAGCCAGGGACCAGATTCTGTACTGACTTGTAGACCCTGAAAAGGAGTTTAGATTTTATTTTATTTTATTTTTGAAACGGAGTCTTGCTGTGTCGCCCAGGCTGGAGTGCAGTGGCATGATCTCAGCTCACTGCAACCTCCACCTCCCGGGTTCAAGCGATTCTCCTGCCTCAGCCTCCCGAGTAGCTGGGATTACAGGCACCCGCCACCACGCCTGACTAATTTTTGTATTTTTAATATAGATGGGGTTTCACCATCTTAGCCAGGCTGGTCTTGAACTCCTGACCTTGTGATACACCTACCTCAGCTTCCCAAAGTGCTGGGATTACAGGTGTGATCCACTGCACCTGGCCAGATTTTATTTTATTTTTATTTTATTTTATTTTGAGATGGAGTTTCGCTCTTGTCACTCAGGCTGGAGTGCAATGGCCCGATCTCGGCTTACTACAACCTCTGCCTCCCAGGTTCAAGCAATTCTCCTGCCTCAGCCTCCCAAGTAGCTGGGATTACAGACATGCATCACCACACCCGGCTAATTTTTGTATTTTTAGTAGAGATGGAGTTTCTCCATGTTGGCCAGGCTGGTCTCAAACTCCCGACCTCAGGTGATCCACCCACCTCAGCCTCCCAAAGTGCTGGAATTACAGGTGTGAGCCACCGTGCCCGGCACCAGATTTTGTTATCTGATCATTGAGAAGCCAGGTTTTCATCAGAGAGTAATGACTGGCTTTGTATTTTTAAACATTTACTCTGGCTTCTAAGGACAGATACTATAAGAAGGCAAACAGGAAGATTAGAAAGGAAAATGATATAATAGTTCAGGTAAAAGATGGTGGCAGCTTAGATTGGGTGGGAGTAGGGTGCTGGGATTGAAGCAGCAGACAGGTCCAAGCTGTAGCAGCACTTGCATCTGGATTAAGCAGAGGGGGTAAGAGAGAGGATTAAATTAAGATAGTTCCCAGGTTTCTGGATGGTGCGTCTGGGTAGATTGATTGTGCCATTTTCTGAGATGAGAAGGACTGAAGCAAAACATAGTTTGGTATATGAATTAAGTTATGTTTATTGGCTTTGGATATGTTTGGTTATAGATTCCTGTGGTACATCAACATCAAAGTGGATGGGTTAAGTATGTAGCTGGATATAGGTTTGGAGTGCAAAGGATACATTTGGGCTGCAAGTAAACATTTGGGAGTCATCGTCATATAGGTGGCATTGGGAATGGATGAAATACCTAGGCAGAGAGTGTAGATTCATTTATCCATCAATTTAATCAATATTCATTATTTAATCTAATTTAATCAATCACTTAATTTAATCAATATTCATTGATTATCTAATGTGTAGGTGTTCTAGTTATTTAGGATTCATTAGTGAACAAATAGATGAAGACCTCTACCCTTCCGTACTTTATAATCTTGTAATTATATTATAAGTAATTGCCAGTGTACACTCCTCTACTGATGTTTCTTGACCTCTCTACTGCACTTTTTCTTACTGCAGAGAGGTCAAGAAACATGAGAAGGGGAGTGTACATTGGCAATTACTAGGTATAATTAAACCTTTAAGAATCAAAAGGCAAATATCTTACCTTTAATGTTGTTAATTTCTTCCTTAATGATTTTCCTAAACTTCGACAGCATCTTAGAAGCTGATAATATTTCACCTTCTAAAAACTGACTCAGAGGATTTTCTTTCGGATTTCTTTTAAATTTCACAAAGTAATATGCACCAGTGTTGGAATATTCTTCTAGTTGAATTCTGGGGACTTCCAGTTTAAACATGACGTCAAATTCATTAGGTGCAGAAATCTAAGAAACAGTAAAAATAGCACTGAAATATTTGCTTATGAATATTTTCCAAGTGATTGGAACTTTTTAAAAAATTTCCACTTAAAACTTTACTTTAAAAAGCAAGATTCATAAGGTCTATATATACCCTCTGGGAGTGGGACTAGTGGAGCTGGCAGGAGTCAGAAGAGTATTACCAGTTTCATTTTGTAGGTTCTACACTCAATTTTTTTACCATGACCTAGCATTATTTTTATAACTAAAAATGATTTTAGGCCAAGTGCAGTGGCTCACACCTATAAGTAAATTTTGTGAGGCCAGGTGCAGTGGCTCACGCCTGTAATCCCAGCACTTTGGGAGGCCGAGGCGGGCGATTCACCTGAGGTCAGGTGTTCAAGACCAGCCTGTAAAAATACAAAAATTAGCCGAGCGTAGTGGCATGCGCCTGTAATCCCAGCTACTCAGGAGGCTGAAGCAGGAGAATTGCTTGAACCTGGGAGGCAGATGTTGCAGTGAGCCAAGATAGTGTCACTGCACTCCAGCCTGGGCAACAGAGCAAGACTCCATCTCAAAAAAAAAAAATTTGTGTATGATATGTGGTAGGGAATCAAGGTTCATGTTTTTCCTACATAGATATCCAATTGACCCAGCATTATTCATTGGAAAAAGAAAAAAAAAATGTCCTTTCGGCCAGGCGCAGTGGCTCACGCTTGTAATCCCAGCACTTTGGGAGGCCGAGGCAGGCAAATCACAAGGTCAAGAGATCGAGACCATCCTGGCCAACATGGTGAAACCTTGTCTCTATTAAAAATATGAAAATTAGCTGGGTGTGGTGGCATGCACCTGTAGTTCCAGCTACTCAGGAGGCTGAGGCAGGAGAATTGCTTGAACCCGGGAGGCGGAGGTTGCAGTGAGCTGAGATCGCACCATTGCACTCCAGCCTGGGTGACAGAACGAGACCCCGTCTCAAAAAAAAAAAAAAAAAAAAAATCATCCTTTCTCCCACTGAATTACATTGCTGCATATTTTGTGTACTATATTGAATTATACGTGCAGGATTCTTTCTGAACTTTCTATTCAATTGGCCTATTTTTCTATCACTGCATCAATAACACCTGCTTAATTAGACTAGCTTTATGGTAAGTCTTGCTCTTTGGTAGAGTAAATCTTCGAACATTTTTTCCCTTACAATTTCCTTGCCTATTCTAGGTCCATTGCACTTCCATATAAATCTTTTGATCAAGCTGGGCGGGGTGGCTCACACCTGTAATCCCAGCACTTTAGGAGGCCGAGGTAGGCAGATTACCTGAGGTTAGGAGTTCGAGACCAGCCTGGCCAAAGTGGTGAAACCCCGTCTCTACTAAAAATACAAATATTAACCGGGTGTGGTGGCGGGCGCCTATAATCCCAGCTACTTGGGAGGCTGAGGCAAGAGAATCGCTTGAAACCGGGGGATGAGGTTGCAGTGAGCCAAGATCAAGCCACTTCACTCCATCCTGGGCAAAAGCGTGAAACTCTGTCTCAAAATAAAAATAAAAATAAATAAATAAATCTTTTGGGCCAGGCTCAGTGGCTCACTCCTGTAATCAATCCCAGCACTTTGGGAGGCTGAGGTGGGCAGATCACGAGATCAGGAGATCGAGACCATCCCGGCTAACACGGTGAAACCCCATCTCTACCAAAAATACAGAAAATTAGCCGGGCGTAGTGGCGGGTGCCTGTAGCCCCAGCTATTCGGGAGGCTGAGGCAGGAGAATGGCGTGAACTCAGGAGGTGGAGCTTGAAGTGAGCCGAGATCACACCACTGCACTCCAGACTGGGCGACAGTGCGAGACTCTGTCTCAAAAAATAAATGAATAAATATTTTAATCAGTTTGTCAATTTAATTAAAAAAACTGATGATATTTCAACTGAGATTGCATTAAATCTAGATCAATTTGAGGAAAAATGAACACGACATAGTTGTCAATTACTTCCTCTTCAAATTTACCCAGTTATGTTTTTAAGTTTTGAATATCTTTAGTGATATTTATTCCTAAATACTTGATTTTTAAATTGTTTTTCAAGTTTTCAGTTTGTTTTTTTTTTTTTTTTGAGACAGAGTTTCACTCTTGTCACCGAGGCTGGAGTGCAATGGAGCAATCTTGGCTCACTGCAACCTCTGCTTCCTGGGCTCAAGCAATTCTCCTGCCTCAGCCTCCCAAGTAGCTGGGAATACAGGCGCACGCCAACACGCCCAGCTAATTTTTGTATTTTTATTGTTTTTTTGTTTTTTTTTTTTTTTTTTTTTTTGAGACAGAGTCTCGCTCTGTGGCCCAGGCTGGAGTGCAGTGGCGCAATCTCGGCTCACTGCAAGCTCCACCTCCCGGGTTCAAGCAGTTCTCCTGCCTCAGCCTCTCCGAGTAGCTGGGACTACAGGCGCCCGCCACCACGCCCGGCTAATTTTTTTGTATTTTTAGTAGAGACGGGGTTTCACCGTGGTCTCGATCTCCTGACCTCGTGATCCGCCCGCCTCGGCCTCCCAAAGTGCTGGGATTGATTACAAGCGTGAGCCACCGTGCCCGGCCTAATTTTTGTATTTTTAGTAGAGACAGGTTTTTGCCATGTTGACCAGGCTGGTCTCAAACCTCAAGTGATCTGCCTGCCTCTACCTCCCAAAGTGCTGGGATTACAGGCGTGAACCATCATGCCTGGCCAAAGTTTTCGATTTTTATTTTTTAGAGATGGGGTCTCTAGGCTGGAGTACAGTGGCTACTCACAGGTAGATCATAGTGCACTGCAGCCTCAAACTCCTGGCTTGATGTGATTCTCCCACCTCGGCCTCCCAAATAGCTGGGACTATCAGAATGCACCAATGGACCTAGCTTTGATATTTTTGATGATATTCTAAATGGTATTTTCATTTTGTTTTTAATCTTGTTAGTATATTGAAATATTTTTATTTTTGTTTATTGACTTTGCAACCAGCAATTTTGCTAGTTTACTAATTATTTCCAACAGTTTATATATGAAGCCAATCAAGTCATCTACACATAACGATTTCATCACTCTTTTTCCCATCTTATGCCTTTATTTTCCTTGTCTTGCTGCATCAGCTGTATGTATTCCTTTACATTCTTTTTGTTGTTGTTCAACATTATTTATGTAATTCATTTTCACTGTTCATGTTGCTGTAGTTTGTTCCTTTTCTTTTTTTTTTTTTTTTTGAGATGGAGTCTCGCTCTGTCACCCAGGCTGGAGTGCAGTGGCGCAATCTCGGCTCACTGCAAGCTCAGCCTCCCGGGTTCACGCCATTCTCCTGCCTCAGCCTCTCCGAGTAGCTGGGACTACAGGCGCCCGCCACCACGCCCGGCTAATTTTTTGTATTTTTTTAGTAGAGACGGTGTTTCACCGTGGTCTCGATCTCCTGACCTCGTGATCCGCCCGCCTCGGCCTCCCAAAGTGCTGGGGATTACAAGCGTGAGCCACTGCGCCCAGCCCGTTTGTTCCTTTTCTTTACCAGTTAATATACCATTACTTAAAACCACTGGCCAGGCGCGGTGGCTCACGCCTGTAATCCCGGTACTTTGGGAGGCTGAGACGGGTTGTTCACCTGAGGTCAGGAGTTTGAGACCAGCCTTACCAACATGGAGAAACCCCATCTCTACTAAAAATACAAAATATTAGCCAGGCATGGTGGTGCATGCCTGTAATCCCAGCTACTCGGGAGGCTGAGGCAGGAGAATCACTTGAACCTGGGAGGCAGAGGTTGCAGTGAGCTGAGGCCACCCACGCCATTGCACTCCAGCCCAGGCGACAAGAGTGAAACTCTGTCTCAAAACAAAACAAAACAAAACAAAACAAAAAAACAAACAAAAGACTACAATTAATTGATTTCTATGTAACCTTTTCACTGAGTCCAAACTATATAAATAGTAAAGTACATTAACACTTAGAATGAAAAGAACATACGGACTGACAATTGTACAGGGAATTTCTACAAGAAACTTCCCACGTATTTTCAAGATTTTTTTTTACCTAGAATCTGTAGTCCCAGGTAGCTGGGACTACGTGTGTGTGCCACCACATCGAGCTAATTTTTAACTTATTTTTGGTAGAGCTGGGGTCTCATTATGTTGCCCAGGCTGGACACAAACTCCTGGCCTCAAGTTCCTCCTGCCTCAGCCTCCCATGGTGCTAGGATCACAGGCATGAGTCCACTGTACCTGGCCCACATATAGCTCATAATCAGTAACAGAAAAAGTTTTAGGCTGGGTGCGGTGGCTCACGCCAGTAATCCCAGCACTTTGAAAGGCTGATGCAGGTGGATCACTTGAGGTCAGGAGTTCGAGACCAGCCTGGCCAACATGCTGAAACCTTATCTCTACTAAAAATACAAAATTAGCCAGGCGAGGTGACGCCCGCCTATAATCCCAGTTACTCCGAAGGCTGAGGCAAGGAGACTCACTTGAATCCGGGAGGCGGAGGTTACAGTGAGCCAAGATCACATCACTGCACTCCATCCTGGGTGACAGAGCAAGACTCCATCTCAAAAAAAAAAGAAAAAGAAAAAAAGAAAAAGTTTTAGATAAAACAAATTTCACTGGATTTCTTTTCATTGGCATAATTTTTAAAAACAAAGTGATTCTGAGCCGGGCATGGTGGCTCACGCCTGTAATCCCAGCACTTTGGGAGGCCGAGGCGGGAAGATCACGAGGTCAGGAGATAGAGTCCAGCCTGGCTAACACGGTGAAACCCCGTCTCTACTAAAAATACAAAAATTAGCTGGGCATGGTGGCAGGCGCCTGTAGTCCCAGCTACTCGGGAGGCTGAGGCAGGAGAATGGCGTGAACCCAGTAGGCAGAGCTTGCAGTGAGCCGAGATCGTGCCACTGCACTCCAGCCTGGGTGACAGAGCGAGACTCTGTCTCAAAACACACACACACACACACACACACACACACACACACACACAGTGGTTTTGAATGGAGACTGTCTTCTGAATGTCTTGTTCTCTAATTCTAACTAGTAAGTTTCTTTTTCCTTTGGACCCACCATATACAGTAATTGAACTGAATTGATACTTACGTAATAAGAATCATGCTCAATCAGAGACATATCTGATGCTGAAAAGTAAATTAGTTAATTAAAAAGAATCATGCTCAAGACACAGTCTGGGCTGGGTGTGGTGGCTCAAGCCTGTAATCCCAGCACTTGAGGAGGCCGAGGTGGGTGGATCATCTGAGGTCAGAGTTCGAGACCAGCCTGGCCAACATGGTGAAACCCTGTCTCTACTAAAAATACATAAATTAGCCGGGAGTGGTGGCAGGCGCCTGTAATCCCTGCTACTTGGGAGGCTGAAGCAGGAGAATCGCTTGAACCCGGAAGCCGGAGGTTGCAGTGAAACCTAGATGGCACCACTGCACTACAGCCTGGGCAACAAGAGTGAAACTCCATCAAAAAAGGAAAAAGGAAGAAAAGAAAGAAAGAACGAAATAGAGAGAGAGAGAGGAAGAGAGGGAGGGAGGGAGGAAAAGAGAGAGACAAAGAGACGAGAAGAGAAGAGAGAAGAGAAGAGAGAGAAGAGAAAAGAAGCCAGGGGCGGTGGCTCACACCTGTAATCCCAGCACTGTGGGAGGAGGCTGAGGCTGGCAGATCACATGAGGTCGGGAGTTCGAGACCAGCCTGACCAACATGGAGAAAGCCCGTCTCTACTAAAAACACAAAATTAGCCGGAGTGGAGGCTCATGCCTGTAATCCCATCTACTCAGGAGGCTGAGGCAGGAGAATGGCGTGAACCCGGGAGGCGGAGCTTGCAGTGAGCCGAGATCGCGCCACTGCACTCCAGCCTGGGGGACGCAGCGAGACTCCGCCTCAAAAAAAAGAAAAGAAAAAAGAAAAAAAAGAAACTGGGGACAGACGGGATAGCAGGAGAGGGGGCGGGAGGAAGAGGGAAAGAGAAACTTAAGATCTTTTTTCTATGGAGTAAGAGGTCTTCCTCATAGGAAAAAGTCTACGTGTAATTTTTAACAGATCACTTCAAATTATCCAAGTCAATATCTGACTTGGGACCTCAGGTCCACACCATCAAACACTGCCCTGTTACGGAAACTCGATACATGTCGGCTTGCATGAATTAACCCATACATTTGAATTCCCCCGGGAGCAGTGTCTTGAAATTAGCCAGCAATCAGTACCGGTTGGTTGTCTGATCGTTGGATGTGTAGATGAATAAACGAACGGTTTGTCGTTTTACTTAGAATAGGCTACCGAAAAACATGCAAAAGCCTAAGTTACTTCCGAAGGGAAGTGAGGGGCGCGACCCGGGGAAGGTAGGGACTGCGAATTGCGGAAGGCCGAGCAGCGGGGCTCGGCGGCAGGGCGCCAAGCAGCTCACCTTCACGTGCTCATAGTAGCTCCCGGTGCGCAGCAGCCCGACGCCTCTGAACTCGGAGTCGTACTTCTGCAGTCTGCGCAGCAGGTGGTCCACAACCCCGTTCACCACCTCCGCCGCCTCGCAGATTTCCTGGCGGCTGAGCTTCAACTTCTCCAAAACCGCCCGGAGCTTCCCGGCCCCAGGCGCCGCATCCCCCTGTACGAGAATGGGGTCCGAGACCGGCATGCCGGGGCTGGGCACGTCCCCGGGCCCGGGCGGGGGTCTTGGCTTCGGAGAGCAGCGCGCGCCTCTCTGGTGGCGGGAACCAGCCCTGGAAAGAGCCGGCTCCCGAGCCGCAGGAGGCTCCAGCCCCTCTGCCCCAGGGGCGCTGGTGGCGTCAGAGGGCTGCGCGTCCTGGGCGCGCTGAGGGGCCTTTTTGGCGCGAGAACCAGCCCTGGAAAGAGCCGGCTCCCGAGCCGCAGGAGGCTCCAGCCCCTCTGCCCCAGGGGCGCTGGTGGCGTCAGAGGGCTGCGCGTCCTGGGCGCGCTGAGGGGCCTTTTTGGCGCGAGAACCAGCCCTGGAAAGAGCCGGCTCCCGAGCTGCAGGAGGCTCCAGCTCCTCTGCCCCAGGGGCGCTGGTGGCGTCAGGGGGCTGCGCGTCCTGGGCGCGCTGAGGGGCCTTTTTGGCGCGAGCCCCAGTTGCGCGGACGGGCGGCCTCTCCTGGGTGTCCGGGGCGCTCTTTTTCTGCCGGGATCCCGACTTCCTGGCGGGGCCGAACTTTCCCGCCTTAGGCAGGGCGGCCTCTGGGGCAGCCGGAGACTCGTTGGGATCCGTCGGGGCGCCCCTGGCACTCCGCGCGGAAACCTCAGAGGCAGTGGCTCCGGCCTCGGAATCTCTCCGCATGGCCTTTCCTTGCCAAGACTTCAGGGCTGGCGCTTCTGTTCCCCGAAAGAAGAATCCGTTTCAGGAAAAGGCCGCAAGAGGAAGAGCCAGCAGTAGCTGTTGGAAACCAAGCACTACTGGCGGGCACACAGCGTCTGCGACTCGAAGGGGAACCCCAGGCTGAAAAGTCGCTGGGAGCCACGCCCATGCCGCGAAGAGGCTGGCCGCGGCCTTTGCCTTTCCTGAGACTACAAAAGCCTCGAAGTTTCTAACCCTCCAGGGCAATCCGTGCCCCTGTCTTAAGATGAGGTAGGGCCGGGAGCGGTGGCTCACGCCTGTAACCTCAGCATCCGAGAGGCCGAGGCGGGCAGGTCGCTTGAGCTCAGGAGTTTGAGACCAGCCTGGCACCTGGTCTCTCTTATAATTAAGTGTGTGTGTGTGTGTGTGTGTGTGTGTGTGTGTGTGTGTGTTGCCTGGGCACAGTGACTCACGCCTGTAATCCCAGCAATCTGGGAGACGGAGGTGGGTGTATCGCCTGAGGTCAGGAGTTCAAGACCAGCCTGGCCAACAAGGCGAAAGAAACCCCGTCGCTACAAAAAAATACAAAGATTAGCTTGGCGTGGTGGCGGGCACCTGTAATCCCAGCTACTCGGGAGGCTGAGGATGGAGAATCACTTGAACCCGGGAGGCGGAAGTTGCAGTGAGCCGAGACGTGCCGCTTCGCTCCAGCCTGGGCGACAGAGCGAGACTCTGTCTCAAAAAAGAAAAAGAGGCCAGGCGTGGTGGCTCACGCCTGTAATCCCAGCACTTTGGGAGGCTGAGGCGGGCGGATCACGAGGCCAAGAGATCGAGACCTTCCTGGCCAACATGGTGAAACCCCGTCTCTACTAAAAATACAAAAAATTAGCCGGGCTTGGTGGTGCCTGTAGTCCCAGCTACTCGGGAGGCCGAGACAGAGAACTGCTTGAACCCAGAAGGCAGAGGTTGCAGTGAGCCGAGATCTTGCCACTGCACTCCAGCCTGGGCAACAGGACTCCATCACAAAACAAAACAAAACAAAAACATCGACAGAGAAAATTTCTCTTTCAAGTGAAAGTTTTTTTAAATTTAATTTTGGTTTGAGTTAGGGGGGCGCGATCTCAGCTCACTGCAACCTCAGCCACCAGGGCTCAAGCGATCCTCCCACCTCAGCATCCTGAGTAGCTGTTACTACAGGTGCGGACACCATGCCCACCCAGCTTTTTCTTTTCTTTTCTTTCCTTTCTTTTCTTTTTAATTTTTTTTATATACATGGAGAGGTCTTACTATGTTGCCCAGGCTGGTCTCGAACTCCTAGACTCAAGCGATTCTCCCTCCTCAGCCTCCCAAAGTGCTGGAATTGTAGGCGTGAGCCACTGTGCCCTGCCACAGAAACTTTTTCTTTCCTTTCTTTTTTTTTTATTTTTCTTTTTTCTTTCTTTTTTTTTTTTTTTTTTTTGAGACGGAATTTCGCTCTTGTCACCCAGGCCGAAGTGCAATGGCGCGATCTTGGCTCACTGCAACCTCCACCTCCCGGGTTCAAGCAATTCTCCTGCCTCAGCCTCCCGGGTAGCTGGGATTACAGACACCCGCCACCACGCCCGGCTAGTTTTTCGTATTTTTAGTAGAGGCGGGGTTTCACTATGTTGGCCAGGCTGCTCTCAAACTGCTGACCTCAAGTGATCCACCTGCCTCGGCCTCCCAAAGTGCTGCGATTACAGGCATGAGCCACAGCGCCTGGCCAGAAACTTTTCCCCTTTTTTTTTTTTTTTTTTCTGAGATGGTCTCATTCTGTCCCCTAGGCTGGGGTGCAGTGGCACGATCTCGGCTCACCACACCCTCCACCTCCCAGGTTCAAGAGATTCTCCTGACTCAGCCTCTCTCGTAGCTGGGACTACAGGCGTGCCCCACCATGCCCAGCTAATTTTTGTATGGTTTTGTAGAGATGTGGTTTCACTATGTTGCCCAGGCTGGTCCCCAACAAGCTATCTGCCCGCCTCAGCCTCCCAAAGTGCTGTTACTGGCATGAGCCACTGCACCCGACCTGGCATTTACATTTTAAATCATTCATACTGCTTCAGCTGTTGTGATTCTAGAGTATCTCAATACAGGCTTTCAAATATCTTTTTTTTTTTTTTTCGAGATAGAGTTTCACTTTTGTCCAGGCTGGAGTGCAATGGTGCTATCTCGGCTCTCTGTAACCTCCGCCTCCCTGGTTCAAGCGATTCTCCTGCCTCAACCTCCTGAGTAGCTGGGATTATAGGCACCTGCCACCACACCCAGCTATTTTTTTTTTACCTTTTTAGTAGAGACGGGGTTTCACCATGTTGGCCAGGCTGGTCTCAAACTCCTGACCTCAGGTGATCTGCCCCCTTTGGCTTCCCAAAGTGTTGGGATTACAGGCGTGAGCCACCTTGCCTGGCCTTCAAGTATCTATTTCTAAAACCCTTGATAGAAATGCATATTAGAGGTCAGGCGCAGTGGCTCATGCCTATAATCCCAGCACTTCAGGGGCCCTAGATCTGCTGAGGTCAGGAGTTCAAGACCAGCCTGGCCTACATGATGAAACTTTGTCTCTACTGAAAATACAAAAAATTAGCTGGGTGTGATGGCACATGTCTGTGATCCCAGTTACATTGATGGAATGTTTGTCTTTTTGTTACTGGGCTTATCGCTCTTAGCCAATGTTCATCTATGTTGCAAGAATTTGCTTCCGTTTTAGGGCTGAATAATATTGCCTTGTGTGTATATATCACATTTTGTTTATCCATTCACCTGTCAATGGACAAAAATGCCTTGCTTTTTAAAAAGATTTCCCTGAAACAAGTATTTTTATATATCCTTCTCTTAAGTTCAAAGAGATTTTTACCACCCTGGAGCAATGAGCCGTAGTTTGAATTAGGATGCCAGAAAGGTATATTTTTCTCTTGTGAAATATAAAAGGAGGAGGATTAGAAGGAGGACCATTGCATAGTCAAACTTGTTCCCAAGTCAACCAATTTCAGGGAAGAGTAAAATGGAAACTGAAATGTGGAAATCCATTTCCTTGAAACTGCAAGAGCTGTCCAGGTGTGGTGGCTCATGCCTGCAATCCCAGCAGTTTGGCAGATCCACACAGGCAGATCACCTGAGGTCAGGAGATGGAGACCAGCCTGGCCAACATGGTGAAACCCCATCTCTACTAAAAACACAAAAATTAGCCAGGTGTGGTGGTGCATGCCTGTAATCCCAGCTACTTGGGAGGCTGAGGCAGGAGAATCGCTTGAACCCAGGAGGCAGAGGTTGCAGTGATCTGAGATGTGCCACTGCACTCCAGCCTAGACAACACAGTGAGACTCTGTCGCCAAAAAAAAAAAGAAAGAAAAAAAAAGAAACTGCAAGTGCATCTGGATAGTCTTCCAGGATATTCAGGGGTAACTACCACATTCTGAAGGCCTCTGCTCTATGGTTCTGTTTGTTTTCTCCAAGGACTTCAGCTGCTTGTCATGAAATCCTATAAATGACTCTACAGTTAGTTTAATGCTCTCTTCCGGGCTGGGTGCAGTGGCTCACTCCTGTAATCCCAGCACTTTGGGAGGCTGAGGCAGGCAGATCTCAAGGTCAGAAGTTTGAGACCAGCCTGGGCAAGATGGTGAAACCTGTCTCTACTAAAAATACAAAAATTAGATGGGTGTGGTGGTGGGCACCTGTAATCCCAACTACTCGGGAGGCTGAGGCAGGAGAATTGATTGAACCTGGGAGGTGGAGGTTTCAGTGAGCCAAGATGGTGCCATTGCACTCCAGCCTGGGCAACAGAGCAAGACTCCATCTCCAAAAAAAAAATACATAAAAATAAATGCTCTCAGTCGGGTGCGGTGGCTCACGCCTGTAATCCTAGCACTTTGGGAGGCTGAGGCGGGTGGATCACCTGAGGTTGGGAGTTTGAGACCAGCCTGACCAATATGGTGAAACCCCGTCTCTACTAAAAATACAAAAATTAGCCTTGCATGGTGGCCGGCACCCATAGTCCCAGCTACACGGGAGGCTGAGGCAGGAGAACAGCTTGAACCCAGGAGGCAGAGGTTGCAGTGAGTGATCCTGCCACTGCACTCCAGCCTGAGTGACAGAACGAGACTCTGTCTGAAAAAAAAAAAAAAAATAATAATAATAATAAAAGAAATGCATATTAGACAAGAACCTCTTAGGTTTAGAAAGCCTTGACTACTTTTTTTTCCCTTTGTACTATTTGAACCATTTTTGGGGGGTGTATAATTCAATGATATTAAGTATGTTCACATTCCTATGCAACCATCACTATCATCGATCTTCAAAACTCTTCATCTTGCAAAACTGAAACTCTGTACCCATAAACAATAACTCCTCATTCTCTCCTCTCTCTAGCCCCTGGCAACCACCATTCTACTTTCTGACTGTGATTTTGACTGCTCTAAGTACTTTATGTCAGTGAAATGATGCAATGTTTGTCTTTTTGTTACTGGCTTATCGCTCTTAGCCAATGTTCATCTACGTTGCAAGAATTTCCTTCCGTTTTAGGGCTGAATAATATTGCTTTGTATGTATATATCACATTTTGTTTATCCATTCACCTGTCAATGGACAAAAATGCCTTACTTTTTTAAAAGATTTCCCTGAAACAAGTATTTTTATATATCCTTCTCTTAAGTTCGAAGAGATTTTTACCACCCTGGAGCAATGAGCCGTAGTTTGAATTAGGATGCCAGAAAGGTATATTTTTCTCTTGTGAAATATAAAAGGAGGAGGATTAGAAGGAGGACCATTGCATAGTCAAACTTGTTCCCAAGCCAACCAATTTCAGGGAAGAGTAAAATGGAAGCTGAAATGTGGAAATCCATTTCCTTGAAACTGCAAGAGCTGTCCAGGTGTGGTGGCTCATGCCTGCAATCCCAGTGGTTTGGCAGATCCACACAGGCAGATCACCTGAGGTCAGGAGATGGAGACCAGCCTGGCCAACATGGTGAAACCCCATCTCTACTAAAAACACAAAAATTAGCCAGGTGTGGTGGTGCATGCCTGGGAGCTACTTGGGAGGCTGAGGCAGGAGAATCGCTTGAACCCAGGAGGCAGAGGTTGCAGTGATCTGAGATGTGCCACTGCACTCCAGCCTAGACAACACAGTGAGACTCCGTCGCCAAAAAAAAAAAAGAAAGAAGAAAAAGAAACTGCAAGTGCATCTGGATAGTCTTCCAGGATATTCAGGGGTAACTACCACATTCTGAAGGCCTCTGCTCTATGGTTCTGTTTGTTTTCTCCAAGGACTTCAGCTGCTTGTCATGAAATCCTATAAATGACTCTACAGTTAGTTTAATGCTCTCTTCCGGGCTGGGTGCAGTGGCTCAATCCTGTAATCCCAGCACTTTGGGAGGCTGAGGCAGGCAGATCTCAAGGTCAGGAGTTTGAGACCAGCCTGGGCAAGATGGTGAAACCTGTCTCTACTAAAAATACAAAAATTAGATGGGTGTGGTGGTGGGCACCTGTAATCCCAACTACTCGGGAGGCTGAGGCAGGAGAATTGATTGAACCTGGGAGGTGGAGGTTTCAGTGAGCCAAGATGGCACCATTGCACTCCAGCCTGGGCAACAGAGCAAGACTCCATCTCCAAAAAAAAAATACATAGAAATAAATGCTCTCAGTCGGGCGCGGTGGCTCACGCCTGTAATCCCAGCACTTTGAGAGGCTGAGACAGGTGGGTCACCTGAGATCGGGAGTTTGAGACCAGCCTGACCAATATGGTGAAACCCCGTCTCTACTAAAAATACAAAAATTAGCCTTGCATGGTGGCCGGCACCCATAGTCCCAGCTACTCGGGAGGCTGAGGCAGGAGAATTGCTTGAACCTGGGAGGCAGAGGTTGCAGTGAGCCGAGATCGTGCCACTGCACTCCAGACTGGGAGACAGAGCGAGACTCCATCTCAAGAAAAATAAAATAAAATAAAATAAATGCTCTCTTCCATCAGTTTCTGAAGTCCCCTTAAGTCACTGATGGTTTCTTTAACCAGAAGCTTGCAAGCAACAATCCACTGGGCCAGATCAAATATCTCTACTATTGGCCTACCAAAGGAGGAGAACTCATTCTTTATTCAACCTTACTGCAACAATCAGTGTCCAAATCATAGAGAAAATGACCATTTAGTTGGGTCTTGATGTGGAACTTGGATTTTATCTAGTAGGAAACCCCAGGAAATTTATTTGTGGGTATATATTTTATCTGGTTGACGTTACCACTTCTTTTTTTTTTCTGAGACAGCGTCTCACTCTGCCACCCAAGCTGGAGTGCAGCAGTGCAATGTCAGCTCATTGCAGCAATTCGTACCTCAGCCTCCCAAGTAGCTGGGATTACAGGCGCACGCCACCACCCTGGCTAATTTTTGTATTTTTAGTAGAGATGAGGTTTCACCATGCTGTCCAGGCTGGTCTCGAACTCCTGGCTTCAAGTGATATGCCCACATTGGCTTCCCAAAATGCTGGGATTACATCTTACTCTGTATACCTCATGTTTGTCTCTAGTCAGCCTTGGGTATGAGAACATCTGGTAGAGCCTATCTCAGTCATAAGCCCAGAAAGTGATCTCCTTGTGACTTTGTAGCCTTGACCTGTCTATAACCTGTCCACAGCCTTCTAGACAGAGAAACTAAAATTCCCGCCTTGCCTGCATACAGCTGCCTGGGCCAGAGAATCATACCCCAGAAGTTGATCCTTTTGCAAGCCCCTCTGTGAAGCCTACCTGTGGCCCAGGAGGTCTACACAGAGCTGCTGCTTCCTCTGTAAACCCCCCACTTTGCACTGCACATGCGTTCTAAAGGCTTTCTGTACTTGAGATATGAATGCCTTCCCACTTTAATTTTTGGGTACTTTCCCTCATCCCTAAGGTATCATCCAGAGTTTCCTTATGTCTTAAGTTATTGTTATTATTTTTTTGGATAGAAAAGTGTTCATGATTATTAACTAAAGAATAGATTACAAAACTGCACACACTATGATCTAATTTTTATTAAAAAAATATTTAACCAAAGTTGCAGAAAGCAAAAAAAAATTTTAAAGAAAAAATATCAAAAATGGGCTGGGAGCAGGGCTCACACCTGTAATCCCAGCACTTTGGGAGGATTGCTTGAGGCCAGGAGTTCAAGACCAACCTGGGCAACATAGTGAGACACCCCCTCCCTCAACCCCATGTCTACAAACAAACAAAAAAGAACAACAAAGAAACCAAATTAGCCAGGCCTAGTGTCCACCCACATCTGTGGTCCCAGCTATTTGGGAGATGGAGGCAGGAGGATCGCTTGAGTCCAGGAGGTGGAGGTTGCAGTGAGCCATGATAGCACCACTGCACTCCAGCCTGGGAAACAGAAGAAGATCCTATTATGAAAAAAATAATAATAAAGAAAAGAAATAATGTTTACTGTTTTTTGTTTTATGGGTTTTTGTTTTGTTTTGTTTTGTTTTGTTTTTGAGACAGGGTCTCAGTCACCCAGGCTTGAGTGCAGTGGCACCATCTGGGCTCACTGCAACCTCTGCCTCCTGGGTTCAAGCGATTCTCCTGCCTCAGCCTCCTGAGTAGCTGGGACTACAGGCACTCAGCACCATGCCAGGTTAATTTTTCTATTTTTACTAGAGATAGGGTTTCGCCATATTGACCAGGCTGGTCTCAAACTCCTGGCAGACTCAAGTGATCCGCCACCTTGGCCTCCCAAAGTGTTGGGATTACAGGCGTGAGCCACCACTCCCGGCCTATGTATTTGATGCTTTTTATAATTAGAACAATAAAACTGCCACGCTGTAGGGAGACCCCCTGAAACTATTGCTATGGAATAAAAGATGAAATGCTCCTGATTATTGTAAATATGAAGTTGCATGCAGGATTGTGTAAAGACAATGCCAGGTTGGACTGCTAGAATGAGCCAACAGTGGGCGATGTGCTTCCCCCTGCAGAGAGCCTATGAACGGACATGCATCACCAAGATTCCTATCCCAGAAAAGCAGATGTTCATAGCTCTGGGAATGGAATGCAACCCTTGTGGAAAGCCTCTAAACGGACGCATGAGGGGCACCTGTCCCTATGGGTAAGATAGGGCTATAAACACCCTCATCTTGCCACGGCTCTTCTAGGCCTCTTTAGAGTTAAGGCATACTCCCTTCTGAGAATTTCTGGTCTGATTGTCTAGCTTCATGTCCTGTTTCTATGGATTATTTGTAACCAGCTTTTGCTGCAACTGTTACTGCTGATTCATATCTTGCTAATCGTAGGTTATGGAAACACTGTTTCTGTTTTAAGGTTCTGTTAGAAATTACTGATGCACACACTATATTGTAAGTTGTTATCTCTGTATACTGTACTTCTGCATACAGATGTTATGTTAAAGAATTACTTCATCCCCATGTGACCATCTCACCTCATAATCAAATGACCCTAAATCCCTCACTAACCTACCCCTGCTCTCACTAAACTTAATAATACATGCTGGTATGTCCAGTGTATTGGCGGCGTCGCGGGACCAGAAGGCAGTGACCTCCCCTGGACCCAGCTTTCACTATCTTGTGTGTGTCTATTATTTCTCGACCTGCCAATCCGCCTGGGAACAAAGAAAGAGCCCCATTGCATTGTGGGCTGCTGGCCGGATCCTGCAATACCACACTTGTTTCATTCTCCAGTCAAACATTTCCTTTCTGAGAAAGGCTGTGAATTGTGAAAGGCTGTGAATTCCAAAGGGCTGGACATTTAACCTCCAACCAACCGATTCTTCTAATTAGCCATCATGAATCTCTCTCTTTTTTTTTTTGAGACGGAGTCTCACTCTGTCGCCAGGCTGGAGTGCAGTGGCACAATCTTGGCTCACTGCAACCTCTGCCTACGGGTTCAAGCAATTCTCCTGCCTCAGCCTCCCAAGTAGCTGGGACTACAGGTGCACACCGCCACACCTGGCTAATTTTTTTTGTATTTTAGTACAGATGGGGTTTCACCATGTTGCCCAGATTGGTCTCGAGCTCCTGAGTTCAGGCAATCCGCCCCCCTCGGCCTCCCAAAGTGCTAGGATTACAGGCGTGAGCCACCATGCCCGGACACCATCATGAATCTTTCAGTCCACAAATATATTTGAACTCCTTTGGAATCTATTCTTTTTCTTTTCTTTTTTTCTTTTTTTTTTTTTTTTTTTTTTTTTTGAGACGGAGTCTTGCTCTGTCGCCCAGGCTGGAGTGTAGTGGCACAATCTTGGCTCATTGCAACCTCCGCCTCCCAGGTTCAAGCAATTCTCCTGCCTCAGCCTCCTGAGTAGCTGGGATTACAGGCGCATGCCACCACTCCTGGCTAATTTTTTTTTTTTTTTTTTTTTTTTTAGTAGAGATGGGGTTTCACCATGTTGGCCAGGATGGTCTCCATCTCCTGACCTCGTGATCCACCTGCTTCGGCCTCCCAGAGTGCTGGGAATACAGTCGTGAGCCACTGCACCCGGCCCGAATCTATTCTTATTTTCAGCCCTTAGTTTTTATAGACAAACAGAAGGTGACAGTGTATCAGATTGCCAGATCACAAAGATCTGATAAGGCAAAGTGATCAAATTCTTTGATCGTAGGTGGCCACCTGGCGATAAAGACTGCAGGGCCTGAGAAAGTACAAAAGATGACCTTTATTAGGAGCTCCCAAGCCAGAACCACAGGAAATCAAAAAGCCCGCACGGGCGGATCACGAAGGCAGGAGATCGAGAACATCCTGGCTAATACGGTGAAATCCAGTCTTTACTAAAAATACAAAAAATTAGCCGGGCGCAGTGGCGGGCGCCTGTAGTCACAGCTACTCTGGAGGCTGAGGCAGAATGGCGCGAACCCGGGAGGCGGAGCTTGCAGTGAGCCGAAATCGCGCCACTGCACTCCAGCCTGGGCGACAGAGCGAGACTCCGTCTCAAAAAAAAAAAAAAAAAAAAAAAAAGCCCGCACGAACTAGGAAAGAAAATACACAACTGGCCATCCGTGCGATCACCTGTCTCCCTCACTAGGAAAGTAGCTCCAAACCGCCAATCAGCGGCGGCGCCGCTGGACGTAGACGTCCTACGCCGCGACATTAAAACAAGATGGCCGCGCCCTGCAGGTTCTCTCTTGTTGCGTAAGTTTTTTTGACCGTCACTCGTGTCAGCTTCAAAGTCAGATAGATTTTCTCCCAGCATGTTCTACTTCCGAGGCTGTGGCCGTTGGGTCGCGGCTTCCTTCACCAAGCAGCAATTTCCGTTGGCACGGTTGAGCAGTGACAGCGCGGCGCCCCGGACTCCGCACTTCGACGTGATAGTCATTGGTGGAGGACATGCCGGGACTGAGGCAGCCACCGCCGCCGCTCGGTGCGGCTCTCGGACTCTGCTTCTCACTCACCGCGTGGATACGATCGGTGAGGAGCGCGGGTGCTGTGGAACTTGGCGTAGGACGCAGGCTGCTTCCTTCCTGCCTCCCCCGGTCTGAAGCGGGGGACCTCTTCCCTCCCTCAAAGCTAGTGAGAATCCTACCTTCTGTGGTTTTAGCCTCGATCAGTGTCTCGCAAGGATCAGGCGGGCGAGGCCAGAACTCTATATTAGTCTATTCTGCGAACCATAGATTATGCGGCTGCTGACAGTCGTCCGTTGTGGGAGGTTGGGGTTCGGAGTCCGTGCCTTGGGAAAGGGAGAAACTTCAAGAATACTCGCTGGTAGCTTCTTAGTTCATTGCTGCGTTTACCTTCTACTATGTTACTCCAGATAAAGGGTAAATTAACATTAACAATGGTTTATGGCCGGTGCAGTGGCTCACTTCTTTAATCCCAGCACTTTGGGATGCCGAGGCAGGTGGATCACCTGAGGTCAGGAGTTTGAGACCAGCTTGGCCAACACGGCGAAACCCCGTCTCTACTAAAAATACAAAAATTATTCGGGCATGGTGGCGCATGCCTGTAATTCCAGCTACTCAGGAGGCTGAGGCAGGAGAATTGCTTGAACCCAGAGCAAGAGGTTGCAGTGAGCCGAGATTGCGCCACTTCACTCCAGCCTGGGCAAAAGAGCAAAACTCCGTCTCAAAATAATGATAATAATAATAAAATTTAAAAATCGTTTATTAAACGGTTCTTGTGTTTTTATTTAAAAAAAATTTTTTTAGAGACGGTCTCGCTATGTTGCCCAGGCTGGAGTGCAGTGACAACTCATAGGCACGATCGTTGCACATTACAGGCTCTGCTTTCTGGACTCAAGAACTTTTCCTGCCTCTGCCTAACCAGTAGCTGGGATTGCAGGTGCGCAGCACTCTGCCCAGCCTGATCTTTGTGTTTCTGTCAAGATTTTGTGACGCCCTTTGGAAGAACCATGCTACCTTTTTTTTTTTTTTTTTTTTGAGACGGAGTCTTGTACTGTCACCCAGGCTCAAGTGCAGTGGCGCCATCTCGGCTCACTGCAAGCTCCGCCTCCCGGGTTAATGCCATTCTCCTGCCTCAGCCTCCCGAGTAGCTGGGATTACAGGCACCCACCACCACGCCCGGCTAATTTTTTTTTCTTTGTATTTTTAGTAGAGATGGGGTTTCAACATGTTAGCCAGGATGGTCTCAGTCTCCTGACCTTGTGATCCGCCCGCCTCGGCCTCCCAAAGTGCTGGGATTGCAGGCATGAGCCACAGCGCCCAGCGCCCAGCGCCATGCTACCTTTTGCATCCTTTATTCCTTCTGGGTTGTCGTCCCTGGATTTTGTGCTTAGTACTGGACAGTACTTTTTTTGCTCTAATGGGTAATGGTTGGATGGCCATTCTGTAGCATCATGACAGATACTAGCTAAAACATCAACTTGTAAATTATATATGCCTCGGTCTTTCCTCCTTCCTTTTGCTTAGGAGCAGTAATTAGAATATTTACTTGTTTTGTAAAAGTTGTGAATAAATCACGTATTTATTCCTGAAATTCTTCTTTAAAATGACCATTCAGCTCGTAACTGTGAAGAAATGTATACTATTAACTGCGGTTTTGTGAGTGGGGGAGAGGAGGCTATATGATTTCCTAAAAGATTATACTTTTCTCATCATACATTCAAGTGGGTTTTTTTTTTCTTTTCTTTTCTTTTTTTTCATTTTTGAGACAGAGTTTTGCTGTTGTCGACCAGGCTAGAATGCAGTGGTGCAATCTTGGCTCACTGCAACCTCCACCTCCCGGGTTCAAGCAATTTCCTGCCTCAGCCTCCCAAGTAGCTAGGATTAGAGGAGCCTGCCACCACGCCCAGCTATTTTTTTGTATTTTTAGTAGAGATGGGGTTTCATCATGTTGGCCAGGCTGGTCTCGAACTCCTGACTTCAGGTGATCCACCTGTCTCAGCCTCCCAAAGTGCTGGGATTACAGGCGTGAGCCACCACGCCTGGCCTGTTGTTTATATATATATATTTTTTTTTTTTTTTTTTTTTTTTTTTTGAGGCGGAGTCTCGCTCTGTTGCCCAAGCTGGAGTGCAGTGGCGCAATCTCTGCTCACTGCAAGCTCCGCCTTCCGGGTTCACGCCATTCTCCTGTCTCAGCCTCTCCGAGTAGCTGGGACTACAGGCGCCCGCCACCACGCCCGGCTAATTTTTTTTGTGTTTTTAGTAGAGACGGGGTTTCACCGTGGTCTGGATCTCCTGACCTCGTGATCCGCCCGCCTCGGCCTCCCAAAGTGCTGGGATTACAAGCGTGAGCCACCGCGCCCGGCCCTGTTGTTTATATTTTTAAAAAATAAAGACCTAGTGCTTGCTTTGGCAACAACATAAACTAAAATTGGGATGATATAGGGATTAGCATAGCCCCTGCACAAGGATGATGCACACATTTGTGAAGTGTTCCATATTTTTAAAAAATAATAATAAAATAAAGACCTAGGCCAGGGGTGATTACTCACTCTTGTAATCCCAGCATTTGGGGAGCCTAGGAGTCTTCTATTTCAAAGGAAAAAGGAGGAAAATAATCTACCACAGCTGTCATTCCTGTTTTTACAGTAGAGAGACTAAGGTATGTTAGGTAACTTGCCGTGATCACAGAGCTCATAAGTGGTAGGTCTAGAAATTGAGCCAGATCTCTTTCACACACTCTCCTCATAATGACACTTCAGGCTCATAATCGCTGTGCTATCCAGTCTCCCTGTGGAGACCATTAAAACTTTTGGAGGTCTTGGCTGGGCACGGTGGCTCATGCCTGTAATCCCAGCAGTTTGGGAGGTCAAGGTGGGCAGATCACCTGATGTCGGGAGTTCGAGACCAGCCTGACCAACATGGAGAAACCCTGTCTCAAAAAAAAAAAAAAAAACAAAATTAGCCAGGCCTGGTGGCGTATGCCTGTAATCCCAGCTACTTGGGAGGCTGAGGCAGGAGAATCGCTTGAACCCAGGAGGTGGAGGTTGCAGTGAGCTGAGATTGTGCCATTGCACTCCAGCTTGGGCGACAAGAGCGAAACTCTGTCTCAAAAAAAAAGAACAACTTTTGGAGGTCTTGAATCTTGATGTGGTGGCAGTGGATATGTGGATATTGACACAACTTGCCCATCCCTCCACCTCCTATAAAAACTTTTGAGGTAATCACATGGGTTTAGACCTCTGAGTAAGACTGGGTAAATGTAAGGGAAAGGTATAAAATATGGTCTTCACGCGCAAGAAATTTGTAATTTAATTATATTTAATTCTGCAAAGTAAGTGCAAAAAGAAAATATCAGATGGCATTTATGGAAGACATAATTGGTTGTAACTGAACCAGTGCCAAGGGGCTTGTTTTTTTTTTTCTTGTTTTTTTTTTTTTTTTGAGACAGAGTCTCACTCTTGTCACCCAGGCTGGAATGCGATGGTTGCCATCTCGGCTCACAGCAACCTCAGCCTCCCAGGTTCAAGTGATTCTTTTGCCTCAGCCTCCCAAGTAGCTGGGATTACAGGTGCAAACTGCCACGCCTGGCTAATTTTTTTGTATTTTAGTGGAGGCAGGGTTTCACCGTGTTGCCCAGGATGGTCTCAAACTCCTGAGCTCCAGCAATCCACCCTCCTTGGCCTCCCAAAGTGCTAGGATTACAGGCGGGAGCCACCACACCCGGCCCTTTATTTATTTATTTATTTTTGTCCTTATTTATGTTGAAGGACTAGGGACCTCTTACAAGTGTGCTTGATTTGGTAGATTCCTCTGGTGCTGTATCAAAAAAGAACAAATACATTTAAAAACCAAGTATACTTGATTTAGAAAGGTTTCATGGGGTAAGGATTACATATTTGAAAGGAAAAGGCAACCTAGTGAAACAGTAAAAATATGCATCAAGGAGGAGATTCAAAAGAAAGTTCAGGCCGGGCACGGTGGCTCACGGCTGTAGTCCCAGCACTTTGGGAGGCCGAGATGGGCAGATCACCTGAGGTCAGGAGTTTGAGACCAGCCTGGTCAACATGGTGAAACCCGTCTCTACCAAAAATACAAAAATTAGCCGGGTGTAGTGCCGGACACCTGTAATCCCAGCTACTCGGGATGCTGAGGCAGGAGAATCGCTTGAATCCAGGAGGGAGAGGTTGCAGTGAGCCAAGATTGTACCACTGCACTCCACCCTGGGTGACAGAGTGAGACTCCATCTTAAAAAAAAACAAAAGGAAGTTCAGGAAGTGGTTTGTTATCCAGGTTGCCCTGGACACTTTTGCATCCCATTGGGTCTTTGGAATTTTCTTTGTAGTGTATCTTTCACATTTTCTATTTTTTATCATATGAGATGATTATAGTCACCTGTATAAACATTTCCTTATTAAGTAGTCACTATGTGCAAGGTGCTCATATATTTATTTTGTTTATGTCTATTCTCTTTAGGTCAGATGTCATGTAATCCTTCCTTTGGTGGCATCGGAAAGGGACATTTAATGAGGGAAGTAGATGCCTTGGATGGCCTGTGTTCTCGCATCTGTGACCAGTCTGGTGTACACTATAAAGTATTAAACCGGCGTAAGGGACCAGCTGTGTGGGGTCTGAGAGCTCAGATTGATAGGAAACTCTATAAACAGAACATGCAGGTAAAAATAGGGCATGAGCACAGGAAAGATTATAGTGATTGTTTAATTACCATGTTTCAACTGGCATTTTCTTTTGACAGAAAGAAATCTTGAATACACCACTGCTTACTGTTCAGGAGGGAGCTGTAGAAGATCTTATTCTTACAGAACCAGAGCCTGAACACATTGGGAAATGCCGTGTCAGTGGGGTTGTTTTGGGTACGTATTGGTTATAGATGGTGTATGGTAACAGCATATCAAATTCCATGTGAGAAATTTATTTTAGAGCAGTGTGGAGATATGTTGCTTATTCAAGGAACTTGTTGCATTTTCTCTACCTGGATGGGGAAAACTATATAAATAAATATGTTTCTCTTTTCATCTTGGCATTTATGATGCTCAGTCAAATTCTAGGCTCATCAGTATCATGTTCCATCTTAGTGTAGAACTTTATAATCTGCATATTTATGTCTCCCTCTCTTCCCATCTTTCTATTGTAATTTCTGTTTTTTCTGGTTCTGACTTTAATTTTTTAAAAAAATTCATATTTTAACAGCTTATATATATTTTTATGGAAAAGAGTTATGTATGTTTTTTATCAAAATAACTCATGCATATAATTTTTTCTTAAAATATTAAAAGGGTCTGGGCATGGTGGCTCATACCTGTAATCCTAGCACTTTGGGAGGCCGAGGTAGGTGGATTGCTTGAGCCTCGGAGTTTGAGACCAGCCTCGGCAAGATGGCAAAACCTCATGTCTACAAAAAGTACAAAAATTAGCCGGTGTGGTAGCAGGTGCCTGCAGCTGTGTGAGCAGCTACTCAAGTAGCTGAAGTGGGAGGATTGCTTGAGCCCAGGAGGTTGAGACTTCAGTGAGCTGTGATTATGCCACTGCACTCCAGCCTGGGCAACAGAGTGAGACCCTGTGTCAAAAAAAATAAAAAATAAGTTTGGGTGTAGTGGCTCACACCTGTAATCCCAAGACTTTGGGAGGCCGAGGCAGGCAGATCGCCTGAGGTTGGGAGTTCAAGACCAGCCTGAACAACATGGAGAAACACGTCTCTACTAAAAATACAAAATTAGCCAGGTGTGGTGGCGCATGCTTGAAATCCCAGCTACTCAGGAGGCTGAGGCCAGAGAATCACTTGAACCCGGGAGGCGGAGGTTACGGTGAGCCAAGATCGCACCATTGCTCTCCAGCCTGGGCAACAAGAGCGAAACGCTGTCTCAAAATAAATAAATAAATAAATAAATAAATAAATAAATAAATAAATAAAAATAAAAGAAATTTAGAAATTTATGTGGGAAAACAACCATCTCCTTCCCTGGAGACAGACACTTCAACTTTTTTAGTTGTCACTTATTGTATATACTTCCATATTTCTAAATAGCAGGCTTATGTTTTTACTTCCTAATTTACAGTTCTAGACATTACTATTAACTTTTTTTTTTTTTGAAACGGAGTTTCACTCTGTGCCAGGCTGGAATGCAGTGGTGCGATATCAGCTCACTGCAACCTCTGCTTCCCAGGTTCAAGCGATTCTCCTGCCTCAGCCTCCTGAGTAGCTGGGACTACAGGCATGTACCACAATGCCCAGCTAATTTTTGTGTTTTTAGTAGAGATGGGGTTTCACCACGTTGGCCAGGATGGTCTCGTTCTCCTGACCTTGTGATCCACCCGCCTCGCCCTCCCAGAGTGCTGGGATTACAGCTGTGAGCCACGGCACCCAGCCGTCTATTAACATTTTTTGAGACAGAGTCTCGCTCTGTTGCCTAGGCTGGAGTGCAGTGGTACCATCTCAGCTCACTGCAACGTTCCCCTCCCAGGTTCAAGCAATTCTCCTGCCTCAGCCTCCCAAGTAGCTGGGATTACAGGCGCCTGCCACCATGCCCAGCTAATTTTTTGTATTTTTAGTAGAGACAGGGTTTCACCATGTTGGTCAGGCTGGTCTTGAACTCCTGACCTCAAGCTATCCACGTGCCTCAGCGTCCGAAAATGCTGGGATTACAGGCGTGAGCACTGTGCCCAGCCTATTAACTTATCATTATGGTAATTCTCTTTAATATCCAATTTTCCTTCCCTCTCTCCTTCTGATATAATTATACCATAATTTTTGGTTGATAGTATTTACATTATTGACTAAGTATTGTTTACTGCGTGGAAGTGTATTATGTTTGTCCCTTTCATATACTTGGTTTTGTCTTGAGTTAATAATTGCTGCATTTTATTTATTTATTTATTTTGAGACAGAGTCTCACTCTGTCACCCAGGCTGGAGTGCAGTGGTACGATCTTGGCTCACTGCAACCTCCATCTCCTGGATTCAAGCAATTCTCCTGCCTCAGCCTCCCGAGTAGCTGGGATTACAGACACCAGCAACCATGCCCAGCTAAATTTTGTGTTTTTAGGGGAGACAGGGTTTCACCATGTTGGCCAGGCTGGTCTCAAACTTCTGACCTCAAGTGATCTGCCTACCTCCACCTCCCAAAGTGCTGGTATTAACAGGCGTGAGCCACCACGCCTGACCTTCTCCAGATTTTTTAGTTCTGTTTATGTGTTTGGGCTGCAGTCTTTCATGTACACAACTTCCTTTAAGTGTCTAACGAACTTTGGTTTTCTGTTTACTTCTTTGCGTTTTTGGTTTTGGAGACAGGGTCTTACTCTGTCACCCAGGTTGGAGTGCAGTGGCACTATGATCGCTCACTGCAGCCTCCACCTCCCAGAGGTGATCCTCCCACCTCAACCTCCCAAGTAGCTGGGACTATAGGTGGACACCACCACACCCAGCTTATTTTCAATTTTTTTGGAGATGTGGGATCTCCCTATGTTGCCTCCCTGTGTTGCCTAGACTGGTCTTGAACTCCTAGGCTCAAGTGATCCTCCCACCTCAACCACCCAAAGTGTTGGGATTACAGGCATGAGCTGCCATGCCCAGCCGGTTACATTTTTAAATGAGGCACTAGGCCGGGCATGGTGGCTCACACCTGTAATCCCAGCACTTTGGGAGGCTGAGGTGGGCGGATCACCTGAGGTCAGGAGTTTGAGACTAGCCTGGCCAACGTGGTGAACCTGTCTCTACTAAAAATACAAAAATTAGCCGGGCGTGGTGGCATGCACCTGTAATCCCAGCTACTCAGGAGGCTGAGGCAAGAGAATCGCTTGAACCCAGGAGGCGGAGGTTGCAGTGAACCGAGATCGTGCCACTGCACTCCAGCCTGGGCGACAAGAGTGAGACTCTGTCTCTAAATAAATAAATAAGGCACTAAAACACTGACTGGAAGATTTCTGTGTGCACAGTGAATTTTATTGCCTGGCTGATTCTGGTAGTGATTAAGACTTGAACTGCCAGACGCGGTGGCTCACGCCTGTAATCCCAGCACTTTAGGAGGCCGAGGTGGGTGGATCACCTGAGGTTGGGAGTTCGAGACTAGCCTGACCAACATGGAGAAACCCCGTCTCTACTAAAAATACAAAATTACCCAGGTATGGTGGCACATGCCTGTAATCCCAGCCACTTGGGAGGCTGAGGCAGGAGAACCACTTGAACCCTGGAGGTGTGGGTTGTGGTAAGCCGTGATAGTGCCACTGCACTCCAGCCTGGTAACAAGAGCGAAACTCCGTCTCAAAAAAAAAGAAAAGACTTGAACCAGCCTTTTGGTTTGGTGAATTCTCAAATATCAATGTCTGTTAGTTCTCAGAAGAATCAATTTTCCACCTAAGAGAAGAATATGGCTGCCCACTAGCATTCTGGGAACAAAATGGTAAGAGAGGCTGTGCCAGGGAGTGTCATCTTTTATTTTATTTATTTATTTATTTATTTTTATTTTATTTATTTATTTATTTTTGAGACAGAGTCTCGCTGTGTAGCCCAGGCTGGGGTGCAATGGCGCGATCTCGGCTTACTGCAACCTCTGCCCCTCGAGTTCAAGTGATTCTCCTGCCTCAGCCTCTCAAGTAGCTGGGACTACAGGTGCGTGCCACCATGCCTGGCTAATTTTTTTCTACTTTTAGTAGAGATGGGGTTTCACTGTGTTAGCTAGGATGGTCTCGATCTCCTGACCTTGTGGTCCGCCCACCTCGGCCTCCCAAAGTGCTGGGATTACAGGCATGAGCCACCGCGCCCAGCCCAGGAGTGTCATCTTTTAAAATACATACCTTAATTCCCATTTTCATTTTTATTATAGATTTATTAATTTTCTTGATTGGGAAATACATACTTAGGGCCAACAACTTAAAGGCTACAAGAAGCATATAGAGTGAAAGGATAGTCTGTCTTAGCTGGGCATTATGGGCATTATGTGATTATGGCTCACACCTGTAATACCAGCACTTTGGGAGGCCGAGGCAGGTGGATCACCTGAGGTTGGGAATTTGAGACCAGTCTGGCCAACATGGCGAAACTCGTCTCTACTAAAAATACAAAAATTAGCCAGGCATGATGGCTCACGCCTGTAGTCTCAGCTACTCAGGAGGCTGAGACAGGAGAATCACTTGAACCTGGGAGATGGAGGTTGCAGTAAGCCAAGATGTTGCTACTGCACTCCAGCCTGGGTGAGAGAGCAAGAGTCTGTCTCAATAGAAAAAAAAAAGATAGTCTGTCTCCTTCACTTTGTCCCCTCAACCAGCCAGTTTTCTTCCTCAGGAGCATTTGCTTTGTTAATCTGTTGTGTGGTCTTTCTACCTAGGCATATGTACATGTCTTCATGCATATGTATACATATTTTTTGTTGTTTTCACAAAATCGTAGCATATTATACACACTGTTCGTCTGTATTTTTTTTTAAAAAAAACTTAATCTGTGTTTGCTTTGCTTTTGGAGGCCATGCTTTTTTTTTTTTAAGTTTGTGGGTTTGTTCCGATGGTTACCTTAAAAGCTATGATTTTATATATAATATAATATGCTTACTGACTTCCCTCAAGTAACGATTACTAAATTAGTTTTACTTTCATTTCCTTTTCTCCCCTGACTTTATTTTCCAGATTTAATGGTTATATTGTTTTTATTAGTGTTTACGTTTATACCCTTAAATTGTTTATTTTTTTATTTTTGAGAAAAGTTCTCGCCCTATTGCTTAGGCTAGGGTGCAGTGGCATGATCACAGCTCACTGTAGCCTCGACCACCTGGACCCAAGTGATCTTCCTGCCTCAGCCTCCTGTGTAGCTGGGACCACAGGCATGTGTCACCACCCCTGGCTAATTTATTATTTTTTTTTTTGTAGAGATGGGGGTCTCACTATGTTGCCAGGACTGGTCTTGAACCCCTGGGCTCAAGTGATCTTCCTGCCCCAGTCTCAAAGTGTTCGTATTATAGTCATGAGCCACTGAGCCTGGCCGATTTAATATCTTTAAATGCTATTTTGTGATCCTGTCCATATTTTATAGGCCCAACAATAACACTTTTTTTGTGGTAAAATATAAAAATCATAAAATGTACCATTTTAACCGTTTTTAAGTGTACAATTCAGTGCTGTTAAGTACATTGACAGTGTTGTGCTCCCATCACCACCAACTGTCTCTTGAACTTTTTTATCATCCCAAATTAAAATTCTGTACCCGTTAAACAAAAAGTCCCCATTACCTGAAGAATAAACCTCCATTTTACTGTAAGGTAGAGCTATCTGAGGACAAAACCTTAATGTGTAAATTTCAGCTGTTTCTTTCATTTTCTGGCCCAAGTTTCATTTCTACATTCCTCTTCAGTTCTTATTCTCAATTCTCTAATTTCTGAGCCTTTGCAGGGCAAATTAGTTCATTCTCATTGATATATCTTCTCTTCAGATATTAATACTTAAGTTATAGCTGTCTCCCCTCTGCTAGGTGAGTTACCATTCTTCCAACCACTTTCTATCTTTCAAAAATATATTGAAATTTCTCATTTTCTGACTGGTTCTTTTTCATTACTTGGCCTTTTGGTTTTATACCTTTTTTATTCCCCTATTTAATTTTCTTTGAGTTTTAGAAGGGAGAAGAAATGTGAGGTTGTATGCCATGTTTATCCTGAAGTCTAAAATTAATTAATTTTTTAAATTAATTGAGACTAACTTTTTAGTGCTGATACGATTTTAGGTTCATGTGAATTGGTGATAACACATTGTATTCTCTCTCCTAGATTGCTTAGATTGAGATTGATAACATATTAGCCTTCTTACTCATTTAAAATTCTTTGTCTGGGGTAGGGGAAATGGGAAGATATTGCTCAAAGGTTACACATTTTTAGCTGTAAGTTGAATAAGTTCTAGCAATCTAGTGAGCAGTATGGTAACTGTAGTTAATAATAATGTATGATAGACTTGAAATTTGCTAAGGGAGTAGATCATAAGTGTTCTCACCACACAAACAAAACATGTAACTATGTGAGGTGATGGTTATATTAATTAGCTTGATTGTGGGTATCATCACAGAATGTATACTTGTATCAAAACACCATGTTGCGTACTCTAAATATATACAGTTTTTTATGTCTGTTATATGTCGGTAAGGCTTGAAAAAACAAAAATATTAAAAAAGATTCTCAAGTTTCTAAAGACTGATAGTTTTTCTGTAGTTGTAATGTAAAATAGTCACATTCCATTTTGATCCATGGTAACAATTTAAAAAATGACTTTAGGCTGGGTGCGGTGGCTCACGCCTGTAATCCCAGCACTTTGGGAGGCAGAGGTGGGTGGATCACCTGAGGTCGGGAATTCGAGACCAGCCTGACCAATATGGAGAAACCCTATCTCTACTAAAAATATAAAACTAGCTGAGTGTGGTGGCGCATGCCTGTAATCTCAGCTACTCAAGAGGCTGAGGCAGGAGAATTGCTTGAACCCGGGAGGCGGAGGTTGCAGCGAGCGGAGATTGCACCACTGCCCTCCAGCCTGGCGATAGAGCGAGACTTCGTCTCAGATAAGTAGATAGATAGATAGATAGATAGATAGATAGATAGATAGATAGATAATGACTTTATTCTTTTTTCTT
This sequence comes from Symphalangus syndactylus, assembly GCF_028878055.3. Classification (NCBI taxonomy): domain Eukaryota; kingdom Metazoa; phylum Chordata; class Mammalia; order Primates; family Hylobatidae; genus Symphalangus; species Symphalangus syndactylus. Next base: position 49,480,503 of record NC_072424.2, on the reverse strand, counting down.
GTTATTTAGTGGATGGAAGCACAGTATATGCAGAGAGTGTGATTCTGACTACTGGGACATTTCTGAGAGGCATGATTGTAATTGGATTGGAAACGCATCCGGCAGGACGTTTAGGGGATCAGCCTTCTATAGGATTGGCTCAGACACTGGAGAAGTTAGGGTTTGTGGTGGGAAGGTTGAAGACTGGGACTCCACCCCGAATTGCCAAAGAGTCCATTAATTTCAGTATTCTAAACAAGCATACACCGGACAATCCATCCATACCATTCAGCTTTACCAATGAGACAGTATGGATTAAGGTAAGATACTTTATGAAAACCTGGCTTACAGCTGGTATTGGCTATTCACAGCAAGAAGTACTGTAACTTTTTTTTTTTTTTTTGGCAGCAGTTTACTTTATAGCACTATTGCTTATAGTGCAAAGAAGTGATTTTTTTTTTTCTTTTTTTGAGATAAGGTCTCACCTTGTCACCCAGGCTGGAGTGCAGTGGTACAATTATGGGTCACTACAGCCTTGACCTCCTGGGCTCAAGTGATCCTCCCACCTCAACCCCCTCGAGTAGCTGAGACCATAGGCATGAGCCATTGTGCCTGGCTTTTTAAAATTTTTTTGAGAAATGGGGTTTCACTATGTTACCCAGGCTGGTCTCGAACTCCTGGGCTCAAAGGATCCACCCCACCTTGGCCTCCCAAAGTGCTGGGATTGCAGGTGTAAACCACCAAACCCAGCCAAAGAAGTAATCCTTTTTTTTTTTTTTGAGATGGAGACTTGCTCTGTCACCCAGACTGTAGAGCAGTGGCACGATCTCAGCTCACTGCAACCTCTGCCTCCTGGGTTCAAGCAGTTCTTCTGCCTCAGCCTCCTGAGTATACAGGGGCTCGCCACCACACCTGGCTAATTTTTATATTTTTAATAGAAACAGCGTTTCACCATGTTGGCCAGGCTGGTCTCGAACTCCTGACCTCGCGATCCACCCATTTCAGCCTCTCAAAGTGCTGGGATTATAGGCGTCAGCCACTGCACTCAGCCTAAATAAGTAATCTCTAAAAGGGGTTAGCTAACTTGGCTAACTGGGTATTTCCCCATAAATCGTAAATTTCTTTTTTTTTTTTTTTTTTTTTTGAGACAGTCTCACTCTGTCCTCTGTCGCCCTGCTGGAGTGCAATGGCAAAATCTTGGCGCACTGCAACTTCCACATCCTGGGTTCAAGTGATTCTCCCACCTCAGCCTCCCTAGTAGCTGGGATTGCAGGCACCCGCCATCATGCCTGGCTAATTTCTATAGTTTTGTAGAGACGGGGTTTCACCATGTTGGCCAGCCTGGTTTTGAACTCCTGACCTCAGGTGATCCACCTGCCTCAACCTCCCAAAGTGCTGGTGCTGGGATTACAGGTGTGAGCCACTGCACCCGACTTTTTTTTTTTTTTTTTCTCTTTTTGAGACGGAGTTTCGCCATTGTTGCCCAGGCTGGAGTGCAATGGCGCAATCTCGGCTCACTGCAACCTCCGCCTCCCGGGTTCAAGCAATTCTCCTGCCTCAGCCTCCTGAGTAGCTGGGATTACAGGCTCCTGCCACCACACTGGCTAATTTTTGTATTTTTAATAGAGATGGTGTTTCACCATCTTGGCCAGGCTGGTCTCAAACTCCTTACCTTAGGTGATCCACCCTCCTCAGCCTCCCAAAGTGCTAGCATTACAGGCGTGAGCCACCGTGCCTGGCAAATCTTAAATTTCATTACTTTTATAACTTTACATATTTTGTAAATTAAGCTTTTATTTAAAAAAATTTTTTCATTTATTATTATTTTTAATAGAGACAGGGTCTCGCCATATTGCCCAGGCTGGTCTTGTCGTACTCCTGAGCTCAAGCCATCTGCCCACCTCAGCCTCTCAAAGTGCTGGGATTACAGGCATGAGCCACTGCGCCTGGTCAAATAGGCATTTTTTGTTTTGTTTTGTTTTGCTTTTTGAGATGGAGATTCAGTCTTGTTGCCCAGCCTGTGGTGCAATGGCACGATTTCAGCTCACTGCAGCCTCCGCCCCCTGGGTTCAAGCAATTCTTCTGCCTCAGCCTCCCTAGTAGCTGGGATTACAGGTGCCCACCGCCATGCCCGGCTAATTTGTTTTTGTATTTTTAGTAGAGACAGGGTTTCACCATGTTGATCAGGCTGGTCTTGCACTCTTTTTTTTTTTTTCTGAGATGGCATTTCACTCTTGTTGCCCAGGCTGGAGTGCAACAGCGCGATCTCAGCTCACTGCAACGTCCGTCTCCCAGGTTCAAGAGATTCTCCTGCCTTGGCCCCTTGTGTAGCTGGGATTACAGGCATGTACCACCACACCTGACTAATTTTGTATTTTTAGTAGATAGGGTTTCTCCATGTTGGTCAGGCTGGTCACAAACTCCCGACCTCAGGTGATCCGCCTGCCTCGGCCACCCAAAGTGTTGGGATTACAGGCATGAGCCACTGCACCCAACTCGTCTCAAACTCTTGACCTCAGGTGATCCACCTTCGGCCTCCCAAAATGCTGGGATTACAGGCGTGAGCCACCATGCCCAGCCTAAATTAAGCTTTTTGAAACAATATCAGGTGGTGCTGCTGGAAAGGCAGCCGCCCCCTTGCCCATCACACAACACATTTTTGTGGAGAACCTGACACTGAACCATTCTTAGACAACCTGCTTCTGGGGTGGGGTTTCAGACATAGCAGAGCAACTACCTCACTGCGATTTATTGAAAGTTAACCCTCGGTTGGGCGCGGTGGCTCATGCCTGTAATCCCAACAGTTTGGGAGGCCGAGGCGGGTGGATCACTTGAGGTCAGGAGTTCAAGACCAGTCTGGCCAACATGGTGAAACTCCATCCCTACTAAAAATATATATTAAAAAAAAATTAGCCAGGCTTGGTGGCTCATGCCTGTAATCCCAGCTACTCAGGAGGCTGAGGCAGGAAAATTGCTCGAACCTGGGAGGCAGAGGTTGCAGTTAGCTGTGATTGTGCCACTGCACTCCAGCCTCCAGCCTGGGCAACAGAGCAAGACTCCATCTCAAAAAAAAAAAAAAAAAAAGAGAAAAAGAAAGTTAACCCTCAACACATATAAATAATTTTATTTTAAAAAGACACAGAAAAACAAAAAGAAAAAGTAAGCAACATTGAGAAAAAGTTGTAAGACTATTACAACAAACTCCTGTTAACCATTGAAAGTCACTCGTTGTTAATATTTTACCATATTTATCTCTATAGGTGTATCAATTTATGTCCATATTTACTGTGTAAGATGGTAATATACACATTTATTCTTATTCTTTTTTTTCTGGAATATTTGGGAGTAAATTGCAGAGATGATGAGCTCTTACCTTAAGCCTATATCTCCACTAAGCACAGAGACATCCTTTTATATAACCCTTATGCAATGATGAAATTCAGAGTATGATGCAGGGACAATAAAATTTAGTTTTTTTTTTTTTTTTTTTTGAGGCGGAGTCTCACACTATCCACCAGGCTGGAGTGCAGTGGTGCAATCTCGGCTTACTGCAATCTCGCCTTCTGGGTTCAATCAGTTCTCATGCCTCAGCCTCCTCAGTAGCTGGGATTACAGGCACCCGCTGACACGCCTGACTAATTTTTATATTTTTAGTAGAGACAGGATTTCACCATGTTGGGAAGGCTGGTTTTGAACTCCTGTTCTCAAATGGTCTGCCCGCCTTGGCCTCCCAAAGGGTTAGGATTACACACATGAGCCACTGCGCCTGACCAAAAAATTTTTTTAAAGACAGAAAAGAGTCCAGGCGTAGTGGCTCATGCCTGTAATCCTAGCACTTTGGGAGGCCGAGGCAGGTGGATCATTTGAGGTCAGGAGTTCAAGACCAGCCTGGCCAATATGGTGAAACCCCACCTCTACTAAAAATACAAAAATTAGCTGGGCATGGTGGCATGCGCCTGTAATCCCAGCTGCCCAGGAGGCTGAAGCATAAGAATCGCTTGAACCAGGGATGGGGAGGTTGCAGTGAGCCGAGATTGTGCCACTGCACTCCAGCCTGGGCAACAGCAAGACTATGTCTCAAAAAAAAAAAAAAAAAAAAAAGAAATTCAGAGAATTTAACGCTGATACAGTGCTGTTATCTAACATAAAGTCCATAGTCACATTTTGCTAATTGTTAAATATTGTCCAAAGCAGCTTTTTTTTTTTTTTTTTTTAGATAGGATCTCACTGTGTTGCCCAGGCTGGAGTGCAGTGGTGCAATCTCAGCTCACTGTAACCTCTGTCTCCCAGGCTTGGATGATCCTTCCACCTCAGCCTCCCAAGTAGCCGCGACCACAGGTGCTCACCACCATGCCTGGCTACTTTTTGTATTTTTTGTAGAGATGAGTTTTTGCAGTGTCACCCAGGCTGGTCTCAAACTCATGGACCGAAGGGATCTGCCTGCCTTGGGCCCCCAAAGTGCTGGGATTACAAGTATGAGCCACCAAGCCTAGCCCAAAACAACCTTTTTATTCCCAATCTAGGCTCATGCATTGCGTTTAAGTGTCATTTCTCTTTAAAGTCTTATCTGGAACAGTTTGTCAATCTTTAATGATGTCGACATTTTTGAAGTGTAGAGGCCACTTTTACCTGTCTTTTGGCATTTAAAAAAATGTGGCTTGGCATGGTGGCTCACGCCTGTAATCCCAGCACTTTGGGAGGTCGAGGCAGGTGGATCACAAGGTCAAAATATTGAGACCATCGTGGCCAACATGGTGAAACCCCGTCTCTACTAAAAATACAAAAATTAGCTGGGCATAGTGGCATGCCCCTGTAGTCCCAGCTACTTGGGAGGCTGAGGCAGAATTGCTTAAACCCGGGAGGCAGAGGTTGCAGTGAGGAGAGATGATGCCACTGCACTCTAGCCTGGCGACAGAGCAAGACTCTGTCTCAAAAAAAAAAAAAAAAAAAGTATATTGTGTGTGTTTAAGATTGAGGATGAAGAATTGGCCAGGCACAGTGACTCTCACCTGTAATACCAGCACTTTGGGAGGCCAAGGTAGGAGGATCACTTAAGCCTAGGAGTTCAAGACCAGCCTGGGCAACATGAGACCCTGTCTGTACAAAAAAAAAAAAGAACTGATGGTCTTAGTTTCTGGTGAGTGTTATCCTGATGCATGGCTTCAAATATTCTGTTACTTTGAGCAAGATACTTTTATATTTTTTTTATTTTTTATTTTTTGAGACGGAGTCTTGCACTGTCGCCCAGGCTGGAGTGCAGTGGCGCAATCTCGGCTCACTGCAAGCTCTGCCTCCCAGGTTCACGCCATTCTCCTGCCTCAGCCTCTGTGAGTAGCTGGGACTACAGGCGCCCGCCACCATGCCTGGGTAATTTTTTGTGTTTTTAGGAGAGACGGGGTTTCACTGTGGTCTCGATCTCCTGACCTCGTGATCTGTCCGCCTCGGCCTCCCAAAGTGCTGGGATTACAAGCGTGAGCCACTGCGCCCGGCCGAGCAAGATGCTTTTATATATTTGCTTTGGTAGTATGCAAATTATGATAACCCTTTCTTTTTTTTTGAGACAGAGTCTCGCCCAGGCTGGAGTGCAATGGTAATGGCGCAAGCTCGGCTCACTGCAACCTCCACCCCCTGGGTTCAAGCGATTCTCCTGCCTCAGCCTCCCAAGTAGCTGTGATTACAGGCACCTGCCACCATGCCTGGCTAATTTTTTGTATTTTTTTAGTAGAGACGGAGTTTTACCATGTTGACCAGGCTGTTCTCAAACTCCTGACCTCAGGTGATCCACCCGCCTTGGCCTCCCAAAGTGCTGGGATTACAGGCGTGAGCCACGGCGCCCAGCCCAAACAAAGCAAGGAGGAGTCCCTGGGTGGGCACAAAAACACTTTTTTTTTTCGAGACGGAATCTCCCCCTGTCATCCAGGCTAGAATGCAATGGTGCAATCTCGGCTCACTGCAGCCTCTGCCTCCCGGGTTCAAGCGATTCTTATGCTTCGGCCTCCCGAGTAGCTGGGATTACAGGCACCCGCCACCATGCCCAGCTAATTTTTGTATTTTTAGTAGAGACAGGATTTCACCATGTTGACCAGGCTGATCTCAAACTTCTGACCTCGTGCTCCACCCGCCTTGGCCTCCCAAAGTGTTGGTATTACAGGTGTGAGCCACTTGCGCTTGGCAATAACTTTTTTAAAAAAGTAACCATGGCCAGGCACGGTGGCTCACACCTGTAATCCCAGCACTTTGGGAGACTGAGGCAGGTGGATCGCCTGAGGTCAAGAGTTCGAGACCAGCCTGGCTACCATAGTGAAACCCCATCTCTACTGAAAATACAAAAATTAGTGGGGTGTAGTGGCATGAACCTGTAATCCCAGCTACTCAGGAGGCTGAGGTAGGCAGAATCGCTTAAACCCGGGAGGCAGAGGTTGCAGTGAGCTGAGATTGCACCATTGCACTCCAGCCTGGGTGACGGGGTGAGACTCCGTCTCGAAAAAAAAAAAAAAAAAAGTAACCGCGAGACTAATATTATGCCCAGCAAAACAAAATTTCTGGGCTGGGCACAGTGGCTCACAGTGGCTGTCAGCACTTTGGAAGGGCAAGTTGGGAGGATCGCTTGAGGCCAGGAGATTGAGACCAGCCTAGGTAACATAGTGAGACCCTATCTCTACAAAAAATTTAAAAATTAGCCAGGCGTGGTGGCTTTCACTTGTAGTGCCAGCTACTGGGGAGGCTGAGGTAGGGGGATTGCTTGAGTCCAGAAATTGAGTGCTGCAATGAGCTATGATCAAGCCACTGCACTCCAGTCTAGGTGACAGAATGAGACCTTGCTTCTTAAAAAAAAAAAAAAAACAAAAACATAATTTCCTAACATCATCTTGCACTCAGTATTCAGTTTTCTCTATTTGCCTCAAAAATGTTTTTTACAGTTGTTTTATTTGAACCAGGAACCTTATTGGTGATATGTTTTGTTGATGACTGTTGTGATACCTCAGTTCTGGTTTTCTTAGTTTAAAAGAGTTTAAACAGGAGACACACAGCAAAAGAAGTGTGGCATAGAGTAATTTTTTGCAAAAGAAAAATAATATTTTAAAAGTTAGTTGCATAATAGTACACCCTGAGAGCGAGAATTCAGGGTGGACTGCTCATTAAGAATGAGAAAGCAAATACTGACACTAAGGAGACTCCCTGTATGGGAGTTTTACATGCTTATTAATAGGTGGTAGAAAGAGTTGTTACTTGTAAGCATGTTCTAGGTGGTCTTCTGGGTGCACAAGTGTAGTACGTAGCCATACATGCTTGTTCATATGTCCCGTGTCTCATTAGCATCTTAAACCTCCACCCACAGGTGTGTCTTTTACTATTAAAATGAGTAAAGGGTCAGTTTGAGGACAAGTAAAATCAAAGTTCACATGCTCTCTACAGGGCAAAGTCCCTACTGAAGATAGCATTGCTTGAATGAGCTCAATTACAATGCGAATACTGAGGTTTACTGTGCTAATTGTGTGGTCACCATGGTTGCTGCCTTCCGAGAACATGGTTACTTCTTTGACTACCTATCCTGCCTTAGTTTTATAACAGGCTCCCTCCTTTTTTTTCTCTTTTAAGCATTACATATGGAAGAAATTGAGTCATTTGTTCTCTAAAACTTCCCTCATTCTTCATTTGTCTGATCGTATCCCTCTGATGACTTAATCATGTTCCTCTAAACTATTTCCTTTAAACTACTGGTTATGGCAGGGCATGGTGACTCATGCCTGTAATCCCAGCACTTTGGGAGGCATAAGCAGGTGGATCACCTGAGGTCAGGAGTTTGAGACCAGTTTGGCCAACATGGTGAAACTCTGTCTCTACCAAAAATACAAAAATTAGCCGAACGTAGTGGTGCATGCCTGTGATCCCAGCTACTTGGGAGGCTGAGGCAGGAGAATCGCTTGAACCCGGGACACGGAGGTTGGAGTGAGCTGAGATCGCACTACTGCCCTCCAGCCTGGGCAACGGAGTGAGACTCCGTCTCAAAAAATAAAAACATTTAAAAAAAATTAAACTGCTAGTTCGATTTAGAGCTTTGCTTAAATTTAACTTCATCTTTTGGGGTGTTTATTTTTGGCAAGAATACTTCATAAGTAATACTAGGCATTATGTACAAGTTTAGTGTCTATTAAAGTCAGTACATATCATGTGAAATTTATTTGGATAAGAGAGAAACTAGTAGATAAGCAAATCAATATTGCATCTGGTTACTATTTTTTAGCCAGAAGATCAGCTGCCATGTTACTTGACTCACACCAACCCTAAAGTGGATGAGATTGTCCTTAAGAACCTTCACCTTAATAGTCACGTTAAAGAAACAACAAGAGGACCTCGGTAAGGACAAAATGTCAGTGCTCAGTTACTTTAAGGAATGATGTCAATCCTGTTTTGTTCAAGTTTATTTAAATGTTCTATTCTAGATACTGTCCCTCCATTGAATCAAAAGTTTTGCGTTTTCCAAACCGTCTACATCAGGTTTGGTTGGAACCTGAAGGAATGGATTCTGACCTTATCTACCCACAAGGGTTATCTATGACACTACCAGCTGAGTTACAAGAGAAAATGATCACATGCATCAGAGGCTTGGAGAAAGCTAAAGTGATTCAGCCAGGTAAAGAGGATCACAAGTGCACTTCAGTATAAGGTCAGCATTGTTTTAATGGTCAGTAAGGAGGCCTTAGCTTACAGTCATTGTTGCTCAGAGCCTCAGAAGATGAAGCCCAACACCTATACCTTTTAAATAGTCTGTTTTTTGTTTGTTTGTTTTGAGATGGAGTTTTGCTCTTGTTGCCCAGGATGGAGTGCAATGGTGCAATCTCATCTCACCACAACCTCCCCCTGCCAGGTTCGTGATTCTCCTGCCTCAGCCTCCTGAGTAGCTGGGATTACAGGCATGCATCACCATGCCTGGCTAATTTTGTATTTTTAGTAGAGACAGGGTTTCTCCATGTTGGTCAGGCTGGTCTCAAACTCCCGACCTCAGGTGATCCACCCTCCTTGGCCCCCCAAAGTGCTGAGATTACAGGTGTGAGCCACTGCTCCTGACCTAAATAGTCTGTTTTTAAAGGGCATTTAAGGGTAATGTTTGCATCTCTACCTTGAGCAAATCCAGCTCTGTATTTACTTATTTAATATCTTTATTCTTTGGTCAGGCTATGGTGTTCAGTATGATTACTTAGATCCCCGTCAGATCACTCCTTCCCTGGAGACTCATTTGGTTCAACGACTCTTCTTTGCTGGACAGATCAATGGCACCACTGGTTATGAGGAAGCTGCAGCTCAAGTAAGAAGTTGTTAAGATGTTAATGTAAACTGAAAGGGATTATTTAACTGGTATTTCTCCTTTTAATGTCTGTTGTGTTAACTATATAGATCTTAGATACAATTCATACTAATAGAAGACAATTTCTGTTTCAGAGTGTTTGGAGATGGCTTGTGTGGATAATAGGATTTTTTTTTTTTTTTTTTTTTTTTTTGAGACAGAGTCTTGCTCTGTTGCCAGGCTGGAGTGCAGTGATATGATCTCCTGGGTTCAAGAGATCCTACTGCCTCAGCCCTCCCTAGTAGCTGGGACTGCAGGCATGCACCACAACACCCAGCTAATTTTTGCATTTTTAGTGGAGATATGGTTTCACTGTGTTGGCCAGGCTGGTCTCAAACTCCTGACCTCAGGTGATCTACCTGCCTTGGCTTCCCAAAGTGCTGGGATTACAGGTGTGAACCACCTTGCCCAGACAATAATAGGATTATTAAAACACTATGGCTTTATTACTCTTTTCTGAGCTCCTGTGTGATACCATATTTTGATTAGATGTATTGCTTCTGAAGTTTAAAATTTATTTTAATATACTTCATTAGAAATTATTATATTATTATTCCTTGTAAGTCAGAAATTATTTCATTTTTATTTGCAAGTGGGAAAAGGCTAGAGAAGTTTCACAGGTGGGTTTTAAAAAAAGATTAACCGGCTAGGCATGGTGGCTCACACCTGTAATCCTGGCACTTGGGGAGGCTGAGGAGAGAGAATTGCTTGAGCCAGGAGTTCGAGACCAGCCTGAGTAATGTAGTGAGATCCCCATCTCTACAAAAATATGTAAAAATCAGCCAGGTGTGATGGCATGTGCCTATAGTCCCAGCTACTTGGGAGGATGAGGTGGGAGGATTGCTTAAACTCAGGAAGTCGAGGCTGCAGTGAGGCAAGATTATGCCACTACACTCCAGCCTAGGTGACAGAGGAAGACCCTGTCTCCAGATAAAAAAAAGATTAGTCCCCGAAGAGTGCAGCTTATCAGGAAGATTAGATAGATATCTCTGAAAACAATGAATCATAGCCTTCTAAAGTGATATATTACCCATATTCTATTTCTGAATATGGATCACATTTTCTACCTTTATTATATCCCTGAGGGGCAATACTTGCTTTCTTCCTGTCCCATGCCATTGTTTCCGGGTAGTGTTCTGAATGGGATAGCCGTTTGTTTAGTTCATAATGGCCTTTTAAACATTTCAGTGCTCTTGTAGGGTGTGATAGCTGGAATCAATGCCAGTCTTCGGGTCAGTCGCAAGCCTCCCTTTGTGGTTAGCCGAACAGAAGGTTACATAGGAGTCTTGATTGATGACCTCACTACTCTGGGCACCAGTGAACCATACCGCATGTTTACCAGCCGAGTAGAGTTCCGTTTGTCACTGCGCCCTGATAATGCTGACAGCCGGCTCACACTGCGAGGTAACTCTTTCCTGAGTCCTGCAATCCAGCCAGACATGGTGGCTCACACCTATAATCCAAGCAATTTGGGAGACCAAGGCAAGAGGATCACTTGAGGCCAGGAGTTTAAGACCAGCCTGAGCAACATAGTGAGACCCTGTCTCTACAAAAAAATTTGCTTTAAAAACCACACTTCTCATTGTATTCTCTTTCTCCCTTCCCTAGGGTATAAAGACGCTGGCTGTGTGTCCCAACAACGATATGAAAGAGCTTGTTGGATGAAGTCTTCTTTAGAAGAAGGCATTTCTGTGTTGAAATCTATTGAGTTTTCGAGCTCTAAATGGAAAAACTTAATCCCAGAGGCTTCTATAAGTACTAGTAGAAGTCTGCCTGTCAGGTATGCATTTTTAATATAGACCTTTCTCACTTTTTATAGAAAAATAAGATCATAAGATAATTTCAGAGAGACGTTACCTATGTGTTCCTACCTACACGTTTCAAATGAATGTAGCTTGTTTTTGGCTTCTTTTCAAAATCCTTTAGCTGTAACTCATCTGTTTTCTTTTCTTTTTGTTTTTTTTTTTGAGACGGAGTCTCGCTCTTTCACACAGGCCAGACTGCAGTGGCGCGATCTCAGCTCACTGCAAGCTCTGCCTCCTGGGTTCGCGCCATTCTCCTGCCTCAGCCCCCCGAGTAGCTGGGACTACAGGCGCCTGCCACCACGCCCAGCTAATTTTTTGTATTTTTTAGTAGAGATGGGGTTTCACTGTGTTAGCCAGGATGGTCTCGATCTCCTGACCTCATGATCCACCTGCCTCGGCCTCCCAAAGTGCTGGGATTACAGGCGTGAGCCACTGCGCCCAACCTAACTCATCTGTTTTCTAAGTATTAAAAAATATATGGCTGGTTGCAGTGGCTCACACCTATAATCCCAGCATTTTGGGAGGCCAAGGCAGTCGGATCACTTGAGTTCAGGAGTTTGAGACCTGGCTGGCCAATGTGGCAAAATCCCATCTCTACTAAAAATACAAAAATTAGCCAGGCGTGGTAGTGCACACCTGTAATCCCAGCTACTTGGGAGGTTGAGGCAGGAGAATCACTTGAACCTGGGAGGCAGAGGTTGCAGTAAGCCAAGATCACGCCTCTGCATTCCAGCCTGGGTGACAGAGTGAGACCCTGTCTCAAAGAAAAGAAAAAATCACATATGTATATATTCTAAATTATTATTTTTATTTTTTATATGATTTCTTTGTGGCTCCTGTTGAGTTCTTTTGGCTTTCATAAGATTTAGAAGGCTCAAACCAAGAAAAGTAGTTATCTGCTTTCTTTTCTAGGCTTGGAGCAATGTGGAATGATCTTATCTTGTCCATGAGCTATAGCAAGGAAACTCCTTTGTTTTTAGTTTTTTTTTTGAGACGGAGTTTCACTCTCGTTGCTCAGGCTGGAGTGCAATGGTGAGATCTCGGCTCACTGCAACCTCCCAGCTTCTGGGTTCAAGTGATTCTCCTGCCTCAGCCTCCCAAGTAGCTGGGATTATAGGCATGTGCCACCATGCTCGGCTAATTTTGTATTTTTAGTAGAGATGGGGTTTCTCCATGTTGGTCAGGCTGATCACGAACTCCCAACCTCAGGTGATCCCCCTGCCTCGGCCTCCCAAAGTGCTGGGATTATAGGCGTCAGCCACCGCGTCTGGCGGAAACTCCTTTGATAAATAAAGCAGAGTGTTATAAATTCTCTGGACTTACTTGAAGAGTCCCTTGCTACATCTTAGGGTTTTTTGTCCTTTTCTGTCCATCATTCTAGTTATATGGCCTCTGAGTCTAAAATACATTAATATAGAGCATTTTTGCTCCAGAGATATATTCCTAAGGATCTTACATAATTCGAAATCTATATATTTTACCCTTGATTTTTACTATTTGAAAAAATTTAAACTAATTAGAATGAGAGAATATCCCCAGAAGGCATAGATCTGCAATCATTGTAGCTTAGAAGTACATTATGCACATTATGGTGGCATTGATCATGGGGCTGTGTCTCCAGTATATTTTCCCCCCTTTTAAATCCCCGTTTTCCTTATGATTTTTTTTTTCAACTTAAAGATATAACCATTTTAATGTTCTTCATTATCTCTAATCTTTCCAAGTGTTCCTTTCTTAATTGCAATCTGGCATATGTCCTTGTTTGGATTTTGTTTCATCAGGATGTTTTATCTTTTCTAACTTCTGTTCCTGAGTTTTCAGTGTTTTTTTTTGTTTTGTTTCTTTGAGATGGAGTCTCGCTCTGTCACCCAGGCTGGAGTGCAGTGGCACGATCTCGGCTCACTGCAACCTCTGCCTCCCAGGTTCATGCGATTCTCCTGCCTCAGCCTCCCAAGTAGTTGGGATTACAGGCACCTGCCACCACACCTGTCTAATTTTTTTTTTTTTTTTTTGAGATTAAGTCTCTGTCAGGAGTGCAATGGCATGATCTCGGCTCACCGCAACCTCCGCCTCCCAGGTTCAAGCAATTCTCCTGCCTCAGCCTCCTGAGTAGCTAGGATTACAGGCGTGCACCACCACACCTGGCTAATTTTTGTATTTTTAGTAGAGATAGGGTTTCACCATGTTGGCCAGGCTGGTCTTGAACTCTTGACCTCAAGTGATCCACCTGCCTTGGCCTCTCAAAGTGCTGGGATTACAGGCGTGAGCCACCATTCCTGGCCCAAGTTTTTATTTTCATGAGGGTTTCCCAAAGCACTAGCACCAGCAATGAAACAGATTTTTAATAATAGTAACAGCAGGTTTTGAAGAATTTGCATAATCACCCTTCATATCGGGGATCTCATTCATAGAAATGACAGCCTTATTCACAAATAAGGATGGTGGATATCTTTGTCCATTCAGACTGCTATAACAAAACACCTTAGACTGGATAATTTATAAACAACAGTAATTTATTGCTGACAGTTTTGGAGACTGAAGTCCAAGATCAAGGCACCAGCAGATTAGGTGTCTGGTGAGGGCTTGCTGTTTGCTTCCAAGGTGCCTTCTTGCTGTGTTTTCACATAGCAAAAGGGCAAAAAGCTCCCCAACCCTCTTTTATAGGGGCACTAATCCCACTTATGAGCGCCAGAACCCTCATGCCCTAATCACCTCCTAAGGGCCCCACCTCTAAAAACTGTCATATTGAGTATTAGATTCCAACATATGAATTTAAGGGGGGGATACCACCAACATTCAGACTATAGCAGTGGATATATTTGTTTACCAGCTAACTGGCACCAGGAAATGGTTGTAGTGTAAGCAGTTTAAAATTGACTCATTTCTCCAGCTGTTTATTCATTTGTTTAAATTTAGGAGGGTTCACATTATTTCTTTTTTTTTTTTTTTTTTTTTTTTTATTGATTTTTTTTGCATACAAAAACAATAAACATTTTCTAAAAATACATACAAACAAAAAGATGCGTATCAAACATATTAGGAAGGTTGCACATGGGAAGTCGGGGAATAGAAATGGGGGTGGGAGTTAAAATAAATGAGAGAGGGACTTTATATGGATCAGTGATAATAACTCAATCCTCTATTTGACAAAGAAGAGGGAGAAGGAAGAGGAAGAAAAAGAAAGTGGGATAAAGGATCAGAAAGGGAGGAAAATAGAAAAAATGTAGAGTATGACTCCAGGGTAGACCTGTTTTGTTGTCATTGAGTTGGTTGGTTGGTTTGTCTGTTGTATTCTTCATGTTTCGCCAAGTTGGCCAGACTGGTCTCGAACTCCTAGCCCGAAGTGATCAACCCGCCTCGCCCCCCAGAGTGCCGGGACCACAGGCGTGAGCCACCACGTCCAGCCGCCACATTGCTTCTGGCCTCCGTGGTAGACCTCCCAGACGGGGCGGCCAGGCAGAGACTATCCTCACTTCTTCCCAGACGATAGGTGGCCAGGCAGAGGCGCTCCTCACTTCCCAGACGATGGGTGGCCGGGCAGAGGCGCTCCTCACTTCCCAGGCGATGGGTGGCCGGGCAGAGGCGCTCCTCACTTCTTCCCGGACGGGGCGGCCGGGCAGAGGCGCTCCTCACTTCTTCCCGGACGGGGGCGCCGGGCAGAGGCGCTCCTCACTTCCTCCCGGACGGGGCGGCCGGGCAGAGGCGCTCCTCACCTCCCAGACGATGGGAGGCCGGGCAGAGGCGCTCCTCACTTCCCAGACGATGGGTGGCCGGGCAGAGGCGCCCCTCACTTCCCAGACGGGGCGGCCGGGCAGAGGCGCTCCTCACTTCCCAGACAGGGTGGCCGGGCAGAGGCGCTCCTCACTTCCCAGACGGTGGGTGGCCGGGCAGAGGCGCTCCTCACTTCCCAGACGGTGGGTGGCCGGGCAGAGGCGCTCCTCACTTCCCAGACGGTGGGTGGCCGGGCAGAGGCGCTCCTCACTTCCCAGACGGTGGGTGGCCGGGCAGAGGCGCTCCTCACTTCCCAGACGGTGGGTGGCCGGGCAGAGGCGCTCCTCACTTCCCAGACGGGGCGGTCGGGCAGAGGCGCTCCTCACTTCCCATACGGGGCGGCCAGGCAGAGGTGCTCCTCACCTCCCAGACGGGGCGGCCGGGCAGAGGCGCTCCCCACCTTCCAGATGTGGCGGCGGCCGGGCAGGGGCTGCAATCCCAGCACCCTGGTAGGCCAAGGCAGGCGGCCGGGGGTTAGAGGCTGCCGCGAGGCCAGACCACGCCACCGCACTCCAGCCTGGGCAACACTGAGCACTGGGTGAGCGAGACTCCGTCTGTAGTCCCAGTACCTCGGGAGGCTGAGGCGGGCAGAGCACTCGGCGTCAGGAGCTGGCGACCAGCGTGGCCAAGATGGCGAACGCGTGCCTGCATCCAAAGGAGAAAAGGCAGGCAGCGGTGGTGCGCGCCGGCAGACCCAGGCAGTCGGCGGCGCGGGCAGCAGCAAGCCGAGTAGATTGCAGCCTGGGCCAGAGAGGGAAAAGAAGAAAGAGAAAGAAAGAAAGAAAGAAAGAAAGAAAGAAAGAAAGAAAGAAAGAAGGGAGGGAGGGAGGGAGGGAGGGAGGGAGGGAGGGAGGGAGGGAGGGAGGGAAGGAAGGAAGGAAGGAAGGAAGGAAGGAAGGAAGGAAGGAAGGAAGGAAGGAAGGCAGGCAGGCTAAATTTAGGAGGGTTCACATTATTTCAAAAGTTGGACAAAGAATTTGTAACAGGCCAGGCATAGTGGCTCATGCCTGTAATCCCATTGTTTTGGGAGGCTGAGGTGGGGCGGATCACTTGAGGCCAGAAGTCAAGACCAGACATGGCAAAACCCTGTCTCTACTAAAAATACAAAAATTAGCCAGGCATGGTGGAGCACACCTGTAATCTCAGCTATTCAAGAGGCTGAGGGAGGAGAATCACTTGAACCTAGAAGGCAGAAGTTGCAGTGAGCCGAAATCACACCACTGCACTCCAGCCTGCATGACACAGCAAGTCTCTGTAACAAAAAAAAAAAAATTTATATAACACTATGCTTTCTTTTTTTTTTTTTTTGAGACGGAGTCTTGCTGTCGCCCAGGCTGGAGTGCAGTGGCGCAATTTCAGCTCACTGCAGGCTCCACTCCCCAGGGTTCATGCCATTCTCCTGCCTCAGCCTCCCGAGTAGCTGGGACTACAGGCACCCGCCACCTCGCCCAGCTAATTTTTTGTGTTTTTAGTAGAGACGGGGTTTCACCGTGTTAGCCAGGATGGTCTCGATCTCCTGACCTCGTGACCCGCCTGCCTTGGCCTCCCAAAGTTCTGGGATTACAGGCGTGAGCCACCGCGCCTGGCCAACACTATGCTTTCTTTTATAACAAATATTACACTAATTCATGTAATAGGAACTTGCACTGAATGTGACTAATGTGTATTGAGGAATACTGAGAGTGTAGGAAGTGATCGTTTTCAACAGTTTCAGATGCTAACTGATGAATAAAAGATGAACAAATGAACAATGAAAACATATCAGCTATGTTTTTACCATACCAATCCCACGAGTAGCCATTTTGTTTAGATGGATTTTTTTTTAAAAAGGTCAGTTTAAAAAGGTAATTTGGCCAGATTCCTTTTTAATTCAGGCATATTTCCCTTCAGGAGGAATCAGTCTACATATTTTATTTGATTTGAGAATATTTGCACTCTACTGCTTAGCCTTTCTTTTTTTTTTTTTTTTTGAGACGGAGTCTCACTCTGTCACCCAGGCTGGAGTGCAGTGGCACAATCTTGGCTGACTGCAACCTCTGCCTCCTGGGTTCAAGTGATTCTCCTGCCTCAGCCTCCTGAGTAGCTGGGACTACAGGTGCTTGCCACCATGCCTGGCTAATTTTTGTTTGTATTTTTAGTAGAGACAGGGTTTCACCCTGTTAGCCAGGATGGTCTCAATCTCCTTACCTCGTGATCTGCCTGCCTCGGCCTCCCAAAGTGCTGGGATTACAGGCGTGAGCCACTGCACCCGGCCTTAGCCTTTCTTAATGAACTCACTTGATCAATGCCCAGACATATAAAGCTAAAAAGATTTTAAAATCTGGTTAAAAATACACTTGCTGCATACATGCCAGACTATGTAGTAAGCGCTGACCAGTTAAACCTGACTCTGAATAGGCATTTAACAGAAGAGATACACAAATGCATGTACATGTGCACCTGTGCATAACACATACACACACATTTTCTGTCAGGATTACAGAGAAATGTGTTAGGTAGCTCAGAAATTCCCTCCTGGCTTTGTTGAAGTATGCCAACTTACCATTCTTTGCCAGAGCTCTGTACTCTGAGGCTTAGGCTTGATTCAAAGCAGGTCTTGAAGTTTGGAGTTGAGAATAGCTCAAAGCCTTGTGAACAGATTATTTTAAAACTATCTCGAATTCTGGTGCTCAGGTGATCCTCCTACCTCTGCCTCCCAAAGTGCTGGGATTATAGACATAATCCCCCAAAAAAGAACATAATTACCATCTTAACTATTTGTAAGTGTACACTTCAGTAGTTTAAGTATATTCATATGGTTGCAAAATAGATCTCCAGGACTTTTTCATCTTGCAAAACTCAAACACTATACCCATTAGACAGTAACTCCCCCTTTCTCTCCTTCCCCCAGCCCCTGGTAACCCCATTCTACTCTGTTTCTATGGATTTGACTAGAATCATACAGTATGTTGCTGGGCGCGGTGGCTCACGCCTGTAATCCCAGCACTTTGGGAAGCTGAGGCGGGCGGATCACCTGAAGTTAGGAGTTCAAAACCAGCCTGGCCAACATGGTGAAACCTCGTCTCTACTAAAAAATACAAAAGTTAGCCGGGCGTGGTGGCAGGCACCTTAATCCCAGCTACTTGGGAGGCAGAGGCAGGAGAATCGTTTGAACCTGGGAAGCAGAGGTTGCAGTGAGCTGAGATCAAGCCATTGCACTCAAACCTGGGGGACAAGAGTGAGACTTCTCTCAAAAAAAAAAAAAAAGACTCATACAGTATGTGTTTTTGTGACTGGCTTATTTCATGTAACATAGTGTCCTCACGACCAGGCATGGTGGCTCATGCCTGGAATCCCAGCACTTTGGGAGGCTAAGGTGGGAGGATCCCTTGAACCCAGGAGGTCGAGGCTGCAATAAGCTGGATTTGTGCCACTGCCCTCCAGCCGGGGTGACAGAGCAAGACCCATTCTCAATAATAATAATAATAAATGTCCTCAGGGTTCATCTACCTTGTAACATGTAACAGGATTTTATTCCTTTTTAAGGTTGAATGATATTCCATTTTATGTATATACCACATTGTGTTTACCCATTCATCTGTTGATGGACACTTGAGTTGCTTTCACCTTATTGTAAATGTAAATGTTAATGTACATGTTGGTGCTGCTATGTACATGGGTATACAAAGATATCTTCAAGACCCTGCTTTCAATTTGTTTTTTTTTTTTTTTTGAGACCATCTCACTCTGTCACTCAGGTTGGAGTGGCACGATTTCTGCTCACTACAACCTTTGCCCCCGGGTTGCAGCTATTGTGCCGCAGCCTCCCAAGTGGCTGGGATTACAGGCACCCACCACCACACCTAGCTACTTTTTGTATTTTTAGTAAAGATGGGGTTTTGCCATGTTGGCTAGGCTGGTCTCGAACTCCTGACCACTTGCCTCGGCCTCCCAGAATGCTGGGATTACAGGCATGACCCACCACACCTGGCCTCTGCTTTCAATTTTTTTGAATGTATACCCAGAGCATCATGTGGTAGTTCTAGGTCTTTGTGGGTTTTTTTTTTTCTTAGTTTTTTTTTTTTTTTTTTGGAGACAGGACCTCGCTATGTTTCCCAGGCTGGAGTGCAGTGGCTTTTCACAGGCACAGATCCCACTACTGATCAGCACAGGAGTTTTGGCTGACCTGGGCTGGCTCACCCCTTCTTAGGCAACCTGGTAATCCCCCGCTCCTGGGAGGTCACCATATTAAAGCTGAACTTAGTGTGGAGACCCAATCAGCATAGTGCACTACAGTCCAGAACTCCTGGGCTCAAGCGATCCTCCCACCTCAGCCTCCCGAGTAGCTGAGACTACATGCTCACACCACCACAACTGGCAGTAGTTCTAGTTTTAATTTTTTGAGGAACTGTTTTCAATCATGATCGCATCATTTTACAATCCCTTCAATAGTGCACAAGATTTCCCATTTCTCCACATACTCACCAACAGTTGTCATCTTCTGTTTTTTGATAGTAGCCATCCTAATGGATGTGAGGTGATATCTCATTGTGGCTTTGATTTTTTTTCTTTGATAATTAGTGGATGTTGAGCATCTTTTCATGTGCTTGTTAGCTATTTTTATATCATTGGAGAAGTATCTATTCAAATTCTTTGCCCATTTTTTTAATCAGTTGTTTAGTTTTTTTTTCTAGAGACAGGGTCTCCCTCTGTCACCCAGGGTGGAGTGCAGTGGTACAATCATAGCTCACTGCAGCCTCAAGCTCCATGACTCAGGTGATCCTCCCACCTCAGCCTCCTAAGTAGCTAGGACTGCAGATGCACATCACCACATCCAGCTAGATTTTTATTTCTTGTAGAGACAGGATCTTGCTGTGTTGCCAAGGTTGGTCTTAAACTCCTGGCCACAATTAACTCTCCCACCTTGGCCTCCCAAAGCACTAGGATTACAGACGTAGTCACCATGCCTCGCCAGATTTTTTTATTGTTGAATTGTAGTTCTTTATGTATTCTGGATATTAACCCCATTTCAGATATATGATTTGCAAGTATTTTCTCCCATTCTGTGGATTGTGTTTTCACTCTGTTGTTTGTATTCTTTGATGTACATTTTTAAAAAATTTAATGTAGGCTGGGCACGGTAGCTTGTGCCTGTAATTTCAGCACTTGGGAGGCTGAGGCAAGCAGATTACCTGAGGTCAGAAGTTCAAGACCAGCCTGGCCAGTGTGGCAAAACCTCATCTCTACTAAAAATACAAAAAGAAAAAAAAAATTAGCCACGCATGGTGGCACATGCCTGTAGTCCCAGCTACTGAGGGGGCTGAAGCACGAGAATTGCTTGAACCCGGGAGATGGAGGTTGCAGTGAGCACAGATCATGCCACTGCACTCCAGCCTGGATGACAGAGCAAGACTCCGTCTTAAAAAAAAACACCACCACCAAAATGGATCTAGTTCCATTTGTCTACTTTTGCTTTTGTTTCTTGTGCTTTTGGTGTCAGCCAAGAAATCACTGGCAAAGCTAATGTCATGAAGCTTTTCCTGTATGTTTTCTTCTAGAAGTTTTATAGCTTAAGGCCTTTCCTTAGGTCTTTAATCCATATGGTGTTGATTTTTGTATATGACATAAGGTAAGGGTCCAACTTAATTCTTTTGCTATTTCAATATCCAGCTTTCTCAACATTATTTGTCGAAGAGACCCCCATTGAGTGGTCTTGGTGTGCTTGTCAAAATCATTTGATTATATAGTGAGGGTTTATTTCTGGGTTTTCTTTTTTGCTTTTTTTTTTTTATTATTATACTTTTAAGTTCTAGGGTACATGTGCACAACGTGCAGGTTTGTTACATATGTATACATGTGCCATGTTGGTGTGCTGCACCTGTTAACTCGACATTTACATTAGGTATATCTCCTAATGCTGTCCCTCCCCCCTCCCCCCACCCCACAACAGGCCCCAGCGTGTGATGTTCCCCTTCCTGTGTCCAAGTGTTCTCATTGTTCAATTCCGACCTATGAGTGAGAACATGCAATGTTTGGTTTTCTGTCCTTGCGATAGTTTGCTCAGAATGATGGTTTCCAGCTTCATCCATGTCCCTACAAAGGACATGAACTTATCCTTTTTTTATGGCTGCATAGTATTCCATGGTGTATATGTGCCACATTTTCTTAATCCAGTCTATCATTGATGGACATTTGGGTTGGTTCCAAGTCTTTGCTATTGTGAATAGTGCCACAATAAACATACATGTGCATGTGTCTTTATAGCAGCATGATTTATAATCCTTTGGGTATATACCCAGTAATGGAATGGCTGGGTCAAATGGTATTTCTGGTTCTAGATCCTTGAGGAATCACCACACTGACTTCCACAATGGTTAAACTAGTTTACAGTCCCACCAACAGTGTAAAAGTGTTCCTATTTCTCCACATCCTCTCCAGCACCTGTTGTTTCCTGACTTTTTAATGATCACCATTCTAACTGGTGTGAGATGGTATCTCATTGTGGTTTTGATTTGCATTTCTCTGATGGCCAGTGATGATGAGCATTTTTTCATGTGCCTGTTGGCTGCATAAATGTCTTCTTTTGAGAAGTGTCTGTTCATATCCTTTGCCCACTTTTTGATGGGGTTGTTTGATTTTTTCTCGTAAATTTGTTTAAGTTCTTTATAGATGCTGGATATTAGCCCTTTGTCAGATGGGTAGATTGTAAAAATTTTCTCCCATTCTGTAGGTTGCCTGTTCACTCTGATGGTAGTTTCTTTTGCTGTGCATAAGCTCTTCAGTTTAATTAGATCCTATTTGTCAATATTGGTGTTTGTTGGCATTGCTTTTGGTATTTTATTCATGAAGTCGTTGCCCATGCCTATGTCCTAAATGGTGTTGCCTAGGTTTTCTTCTAGGGTTTTTTATGGTTTTAGGTCTAACATGTAAGTCGTTAATCCATCTTGAATTAATTTTTGTATAAGGTGTAAGGAAGGGATCCAGTTTCAGCTTTCTACATATGGCTAGCCAGTTTTCTATTTCTGGGTTTTCTATTCCACTGGTCTATGTATCTGTCTTTGTGCCAGTACCATGCTGTTTTGATTACTGTAGCTTTGTAATATGTTTGAAATCAAGAAGTATAAGGCCTCTAACCATGTTCTCTTTTCAAAATTGTTTTGATTATTTGGGGTCCCTTGTGATTCCATACAAATTTTAGGATGAAATTTTCTATTTCTAAAAAAAAAAAAAAAAAAAAATCCATGGCAATAACCTTCTAAATAAATTACAACAAAATAAAGGTATATGTAAATGAAGTGAGTAATATTTAACAGAGCAACAAGTGACCTAGCTAGGTCCATTTTAGGAGAGAGTCTGGGTCAAGTTGGGGGTGGGGGCTTTGTAATATCAAGAGGGGAGATCTGAGATCAGTATAAAAGGGTTTAAAGTGGTCATAGGAGCTCCAGCACTTCTGAAGGCTAAACATAGCTGAAGTTTTGCTCACTAGTTTGATCTCAACAAGTGCCAGTGAATTAAGTTATTGGAAATCTCACTGGATCTATGTGCATTAATACTTAGGCATGTTCTTTTGTTGGCCTAGGTAAGTTGCCTGGGAATTTTAGTAATTGTCCCTGCTATCTGCATACATTGCTCTTCTCTCCCAAGGAAAGGTAAGGCATTGGCCATGGAGGCTTTAGCCCATCCAGAGTGGGTAGTAGAAGCAGAATTGAGAAGTGACTATCAAAAATTTCCATGTGGTAAAAGTTGACATGTAGATTATACCAAATTAGGAGAAAAAAAATATCAGACAGAATATTTATGAACCAGCCAGGCACAGTAGCTCACTCATGTAATCCTGGCACTTTGGGAGGCCGAGGTATGCAGATCGCCTGGGCAACGTGACAAAACCCTGTCTCTACAAAAAAAAAAAAGAAGAAGAAAAAGACTTATGAACCCGTATATCATTTTTATCAGTTTGTTTTGCAGAGACTTAAAACATGCTCATAATGGCCTCTTGTTCTTCCTTAGGGAGTTCAGTAAAAGAAAGCAGGAGATCACTGTCCTGGTTTCTAGCATGCAAAAGGATGACTAATTCACAGGACTGTAGGACTTAACATGGCTTAGATGTAAAGTACATTCCAGTGCTTAGGGAATTCAGTGAAACCGTTGTTATGAGATGATATTCTATATGAAAGGAAAGACAAATGGATTACAGCCATGCCACCCTTACCAGCAACTTAATTCTCCTGATAAGGAGTTGGGGAGAATCAAATAATATGTCTTATTGAGGTCCTACTGTTTAGCAGATGCTGCTGCATTTGCTCACTATACTGAGAAATATTCTTTTGGGGCCGGGCGCAGTGGCTCATGCCTGTAATCCCAGCAGTATAGTGGATCACAAGGTCAGGAGTTGGAGACCAGCCTGGCCAGCATGGTGAAACCTCATCTCTACTAAAAATACAAAAAATTAGCCGGGCATGGTGGCGCATGCCTATAGTCCCAGCTACTAGGGAGGCTGAGGCAGGAGAATTGCTCGAACCCAGCAGGTGGGGATTGCAGTGAGCCAAGATTGCACCACTGCACTCCAGTCTGGGCGACAGAGCGAGACTCCATCTCAAAAAAAAAAAAAGGAAAGAAAAGAAATAATCTTTTGGTATTTATTCCGAGATCTGATATTATTTCAAAGAATCTTTTTCTTGATCTGCCTTATATGACATGGATCCTTATGTTAATGAAACTTTTGTATATTTGCAGAGCTCTCGATGTTCTGAAGTATGAGGAAGTTGACATGGATTCATTAGCCAAGGCTGTTCCAGAGCCCTTGAAGAAGTATACTAAATGTAGAGAGCTGGCTGAAAGACTGAAAATAGAAGGTAGAAAATAATTTTTGACTTACCATACCTTTATCATTTGTGCAAATTATGAATAGACAACAGATCCATTATTACTGTTGGACCAGCATAGTGTTAGCTTCTGTGCTCTTCAAAAGTGTGGTCCTCAGCTAACAGCATTGCAACACCTACAAGCTTGTTAGAAATACAGAATCTTGGCTGGGCGTGGTGGCTCACGCCTATAATCCCAGCACTTTGGGAGGCTGAGGTGGGCTGATTTCTTGAGCCTGGGCATTCTGGACCAGCCTGGCCAATATGGCAAAACCCTGTCTCTACAAAAAAAATACAAAAAATTAGCTGGATGTGAAGGTACATGCCTGTAGTGCCAACTACTATGGAGGCAGAGGTGGGAGGATTGCTTGAGGCTGGGAGGTGGAGGTTGCAGTGAGCCAAGATCGCTGTACTCCAGCCTAGGTGACAGAGCAAGATGACATCTTAAAAAAAAAAAAAAAATTTAAAAAAAAGGAAATAGACTCTCAGGCTTCACCTCAGACCCACTGAGAATCTATATTTAAACATGTTTTTCAGGTGATTTACATGTACATTTCAAATAAGTGGTACTGCAGAGTCCTCCTATAAATAAATATATATATAGTGTGTGTGTATATATATATACATACACACACATATATATATTTTTTTTTTAATTAATTTTTTTTTTTTTTTTGAGAAGGAGTTTCCTTCTTCTTGCCCAGGCTGGGGTGCAGTGGCATGATCTTGGCTCACTGCAACCTCCGCCTCCCGGGTTCAAGTGATTCTCCTGCCTCAGCCTCTTGAGTAGCTGGGATTACAGGCATGCACCACCACGCCTGGCTAATTTTTTTTTTTTTTTTTTTTTTTTTTTGAGCGGAGTCTCGCTCTGTCGCCCAGGCTGGAGTGCAGTGGCGTGATCTCGGCTCACTGCAAGCTCTGCCTCCCGGGTTCGCGCCATTCTCCTGCCTCAGCCTCTCCGAGTAGCTGGGACTACAGGCGCCCGCCACCACGCCCGGCTAAATTTTTTGTATTTTTAGTAGAGACGGGGTTTCACCGTGGTCTCGATCTGCTGACCTCGTGATCCGCCCGCCTCGGCCTCCCAAAGTGCTGGGATTACAAGCGTGAGCCACCGCGCCCGGCCCTGGCTAATTTTTTGTATTTTTAGTGGACACGGGGTTTCACCATGTTGGCCAGGCTGGTCTCCAACTCCTGGCCTCAGGTGATCTGCCTGCCTCGGCCTCCCAAAGTGCAGGGATTACAGGCGTGAGCCACTGCACCTGGCCAAAAATAAATATTTTTTATAGGAGGGCTCCACAGTACCACTTATTTGAAATGTGCGTGTGTGTGTGTGTGTGTGTGTGTGTGTGTGTTTTGGTTTTTTCTTTTTTGAGATGGAGTTTCACTCTTGTTGCCCAGGCTGGAGTGCAATGGTGCAATCTTGGCTCACTGCAACCTACACCTCCCAGGTTCAAGCAATTCTCCTGCCTCAGCCTCCCAAGTAGCTGGGGTTACAGGGCCCCGCCACAAGGCCCGGCAAATTTTTGTATTTTTAGTAGAGACAGGGTTTCATCACGTTGGCCAGGCTGGTCTCAAACTCCTGACCTCGGGTGATCTGCCCACCTTGGCCTCCCAAAGTGCTGGGATTACAGGTGTGAGCCACTGCATCCAGCATATATATATATATATATATATATATATATATATATATATGTTTATATATTTTTTTAACCCTGAACTTTCTTTTTATACTCTCCCCACCTAATGTTTTAATAATGAGAAAAATAATACTATCTTTGGCTTTGACAGTATACTGAAATACTCTACCATTGACAAATACTTACTTTGTATCAATACTCTTGGTCAGTTTATAGACCATCAAAGCCACAGGTGTCTTTGGTAGTTGCTCTGCATTTTTTTAAGTTTTTCATAATGAAAATTTTTATTATGAAAATACTGAAGCTGGGCGTAGTGGCTCACTCCTGTAATCCCAGCACTTTGGGAGGCTGAGGTGGGCAGATCACCTGAGGTCAGAAGTTCGAGACTAGCCTGGCCAACATGATGCAACCCCATCTCTACTAAAAATACAAAAAAGTTAGCTGAACATGGTGGCGGGCACCTATAATCCCAGCTACTCAGGAGGCTGAGGCCGGAGAATTGCTTGCACCCAGGAGACGGAGGTTGCAGTGAGCCGAGATCGCACCATTGCACTCCAGCCTAAGCAACAAGAGCGAGACTTCATCTTAAAAAAAAAAGAAAAGAAAATACTGAGAATAATATTGGCTTCTGCATTTTGATAGAAGGTGTTTTTTCATGGGTGTAAAATGATGTAGTGAAAAAGGCAGGGAACAGGATAACATGGTGAGAAGGGAAGACAAAGTTGGATGATGGTGTGCCGTTCAAACAGGAAAAGACTGTGCTCTTTGGGAACCAGCCAGAATGGTGATCATGCTGCATTCCTTCTAGCAGTGGCATTTTCTTTTCTTTCTTTTTTTTTTTTTTTTGAGACGGAGTCTCACTTTGTCGCCCAGGCTGGAGTCCAGTGGCGTGATTTTGGCTCACTGCAACCTCCACCTCCTGGGTTCAAACAATTCTCCTGCCTCAGCCTCCTGAGTAGCTGGGAGTACAGGCATGCGCCACTATGCCTGGCTAATTTTTTTATTTTTAGTAGAGACAGGGTTTCACTATTTGGCCAGGCTGGTCTTGAACTCCTGACTTCAGGTGATCCACCTGCCTCGGCCTCCCAAAGTGCTGGGATTACAGGCATGAGCCACTGCTCCTGGCCTTTTTTTTTTTTCTTTTGAGACAGAGTCTTACTCTGTCACCCTGTCGCCCAGGCTGGAGTGCAGTGATGCAATCTCAACTCACTGCAACCTCGGCCTCCTGGGTTTAAGCCGTTCTCCTGCCTCAGCCTCCCAGGTAGCTGGGACTATAGGCGTGCACCACCACACCTGGCTAATTTTTGTATTTTTTTAGTAGAGATGGTGTTTCACCATGTTGGCCAGGCTGGTCTCAAACACCTGACCTCAGATCATCTGCCCACTTCGGCCTCCCAAAGTTGTTGGGATTACAGGCGTGAGCCACCATACCCAGCCAGCATTTTTTTCAGTTCCACAAAGGCCTATCACCTTACAATGCTTTGGATGTCTCTGTAGGATGACCCAAGTGTTACCTACCATTCCACCACACAAGTTTACAAAAGTCTAGCAACAAAAGGAAACTCATCAGAAACTCTAGAATTATTCTTCCAAATGATTAAACATTAGCAATATATTAAGGTAGAAGAAGGATCGTTGACCTGTTATTTTACCATCCCAATTTCTCTATTGAATAAAAATTTCTTTATTAAACACTTAGGGCTGTTAGCTCTGGGGAAGAGTGATTATATATTTTAAACTTGGTTCGCAGTTTAACTTTGTTCAATAAATCGTCAGGTTCAGGTTAGGATAATCCAGAAAAATTATCATTAACTTGTTTATAGGAAGCCCTGACTTCAAACGTTGAATAGCTACTGTTTTTACTTGTTCTTTAAAGACTCTGGCATATATAAAGACTCTCATAACTATCATGGCTTAAAAAAAAAAAACTATACTGGATTGAAATATAACATGTATCAGTGGTTTTCAGATTGCTACCTGAATCCCTCCAGCAGACAAAACATTTCTTGAGGGCATAAATCAGTGTCAGATTCTTTGTATTCTCTCTCTTGTTTTGTTATATGTGAATATATATAACATTATACCCTTATATACCTTTAGCATATGCATTACCTCATGTATTCCATGATACCTTGAAGAGTCTATTCATGAATCATAACATTATATTACAATTTGCTGTACTAATTTATTATATTACAATATTATATAAGCTATTTACATGCATTATTTCATTTGATACTTAGAACTGCCCTGTGAAGGACAGATATTAGGATTGTTGTCCCAATTTTACAGGTAAGTGGTAATTGCCCAAGATCACACAGTTGGTGAGTGGCAGAGCTGGAGCTGGAACCTACCTTGTCTGATTGCAAATCCTGTGTACTTCACAACTATTCTTTGTTGCCGTAAAGACCCTCAGTAGTCATCTGGGCCAGCCCTGGCAATTTCTAGAAAAAGAAGCTAAGTCCCAAAATGATGATGATGTGCGCATAGTCAGAGGGTAATTCATTGTTGGAGTC
This sequence comes from Symphalangus syndactylus, assembly GCF_028878055.3. Lineage (NCBI taxonomy): Eukaryota > Metazoa > Chordata > Mammalia > Primates > Hylobatidae > Symphalangus > Symphalangus syndactylus. The sequence goes on along the minus strand of NC_072424.2, from coordinate 49,452,609 downwards.
AGACACAGAGATGAGATGTTCTGGCTGCCAGTCAAGTGATGGAAGATGCTACCAAAACCTCAGAGGACTCCCTTTCTTGAACAGGACAGAATAAGCACCTCAATTTAGGTTTTAAAACAGAATTTTAATTTAATTTTCTAAGAGCAGAATGCTTTAAACAAAATAATTGCTGAATTATCTTCCTAACATCACTTTTGAACAATCCCTTAACTAAATTATTTAAATTATGTTTTGTCAACCAAGAAGCTTTACTTTTAAAATTTATAGCTCTATATGAAGATAATTCAAAAAACCATTTTCTTAGAGAAGTAGCTTATCTCGGCCGGGTATGGTGGCTCATGCCTATAATCCCAGCACTTTGGGAGGCCAAGGTGGGTGGATCATGAGGTCAGGAGTTCGAGACCAGCCTGGCCAACATGGCGAAACCCCATCTCTACTAAAAATACAAAGATTATCCGGGCATGGTGGTGCACGTCTATAATCCCAGCTACTCAGGAGGCTGAGGCAGGAGAAATTGCTTGAACCTGGGACGTGGAGGTTGCAGTGAGCCGAGATTGCGCCACTGCACTCCAGCCTAGGCAACAAGCAAGACTCCGTCTCAAAAAAAGAGAAATAGCTTATCTCTAGGATATAAAATTTAACCTCACAGCCTGTTGAGAAAAATGTTCCAACTAAGATTTGCACTGACAGCGGAAGCAAATTCTTTTTTTTTTTTTTTTTTTTTTTTGAGATGGAGTCTCGCTCTGTCGCCCTGGCTGGAGTGCAGTAGCGCTATATCGGCTCACTGCAACCTCTGCCTCCCGGGTTCAAGCAATTCTCCTGTCTTAGCCTCCCAAGTAGCTGGGATTACAGGTGGATGCCACCATGCCTGGCTAATTTTTTATATTTTTAGTAGAGATGGCATTTCACGACGTTCCCCATGCTGGTCTTGAACTCCTGAGCTCAGACTATCCACCCGCCTCGGCCTCCCAAAGTGTTAGTATTACAGGCATGAGCCACCATGCCTGGCCACAAATTCTTTTTTTACTTTTAATTTTCCAGATATTTGAAAAGGACATGCACTAAACTACTAGACAGAATGTTGTAGTTAATATGCAAGACACTCCATTTATCTTAGCTTCAGTTTCCTCCTATGTAAAAGGGAACGCCTACCCAACCCATCACATGAAGTGAGTGTTGAATGAGATGATGTACACAAAAGCTTTTTGTAAATTGTAAGAGGCTACATAAATGTAAGTTGTTAGTATAATATAATCTGGGTACTATAACATGATTCTGATTTTGTTCACCAGCCACTTATGAATCAGTGTTGTTCCATCAGCTACAAGAAATAAAGGAAGTTCAGCAAGATGAAGCTCTCCAACTGCCAAAAGACCTAGATTATTTGACTATCAGGGATGTGTCTTTGTCCCATGAAGTTCGAGAGAAACTACATTTTAGTCGTCCACAGACGGTAAGAAAATAGGCAGGGGAATAGAAACAAGTTATAGATAAAGATTCAGTGCTTTAATTTTTTAAACCTGGGGTTACAATGGCCATATAACTAATGTTTTATTTAGTAATAAGAAACTTCCAGCCTGGGCAACACAGCAAGACCCCATCTCTACAAAAATACAAAACTTAGCTGGGCATGGTGGCATGCACCTGCAGTGCCAGCTACTCGGGAGGCTGAGGTGGCAGATACCTGAGCCCAAGACACTGAGGCTGCAGTGAGCCATGATTGCACCACTGCACTCCAGCCTGGGAAACAGAGCGAGACCCTGTCTCAAAAAAAAAAAAAAAAAGGCCGGGCGCGGTGGCTCAAGCCTGTAATCCCAGCACTTTGGGAGGCCGAGGCGGGCGGATCACAAGGTCAGGAGATCGAGACCATCCTGGCTAACACGGTGAAACCCCGTCTCTACTAAAAAAAAATACAAAAAAATTACCCGGGCGTGTTGGCGGGCGCCTGTAGTCCCAGCTACTCGGGAGGCTGAGGCAGGAGAATGGCGTGAACCCGGGAGGCGGAGCTTGCAGTGAGCCGAGATCACGCCACTGCACTCCAGCCTGGGGGACAGAGAAAGACTCCGTCTCAAAAAAAAAAAAAAAAAAAAGAAACTTGACCTCAGATGTTTTTCTTATGTTTCTAAGACAGATGTTGGTATGTTTGTATGAGAGATGATAAAGCTTAACTTTAACTAAATAACTGGAAGTCAAGAATTGGTTTGATTGGAACTATTCTCTAGTCCCAACCATGTGATAAAGCATCAGAGCAAACTATGCAAGATAGTGCATGTGTATGGCTTAAAGGAAACCATACTAGGTTAAAATATAACTCATATTCGTGGTTTTCAAGTCACTACTTGGAGTCCTCCCTAGGAGTTCCATAGTGTTGCCTTGGGAACTAATGGGAGAAAGAGGGGAGCCAAAAAGTGCCCCCACCACATGCTTCAGACTAATTGTGAGAGGGTGTATGCGTGTTCCTTTGTGTAAACAAACCTTTAATTTACTATATAGTAATTAGTTTTGGGCTTCTAATAAATGTTTAAAGACTGATAAACTGTACTTACTGATTCTGAGATACACTTTTCTCCACATTTTAACATCTCTGAAATTGCATCTTTTTTTTTTTGAAATGGAGTCTCACTCTGTCACCAGGCTGGAGTGCAGTGGAACGATCTTGGCTCACTGCAACCTCTGCCTCCTGGGTTCAAGTGATTCCCCTACCTCAGCCTCCCAAGTAGCTGGGACTACAGGTGCCTGCCACCACACTTGGCTAATTTTTTTTTGTACTTTTAGCAGAGACGGGGTTTCACCATGTTGGCTGGGATGGTCTCGATCTCCTGACCTCATGATCCGCCCACCTTGGCCTCCCAAAGTCCTGGGATTACAGGCGTGAGCCACCACGCATGGCCAATTGCATCTTTAATATCTCAAAAATTGATGGTGTGTCACAGTTTAATGGGCATTTTTTTTTTTTAGTAGTGGTTCATAAAATAAAGGGGCATATTACAAAAATATAGACTGTAGAAAAATTTGAAAAAAACTATTTTTACAGGGAGGAGTGATTTCATTAATATAAGATGGTATTCGTAGCAACAGTCATCATGGAAACCAGGAAAATAAGCCTTAAATTTTATGACTTTGTCCCTTCCTATTGATTTCAGGTTATGTTTGTATGGATAATCATAGGCTATACTGCCACACTGTCCAACATGATAGCCACTCGCCAATTATGGTTTTACATTAATTAAATAGGCCAGGTGCAGTGGCACGCACCTATAGTCCCAGCTACTAGGGAGGCTGAGGTGGGAGGATCGCTTGAGCCCAGGAGGTAGAGGCTGCAGCAAGTCATGATTGTACCACTACACCCCAGCCTGGGTGACAGAGTGAGACCCTGTCTCAAAAAAAAAAAAAAAAGAAAGAAAAAGAAAAAAATTAAATAAAATGTAAAATTCATCTCCTTAGTATTACTAGCCACATTTCAAGTGCCCAGTAGCCACATATGACTAGTGGCTACCATATTGGACACTGCATTATTGCAGTGCACATGTTATAGAAGATTTCCATCATCATAGAAAGTTCAGTTGGACAGCACTGGTCATAGGAGTTCAGAACCCCTTGCCCACAATTCCATAATACAAAAGGCTCTGGCAGAAGTTTGCCAGAAGCTCATTTGGTAGCAAAACTGAGCTCAGCTCAAAAGAGGCTATATGGTTTTTATACTGTTTAGAGTGAATATTCATACCTTTCACTGTAAAAATACAATGCAGAAATATTAATAGGATTAAAAATGTGGGGTGCTGCCCCACACACTACTGTTACATTATGTACCACCTCAAGGATTATATATATCTTTTTTTTTTTTTTTTTTTTGGAGACAGAGTCTTGCTCTGTCGCCCAGGCTGGAGTGCAGTGGCGCTATCTCGGCTCACTGCAAGCTCCGCCTCCCGGGTTCACACCATTCTCCTGCCTCAGCCTCTCCGAGTAGCTGGGACTACAGGTGCCCGCCACCACGCCGGGCTAATTTTTTGTATTTTTAGTAGAGACGGGGTTTCACCGTGGTCTCAATCTCCTGACCTCGTGATCCGCCCGCCTCGGCCTCCCGAAGTGCTGGGATTACAAGCGTGAGCCACCACGCCCAGCCGGATTATATATATCTTATTACAAAAACATATGGCCTCAAGGATTTCATTTCATTTTTTTTTTTTTTGAGAGAGGGGCTTACTCTGTCACCCAGGCTGGAGTGCAGTGGCATAATCACAGCTCACTGCATTCTTGACCTCCCAGGCTCAAGTGATCCTCCCACCTTTGTTTTCTGAGAGGCTAGTACTACAAGTGTGCACCACCATGCTAACTTAATTTTTTTTTATTTTCTGTAGAGACAGAGTCCCACTATTTTGCCCAGGCTGGCCTCAAGAATTTCAAATAAGGGACTGCGGACCTATATTTGAAGAAAGGAACTTGATTACAGTTTTTCTTAGTTTAATGGGATGAAAAAGTAGATACTCTAACATCTATTAGTTATGTAATCTTGCACAAGCTATTTTAACATTTCTGTGCTTCAGTTTCCCATTTGTAAAATGAAGACATAAATAATAATATTTCCTTTATCTACTTTACAAGGAAATACATTAAGATAATACATCAAAATAATAATTAAGAAAATATTGTACAAACTATACTATACAGATTGTTATTTGGAGGAAAATAGATTTGATTTGACATAGCATAGCTCACTTAGTTTCTCTTGTGGTATTGATTCTTAGATCGGGGCTGCTAGTCGCATACCTGGAGTAACACCTGCTGCCATCATCAATCTGCTGAGATTTGTGAAGACCACTCAACGAAGACAGGCAGCTATGAATGAATCATCCAAGACTGATCAATACTTATGTGATGCAGACAGACTTCAAGAGAGAGAGTTATAGCTTTCAGTTCATAAAAGATTTTTAAAGAGCATGTAAATAATTTGATCAATATAAGAATATAGATAAGGCCAGGCGCGGTGGCTCACGCTTGTAATCCCAGCACTTTGGGAGGCCGAGGCGGGCGGATCACGAGGTCAGGAGATTGAGACCACGATGAAACCCCGTCTCTACTAAAAATACAAAAAAATTAGCCAGGCGTGGTGGCGGGCGCCTGTAGTCCCAGCTACTCGGAGAGGCTGAGGCAGGAGAATGGCGTGAACCTGGGAGGCGGAGCTTGCAGTGAGCCGAGATTGCGTCACTGCACTCCAGCCTGGGCGACAGAGCGAGACTCCGTCTCAAAAAAAAAAAGAATATAGATAAAAGAATTATTTAGCACTTATTAAAATAGCTTTATTAGGTTACTATGGGTTTGCCATTAATTTCTGAGTGGGACAGAAATTATAATTGTGCTTTTTTGTGTATATGAAAAAACTAGTCGTAAACAATTTGTACTCTTTCTTTAAGGAGCTCTAATACAGATAACTTTGTGCAGTGTTCATCAAAGAGAGAGATAGTGAACCTAAAACTGAACCTGGAAAAAAACTCAACATGCAGATTTGCCTACTCATAGGGACTTTGCCTATTAAGTCTACTAAATTAAAAGTCTTATCATTCAATGTGTTTTGAGAGTTAGTAATCTTTTGCTTGGTTATACTAGGCTAGGAAGCAATATTAAAGCCCTTAAATTCTCAAGACTAAAGACTTGAGATTATATAAAATTATCCAGAATCATTCAGCTAATACTATTGGAATATAGTATGTAGGGTGAAAGTTGACAGAAATCTGTACTTCTTCAGGAAATCCTCACTGGTAATTGTTTTGAACATTAATGAAAGCCCTATAAAATAGAAAGATTGGAAATCACCATTGTTTCCTGTTATCCACAGTGTGGATACTTATTTGGTGACCTAGTTATGGGAGAATTAAGTAACGTTAGTTATTTTATATCATACCATAAAAATATTTTCTTAAGAAACTGTCATGGCCATCATTTCTTAACAGTGAAGACAGGTCCATAGTAACTGGTGAGTGGTGTTTCCCTGTTTTTAAGTCAGAATGACAGAAAAAACAGAATAGTGGTAGTACCCCTCTTCCTCTCCAGTTCTTCAGTGGTGTGTCTTCACAGGGGTTAGACTGGGATAGTCAGCTGGGTCTTTTGACTCAGATACCTCAACCATTCTGAATAGACTAAGGGATGAATACAGCCAAATGGGCCAGACAGCCCTGCTTGTCTCAGGAATTCCAACCCCAATCTCTGGTGTCAGCCTAGGGGAGAAGCTCCCGTGTCACCTTCGGGCCAAAGCAGGTACTCAGGAGAGTTCTAAGGGCCCCAAAGTGACTTTGGCTACAGATGTGTATGTTAAGCCTGATTATGGGTGTGAGGCAACCAAGTATCTTGTTACTATAATTGCATATGGCCACTTGGATGTAGCTTAGTTTTCATGGGTTTATTTTATCTAATTTTAGTCTTTCCAGAAAGCAATAAGATTAGTAACAAGTAAAAAGTATTTGTAATGCCGGATAATTTAGGAATGATGAATTCTTTTTAATATTTGATTTAGTGATTTCAAAAGGTCGTAACTTTTAGTCATAGCTACTCCTGGGCAAAATTCTTATTACAGAGACAATATTAATTACAATACCACGTTGTATATATATTTTGAAAAGAGGCTGGTTGCAGCGGCTCACGCCTGTAATCCCAGCACTTTGGGAGGCTGAAGCGGGTGGATAACCTGAAGTCAGGAGTTCAAGACCAGCCTGGCCAACATGGCAAAACCCCATCTCTACTAAAAATACAAAAATTAGCCGGGCGTGGTGAAGCAAGCCTGTAGTCCCAGCTACTCAGGAGGCCGAGGCAGGAGAATCGCTTGAACCCAGGAAGCAGAGGTTGCAGTGAGCCGAGATTGTGCCACTGCACTCCAGCCTGGGCGACAGAGTGAGTCTCTGTCTCAAAAAAAAAAGAAAAGAAGGTATTTTGTGTTTTTGTGCTACCTGTTTAGCAAAATAGTGAAATTCATTGTTTCTAAACTTTTTTTTCTGATTAAATACAATAGTAAAAGCAATGAATGGAGTGCCTTCTGAATAGAATATAACAAAAATTTATCTTAAAGAAACAGGAAGTAACCGGGCGCAGTGGCTCACACCTGTAATCTCAGCACCTTGGGAGGCTGAGGCAGGCGCATCACGAGGTCAGGAGATCGAGACCATCCTGCCCAACATGGTGAAACCCCGTCTTTACTAAAAATACAAAAATTAGCTGGGTGTGTTGGCACGCACCTGTAGTCCCAGCCACTCGGGAGGCTGAGGCAAGATAATCACTTGAACTCGGGAGACAGAGGTTGCAGTGAGCCAAGATCATGCCACTGCACTCCAGCCTGGCAACAGAGTGAGACTCCGTCTCAAAAAAAAAAAGAAACAGGAAGTTCAAATGTTTTGGGAGGTTCTTGACAGCTACAATTTGGGGCTAGTGACACTATACATATAAAGAAACGTTAAAGTTTCTTTGTAATGAAGGTTTGTAATGCTTTTATTCCATTACAATAGTAACTGTCTCACTGAAAAATGTTTCGTGGAAAATACATATTTTAGATTCTATGATTTGCTTTAGGATGTGAACTTCTTTATTTTTTAGAGACAGGGTCTCACTCTGTTGCCCAGGCTGTAGTGCAGTGGTACAATCATAGCTCACTGCAGCCTTGATCTCCTGGGCTCAAGTGATCCTTATGCCTCAACCTCCCAAGTGGCTGGGACTACAGGCACATGCCACCATGCCTGGCTAAGTTTTACAAAAATTTTTTGTAGGAGTGAAGTCTCACGATGTTGCCCAGGCTGGTCTTGAACTTCTGGCCTCAAATGATCCTCTTGCCTTGGCCTCCCAAAGTGCTCAGATTACAGGCATGAGCCACCACACCTGGCCTGAAACCTCTTTAAATCCACAATGTTTGTATGTTAAACAAAATTACATCACTTAATATGTCAAAACAGCCTACCCTCTGGTGCTGCTAGCCAGAAGCACTACAGAATATGATGCCCGAGGAAGAAATCAGCTAAAAATGTAACCTTACTCAATGTAGTTACTTCATAGAAATCCCATCACTGACAATAATCAGCTGCCTACGAAAGCTGGCGATACTTGTGACTTCCTCTATTCACCACAGACCAGACTGCCTAGCAGTTGAAAAAGCTGGGTATTTTTTCAATTCAATTCAACAGGAACACCAAAAAATAAGAAATGGCTAAGAAAGACTATGCATTCAGGCCGGGCGCGGTGGCTCACGCTTGTAATCCCAGCACTTTGGGAGGCCGAGGCGGGCGGATCACGAGGTCAGGAGATCGAGACCACGGTGAAACCCCGTCTCTACTAAAAATACAAAAAATTAGCCGGGCGCGGTGGTGGGCGCCTGTAGTCCCAGCTACTCGGAGAGGCTGAGGCAGGAGAATGGCGTGAACCTGGGAGGCGGAGCTTGCAGTGAGCCGAGATTGCGCCACTGCACTCTAGCCTGGGCGACAGAGCGAGACTCCGTCTCAAAAAAAAAAAAAAAAAAAGACTATGCATTTGTAAAATTACTGGGGGAGGAAGGATGAAGATATGAACCTATGCTAAATTAAACGATTATGGCCTTGAAAATGAAGTTCCTTTATAGCCAAGAGCTTAAATTTTGTTACTGATGGTCTTAAAAGTATTTTGTCATTTTTTAGTTTCAACCTAGATTGGAATAGCCATGGCTTTTCCACTTCAGAAATTTCAACTCCTAAGCCAGGCGCGGTGGCTCACGCCTGTAATCCCAGCACTTTGGGAGGCTGAGGCAGGTGGATCACGAGGTCAGGAGATCGAGACCACGGTGAAATCCCGTCTCTACTAAAAATACAAAAAAATTAGCCGGGCGTGGTGGCGGGCGCCTGTAGTCCCAGCTACTCGGAGAGGCTGAGGCAGGAGAATGGCGTGAACCCGGGAGGCGGAGCTTGCAGTGAGCCGAGATCGCGCCACTGCACTCCCGCCTGGGTGACAGAGCAAGACTCCGTCTCAAAAAAAAGAAAAAAAGAAAGAAATTTCTTTTTTTTTTTTTTTTTTTTTTTTTTTGAGACGGAGTCTTGCTCTGTCTCCCAGGCGGGAGTGCAGTGGCGCGATCTCGGCTCACTGCAAGCTCCGCCTCCCGGGTTCACGCCATTCTCCTGCCTCAGCCTCCCGAGTAGCTGGGACTACAGGCGCCCGCCAACACGTCCGGCTAATTTTTTGTATTTTTTGTAGAGACGGGGTTTCACTGTGTTAGCCAGGATGGTCTTGATCTCCTGACCTCGTGATCCGCCCGCCTCGGCCTCCCAAAGTGCTGGGATTACAGGCTTGAGCCACCGCGCCCGGCCAGAAAAAGAAATTTCAACTCCTAGAAGAATGCCCTGTCCAGAAGAAGTGGTCAGGAGTATCAGGAAAGCCACCAGCAGAGACTAGGGGTTTACTCTGATCTGGAAGAGCCACTTAACACTGGAATGCACACAGTGAAAATTAACTGTTCCTCTTACACTCCCTCTCCACAATACTTCTATTATACACTGACTTCATTCTACCTTAATGTGTTTATTTTATGTTTTTATTTAGAGACAAGATCTCACTCTGCCACCCTGGCTGGAGTGCAGTGGCATGATTACAGCTCACTGCAGCCTCAACCTCCCTGGCTCAAGCTATTCTCCCACCTCAGCCCTCCAAGTAGCTGGGACTACAGGTGTGCACCACCATGCACGGCTAATTTTTAAGTTTTTTTAGACATGGGGTACTTACTGTGTTGCCCAGGCTGGTCTCAAAGTCCTGGGCTCCAGTAATCCTCCCTCTTCAGCCTCCTGTGTAGGTGATATTACAGGCATGAGCCACCACGTGCCTGGCCCTACCTTAATATTAATATCTGTCTACTTTAACAAGATATAAGCCTTGTCAATATAAGCAATATCACAGTTGTAGAAGCTCCTGCTTTTTAAATAGATTAATGAATACTGCTAAAGGCAAGAAATGGTATTACTAAAACTCAAGTGAATAATTAAATGAGATTAAAATATTTGTGACAGGCCAGGCACAGTGGCTCACGCCTTTAATCCTAGCACTTTGGGAGGCCACGCAGATCACTTGAGCTCAGAAGTTCAAGACCAGCCTGGGCAACATGGCAAAACTCCGTCTTTATGAAAAATACAAAAATTAGCCAAGCATGGTGGCACGTACCTGTTGTTCCAGCAACTTGGGGGCTGAAGCAGGAGAATCATTTGAGTCGGGGAGTTTGAGGCTGCAGTGAGTTGATAGCATGCCACCACACTCCAGCCTGGGCAACAGAGCGAGACCCTGCCTGAAAAAAAAGCCCGGGTGTGGTGGCTCACATCTGTAATCCAGCATTTTGGGATTACAGATCTGCCAGCACAAGCAGATCACTTGAGGATAGGAGTTTGAGACCAGCTTGACCAACATGTTGAAACCCCATCTCTATTAAAATACAAAAATTAGCTGGGCATGGTGGTGTGCGCCTGTAATCTCAGCTACTCAGGCGGCTGAGGCACAAGAATCACTTGAACCTGGGAGATGGAAGTTGCAATGAGCTGAGATCAAGCCACTGCACTCCAGCCTGGGTGACAGAGAAAGACTCTGTCTCAAACAAAAAAAAAAAAATTTGTACACTCATGTTCAAAGTAGCATTGATTCACAATAGCCAAAAGCTAGAAGTAACCCAAGTATCCACCAATGAATGAAAGGATAAACAAAATGTGGTATATACATACAATGGAATATTATACAGCCTTAAAAAGGAAGGAAATTCATATACATGCTACAACATGGATAAACCTTGAAAAAGTTATGCTAAGTGAAATCAGCCAGTCACAAAAAGACAAAAATACTGTATGATTCCCTTTATAAGAGTTACCTGGAGCACTGAAATTCATAGAGACAGTAAAATGATGGTTACCAGGGGATGGGGGAGGGAGAAACAGGAAAATATTCTTTAGTGAGTACAGAATTTCAGTTTTTTTGTTTTGTTTTCGTTTTTGTTTTTGAGATGGAGCCTCGCACTGTCACCCAGGCTGGAGTGCAATGGTGTGATCTTGGTTCACTGCAACCTCTGCCTCCTAGGTTCAAATGGTTCTTCTGCCTCAGTCTCCTGAGTCTGGGATTACAGGCGCATGCCACCACGCCCAGCTAATTTTTGTATTTTTAATAGAGACAGGGTCTCACATGTTGGCCAGGCTAGTCTCAAACTCCTGACCTCATGATCCGCCCACCTCGACCTCCCAAAGTGCTGGGATTACAGGAGTGAGCCACCACGCCCAGCCCAGAATTTCAGTTTTGCAAGGTGAAAAGAGTTCTGGAGATGGTTGATGGTTGATGGTGATGGTTGCACAACAATTTGAATATTTTAAATGCCAATGAACTGTTCATTTACAAATGGTTAGGATGGAATTTTTCTTTTTCTTTTTTTTTTCTTGAGACAGAGTCTCGCTCTGTCACTCAGGCTGGAGTGCCGTGGCGCTATCTCGGCTCACTGCAATCTCCACCTGCTGGGTTAAAGTGATTCTCCTGCCTCAGCCTCCCGAGTAGCTGAGACTACAGGCGCACGCCACTACGCCCAGCTAATTTTTTGTATTTTTAGTAGAGATGGGGATTTACTGTGTTAGCCAGGATGGTCTCGATCTCCTGACCTCGTGGTCTGCCTCCCTCAGCCTCTCAAAGTGCTGGGATTACAGGCATGAGCTACCGCGCACGGCCAAGATGGAAATTTTTATGTTCTTTGTTTGATATGGTTTGGCTGTGTCCCTACCCAAATCTCAACTTGAACTGTATCTCCCAGAATTCCCACGTGTTGTGGGAGGGACCCACAGGGAGGTAATTGAATCACAAGGGCTGGTTTTTATCATGCTTTCTTGTGATAGTGAATAAGTCTCACAAGATCTGATGGGTTTATCAGGGGTTTCCCATTTTGCTTCTTCCTCATTTTCTCTTGCCGCTCCCATGTGAGAAGTGCCTTTCGCCTCCCGCCAAGATTCTGAGGCTTCCTCAGCCATGTGGAACTTTGGGAACAAAAAGAGGTTTAATTGGACTTAAAGTTCCAATTAAAGTTTTGGGTATGTCTTTATCAGCAGCGTGAAAATGAATTAATACAGTGTTTTATCACTTTTTTTTTTTGGGGGGGATAGAGTTTCGCTCTTGTTGCCCAGGCTGGAGTGCAATGGCACAGTATCGGGTCACTGCAAACTCTGCCTCCCAGGTTCAAGTGATTCTCTTGCCTCAGCCTCCCAAGTAGCTGGGATTACAGGCTTGTGCCACCATGCCTGGCTAATTTTTGTATTTTTAGTAGAGACAGGGTTTCACCATGTTGGCCAGGCTAGCCTCGAACTCCTGACCTCAGGTGATCCACCCGCCTCGGCCTCCCAAAGTGCTGGGATTACAGGCGTGAGCCACCACACCTGGCAATACCCTATGCTTTTATGCCAAAGAGAAAGCATGCAGGCCGGGCACGGTGGCTCACGCCTGTAATCCCAGCACTTTGGGAGGCCGAGGCGGGCGGATCACAAGGTCAGGAGATCGAGACCACGGTGAAACCCCGTCTCTACTAAAAAAAAAGAATACAAAAAAATTAGCCGGGCGTGGTGGCGGGTGCCTGTAGTCCCAGCTACTTGGAGAGGCTGAGGCAGGAGAATGGCATGAACCCGGGAGGCGGAGCTTGCAGTGAGCTGAGATCGCGCCACTGCACTCCAGCCTGGGTGACAGAGCAAGACTCCGTCTCAAAAAAAAAAAAAAAAAAAAAAAGAGCATGCAATTATTTTGACCAAGGACTTCATTTTGACTGTCACTGACCAAAATCAACATTTTCCAAACTGCTGGCTGCAATTCATTAGTAAGTCATGAAATTTTTTTCATGGGTAGTAAATACTATCTTTGGAAATTTTTGTTGCAGTAATTTTTTTTTTCCTCTTTGAGACAGGGTCTTGGTCTGTCACCCCGGTTGGAGCACAGTGGCATGATCATAGCCCACTGTAACCTTGAACTCCTGGTCTGAAGCAATCCTCCCACTCGGCCTCCCAAAGTGCTGGGATTACAGGCATGAGCCACCATGCCCAGCTTGTTTCAGTAACTCACAAGCAAATTATATTCAACAATTTTTTTTTTTTAAGATGGCGTCTTGCTCTATCACCCAGGCTGGAGTACAGTGGTGCGGTCTTAGCTCACTGCAACCTCCGCCTCCCTGGTTCAAGCAATTCTGCCTCAGCCTCCTGAGTAGCTGGGATTACAGACACACGGCTGTAGTCCACCATGCCTGGATAATTTTTATATTTTTAGTAGAGATGGGGGTTTCACAAAGTTGGCCAGGCTGGTCTCGAACTTCTGACCTCAGGTGATCTACCCACCTTGGCTTCCCAAAGTGGGTGGATCACCTCTGGGATTACAGGCGTGAGCCACTGCGCTTGGTCTATATTCACCAATTTTAAGATGCACATCTTTCCATATTTTAGTATCTCTAAGTTGGAGTATGTCTTACAATTAATGGCATCTGACAGTTATAACTGGCAGCATTTGTGACTGAAAAACATCTTAGATGCAATGAAATACAGTGTGTGTGTTTGTATTGTGCTGCAATATAAAATGTATTTCAGGCCAGGTATGGTGGCTCACACCTGTAATCCCAGCACTTTGGAAGGCCAAAGTGGGAGGATCACTTGAGCCCAGGAGTTCAAGGCTGCAGTGAGCTGTGCACTGTACTCCAGCCTAGGCAACAGAGCAAGACCCAGTCTCTAAAAAATAAATGAAAATATGTTTCTTATTGTGGATCACAGTCAAAAGTTTGAAAAAACACAATCTGTTTGAACAGCACTACTTTCTGACAGGAAAACCCCAACAGGTTAGGATCTGTGTAATCCTCAGAGTAAGAATTTTTCTAAAAAGTTTTTAAAAACTTAAAGTCTTACTGATCTCTTCCTATGCTCCAATTTTACAGATATAACTTAGCCTTGCGAGGTGATATAATTAAAGTCTAACGTCAAGTTGCTGTTGAGCATAGATCTCAGGTCTTCTGACTTCACAACACCTTTCTGCCACTTTCAGTGGATTTTTCCCTCCTAGGGACCAGAGGTCCTCGACTGGATTAAAAGTTTCTCCATCCCGGCAGGGCGCGGTGGCTCACGCCTGTAATCCCTCACTTTGGGAGGCCGAGGCGGGCGGATCACGAGGGCAGGAGATCGAGACCATCCTGGCTAACACGGTGAAACCCCGTCTCTACTAAAAATACAAAAAATTGGCCGGGCGCGGTGGCTCACGCTTGTAATCCCAGCACTTTGGGAGGCCGAGGCGGGCGGATCACGAGGTCAGGAGATCGAGACCATGGTGAAACCCCGTCTCTACTAAAAATACAAAAAATTAGCCGGGCATGGTGGCAGGCCCCTATAGTCCCAGCTACTCAGAGAGGCTGAGGCAGGAGAATGGCGTGAACCCGGGAGGCAGAGGTTGCAGTGAGCCGAGATCGTGCCACTGCACTCCAGCCTAGGGGACAGAGCGAGACTCCGTCTCAAAAAAAAAAAATACAAAAAATTAGCCGGGCGAGGTGGCGGGAGCCTGTAGTCCCAGCTACTCGGGAGGCTGAGGCAGGAGAATGGCGTGAACCCTGGGGGCGGAGCCTGCAGTGAACCGAGATGGCGCCACTGCACTCCAGCCTGGGCGACAGCAAGACTCCGTCTCAAAAAAAAAAAAAAAACGAAAAATTAGCCGGGTGTGGTGGCGGGCGCCTGTAGTTCCAGCTACTCGGGAGGCTGAGGCAGGAGAATGGCGTGAGCCCGGGAGGCGGAGCTGGCAGTGAGCCGAGATCCCGCCACTGCACTCTAGCCTGGGCGACAGAGTGAGACTCTGTCTTAAAAAAAAAAAAAAATTTCTCCATCCCTTTTGAACAATCTGGAAGTCTGTTTCTCTTAACCTTCAGTTCCCATTCCAACCCTTTGTAACCTATTTCAGGTTAAGCATTTATGGAGTTGCCATGCTTAATTAGCCATTATGGCACTCACTCTATTTCAAAGATTATCCCAGAGTTTGGTGGCTGTAGGGGAATTCAGAGAGTGTGAATTTCACTTGAACAGCACCCTCTGCAGACTTAAAATATTCTTCCTATATCTGAAGACAATAATAATTTCTTAGAATTTGCTAGGCTAAACAACTATTTTTTAGTCCAGTGGCTTGTAATTAAGTCATTTTTAGTCTTTAATTATGTTGGTTGCTTTTAGAATTCTCTTTTAGAGTTGGTCTACATCCTTTTAAAACATGGGCAATCCAAATTTATAACAGTAAATTAAGATACATAAAAAAAAAAACTGGCTAAATTTAAAAGGAAACACTTCTAGAATATACTGTATTTTGACACAAGACCAGACTGTGCTATGTGTATGTGGCGTTTCAAGTAATTTAAGAAAACTGTTTGAATTTTCTGTATTTCCAATTTCACAAGAAACAACCTCGAGGACTTCCTTCCTTCCTTCCTTCCTTCCTTCCTTCCTTCCTTCCTTCCTTCCTCCCTCCCTCCCTCCCTCCCTCTCTCTCTCTCTCTTTCTCTCTTTCTTTCTTTCTTTCCCTCTCTGGCGCAGGCTACAATCTACTCGGCTTGCTGCTGCCCGCGCCGCCTGCCTGGGACTGCCGGCGCGCGCCACCGCTGCCTGCCTTTTCTCCTTTGGATGCAGACACGCGTTCGCCATCTTGGCCACGCTGGTCACCAGCTCCTGACGCCGAGTGCTCTGCCCGCCTCAGCCTCCCGAGGTACTGGGACTACAGACGGAGTCTCGCTCACCCAGTGATCGGTGTTGCCCGGGCTGGAGTGCGGTGGCGTGGTCTGGCCTCGCGGCAGCCTCTTCCCCCCGGCCGCCTGCCTTGGCCTACCAGGGTGCTGGGATTGCAGCCCCTGCCCGGCCGCCGCCCCATTTGGAAGGTGGGGAGCGCCTCTGCCCGGCCGCCCCGTCTGGGAGGTGAGGAGCACCTCTGCCCGGCCGCCCCGTCTGGGAGGTGAGGAGCGCCTCTGCCCGGCCACCCACCGTCTGGTAAGTGAGGAGCGCCTCTGCCCGGCCACCCACCGTCTGGGAAGTGAGGAGCGCCTCTGCCCGGCCACCCACCGTCTGGGAAGTGAGGAGCGCCTCTGCCCGGCCACCCACCGTCTGGGAAGTGAGGAGCGCCTCTGCCCGGCCACCCACCGTCTGGGAAGTGAGGAGCGCCTCTGCCCGGCCACCCACCGTCTGGGAAGTGAGGAGCGCCTCTGCCCGGCCACCCACCGTCTGGGAAGTGAGGAGCGCCTCTGCCCGGCCACCCACCGTCTGGGAAGTGAGGAGCGCCTCTGCCCGGCCACCCACCGTCTGGGAAGTGAGGAGCGCCTCTGCCCGGCCACCCACCGTCTGGGAAGTGAGGAGCGCCTCTGCCCGGCCACCCACCGTCTGGGAAGTGAGGAGCGCCTCTGCCCGGCCACCCACCGTCTGGGAAGTGAGGAGCGCCTCTGCCCGGCCACCCACCGTCTGGGAAGTGAGGAGCGCCTCTGCCCGGCCACCCTGTCTGGGAAGTGAGGAGCGCCTCTGCCCGGCCGCCACGTCTGGGAAGTGAGGAGCGCCTCTGCCCGGCCTCCCATCGTCTGGGAGGTGAGGAGCGCCTCTGCCCGGCCTCCCATCGTCTGGGAGGTGAGGAGCGCCTCTGCCCGGCCGCCCCGTCCGGGAGGAAGCGAGGAGCGCCTCTGCCCGGCCGCCCCGTCCGGGAGGAAGCGAGGAGCGCCTCTGCCCGGCCGCCCCGTCCGGGAGGAAGCGAGGAGCGCCTCTGCCCGGCCGCCCCGTCCGGGAGGAAGCGAGGAGCGCCTCTGCCCGGCCGCCCCGTCCGGGAAGAAGCGAGGAGCGCCTCTGCCCGGCCGCCCCGTCTGGGAAGTGAGGAGCGCCTCTGCCCGGCCGCCCCGTCCGGGAAGAAATGAGGAGCGCCTCTGCCCGGGCGCCCCGTCCAGGAAGAAGTGAGGAGCACCTCTGCCCGGCCGCCCCATCCGGGAAGAAGTGAGGAGCGCCTCTGCCCGGCCACCCATCGTCTGGGAAGTGAGGAGCGCCTCTGCCCGGCCAACCCCGTCTGGGAAGTGAGGAGCGCCTCTGCCCGGCCGCCCCATCTGGGAAGTGAGCAGCGCCTCTGCCTGGCCACCCCGTCCGGGAAGAAGTGAGGAGAGCCTCTGCCCAGCCGCCCCGTCTGGGAAGAAGTGAGGAGCGCCTCTGCCCAGCCGCCCCGTCTGGGAAGTGAGAAGCGCCTCTGCCCGGCCGCCCCGTCCGGGAAGAAATGAGGAGCGCCTCTGCCCGGGCGCCCTGTCCGGGAAGAAGTGAGGAGCGCCTCTGCCCGGCCGCCCCGTTTGGGAAGTGAGGAGCGCCTCTGCCCGGCCGCCCCGTCTGGGAAGAAATGAGGAGCGCCTCTGCCCGGGCGCCCCATCCGGGAAGAAGTGAGGAGTGCCTCTGCCCGGCCGCCCCATCCGGGAAGAAGTGAGGAGCACCTCTGCCCGGCCGCCCCGTCCGGGAAGAAGTGAGGAGCGCCTCTGCCCGGCCGCCCCGTCTGGGAAGTGAGGAGCGCCTCTGCCCGGCCACCCACCGTCTGGGAAGTGAGGAGCGCCTCTGCCCGGCCACCCACCGTCTGGGAAGTGAGGAGCGCCTCTGCCCGGCCGCCCCGTCTGGGAAGTGAGGAGCGCCTCTGCCCGGCCACCCATCGTCTGGGAAGTGAGGAGCGCCTCTGCCCGGCCACTCATCGTCTGGGAAACGAGGAGCGCCTCTGCCCGGCCACCCTGTCTGGGAAG
This sequence comes from Symphalangus syndactylus, assembly GCF_028878055.3. Lineage (NCBI taxonomy): Eukaryota > Metazoa > Chordata > Mammalia > Primates > Hylobatidae > Symphalangus > Symphalangus syndactylus. Next base: position 49,434,866 of record NC_072424.2, on the reverse strand, counting down.
TGAGGAGCGCCTCTGCCCGGCCGCCCCGTCTGGGAAGTGAGGAGCGCCTCTGCCCGGCCACCCATCGTCTGGGAAGTGAGGAGCGCCTCTGCCCGGCCTCCCATCATCTGGGAGGTGAGGAGCGCCTCTGCCCGGCCGTCCCGTCCGGGAGGAAGTGAGGAGCGCCTCTGCCCGGCCGTCCCGTCCGGGAAGAAGTGAGGAGCGCCTCTGCCCGGCCGCCCCGTCCGGGAAGAAGTGAGGAGCGCCTCTGCCCGGCCGCCCCGTCTGGGAGGTGAGGAGTGCCTCTGCCCGGCCACCCATCGTCTGGGAGGTGAGGAGCGCCTCTGCCCGGCCACCCATTGTCTGGAAAGTGAGGAGCGCCTCTGCCCGGCTGCCCCATCTGGGAAGTGAGGAGTGCCTCTGCCCGGCCGCCCATCGTCTGGGAGGTGAGGGGCGCCTCTGCCCGGCCGCCCATCGTCTGGGAGGTGAGGGGCGCCTCTGCCCGGCCACCCATCGTCTGGGAGGTGGGGAGCGCCTCTACCCGACCACCCATCATCTGGGAAGTGAGGAGCGCCTCTGCCCGGCCACCTATCGTCTGGGAAGAAGTGAGGAGCGTCTCTGCTTGGCCGCCCCGTCTGGGAAGTGAGGAGCCCCTCTGCCCGGCCGCCCCGTGTCTGGGTAGAAGTGAGGAGCTCCTCTGCCTGGCCGCTCCGTCTGGGAGGTCTACCACAGAGGCCAGAAGCAATGTGGGGGCTGGACGTGGTGGCTCACGCCTGTGGTCCCGGCACTCTGGGGGGCGAGGCGGGTTGATCACTTCGGGCTAGGAGTTCGAGACCAGTCTGGCCAACTTGGCGAAACATGAAGAATACAACAGACAAACCAACCAACCAACTCAAAGACAACAAAACAGGTCTACCCTGGAGTCATACTCTAATTTTTTCTATTTTCCTCCCTTTCTTTTTTTTTTTTTTTTTTTTTTTTTTTGAGACGGAGTCTTTCTCTGTCCCCCAGGCTGGAGTGCACTGGCACGATCTCGGCTCACTGCAAGCTCCACCTCTCGGGTTCACGCCATTCTCCTGCCTCAGCCTCCTGAGTAGCTGGGATTACAGGCGCCCGCCACCACGCCCAGCTAATTTTTTTTTGTATTTTTAGTAGAGACGGGGTTTCACCGTGTTAGCCAGGATGGTCTCGATCTCCTGACCTCGTGATCCGCCCGCCTCGGCCTCCTAAAGTGCTGGGATTACAGGCTTGAGCCACCGCGCCCGGCCTATTTTCCTCCCTTTCTGATACTTTATCCCACTTTCTTTTTCTTCCTCTTCCTTCTCCCTCTTCTTTGTCAAATAGAGGATTGAGTTATCACTGATCCATATAAAGTCCCTCTCTCATTTATTTTAACTCCCACCCCCATTTCTATTCCCCGACTTCCCATGTGCAACCTTCCTAATATGTTTGATACGCATCTTTTTGTTTGTATGTATTTTTAGAAAATGTTTATTGTTTTTGTATGCAAAAAAATTAATAAAAAAAAAAAAAAAAAACCTCAAGGAGGGCAGTTTAACTCAAAATTCAGAGGTATTATAGCTCTGAAGAAAAATCCTGATGAGCAGTTATACAAAATGAGAAATTGAGTTCTAAGAAATGCATCCCTAACTTCAACATAAAGATAGCTATGAGAAAACATTCTTTGTACCCAACCATAAATGAATAAATCACCTCATTTCTCATCAGACGTTTACTGAGTTGCTAGTTATGTATAGAATCCTGCAAGAGGCTCAACAGGGAAGTCCAAAGAGTCAATCAAGAAGGTATGCTAATGGCTAAAGAGGGGGACTGTAGGTTAGTGCTCCATGAGGTTCTTCTTTTGTTGCACCAATATAGCTGCACTGTTACAACCATATGGTTACAATCCAGGCCTCAGAAAATGTTGCAGATGCCCTCACCAGAAGGCTGAGAACCAGTTCCTCAGTTTGCATGCCTCCAGACAGCACTAGAACTCAAACTCAAATTGCTTACATGGTAACTTAGTTTATCCCAACACCAACTAGGATATTCCCTCAATCACATGATTGTACTGAAAATATAACCAAGTTTTATTTATGTTTTTTTATTTGATATTATTTATGTTTTTCATTTGGTATTAGCCATCTGGCATTTAACCTCTGAAAACCACACAATCTTCTATACGCTTTTTTCACTGGAATAAATGAAACTGCTTACTTTTGACTTAGGTCTACTTGGCTTTATGCAAGCAATAACTCATATTTTAGACAGTGTCTCAAAAGGGATTGTGTTAAAGGAAATATCCAGGCTGCATATTGTGCTTTTATCTGTTTTGAGTTAGCTTTATTTTTTTTATTTTTTTATTTTTTTTTTATTTTTTTTTTTTGAGACGGAGTCTCGCTCTTTCACCCAGGCTGGAGTGCAGTGGCGCGATCTCGGCTCACTGCAGGCTCCGCCCCCCGGGGTTCACGCCATTCTCCTGCCTCAGCCTCCCGCGTAGCTGGGACTACAGGCGCCTGCCACCTCGCCCGGCTAATTTTTTGTATTTTTAGTAGAGACGGGGTTTCACCGTGTTGGCCAGGATGGTCTCGATCTCCTGACCTCGTGATCCGCCCGCCTCGGCCTCCCAAAGTGCTGGGATTACAGGCGTGAGCCACTGCGCCCAGCCGAGTTAGCTTTAAATGTAAAGTTTGACAAAAGCAAAACTACATGAACTCTTTTAGGGAAACCATGACTGGCTAAAATAGAAACTTTTAATTCCTGGCCGGGCGCGGTGGCTCACGCCTGTAATCCCAGCACTTTGGGAGGCCGAGGCGGGCGGATCATGAGGTCAGGAGATCGAGACCATCCTGGCTAACACGGTGAAACCCCGTCTCTACTAAAAATACAAAAAATTAGCCGGGCGAGGTGGCAGGCGCCTGTAGTCCCAGCTACAAGGGAGGCTGAGGCAGGAGAATGGCGTGAACCCCGAGGGGGGCAGAGCCTGCAGTGAGCCGAGATCGCGCCACTGCACTCCAGCCTGGGTGAAAGAGCGAAACTCTGTCTCAAAAAAAAAAAAAAAAGAAAAAGAAACTTTTAATTCCTAATACAAAGATTATTTACTCCCACTTTGACCTTATAACTCTAAGTGGCAGAGCAAATTACTTTTGTGTGCCCAAAAATGGCAAGTAAATTTAAAGCTATCACCTTCTTCACCTTGCTTTTTTTTTTTTTTGAGACGGAGTCTCGCTCTGTCGCCCAGGCTGGAGCGCAGTGGCGCAATCTCGGCTCACTGCAAGCTCCGCCTCCCGGGTTCACGCCATTCTCCTGCCTCAGCCTCTCCGAGTAGCTGGGACTACAGGCGCCCGCCACCACGCCCGGCTAATTTTTTTGTATTTTTAGTAGAGACGGGGTTTCACCATGGTCTCGATCTCCTGACCTCGTGATCCACCCGCCTCGGCCTCCCAAAGTGCTGGGATTACAAGCGTGAGCCACCGCTCCCGGCCTTTTTCACCTTGCTTTTATTAAACATTTGATAAAATTTTCACAATTGCCTTGTGATTAAAATTATGAAATATGGCCTATGTTATAGTATTGTTAGGTGAATTTTCAACCACTTGGCCCACCATAATCAAATAACAATTCTCTAGTGCAGTGCCACAGACCTCTGTCTTTAGATTTACTTTGTCTAGTACTTAAAAAACACAAAAACATAAATATCAGATCTGTAAATCACAAAGGCCACATTTTTACTTATTCATGTTAGATAGCAGACTCCAGATACAAAATTATCTAACGAGATGGTAAGATACAGTGGTGATAAAGCAAACTCCCAACATTTGAGTTTTTAAAATTAACCATACAGTGGTATGGTGTCCTGAATTGGATCCTGAAACAGAAAAAAAAGGCTATGGATAGAAAAATTGGTGAAATCTGAATAGTCTGGAGAGTAGTAACATAACAATGTAGGCTGGGTGTGGTGGCTCATGCCTGTAATCCCAGCACTTTGGGAGGTGGAGGTGGGAGGACTGCTTGAGCTCAAAGTTTGAGACCAGCCTGGACAATATAGTGAGACCTCATCTCTATTATTTTTATTAGAAAAAAAAAGTGTCTTAGTTTTAACAAATGTACCATGATAATGTAAGTTAACATCAGGGAAGGCAAACTGGGTGAGGGTTATATGGAAACGCTTATCTTTGCAACTTTTCTGTGTATCTAAAGTTATTCCAAAATAAATGTAAGAGCCAGGCATGGTGGCTCACACGTGTAATCCCACCACTTTGGGAGGCCGAGGCAGGCGGATCACAAGGTAAGCCTGGCCAACATGGTGAAACCCCGTCTCTACTATGAAAAATTAGCTGGGTTTGGTGGTGCATGCCTGTAATCCCAGCTACTTGGGAGGCTGAGGCAGGATAATAGCTTGAACCCGTGAGGTGGAGATTGCAGTGAGCTAAGATCACACCATTGCACTCCAGCCTGGGTGACAGGGCAAGACTCCATCTCAAAAAAAATAAAATAAAATAAAATGAAACGAAATAAATCTAAGGAAAAGACCATATATGGGCAGATCACTTTAGGTCAGGAGTTCATGACCAGCCTGGCCAACATGGTGAAACCCTGTCTCTACTAAAAATACAAAAATTAGCAGGCGTGGTGGCACGCTCCTGTAGTCCCAGCTACTCGGGAGGCTGAAGCAGGAGAATCACCTGAACCTGGAAGGCAGAGGCTGCAGTAAACTGAGATCGTACCACTGCACTCCAGCCTGGGCAACAGAGTGAGACTCTCAAAAAAAAAAAAAAAATGCTGTTTGGGAAGAACAGCATGGTAAGAATCTAGAAACCATGTGACCTAAGATTAAGAAACAGCTGTAGAAACTTAAAGTGTTCAGCTCAGATGTGACTAAGGGGTATCAATTGGTGTCTTCAAGTATTGTGGCTCTTGTAGATAAGAGAATGAAAAACACAAAAAAGAAAAAAGGAAAAAGTTTTAAGAAGAGAGAATGAAGTAATTTAATTACACTACAGCCTAGGTGTAATGAGAAGTTAGCCAGCAGGCAAATTTAAATAAATATTGAAGGGCTGGGCGCTCTGGCTCAGGTCTGTAATCCCAGCACTTTAGGAGGCCAAGGTGGGTGGATCAGTTGAGGTCAGTTTGAGATCAGCCTGGCCAACATGGTGAAACCCCGTCTCTACTAAAAATACAAAAATTAGCTGGGTGTGATGGTGGGCGCCTGTAATCCCAGCTACTCGGGAGGCTAAGGCAGGAGAATCACTTGAACTCAGGAGGCGGAGGCTACAGTGAGCCAAGATCATACCACTGCACTCTAGCCTGGAGAGCAGAGTGAGACTCCATCTCAAAAATAGAAAATACAAAATAAATAAATATTGAAAACAAATTCATGGCCTGGTGTGGTGGCTCATGCCTATAATCCCAGCACTTTGAGAGGCTGAGGGGGGTGGATCACTTGAGGTCAGGAGTTTGAGACCAGCCTGGCCAACATGGTGAAACCCCATCTGTACTAAAAATACAAAAATTAGCCAGGCGTGGTGGCATGCACCTGTAGTCCTAGCTACTTGGGAGGCTGAGGCAGGAGAATCTCTTGAACTCAGGAGGCAGAGGCTATAGTGAGCCGAGATCGAGCCACTGCATTCCAGTCTGGGTGACAACATGAGACTCTGTCTCAAAAACAAAACGAAACGAAACAAAAACAAATTCATCTAGTAACAGGACAATTTAGGAGAAGGTAAACTTCCCACCACTTAACTTCTCTATGCATCAGTCTGTCATCTTTAACATGGGTACCTGCCCCCTGCCATGGCTGTTGTGAGGAATTCAGAGATGTCTTTGCCCTCCAATGTATGACATACACATCATCGAGGTAATCAAGGTCAGGCGCATGGCTCATGCCTATAATCCCGACATTTTGGGAAGCCGAAGCAGGACTGCATGAGGCTAGGAGTTCCAAGATCAGCCTAAGCAACATAGCAAATCCCCTTCTCTACCCCCCCAAAAAAACCAAAAAAGCCAGGTGTGGTGGCACCTGTAGTGCCAGCTCCTCGTGTGGCTGAGGCAACAGAATCGCTTGAGCCCAGGAGTTTGAGGTTGCAGTGAGCCATAGCCATGATTGTGCCACTGCACTCTAGCCTGCACTTTAGTGAGACCTTGTCTCTAAAGTAAAAAAATAAAAAATAAACAAATATTTCAATGAATATATTCAAAGTTTATTTGAGTAGGTTAGATTCAAAGGTTTTTAAGTTTTCTTCTCAGATTTTCTGATTCTATGATTGTCCTGAGGCCAAATTAAGCCTTAAATACTGAGATGTCTAAAAAGTAATACAAGCCGGGTGCAGTGGCTCATGCCTGTAATAGAAGCACTTTGGGAGGCCGAAGCAGGTGGATCACTTGAGGTCAGGAGTTCAAGACCAGCCTGGCCAACATGGTAAAACCCCATCTCTACTAAAAATACAAAAATTAGCTGGGTGTGGTGGTGCACGCCTGTAGTCCCAGCTACTTGGGAACCTGAGGCACAAGAAACGCTTGAACTGGGGAGGTGGAGGTTGCAGTGAGCTGATACAGCATCATTGCATGCCAGCTTGGGCAACAGAGTGAGACTCTGTCTCAAAAAAAAAAAAAAGTGTCAAAACAATAAATAAAATAAAAATACATAGGGCCGGATGTGGTGGCTCACGCCTGTAATCCCAGCACTTTGGGAGGCCAAGTTGGGCGGATCACGAGGTCAAGAGATCAAGATCATCCTGGCCAACATGGTGAAACCCCGTCTCTACTAAAAACACAAAAATGGCCGGGCGAGGTGGCTCACGCTTGTAATCCCAGCACTTTGGGAGGCCGAGGCGGGCGGATCACGAGGTCAGGAGATCGAGACCACGGTGAAACCCCGTCTCTACTAAAAATACAAAAAATTAGCCGGGCGTGGTGGCGGGCGCCTGTAGTCCCAGCTACTCGGAGAGGCCGAGGCAGGAGAATGGCGTGAACCCAGGAGGCGGAGCTTGCAGTGAGCCGAGATTGCGCCACTGCACTCCAGCCTGGGCGACAGAGCGAGACTCTGTCTCAAAAAAAAAAAAAAAAAAAAAAAAAAACACACAAAAATTAGCTGGGCATGGTGGCGTGCACCTGTAGTACCAGCTACTTGGGAGGCTGAGGCAGGAGAATCGCTTGAACCTGGGAGGCAGAGGTTGCAGTGTGCCGAGATCAAGCCACTGCACTCCAGCCTGGTGATTGAGCGAGACTGTCTCAAGAAAATAAAAATATATATATATGTGTGTGTGTGTTTATGCATATATATGTTATTTATATTACATATATGCATACACACACACAATGTTTTCATATTCTCCCCTAACTCCTACTTATCCTTCAGGTCTCAGCTATTCCTGGCAAATACCTTCTCTGGCCAGTCTAAATTATGTCCCTTTCATTTACTCTTCTCCCTCATGGTATATTTCTCTTTTCCTTCATAGTTCCATCACAACTCAAAATTAGCTACTTTTATTTATTGAATATCTCCCCCACTAACTATAAACTCAAAGGTCAATAACCATGTCCATTTTGTTCATAGCTCTATCCCCAGTGCCTAGAATGGTACCTAGAACATAGTAAGCACAATATTTTCTAAACGAATTACTTCACTGACCTGCAAAATATCAGTTTAACACTCATGTAGTCTATTTGTCTTCCTCAAAAAAGTTAATCTCTTAATTACTAAATGGTTCAGCCACTTTGGAAACAGCTCAGCAGTTTCTTAAAAAGCATACGCTTTGCCACTCAGCCCAGTAATCACTTTCCTAGCTATTTACACAAGTAAAATAAAAACATCATTACAACAAAACTATATGTGGACATTTATAGCAGCTTTATTAATAATTGCCCCAAACTGGAAACAGCTAAATGCCCCTCAGCTGGGAATGAATACACAAACTGTCATACACCCATTAAAAAGGAAGAGATTACTGATATATGCAGAATGAATGCATCTCAAATGCATCATGCTAAGTTAAAGAGGCCAGACTCGGCTGGGCGCGGTGGCTCAAGCCTGTAACCCCAACACTTTGGGAGGCCAAGACGGGCAGACCACCTGAGGTCAGGAGTTGGAGACCAGCCTGACCAACATGGTTAAAACCCTGTCTCTACTGAAAATACAAAAATTAGGCGGGTGTGGTGGTGGGCACCTGTGGTCCCAGCTACTCAGGAGGCTGAGGCAGGAGAATTCCTTGAACCTAGGAGACGGGGTCTCACTGTTTCCCAGGCTGGAGTACAGTAGCACCATCACAGCTCACTGCAGCCTCAGCCTCCCAGGATGAAGCGATCCTCCTGCCTGAACCCCCCCACAGTAGCTTGGTGTGCACAACCATGCCCAGCTAATTATTTTTTCTGAGACGGAGTCTCGCTTTGTCGTCCAGGCTGGAGTGCAGTGGCGTGATCTCGGCTCACTGCAAGCTCCGCCTCCCGGGTTCACGCCGTTCTCCTGCCTCAGCCTCAGCTGGGACTACAGGCACCCATCATCACGCCCGGCTATTTTTTTGTATTTTTAGTAGAGACAGGGTTTCACCGTTTTAGCCAGGATGGTCTTGATCTCCTGACCTCGTGATCCGCCCACCTCGGCCTCCCAAAGTGTTGGGATTACAGGCGTGAGCCACCGCGCCCGGCATTTTTATTTTGTGAGAGTCTTACCCTGTCACCCAGGCTGGAGTGCCCTGGCAAGATCTTGGCTCACTGCAACCCCCACCTTCCAAGCTAAAGGGATTCTCCTGCCTCAGCCTCAGTTGGGACTATAGGCATGTGCTACTATGCCTTGCTTTTCTTTTGTATTTTTAGCAGATCTCGCCTCAGCCTCCCAAAGTGCTAGGATTCGAGGAACTGCGCCCGGCCTTTTTTTTTTTTTGAGATAGAGTCTTTCTCTGTCGCCCAGCCTGGAGTGCAGTGGTGTCATCTTGGCTCAGCCTCCTGAGTAGCTGGAACTACAGGCACCCGCCACCACGCCCAGCTAATTTTGTACTTTCAGTAGATGGGGTTTCACCAATTAGTGAGGCTGGTCTGGAACTCCCGACCTTGTGATACCCCCACCCCGGCCTCCCAAAATGGTGGGATTACAGGCGTGAGCCACCACCTGGCCTGCTTCATTTTCTAATATCCCTTGCTTAGAATTATTGCAACATTAACGTTATCTTTGTTGTCACTGTCTCCCATAGAGCCCACAAACTAAACCCTGAGATCCATGGGCCTGCTAAAAAGTCCCAAAGTAAATGACAAAAATGTTTAATTGCAAATAATTAGGTAAGAGAAAAAGGACATTTAAGTATCAGGGTAGTTCTAGCTGAATGAAATCTTTTAGAATTACACTAAAAAATAAATGTAAGTTACTAAGTTTGGAACTCCGTCTCAAAAAAAAAAAAAAAAAGATCACGAAGATAACGCAGTGCTAAAATCTGGCCTATCAATGTAAATGTCAACATTCTCCACTAGAAAGAACTGAAATTGGGTTGAGGTTAGGAGGTCTGAACAAATCGCGTCCCAGTAAGAGCACATGGGTTCTTCCTTGAGTCACTGCCGAGGCGAGGCCCTGGTACATCTAAGATTTGAAAGATAAATATCAGATTAACTGGCAAAGTTACAGTACAGGCAGATCACTTGAACCTAGGAGTTGACCAGCCTGGGCAACATGGCAAAATACAAAAATTAGCCAGACGTGGTGGCAAAAACCTGTGGTCCCCACTATTCAGGGAAGATCACTTGGGCCCAGGAAGTCAGGGCTGCAGTTAGCCATAACTTCCATTCCAGCCAGGGCAAGAGTTAAAACCCTGTCTAAAAAAAAGCCAAGCACTACCTTGAAACCAACTGAAGTTCTCACTTTTGAAATCCACTCCAAAATTTTTAACCAATTCCAACATAGTAACTGTTAAGAGAAATGCCACTTCATTTTAAAGCTTAAAAATTTATTGTAGTGAGCAAGTTTGTAATCAATACCAGCAGGTGGTGCTCAAGCCACAGTTGTGTAAGACACTGGGTTTCACAGAGGAAGTTAATCTCAGTATGCAAGTAAACTGATTCCTGTTTCCATTGGCAACAATTTTTCAGTTAAATCTTGATTCCTTGCATGTCAATAGAATTCTCTACTGGTAAATATTACAGGTGTCAACTTTCATTATCAGGGCATCTACTGGCCATCTATTAAAGGCCTTACCTGTCTTTTCTACTGTCATCCAGCAAATCTTGACAATTTACTTGTGTAAACATTAAATAAGATAGCAAAGAAACTAAGGACAAAAATCTCTAGTTCAATTTAGACTTGATACCTCAGAGCACTGGCTGATGGGAAGGCATTTTATCTAACTCAGACTTAGATGAGGGAAAGGGATAACATTTCAAGTTACAAACTTGTCTATGGCCAATTCAATTATCTTTGAATCTTGAGCAACACACATTGCCAATCACTTTAAGAGGCCTTGTCTCTTGGACTGCTTTAACTCCTGCGTAGCATGTCCTTATAGAACCAGGCATGGTGGCTCATGCCTGTAATTCCAGCACTTTAGGAGGCCAAGGCAATCACCTAAGGTCAGGAGTTTGAGACCAGCCTGACCAACATGGAAAAACCTCATCTCAGTAAACACCAAATTAGCACATGCCTATAATCCCAGCTACTTGGGAGGCTGAAGTAGAATTGCTTGAACCCAGGAGGAGATTGCAGTGAGACTTCACCATTGCATTCCAGCCTGAACAAGAACTCCATCTTAAAAAATAAAACTACCACACAAACAAAAAGCATATCCTTTAATTTTACCTATCCTTCAAACTTAAGAAAATTTTCCTTTTATAAGCAAAAAAAAAAAAAAACCTTTAGATACTTTTACATATGGGAGGTCAGGCACAATGGCTCATGCCTATAATCCCAGCAGGAAGATCATGAAAAGCGTTTTTCAAATGCAGAAACGCTTAAGATTCAGGAGTAAGTGGGCTATTACTGACACCTGTTAAGCCTATTACCACTTAGTTTCATTGCTAGTGACCAAGTAGACAAACTGCTAATTATCAAAGCATAAAAGGTATTAGACTCTGCAGGAGAAAAGAAATGTAAGATTAGGCTGTCCAATTTTATAGCTACTTCAAATTGCCATCTTTTTCTATTAGCACCTTGTTCCTATTCTGAATAGCACTCAATAAAACTTGTGAAACTATCAAACTGGCATACAGCTTACTCCACTGACTTCAAGAATGGATCCTTCCACTCACAGGGTATGCACTGGCCACTACACTTATGTCACGGCAAATAGTCAACTTTCACTGCCCAGTCATTTTAGCCTGCTTTAAAATGCACATCCCAGTAATTTGGAAACTATTTTATGTTTCCAAAGATTCACTTAACATTGATTTAGCGACATGAAGCTTTCTATGCAGCACAAGGACTCACAGCATTTGGCCTGCTTTAGTGACAGGCAATCAATAACATGCTGCATTTCTCTCCAGTGTTGTAATCAAAGCAGCCCTCCCATAGCTTAAAAGGAGATTCCTTCCCCTTCCAATTACGTGGTGGGAAAACCCTATCCCCTCCCAGAAGTGTTAACGATTACATTTTCAAGAAGTTTACAAATTCATAAAACCAGAATTGGTGTTGACCAAAAGAACACACAGGTTTCTCATTAAACTTTTTTAATGGGTCTCAAAATTCTGTGACAAATTTTTGGTCAAGTTGTTTCCATTAAAAAGTACTGATTTTAAAAACTAATAACTTAAAACTGCCACACGCAAAAAAGAAAACCAAAGTGGTCCACAAAACATTCTCCTTTCCTTCTGAAGGTTTTACGATGCATTGTTATCATTAACCAGTCTTTTACTACTAAACTTAAATGGCCAATTGAAACAAATAGTTCTGAGACCGTTCTTCCACCACTGATTAGGAGTGGGGTGGCAGGTATTAGGGATAATATTCATTTAGCCTTCTGAGCTTTCTGGGCAGACTTGGTGACCTTGCCAGCTCCAGCAGCCTTCTTGTCCACTGCTTTGATGACACCCACTGCAACTGTCTGTCTCATATCACGAACAGCAAAGCGACCTATTAAAAAAAAGTTAATTGTTACCAATAATACTGTTCAGTTGTATTTTTCATCTTTAACACAACTTATTTACATTTAAGTAGTCATCCTTACCCAAAGGTGGATAGTCTGAGAAGCTCTCAACACACATGGGCTTGCCAGGAACCATATCAACAATGGCAGCATCACCAGACTTCAAGAATTTAGGGCCATCTTCCAGCTTTTTACCAGAACGGCGATCAATCTTTTCCTTCAGCTCAGCAAACTTGCATGCAATGTGAGCCGTGTGGCAATCCAATACAGGGGCATAGCCAGCGCTTATTTGCCCTGGATGGTTCAGGATAATCACCTTGGAAAAAAGATTTGCATTCAGTGCAAATCCAAAGTCTCAAATGACTTTAGCCTCCGCAGTAAGTTAATAACATGTTACTTTAAATTGTTACCTGAGCAGTGAAGCCAGCTGCTTCCATTGGTGGGTCATTTTTGCTGTCACCAGCAACGTTGCCCCGACGAACATCCTTGACAGACACATTCTTGACATTGAAGCCCACATTGTCCCCAGGAAGAGCTTCACTCAAAGCTTCATGGTGCATTTCGACAGATTTTACTTCTGTTGTAACGTTGACTGGAGCAAAGGTGACCACCATACCAGGTTTGAGAACACCAGTCTCCACTCGGCCAACAGGAACGGTACCAATACCTAAAAATATTTACAGCATACTAAATACCTATGAAGGCAGACAGGACTCTATCAACTCAAATTCAACTTTGTTTACAGCCAACTTACCACCAATTTTGTAGACATCCTGGAGAGGCAGGCGCAAGGGCTTGTCAGTTGGACGAGTTGGTGGTAGGATGCAGTCCAGAGCCTCAAGCAGGGTGGTTCCACTGGCATTGCCATCCTTACGGGTGACTTTCCATCCCTTGAACCAAGGCATCTGAAACACAAGCATGCCAATTTGTGTAAGCATGAAATCGCCATTCCCAGAGCTTTTTAACAACGGTCTTGAAAGCCACTTACGTTAGCACTTGGCTCCAGCATGTTGTCACCATTCCAACCAGAAATTGGCACAAATGCTACTGTGTCGGGGTTGTAGCCAATTTTCTTAATGTAAGTGCTGACTTCCTTAACAATTTCCTCATATCTCTTCTGGCTGTAAGGTGGCTCAGTGGAATCCATTTTGTTAACACCAACAATTAGTTGTTTCACACCTAGTGTGTAAGCCAAAAGGGCATGCTCTCGGGTCTGCCCATTCTTGGAGATACCAGCTTCAAATTCACCAACACCAGCAGCAACAATCAGGACAGCACAGTCAGCCTTTAAGGAAAGCAAAGACATATCCCTGTCAACTCTCCAAAGGACAAAACCAGTGTACAAAACAGGCCTTTTGGGGTCAAGAAAACTACAATTATTAATCCCACCAACCTGGGATGTCCCTGTAATCATGTTTTTGATGAAGTCTCTGTGTCCTGGGGCATCAATGATAGTCACATAGTACTTGCTGGTCTCAAATTTCCACAAGGAGATATCAATGGTGATACCACGTTCACGCTCAGCTTTCAGTTTATCCAAGACCCAGGCATACTTGAAGGAGCCCTTTCCCATCTGTAAGGATTAAGAGTTGTTACTTGGTTGCTAAAACACAAACTCCAGCTTCAATTTCCTTGCCCCCAGCCCTTAATGGCAGTTTCCACTTTATAACTGCCAAGTCCAAAGTGATTTTAGTCACTTCGATAGGGTTACAGAAGCAACCAAAAAGCAAACTTTTATAAGTAGCATCTTAACTCTTAACATAAAAATCTAAACTCACTAGCAATATGATTACAGAAGTAACCAAAAGGAAACTGATTTCATAAGTAGGGTCTTAACTATTAGCATTCAGATCTAAACCACTCACTAGCTCTGCGGAAATCACCTAATGATTCTGCTGTAAAACTCATTTTAGTTGATCTTTCCCTTTCTGGTATTAAACATACCTCAGCAGCCTCCTTCTCAAATTTTTCAATGGTTCTTTTGTCGATGCCACCGCATTTATAGATCAGATGGCCAGTAGTGGTGGACTTGCCCGAATCTACATGTCCAATGACGACAATGTTGATATGAGTCTTTTCCTTTCCCATTTTGGCTTTTAGGGGTAGTTTTCACGACACCTGAAATGGAAGAAAAAAAAAACTTTGAAACACTGTCTGAGGCTTGAGAATAAGCCAAGATCCAAACTCAAAAAGGGCAAATTCCAAGGAGAATTACATGGAGTGCCAAGCTGGCCTAACTCTTCAGTCTCCACCCACTAAGTATGGGGAAACTCCATCGCATAAAACCCCTCCCCCCAACCTAAAGACGACGTACTCCGCAAGCTCGGAGACCTAATCGAGGTGCCTGGACGGCGCCCGGTACTCCGTGAGGTCACATGAAGCGACGGCGGAGGAAGGAAAGGCCCTTTTCCTTTGTGTGGGTGACTCACCCGCCCGCTCTCCCAGGCACCGCGTCCTCCATTTTGAGCTCCCTGCAGCAAGGCCGGGAAGCGGCCATCTTTCCGCTCACGCAACTGGTGCCGACCCAGCCAGCCTTGCCGCCCAGGGCGGGGCGACGCACGGCGGCGCGAGGCCAGGCACCAGAGCAGGCCAGCCAGCTTGAAACTACCCCCGTCCGACTCTCGGTGGCCGCGCTCGCAGGCCCCGCCTCGCCGAACATGTGCGCCGGGACGCCCGGGCCCCGTCGCCGCCCGCGGCCCCAAAAACCGAAATACCAGTGTGCAGATCCTGGCCCGCATTTACAAGTCTATCTCGCCAGAAAAAAAAGCGTCGCAGCTGGTCATCAAAAATTTTAAATGGCTAGAGACTTAGCGAAAGCAGGGAGGCAGGCGCGAAGGTGCCACCAGATTCGCACGCGGCGGCCCCAGCGCCCAAGCCAGGCCTCAACTCAAGCACGAGGCGAAGGGGCTCCTTAAGCGCAAGGCCTCGAACTCTCCCACCCACTTCCAACCCGAAGCTCGGGATCAAGAATCACGTACAGCGGCCAGGGGCGTGGAAGTAATGAAAGGCACGCGAGGGCCATAGCCCGTAAAGAGGCTAGGCCCGCGGGAACTACACACGGCACTTACCTGTGTTCTGGCGGCAAACCCGTTGCGAAAAAGAACGTTCAGGGCGACTACTGCACTTATATACGGTTCTCCCCCACCCTCGGGAAAAAGGCGGAGCCAGTACACGACATCACTTTCCCAGTTTACCCCGCGCCACCTTCTCTAGGCACCGGTTCAATTGCCGACCCCTCCCCCCAACTTCTCGGGGACTGTGGGCGATGTGCGCTCTGCCCACTGACCGGCACCGGAGCCTCACGCATGCTCTTCTCCACCTCGGTGATGACGAGAGCGGGCGGGTGAAGGGGCGGGAACGCAGCGATCTCTGGGTTCTAGGTTAGTGGGAGTTTAACGACGGTCCCTGGGATTCCCCAAGGCAGGGGCGAGTCCTTTTGTATGAATTACTCTCAGCTCCGGTCGGGGCGGGTGGGGAGGGTGGTGACTAGGAGGCGGCCTGGAAGGGACGCCCAGAATCTTCCCTCTACCATTGCTGGCTTAGCCCCAAAGGTTGTATTGAGATTAGGGTATACCTTCGCCCCTCAATCAGCCTCCTGTCCTCAGCCTTCCCATCTCGCTAGTCCGGGACAAATCCCTAGAGCGTCTTCCTCTGCCGGTCTCAGCCCAGCCCAGGGTTGGCTCCTCCTCCGCCCCGGCTTCCGCGCCCCTCCCGTGTAGCAAGGGAGTACCAGGCCTGGGGACCCCGAGGGGCTTGGTGCGAAGGGTCGGGACGGGGGACCTCCTTAACGGCTCGCGGACTTGCGAGAGGTTCGGCTCAATGGCCGTGAGCGCGACGAATCCGCTCCTGTGCTGGCCTCTTGGCTCCTTCCATTCAAAACCAGCTGCTTTTATCGAAGCCCGTAACACGTCATCTCCCCCTGGTACTCCAGATGTCCAGGCTTTCAGTTTAGAATAGACTCAGTCCTACAGTTAGCTTTAGATCTAATTCTAGTTGTGTTACGCCAAAAAGTTCTGCGAGTGTGTGTGTGTGCGCCTCATGGTACTTTTTAAATTAAAAGGTGTACAGTCATTTGATTGCAAACATAAGGAACCCAAAATGCTTTCAGATTTTCCACATGATCTCATGTAGAGACTAAGATCTACAGCATCAGCAAGTTTATCCACCCAGTTTCCTAACCCCAACACTTGCTATGAAGTCACAGCTTCTCCTATTTAAATAAGTGCCTATTATATTTAAATAAGTGCTGTCGTTATCTGTCATCCTATAGATTGTAACTGCATTTTAGCATAAATCTAGGGCAAGATTGGATGAGCTTGGCCTTTTTGGATGGCTATCAAGGCAGGCCTTGGGAAATGCTCCTCTGAGGAAAGAAGAACGTTTATTTTTAATGAGCTAATTACTAGATCATTATGTTTCTTCTTCCAGCTGTAGAATATCACTGCCCAGCTTCTCGAACAAACTTATTTATTAACAAGTATTTGAGAACCTACTATGTGGCCAGCGCTAAGTACTGTAGAGTTCCTTCTGGAGAGGAAACCACAATCAAATTGGAAGAGGAAAACAAGTTGGGAAGCAGTTAAAGGCAAACGCGTATGGTGCTTTCTTGGTTTCTATATCTTTGTAGTGTAAAGTTTTTCTAGTCCTTTCAGTTTTCACAGTCCACTTTTTTTTTCTTTCTTTCTTTCTTTTTGAGACGGAGTCCTACTCTGTTGCCCAGGCTGGAGTGCAGTGGCGCGATCTCGGCTCACTGCAAGCTCTGCCTCCCGAGTTCAAACTATTCTCCTGCCTCAGCCTCCCCAGTAGCTGGGACTACAAGCGCGCCCCGCAAATTTTTGTATTTTTAGAAGAGACGGGGTTTCACCATGTTGGCCAGGCTGGTCTCGAACTGCTGACCTCAAGTGATCCACCCGGCTCGGTCTCCCAAAGTGCTGGGATTACAGGCCTGAGCCACGGCGCCCGGCCACAGTCAAAGTTTTTCCTCAAGCCCCTGTGATTGTGGATAATAGTAAACGCTTTATAAATACCTTACACAGAATGTTTTTTAAAATACCATGCAAGGAATGGCAAAACTACATAAATCCTTAATTTATACCTAAGTAACATATTGTGCAACACCGACTGGGTGTTCTGAATGTTGCGATAGTGGCCGAGACTTTCATTAGGTGAAGGGAGATCTCAATTCTCGCGTTTAAGAACCGACACTGGACCGGGCGTGGTGGCTCACGCCTGTAATACCAGCACCTTGGGAGGCCGAGGCGGACGTATAACTTGAGGCCAGGAGTTCGAGACCAGCCTGGCCAACATGGTGAAACCCTGTGTCTACTAAAAATACAAAATTAGCCGGGCGTGGTGGCGCATGCCTGTAATTCCAGCTACTCGGGAGGCTGAAGCAGGAGAATCGCTTGAGTCCGGGAAGCGGAGGTTGCAGTGAGCCAAGATCACGCAACTGCACTCCAGCCTGGGCGACCGAGTGAGACTTTGTCTCAAAACAAAACACCAATACCTTTGAGCCCATCGGAGCCATATTATTGTGCGTTAGGGGTAGTCACTGGCCACGAGCATTTTCTCAGGGCAGAGATCACATTTCTGCTCTCAGTGAGGCCGGGGTGGGTCGGAAGCCGGAGAGGGACTGGAACGCCGGTCCCGGGGAAGCCCCGCGCGCACCGGGGCGCACCCTGCTTCCTAGGGAGGGAGGCGGGAGCGGCAAGGCGGGCGCGGGTGGTCCTTGCCCCCCGCCAGCTCGCCAGGCCACGATGCTGGCGTTTCTCCAGCGCTGGGTCACCTGCGGGCCGGCGGGGTCCCGCGGCGAATAGCTGGGCGGTATGGATCCGCCGCTCGAGCCTCCCCAGCGTCAGGTCGCCAGGGTCCGCCCTGCCACTCGCCCCACCTTCAGGTCACTTTTCTTCCGCCTTCTGACTGCGGAAGGGCCTGGGAGGAAGCAGAAAACCTCACGTGGCTCGGAGTGAGGGTCGGTTTTTGTCACCGTGAGCTGGTCTCTAAAAGACTTTTAAGTCTCAAGTCTTCTTTTTCTTCTTATTTTAAGTCCCTTTTTCCCCAGACCCCATGTTTTCAACATAATCATAACGGATTCCCCGCACCCCTACGCCTTTACAGAGATCCAGTCTGCTTTTTACTGCCTTAAATGTTAAAGCGGTAACAGTAAAGATGTTGAGGCTCGTAAATGTGTTTTGGGGTCATAATCTAAGTAGTATTTGCTGAAGATTTTTCTTAAACTTGCTCATAACCATTTAGAGTGACAAACTTAAAATACATTGTAAGTAAACATCAACATGACCTCTTTTAGGAAGAAAAACAAAGATTTCAGTTATTTACATAGGAATAAGGCAAACAAGAATCGTTCTTTGAGGTATATAATTGTGATTCACCAAGATTTCAGTACAGTCTAACCACTCTGCTATTAGTCTAATTTAAAGCAGCCTTAAATAGTTACATTTTGCCATGGCTTGCCACGTGAAAATGATTTTTAAATCTTTTTATCTGCTGTAGCTACCTCTGAAGAAAAGATGACGGCCCAGTGCGGTGGCTCACGCCTGTAATCCCAGCACTTTGGGAGGCCGAGTTAGGCGGATCACCTGAGGTAAGAGTTCGAGACCAGCCTGGCCAACATGGTGAGACTCCCGTCTCTACTAAAGAGACAAAAATTAGCCAGGCGTGGTGGTGTCCACCTGTAATCACAGCTACTTGGGAGGCTGAGGCAGGAGAATCGCTTGAACTCGGGAGGAGGAGGTTGCAGTGAGCAGAAATCGTGCCAGTGCACTCCAGCCTGGGTAACAAAGTGAGACTGCATCTCAGAAAAAACTATATGTATATATTTTTTTAAAGGGGTATTTTAGAATATGATTAAGCCAAGGAACTATTTGGACTGAGAATCCAAATCAAATGGCACTTTAGTGTGACAGGCACTGTTCTAATATTTGCAATATTTATTGTAATCCTACCACCCACATTGTATAGATGGAGCAGCAATGGGCAACAGGCAGTTTATGCATAAGCACATATAGATATATATTCTTTTTTAAAGTTTTACCTTTTTTTGCACAAAATGGTAAAATACAATATGCCACCTTGCTTTTTTCACCTAATACAGCTTGGTGATCTTTTTTCATGGATACCTTAGGGCCCAGCAGAGCAGGACTGGAACCAGGGTAATCTGTCGGAGAGCTAGTCCTAACCCTTACCAGCAGGTCGAGGCAGCCTGATATAATGAAAATATCAGTGGCATCGGTGTCAGACAATTAGGGATTTAGTCCTCACTCTTCTGCTTAGACCTGTGACAGCCTAGCAGTTCTGAGTACATCTGTGAAATGGGTCGCCTGTTTGTTCCTACTTAACACCTGTGTCACAATTCTAATATGCCATGACACGAAAAGACATGGGGGCTCTTTATTAGTACAAAAGACAGTGTTTCTACAGGCTTTTTGGAGAATGCCTGTCCTTAATTGGTATGCCTGTGACACCAACTTGAGTCAGTAGAGAAAATAAACTCATTGGTATCTTTGTAATTGTAAGCATTTTTACGTAGGTAATACATGTACATGGTAAGAAATTGTACAGAGGTTATACAATGAAATGTTACTCTCATTTTAGCAGTTTAAAGAAAGTCTGAAGAATACTCCAGGAAAACTGAGGAAACTAAAGCTATTTCTACTACTGGTCTCATAATTGCAAAGCCAGTGCCTACCATGATAAGTGCTCTCTTACTTGGTATGAAGGAAATGATTTTCTTCTCTCGCTATTTTTTTTAGTAAGTATATTATTTTATTGCAACATTAGAAATGAAAATAAACTCTGAGAAGCTGCAAAAGCATGCAACTTCATGAAGATTATGAAGCAATGGAGACACTCATAGAAGGTTAAAATTGGCTTTTCCTGTAGGAGGTGCAAAGACTATACACACACAGATCATCAATGGTTAGATTATTGGCAGCATCTGCCATGTGGAATTTATGCACCAATGGGAAGATTTTTGGTGTTTTGCTTTGTTTTGTTTTGTTTTGAGATGGAGTCTTATTCTGTCACCCAGGCTAGAATACAGTGGCATGATCTTGGCTCACTACAACCTCCACCTCCCGGGTTCAAGTGATTCACCCGCCTGAGACTTCCAAGTAGCTGGGATTACAGGCATACACCACCATGCCTGATTCATTTGTTTGTTTGTTTGAGACAGAGTCTCACTCTGCCACCCAGGCTGAAGTGCAGTGTCATGATCTCAGCTCACTGCAACCTCCGCCTCCTGGGTTCAAGTGATTCTCCTGCCTCAGTCTCCCGACTGTCTGTGACTACAGACACGTGCCACCACACCTGGCTAATTTTTGTATTTTTAATAGAGACAGGGCTTAGCCATGTTGGCCAGGGTGGTCTCGTACTCCTGACCTCAGGTGATCCACCCACCTCAGCCTATCAAAGATTACAGACGTGAGCCACCATGCCCAGCCCCCATTATATGATGTTTGAACACCCTGTTTCTCCTGCTGGATAGTTTCCTTGGAAGAAAGCGTATTTTTTTCTCCAGTGTTAGTTTTCTTCAATTTTGACCTGTCAAACTTCACTTCTGACAAGTCTGGGTTTATCACTCGTCTTGATTAAAAGAAAGCCTGAAGGCTTGAAGACTCGTGAAACGCTGGGCTGAGACCATACTGCTCACTCTGGACCAGATGAGGGTTCCTGAGCAGAGCCCAGCAGTTGTAAGCCCAGTAGCAGGGCCCCCTCACTCAGTATTCATTTGTGAATCCATATTTTATAAATCATATCAATTTTCAGTATTTCTTTGTCTTCATAGGTGATATAGTTAACAGCGCACTTGACTAAGAGACAAGCTGGAATGTATTCGTAGTCCCACGTAATTTCTTTATCAGAGTGATCTCAAATAAATCTCACTTGAGCTCATTATTTCTTTATTTTTATTTTTATTTTTATTTATTTATTTATTTTTTAAGACGGAGTCTTGCTCTGTCGCCCAGGCTGGAGTGCAGTGGCGCGATCTCGGCTCACCGCAAGCTCTGCCTCCCTGGTTCACACCATTCTCCTGCCTCAGCCTCCCGAGCAGCTGGGACCACAGGCGCCTGCCACAGCGCCCGGCCAATTTTTTTTGTATTTTTAGTAAAGACGAGGTTTCACCGTGGTCTCGATCTCCTGACCTCATGATCCGCCCACCTTGGCCTCCCAAAGTGCTGGGATTACAGGCGCGAGCCATAGCGCCCGGACTATTTTTATTTTTTTTATTTTTTATTTTATTTTATTTTATTTTATTTTTGAGACGGAGTCTCGTTCTTTCACCCAGGCTGGAGTGCAGTGGCGCGATCTCGGCTCACTGCAGGCTCTGCTCCCCAGGGTTCACACCATTCTCCTGCCTCAGCCTCCCACGTAGCTGGGACTACAGGTGCCTGCCACCTCGCCCGGCTAATTTTTTTTGTATTTTTAGTAGAGACGGGGTTTCACTGTGTTAGCCAGGATGGTCTCGATCTCCTGACCTCGTGATCCGCCCGCCTCAGCCTCCCAAAGTGCTGGGATTACAGGCGTGAGCCACCGCGCCCGGCCTAGCTATTTTTATTTTTTGAGATGGAGTCTTGCATTGTCACCCAGGCTGAAATGCAGTGGTGCAATCTCTGGTCACTGCAACCTTGGCCTCCTGGGTTCAAGTGATTCTTCTGTCTCAACCTCCCAAGCAGCTGGGATTACAGGCGCCCACCACCATGCCTGGCTAATTTTTTTGTATTTTTAGTAGAGACGAGGTTTCACTATGTTGGCCAGGCTGGCCTTGAACTCCTGACCTCATGATCTGCCCTCCTCGGCCTCCCAAATTGCTGGGATTACAGACATGAGCCACCGCGCCTGGCCTGAGCTCATTATTTCATAGTAAAATAATCTAACATCTATTTCATAGAATTGATCATAAGGATTAAATAAGATAATGGACCAGATGATGCAAACTATTTTTACAAATGTCAGCACTCATTATACTTAGAAAATAATCATTAGCACTTTTATTTTATTTATTTATTTTTTTGAGACAGAGTCTTGCTCTGTCGCCCAGGCTGGAGTGCAGTGGCATGATCTCGGCTCACTGCAACCTCCACCTCCCGGATTCAAACAATTCTCCTGCCTCAGCCTCCGTAGTAGCTGGGATTATGGGCACACACCACCACGCCTGGCTAATTTTTGTATTTTTAGTAGAGATGGAGTTTTGCCATGTTGGCCAGGCTGTTCTCGAACTCCTGACCTCAGGAAATCTGCCCGCTTTGGCCTCCCAAAGTGCTGGGATTGCAGGCGTGAGCTACTGCGCCCAGCCAGCTCTTTTAAAAAGCAAAGATTTGGCCGGGCACGGTGGCTCATGTCTGTAATCCCAGCTCTCAGAGAGGCAGAGGCAGGAGGATAGCTTGAGCCCGGGAGCTCTCGACCTGCCTAGGCAATATAGTGAGATCCCGTTCTCCACAAAAAGGAAGAAAAAAAAAAAGACAAAAAAAAAAGCAAAAATCTGTTTAAAATGTAGAGTAATTTAGAAATTCTCAACATTTATCCTAATAATGAGTACTATTTGGTCAATTTCATTTAAGTATTAGAACTATAGATTCACCAATCTATACAGGTGTTTTACATACATGTGACAATGTGTGTGTTCTGTAAGTGGCAAGGACTTCTGAATTTTGGCATTCAATATATGTTGGTTCTGGGCATGGCAGCTTGTGCCACTAATTCCAGCTACTCAGGAGGCTGAGGTGGGAGGATGACTTAAGGCCAGGAGTTTGAGGCTGCAGTGAGATATGATTATTGCCATCTGGGCAACAGAGTGAGACCCTCATGTCTGAAAAAAAAAAAAAAAAAAAGATGATGGTAATTGTGCAGGACTTCTGAAGTCAGTCTTTATTCATCTATCCATCAAACATTTATTGAGCATCTGTTCTGTGCCAGGCACTGAGCTAGGCACTAGGAGACAAAAAGCAATCTCTGCTGCATAGCATATGTGGCAGAGCCCTGGAGAGGTAGGGGAAGGAAGACAAATAGTAAACAGGTAACTCCAGGGGAGCATGAGTCCTGGAACCAAGTATGCCTAGGGCCTTTTGAGCATTCAGGACAGATCCAGACTCAGGGAGGGGATGAAGACAGCAGCAGGCAAAGCTTCCCAGAGGGCAGAGACTCTCACCTGGGTTTGGAGGACAGCAGCAGGGAAACCTTCTCAAAGGACAGAAAGTCTCACCTGGGTTTGGTATGAACTGTGGGCATAAGCCGATGAAAGGAGGCTATGAAGGTGGGAGGCTATGGAGTTGACTGCTCTAGGAAAGAAAGTGGGAGGAAGAGTTACTCCTACAAGACAGTAACAGATAGCAAGATAGATCTGTCTGGGGGCATTCACCAAGGCCCTCAAGGAGCCTGTGAAGAACGTTGAATCTCTGGAGACAGACCGGCCTGGATCCAAGTCTCACGTCCGCCACTTGCTGAACATGTGGCTCTGGGCAAGGTATTTGGTCTGTTTAAGCTTCAGATCCCGTGTCTGTAAAAAGGAGATAATAACTATTCCGTAAGACTGCTGTGAAAAATTAGATAAGAAAAGTATTTCAAATGCTGAGCAAGATTTCTTTGCACCAAGTTAGAATAGCAATTGGCAGGAACTTTTTCGTTTGTTCTTTTTTGTTTGTTTCAATCCATTGTGTTTATTACATATTACTTTAAGAGCAAAGAAGCTCTGAAGTTAGAACATTTTCACTCATATCTCTGTTGGCTCTACCACAACCAGAGGTAGAAGGTTTAGCAAGTGATTTAACCTCACTGAGCCTCAGTTTTCATAGCTATAAAGTGATGATAATAATAAATAATATCTACCCCATAGGCTCGTGGTAAGGATTAAATGAGACAATCAATATAAAATACTACTTAACCCAGTGCTGGACATGTAGTAAGCATTCAGTAAATTTTAATTGTTCTTTGATATATTATTTAATTTTTTGTTATTTGAGATTCCTCATTAACTAGCATCTTATTATAGAAGGAAATTTCTTTACTAAGAAAATGCCATAATGACCTTGCCGTGAGCTCTGTGTTTAATATTCCTGCATTTCAGGTTTCCTTATTAATTTTCCTATAACTTGCATTTTCAGAATCTTAAAGATGCTGTTCGCTGGGCATGGTAGCTTATGCCTTTAATCCCAGAATTTTGGGAGGCTGAGGCAGGCAGATCAGTTGAGTCCAGGAGTTCAAGACCAGCCTGGGTGATGTGGCGAAACCCTGTCTTTTTTTTTGGAGACGGAATCTCGCTCTGTCACCCAGGCTGGAGTGCAGTGGCGTGACCTCGGCTCCCTGCAGCCTCTACCTCCCAGGTTCAAGCATTTCTCCT
Source organism: Symphalangus syndactylus (assembly GCF_028878055.3). Classification (NCBI taxonomy): domain Eukaryota; kingdom Metazoa; phylum Chordata; class Mammalia; order Primates; family Hylobatidae; genus Symphalangus; species Symphalangus syndactylus. The sequence continues at coordinate 49,410,479 of NC_072424.2, read as the reverse complement.
GCCTCAGCCTCCCAAGTAGCTGCGACTAGAGGCGTGCGCTGCCAAGCCCAGCTAATTTTTTTGTATTTTTAGTACAGACGGGGTTTCACCATGTTGGCCAGGATAGTGTAGATCTCCTGACCTCGTGATCTGTTCGCCTCAGCCTCCCAAAGTGCTGGGATTGTAGATGTGAGCCACCGCACCGGACTATTTTATTTTTAAAAAAAAGAAAAAAAAAGATGTTGTTTTAGTCCACTTGGGCTGCTATTACAAAATACCTTAGACTAGGTAACTTATAAACAACAGAAATTTGTTACAGTTCTGGAGCCTGGGAAGTTTAAGATCAAGGCACTAGCAGATTCTGTGTCTGGTGAGGGCTTCCTCTCTGCTTCAAAGATTGTGCCTTTCAGCTGCATTCCCACATGGCAGAAAAGTCAAGGGAGTTCCCTCAGGCTCAGGCTTCTTTAATACGGACATTTATTAAAGGATAGAGCTCTCATGACTTAATCACTTCCCCAAAGCCCTACCTCTTAGTACTATCATACCTATTACATTTCAACTTATGAATTTTGGAGGGACATCAACATTCAGACCATAGTAGATGCCATGGTTTTTGTTTTTGAGACAGAGTCTTGCTCTGTCGCCCAGGCTGGAGTGCAGTGGGTGATCTTGGCTCACTGCAATCTCCCTCTCCTAGGTTCAAGCAATTATCCTGCCTCAGCCTCCCTAGTAGCTGGGACTACAGCTGCGTGCCACCATGCCTGGCCCTGGTTTGTTTTTTTGAGACAGTTTCATTCTGTCACCAAGGCTGGAGTGCAATGGCACAATCATAGCTTATTGCAGCCTTGACCTCCCGAGCTTCAAGCAATCCTCCCATCTCAGCCCCCAAGAGTAGCCGGGACTATAGGCGTGTGCCAACACACCTGGCTAATTTTTAAATTTTTTGTAGAGATGGGCTCTCCCTCTGTTGCCTAGGCTGATCTCAAACCCCTGGGCTCAAGCTATCCTCTGGCCTCCGCCTCCCAAAGTGCTAGGATTACAGGCGTGAGCCATAAAGCCTGGCCAGATGTCATGGTTTTTTTGTTGTTTGTTTGTTTTTTGTTTTTTTTGAGACGGAGTTTTGCTCTTGTTGCCCGGGCTGGAGTGCAATGCCGTGATCTCGGCTCACCACAATCTCGGCTCACCGCAACCTCTGCCTCCTGAGTTCAAGTGATTCTTCTGCCTCAGCCTCCCAGGTAGCTGGGATTACAGGCATGCACCACCACGCCTGGCTAATTTTGTATTTTCAGTAGAGACGGGGTTTCTCCATGTTGGTCAGGCTGGTCTCGAACTCCCAACCTCAGGTGATCCGCCTGCCTCTGCCTCCCAAAGTGCTGGGATTACAGGTGTGAGCCACCACGCCCGATGATGTCATGTTTTAAATAATTGTGAACGAGATAGGAGGATTACTTGAAGTCAGGAGTTCAAGACCAGCCTGGGCAACATAGTGAGTGCGCATCTCTACGAAAAAATTTTGAAAATTCACTGTGCGTGGTGGCGCACAGTGTGATCTCAGCTACTTAGGAGGCTGAGGCTGTAGGATTGCTTGAGCCCAGGAGTTCAAGGCTGCAGTGAACTATGATTGTACCATTGCACTCCAGCCTAGGCAACACAGTAAGACACTACCTCTAAAAAGATAAAATATAATGTAAAAGTACCAGCCTGGCCAACATGGCAAAACCCCCTCTCTAATAAAGATACAAAAATTAGCTGGGCACAGTGGCGCACTCCTGTAATCCCAGCTACTCGGGAGGCTGAGGCAAGATAATTGCTTCAACCAGGGAGGTGGAAGTTGAGGTGAGCCAAGATTGCACCATTGTCACACAGCCTGGGTGACAGAGTGAGACCATGTCTCAAAAAAAAAAAAGCAAAAATAAATAAATTATTATGAACATTATGGAGTTAGAAATATTAAGGAAAACAAGTTTGTTTAATTAAAAAAAACGCGTAGGATTTTTTTTTTTTTTTGAGATGGAGTCTCACTCTGTCACTCAGGCTGGAGTGCAGCGGCACAATCTCTGCTCACTGCAACCTCTGCCTCCTAGGTTCAAGCGATTCTCCTGCCTCAAGCCTCAAGCGATTATCCTGCCTCAAGCCTCTCAAGTAGCTGGGACTACAGGTACCCACCACCATGCCTGGCTAATTTTTTTTTTGTATTTTTGGTAGAGGCAGGGTTTTGCCATGTTGGCCAGGCTGGTCTCAAACTCTTGACCTCAGATGATCTGCCCACCTCAGCCTCCCAAAGTGCTGGGATTACAGGCATGAGCCATTATGCCTGGCCAAAAACCTAGGATCTTTAAAAAATGAAAAGCAGTATAAACAATCACTTCTAATTCTAAAATCCTGTCATTTCTAAGATTGAATCTTCTTTATTCTTTTTAATTTTTTTATTTTAAAATATAGTATATCTTGAATTGTTGCTATGTCATTGCCTTTGTTTATCTAGTACCATCTGCTTCTGCTATATCTATTGGCAAGCTGTTCTTGCTGCAAAAGGAACTTCGCAGATTTAGTTTTAAAAAATGCCCAACCATTTCATATGTCACATACTCATCAATGAAAAGGGAAAACCAGGTCTCAATAACTAGAAAACCACTATGGTAAGCTCTTAGATCATCTTCTTCTTCTTCTTTTTTTTTTTTCTCACAATGAAGAAAGAATCTGGAAGAAGCCATCATGTGAATACAAACTATTGACAATTCTCTCCATTAATTTGTTGTTGTTGTTGTTGTTTTGAGTCAAAGTTTTTGCTCTTGTTGCCCAGGCTGGAGTGCAATGGCGTGATCTCGGCTCACTGCAACCTCTGCCTCCTGGCTTGAAATGATTCTCCTGCCTCAGCCTCCCGAGTAGCTGTGATTACAGGTGCCCGCCACCACATCCAGCTAATTTTTTATATTTTTAGTCTAGACAAGGCTTCACCATGTTGGCCAGGCTGGTCTTGAACTCCTGACCTTCAGGCGATCCACCTGCCTTGGTCTCCCAAAGTGCTGGGATTATAGGCGTGAGCCACCATACCCGGCCACCTGGGGACCCACTGTAAAATAACTACTACTGTTCCTTTATGGATAGTACTGTATTATTTTCACACTTGATTTCATTAATTCCAGTTAACGTATACCAACCTTTGTGCTCCAGACCTAGAACAACAAACTCTTCACTTTGGAAGACAGTTTAATCTCCATGTAGTGAAAACCACTAATTTTACAGGTGAGAAAGTGTGGGAATGACTGAGCGATTTGCCCAGTGCTCATGTGGCTAAAGATCAAGCCTGCCCACCTTATGACTTCCATTTTTTGCCTTTAGCAAGTAAAGCATTAGGGATTAAAAGTGTATGTTCTAGAGCCAGACTAGCTGGGTTGCAAGCCCAGCTCTTAATATTTAATAGCTATGTGACCTGAGGCATATTAAACTCTTTAAGTCTTAGCTTCTTTATTTGCAAAATGAGGATAATATTCCTCATTTATAAAATTATGACAAGTTAATATACGTATTCTAAATTATTTACATTGTCTAAGTATTAACTATCATGTTTTGTTCATTATTCTACCTTCAGGACCTAAAACAGTACCTGCACAATGACTGTTTGCTAAATGAATAATTGAATGGATAAAGTGTAAGCTGCCTCCCTATGTTGTCACTGACTAGTTGACTTAAAAAAATTGTTTTAGGCCGGGCGCGGTGGCTCACGCTTGTAATCCCAGCACTTTGGGAGGCCGAGGCGGGCGGATCACGAGGTCAGGAGATCGAGACCACGGTGAAACCCCGTCTCTACTAAAAATACAAAAAATTAGCCGGGCGTGGTGGCGGGCGCCTGTAGTCCCAGCTACTCGGAGAGGCTGAGGCAGGAGAATGGCATGAACCCGGGAGGCAGAGTTTGCAGTGAGCCGAGATTGTGCCACTGCACTCCAGCCTGGGTGACAGAGCAAGACTCCGTCTCAAAAAAAAAAAAAAAAAAAAAAAAAAAAAAAATTGTTTTAACATATATTTTTGTGGAAGGATGGTTCTCACTGTCAGACATCAATAGGTTAGTTTGAGTTGCAGAAGGTAAGTGAAAACCGTAGGTAGGACTACTTTTAAGATTTTTGATCTACATTAATATGTTATGAAGAAGTAATATGGCTGAACATTTCCCAAATTTAGTGAAGGATAGATTTAACCCAATGAATGAAAACCAAGCAAGATAGTAAGACTTTGTTTAGGCACATTGTAGTCATCAGTCAGACTGGTGAAAACTAAAGTTTAAGAAAAAAACTTGGATGGGCTGGTGGCTCATACCTGTAATCCTAGCACCTTCGCAGGCTGAGGCAAGAAGGGATTGCTTGAGCCCAGGAGTTCAAGACCAGCCTCAGCAAAAAAGTGAGATCTTATCTCTACAAATAATTAACTTGACATGTAGAGACTTTATCTCTACAAATAATTAACTAGTAGCTTGTGGTCCCAGCTACTTGGGTTGCTGAGGTGGGAGGATCACTTGAGCCCAGGAGGTTGAGGTTGTAGTAAGCCATGATTGCGACACTGCACTCCAGCCTGGGTGACAGAGCAAGACCCTGTTTCAAAAACAAAAACAAAAACAAACGACACAACGAAAAACTCCTTTTGGAGGGCAGTGGCCAAGTCTGTAAATGCCACCCCAGGAATGGGAGCAGTTATATTCCTTCCTCTTCCACTTTCCATTGTAACCAATAAAGATAGTTTGTAACATTAAAAAAAGAAGGAAGAAAGGAAGGGAGGAGGGGGGGAGGGAGGGAAAGAAAAGAAAAAGAAAAAACTGAAAGTTCTCAGAGAAAAATACATTACACGCAAGGGACACATTACATACATGGGAGCAATGGTTGACCGCTTCTCATTAGGAACATGGAAGCTAGAAGTTAAATGAACAACATCTTAAAGTACTGAAGGAAAAAACAAAATATGTCAACTTAAAACTCTATATCTAGTGAAACTATCCTTCACAAATGAAGACAATAAAATCACAATGAGATACCACTACACACCCACTAAAGTAGCTAAAATTAAAAAAAGACTAACAATACCATCTCTTGGCAAGCAATTAGGAGTCTTATACAGCTGGTGAGAATGTAAAATGGTATAATCTTTTAGGAAAACAGTTTAGCAGTTTCTAAAAAAGTTAAACATACATCTACCATATGACCATCCATTCCACTTTCAAGTGTTTACCCAAGAGAAATGAAAGCATATATCCAAACAAAGAATTGGGCCAAAATGTTCATGGCAGCTTTATTTTATCCACAAACATGGAAACGACCCAAATGTCCATCAATAGGTGAATGGAAAACAAATGGTGGTATATCCATATACTAGAAAACTACTTAGCAATAAAGACGAATGAACTATTGACAAATCCAAAGACATGAATGACTTTCAAAATACTTGTGCTGGGCAGGGCGTGGTGGCTCATGCCTATAAATTCCAGCACTTCAGAAGCCCAAGGTGGGAGGCTTGCTTGAGGCCAGGCATTTGAGACCAGCCTAGGCAATATATCAAGACCCCCATCTCTATTTAAAAATTTTAAAAAACGGCTGGGCATGGCGACTCACGCTTGTAATCCCAGCACTTTGGGAGGCTGAGTGGGCAGATCACCTGAGGTCAGGAGTTCAAGACCAGCCTGGACAACATGCTGAAACCCCATCTCTACTAAAAATATAAAAATTAGGCCGGGCGCGGTGGCTCAAGCCTGTAATCCCAGCACTTTGGGAGGCCGAGGCGGGCGGATCACGAGGTCAGGAGATCGAGACCATCCTGGCTAACACGGTGAAACCCTGTCTCTACTAAAAATACAAAAAATTAGCCGGGCGTGTTGGCGGGCGCCTGTAGTCCCAGCTCCTCGGGAGGCTGAGGCAGGAGAATGGCCTGAACCCGGGAGGCGGAGCTTGCAGTGAGCCGAGATCGCGCCACTGCACTCCAGCCTGGGTGACACAGCAAGACTCCGTCTCAAAAAAAAAAAAAAAAAAAAAAATTAGCCGGGTGTGGTGGCTGGTGCCTGTAGTCCCAGCTACTCGGGAGGCTGAAGCAGGAGAATCTCTTGAACCCAGGAGACAGAGGTTGTAGTGAGCCGAGATCCCACCATTGCACTCCAGCCTGGCGACAGAGCAAGACTCCATTTAAAAAAAAAAAAGAAAAAAGAAGGTCCCCTGTTATTTTCCGTTATAGCTTCTTCTTTGTTTCCTTCTAAACACTTACCACGACATGTAATTATCTTATTCATTTGACTATTATTTCAGCTTTGTCTCCTCTACTAGAATTGAAATTCCAAAGCAAAGATCTTTCCTGACTTTTTTTGTTTTAACCATGGTATCCAGTGTGTGGTGCATAGTAGATGTTCAGTAGACATCTGTTGAACGAATAAATAGGGAATCTGGGAATGCAGTCTGCTTCCCCTCAAGTACATATATTTCACTGACATTGTCTTCAGTTTTAACTATGAAAACCTGCCCTTGGGTATTAAAAATCATTCTATAGTTCATATGTTTTCCAGCCATCTTCCTAATGTGCCTTGGTCTTTCTCCTTTTCTAGTTTGGACTTGCACTATGTTTTCTTGCTTGTTTTTTTTTTTTTTTTTTTTTTTTTGGAGACAGAGTCTCGCTCTGTAGCCCAGGCTGGAGTGCAGTGGTGCGATCTCGGCTCACTGCAACCTCCACCTCTCTGGTTCAAGCAATTCTCCTGCCTCAACCTCCTGAGTAGCTAGGATTACAGGCATGCGCCATCGTGCCTGGCTAATTTTTGTATTTTTAGTAGAGATAGTGTTTCATCGTGTTGGTCAGGCTGGTCTTGAACTCCTGACCTCAGATGATCCACCCACCTCGGCCTCCCAAAGTGCTGGGATTACAGGCGGGAGTCACCTCGCCTGGCATTTTTTTTTTCTTTCTTTCAAAGAAACGGTCTCATTCTGTCACTTAGTCTACAGTGCGTGATCATAGCTCACTATAACCTCTGACTCCTGGGCTCGAGGGATTCGCCTGCCTTAGCCTCATAAGTAGCTGGGACTACAAGTCCACATCACCACACCTAGCTAATTGCTTGGTTTTTTAAAGTTTGCCTGGGAGTGAGGGGTTCACCCAGGCCCTGGTAGAAGTAGGAAACATCCTTAAACATCGTTGCCTTGATGTCTACTTAGCAAATAAAAAATGACGTTTTCATGTGGCCTAATCAGAAGAATTGGTCACACTTGTAACTAGGATTGGCTTAAAGACAAGTAGGGGATGGTAAGGGCTGAAGGAACTCATTGAGAACAGAGACATGCCTCTGTTTATCATCCAACCATTAATCCATCCGCTCTTTCAGTAATTATAGTGTTTACTGATCTCAGACCCAGACAAGAACCATTCTACATGTTTTATACATATTAACTAATTTAATTCTTACAGTTACTATAAGGGTAAATACTGTTAATATCCCCAGTTTATAAATGAGAAAACCTATGGCCAGGCATGGTGGCTCACACCTGTAATCCCAGCACTTTGGAGGCCAAGGTGGGTGGATCACCTAAGGTCAGGAGTTCAAGACTAGCCTGGCCAACATGGTGAAACCCCATCTCTACTAAAAATACAAAAAAAAAAAAAAAAATTAGCTGGGCATGGTGGCAGGTGCCTGTAATCCCAGCTACTCGAGAGGCTGCGCAGGAGAATTGCTTGAACCCAGGAGGCAGAGGTTGCAGTGAGCCGAGATTGCGCCATTGCACTCCAGCCTGGGAGACAAGAGCGAGACTCTTTAAAAAAAAAATAATAATAAAATAAAATAAATGAGAAACCTGATAAGCACCTATTAAGCATTATTGTTCAGTGGTCTTTGAGAATGATCAGATAACCATTATAGGGTCAGATAATGCAGTTTACAAAAAAAGCTATGATAGTGGCTCACACCTGTAACCCCAGCACTCTGGGAGGCCGATGCAGGCGGATCACAAGGTCAGAAGTTGGAGACCTGCCTGGCCAATATGGTAAAATCCTATCTCTACTGAAAATACAAAAATTATCTGGGCCTGGTGGCGGGCGCCTGTAGTCCCAGCTACTCCGGAGGCTGAGGCAGAAGAATTGCTTTAACCCAGGAGGCGGAGTTGCAGTGAGCCGAGATAGCACCACTGCACTCGAGCCTGGGCAACAGAGTGAGACTCCATCTAAAAAAAAAAAAAAAAGCTGTGATAATTTTCCAAATCATTTTTGAAATGTAATGATGATAGAACAGTATTTAAGCAAAATTACATATACCGTTTTAGGATTATGGAAAGTGTTGTTGCCATATAAGTTATACATTCTAAGATGAAGTCAGTGCTAAACAGGAGAAATAAAGTGCTGTGGCTGCAGGAAGGACACTGGGGGAATGGAAAGAATACAGTATTGGGTTTGGAGAGACTTGGCACTGAATCAGGTCTCTGTTCCTCACGAACAGAGATCTGTGATCTTGGGCAAAGTGCATGAGCTTGAGTTTCTACAATTCTGAGTAAGAGTAATGAAGCCTCTGGAGGTCTTGTGAATTCCCCACATTGAGCTGTGCCCTTGTCTGTGCTTTCCCATCGCTGTTTGCGATGTCTTGCATATAATTTGCCACATGGAAAGTACCTTTATTTTTTATTCTATTTATTTATTTATTTTTGAGACAGCGTCTCACTCTGTTGCCCAGACTGGAGTGCAGTAGTGTGATCTTGGCTCACTGCAACCTCTGCCTCCCACGTTCAAGCGATTCTCCTGCCTCAGCCTCCAGAGTAGCTGGGACTACAGGTGCCTACCACCACACCCAGCTAATTGTTGTATTTTTTTTTTTTTTTTTTTTTTGAGACGGAGTCTCGCTCTGTCACCCAGGCTGGAGTGCAGTGGCGCGATCTCGGCTCACTGCAAGCTCCGCCTCCTGGGTTCATGCCATTCTCCTGCCTCAGCCTCTCCGAGTAGCTGGGACTACAGGCGCCCGCCACCACGCCCGGCTAATTTTTTTGTATTTTTAGTAGAGACGGGGTTTCACCGTGGTCTCGATCTCCTGACCTCGTGATCCGCCCGCCTCGGCCTCCCAAAGTGCTGGGATTACAAGCGTGAGCCACCGTGCCCGGCCTAATTGTTGTATTTTTTAATAGAGGCGGGGTTTCACCATGTTGGCCAGGCTGGTCTTGAACTCCTGAGCTCAGGTGATCCACCCACCTTGGCCTCCCAAGTGCTGGGATTACAGGTGTGAACCACCACGCCCGGCCATTAAGTATTCTTAAATTGTTTCTTGACTGGGCATGGTGGCTCACGCCCATAATCCCAACACTTTGGAAAGCCATGGCGAGAGGATTGCTTGAGCTCAGGAGTTCGAGTTCAGCCTGGGCAACATAGGGAGACCATGTCTCTACAAAATATAAAAATAAATTAGCTGGGCATGTGTCACACCTGTGGTCCCAGCTACTTGGGAGGCTGAGGCAGGAGAATTGCTTGAGTCCTGGAGATTGAGGCTGCAGTGAGCTGTGATCGCACTGCACTCCAGCCTGGGTGACAGAGAGCTTGTCTCAAAAAATAAAATAAAATTATTTCTTGTAGTTACTAAGCATACATTTGAATTTCTGAGGTTAACCGTATGGGACTCCTTTTAGAAGTAAACAGATTACTGAATCAAAAAATAATTAACCAGGCCGGGTGCAGTGGCTCACGGCCTGTAATCCCAACACTCTGTGAGGCCGAGGCGAGTGGATCACTTGAGCCCAGGAGTTCCAGACCAGCCTGGGCAACATGACAAAACCCCATCTTTACAAAAAAAAAAAAAAAAAAAAAAATAGCTGGGTGTGGTGGGGAGCACTTGTGGTTCCAGCTACTTGGGAGGCTGAGATGGGAGGATCACTTGAGCTCTTGGGGCAGAGGTTTCAGTGAGCCATGACTGTGCCAGTGCACTCCAGTCTGGGTAACAGAGCGAGACCCTGTCTCAAAAGAAAATAAAATAAAATAACCAAAATGTACAACTATTAATATAGAAAAGGCACAATATCAAGCTGAAAATAGCAAATGAGTTCGAGAGTGGGGAATAACTACAGTGGGACTGTTTGTGCAAAAAAGAAAAAAGAGGGTATAATGCTGTGCGTATCACTCAAGAGTTTCCAAAGGACAGTATTAGAGATTGTAAAACACTATTAAGATACAGTCACTGATTTCTACTTTAGTCAATCTTTTGCCTTATTTTGTTTTTAAAAAATGGACATCTTAAGGTTAAAACTCTTAATAAAGTCACAGAGCTTTTCTTTTATAATGCTCAATTAGAAGTTAAGGAGAGGCCAGGCATGGTGACTGTCAAGCCTGTAATCCCAGCACTTTGGGAGGCTGAGGTGAGCAGATCACTTGAGCCCAAGAGTTCGAGACCAGCCTGGGCAACATAGTGAGACCCTGTCTGAAAAAAAACCCCAAAAATTAAAAAGAAAAATAAAAGAAGTTAAGGGGGAAAGTTTTTAATCAGAATGCATAGCTGGTTGGTAGGAAGTCAAGACAGCCTTGTAATACTGTCTAAAGCCCAGAGTATTGAAATGCAAATGTCTGCATTGAAACAACTGATCTCAACATGTGTGATTGCTTTGTTCTGGGTTATGGCTATTCCTATGTTGTCTTTTTTAGGATTTATAAGTGACCCTGTGTATTGTTTGAACATCTGTGTGAGAGGCCGGGCGTGGTGTCTGACACCTGTAATCCCAGCACTTTGGGAGGCTGAGGCAGGCAGATCATGAGGTCAGGAGTTCGAGACTAGCTTGGCCAACATGGTGAAACTATGTTTTAGTCTCTACTAAAAATACACGATTTAGCCAGATGTGGTGGTGCACACTTGTAATCCCAGCTACTTGGGAGGTTGAGACAGAAGAATCGCTTGAACCTGGGAGGTGGAGGTTGCAGTAAGCCAAGATTGTGCCATTGCACAACAGCCTGGGCAATAGAGTGAGACTCCGTCTAAAAAAAAAAAAAAAAAGAGAAAAAGAAAAGAAAGAAAAAAAAAGATTCGTGTGAGAGCAAATGAAAACACTTGACACTTCACAAATCAAAACACTAGTTTTATTACAGAAGGCTGCCTTAATGCTAGAAGGCTGCCTTAATGCTAGAAGGCTAGAAGGCAATCAACAGGAATGATCATTCCAAGACTGGAGAAGATAGAGCTGCACGGAGAATAGGCAAATGTTTGCACCATTCTCATAGATCCTGGGCTTCTTTTACACTAGACACTCCATAATTAGTTATATAAGTGGCTATTTTTAGAGCCAGGTCTGCTTGTTACAGAGGGTTTTCTTTTCTTCTCAGACAGAGTCTTGCCATGTTGACCAGGCTGCTTTCAAACTCCTGGGCTCAAGCGATCCTCTTGCATCAGCTTCCCAAGAAGCTGGGGCTACAGGCATGCACCACCATACCTGGCTTTCTCCTTTCTTCTTTCTCCTCCTCCTCCTTCTTTTTCCTCGTCTTCTCTCATCTTCTTTGTCGGTTTTTTTTTTTTTTTTTTTTTTGAGACAGGGTCTTGTTCTGTCACCCAGGCTGGAGTGTAGTGGTATAATCTTGGCTTACTGCTACTTCTGCCTCTGGGCTCAAGTGAGCCTCCCACCTCAGCCTCCCAAGTAGCTGAGACTACAGGTGCACACCACCATGCCTGGCTAATTTTTCTCTTCTTCTTCCTCTTTCTCTTCTTCTCCCTTCTCCTTCCTCCTTCCTCCTCCTCCTCCTCTTATTTCTTCTTCTTCTTCTTTTTTTTGAGACAAGGTCTCTCTCTGTTGCCCAGGCTGGAGGGCAGTGGCATGATCACCGATCTGTGCAGCTTTGACCTCCTAGACTCAAGTGATCCTCCCACCTCAGTCTCCCGAGAAACTGAGACTACAGATGCACACCACCCCACCTGGCTTCTTTTCTTTTCTTTTCTTTTGTAGAGATGGGTTTTTTTTTTTTTTTTTTTTTTTTTTCAGACGGAGTCTCGCTCTGTCGCCCAGGCTGGAGTGCAGTGGCGCAATCTCGGCTCACTGCAAGCTCCGCCTCCCGAGTTCACGCCATTCTCCTGCCTCAGCCTCTCCGAGTAGCTGGGACTACAGGCGTCCACCACCACGCCCGGCTAATTTTTTGTATTTTTTAGTAGAGACGGGGTTTCACCGTGGTCTCGATCTCCTGACCTCATGATCCGCCCGCCTCGGCCTCCCAAAGTGCTGGGATTACAAGCGTGAGCCACCGCGCCCGGCAGAGATGGGGTCTTGCTGTGTTGTCCAGGCTGGTCTTGACCTCCTGGGCTCAAACAGTCTTCCTGCCTCAGCCTCCAGAGTCAATTTGCAGACATTCTTGCATCTCCTTCTCTACCTCTACACCTCTTTTCAACAAAATCCCTATTCTTGTTTCATTAGGACTACATTAGGACTACAAAAAAATCCCTATTCTTGCTGAAGTCAGGAGTCTTTTTTTTTTTTCTTGAGATGGAGTTTCACTCTTTTTGCCCAGGTTGGAGTGCAATGGCATGATCTTGGCCCACTGCAATCTTTGCCTCCCAGGTTCAAGCGATTCTCCTGCCTCAGACTCCCAAGTAGGTGGGATTACAGGTGTGTGCCACCACCCCAGGCTAATTTTTGTATTTTTAGTAGAGATGGGGTTTCACCATGTTGGCCAGGCTGGTCTTGAACTCCTAACCTCAGGTGATCCACACATCTTGACCTCCCAGAGTGCTGGGATTACAGGTGTGAACCACCACGCCTGGCCAGGAGTCTTTTAAAAAATCAATCAATCAATGAAGGTCAGGCTCAGTGGTTCACACCTGTAATCCCAACACTTTGGGGGGCCAAGGGAAAAGGTTTGTTTGAGCCTAGGGGTTGGAAACCAGCCTGGGCAACATAGTGATACATCACCTCTACAAAAAAAAAAAAAATTAGCTGGGCATGGTGGCACGCTGTAGTCCCATCTACTTGGGAGGCTGAGGTGGGAGGATCACTTGAGCCTGGGACGTCGACGCTCCAGTGAGCTGTGATTGTACCACTGCACTCCAGCCTGGGCAACAGAGCAAGACATTGTCTCAAGAAAAAAAAAAATGAGTGCATTTTATGATATGTAAATTGTACCTCAATAAGTTGATTTTTTAAAGACCAAAGTGTCGGGCCGGGCGCGGTGGCTCAAGCCTGTAATCCCAGCACTTTGGGAGGCCGAGGCGGGTGGATCACGAGGTCAGGAGATCGAGACCATCCTGGCTAACACAGTGAAACCCCGTCTCTACTAAAAAATACAAAAAATTAGCTGGGCGTGTTGGCGGGCGCCTGTGGTCCCAGCTACTCGGGAGGCTGAGGCAGGAGAATGGCGTGAACCCAGGAGGTGGAGGTTGTGGTGAGCCGAGATCGCGCCACTGCACTCCAGCCTGGGGGACAGAGAAAGACTCCGTCTCAAAAAAAAAAAAAAAAGACCAAAGTGTCTCAACTACTCATCCCTCTTCCCAAATCATTTTATTTCTTTTGGCAGGATACTGTTAAAATACCAAATTCTTGGCCGAGTGTGGTGGCTCACACCTGTAGTCCCAGCACTTTGGGAGGCCAAGATGGGTGGATCACGAGGTCAGGAGTTCAAGACCAGCCTGGCCAACATGGTGAAACCCCATCTCTACTAAGAATACAAAAATTAGCCAGTCATGATGGTGGGTGCCTGTAATCCCAGCTGCTTGGGAGGCTGAAGCAGGAGAATTGCTTGAGCCCGGGAAGTGGAGGTTGCAGTGAGTCGAGATCAGGCCATTGCACTCCAGCCTGGGTGATAGAACATGACTCCATCTCAAATAAATAAATAAATAAATAAATAAATAAATAAATCGAATTCTTTTCTTTTTTTTTTTTTTTTTTTTGAGACGGAGTCTCGCTCTGTCGCCCAGGCTGGAGTGCAGTGGCGCAATCTCGGCTCACTGCAAGCTCCGCCTCCTGGGTTCACGCCATTCTCCTGCCTCAGCCTCTCCGAGTAGCTGGGACTACAGGCGCCCGCCGCCACGCCCGGCTAATTTTTTTGTATTTTTAGTAGAGACGGGGTTTCACCGTGGTCTCGATCTCCTGACCTCGTGATCCGCCCGCCTCGGCCTCCCAAAGTGCTGGGATTACAAGCGTGAGCCACCGCGCCCGGCCAATCAAATTCTTTTCTAAAAGCCCTTCAGGTCATTACGTTACCATGTGTTTATATGTGCATAAAAGCATACTGTCCACACATATGCACAAAATTTAATTGACTCACTGGGCCTCCAGTTATGGTTTAGTGACATATAATGACTATATTTGGCCTGGTGCGGTGGCTCATGTCTGTAATCCTAGCACTTTGAAAGGCCAAGGTGGGTGGATTACTTGAGTTCAGAGGAGCTCGATACCAGCCTGGGCAACATGGTGAAACTCTGTCCTCTACTAAAAATACCTGCAAAAATTAGCTGGATGTGGTGACACATACCTGTAGTACCAGCTACTCAGGAGGCTGAGGTGGGAGGATCGCTTGAGCCCAGCAGGCAGAAGTTGCAGTGAACCGAGATCGTGCCACTGCACTCCAGCTTGGGTGACAGAGTGAGGTCCCCATCTCAAAAAAAAAGACAATATTGTTTGAAATCACATTACCAGTTTTTGGGCCCAAAAGCTGAAACGGCCTCTTTTGAATCAACAGTAATGGAAAAGAAATTCTTAGAATCCTGTAGAAAGAGGGAAATTACATTCATATTCTTCTCACCACTACTCCATTTCTCCCAGTTCCTGATTTATGTATTGTGTGGTTTTTTGTTTTGTTTTGTTTTGTTGTGTGTTTTTGTCCTGGTACTGATTGTTTTGTTTTGTGGTTTGTGGTTGTGAAACTTGAGTCTGAGAATTGAAAAGAAATTAATTACTAACTCAAGATAGAATAAAAATAACCCTAAATATTGAGCTCGAAGAGGTCAAATATTTTTTCTTCCTTCTGTACTATAAGCAAAGTGCAAGGGCAGGTACATTCCTTGTAGAAAATCATCAAACTTTTGAAATAGCCCAAAGATAACTTTTTTTTTTCTTTTTGAGACAAAGTTTTGCTCTGTCACCCAGGCTGGAGTGCAGTGGCACCATCTTGGCTCACTGCAAACTCTGCCTTATGGGTTCAAGTGATTCTCCTGCCTCAGCCTCCCGAGTAGCTAATATTTTTGTATTTGCAGTAGAGGACAGGGTTTCACCATGTTGGCCAGGCTTGTCTTGAACGCCTGACCTCAAGTGATCTGCCTGCCTCCCAAAGTGCTGGAATTACAGGTGTGAGCCACCACACCCAGCCTGATAACTTTTTTCTCCCTGGGAGGTGGCAAGGTTTATCGCAATAAGACACATAACATAATGTCCATCATTTGAACCACACACAAGTGTACAATTCAGTAGCTAAACTATATCCATAATGTTGTGTAATTATCACTATCTATACCTAAAATTTTTTTATCATCTCTGACAAAAACTTTATACTCATTAACTAACAACTCTCTTAGACAAGGTGGCATGGAAATTAAACAAAACAAAAACCTCTCCCTTCCCATTCCCCATAGTCCCTGGTAGACTCTCCTCTACCAGAGAGTGTTTTATTTTATTTTTTTTATTTTTTTTTTTTTGAGATGGAG
Organism: Symphalangus syndactylus; assembly: GCF_028878055.3. Lineage (NCBI taxonomy): Eukaryota > Metazoa > Chordata > Mammalia > Primates > Hylobatidae > Symphalangus > Symphalangus syndactylus. The sequence continues at coordinate 49,394,908 of NC_072424.2, read as the reverse complement.
TCTTGCTCTGTCCCCCAGGCTGGAGTGCAATGGCGCGATCTCAGCTCACTGCAAGCTCCGCCTCCCAGGTTCACGCCATTCTCCTGCCTCAGCCTCCCGAGTAGCTGGGACTACAGGCGCCCGCCAACACGTCCGGCTAATTTTTTGTGTTTTTAGTAGAGACGGGGTTTCACTGTGTTAGCCAGGATGGTCTCGATCTCCTGACCTTGTGATCCACCCGCCTCGGCCTCCCAAAGTGCTGGGATTACAGGCTTGAGCCACCGCGCCCGGCCGAGAGTGTTTTAAATATTTGTTTTTTGTTTTTTGTTTTTTTTTTTTGAGACAGAGTCTCGCTCTGTTGCCCAGTCTGGAGTGCAGTGACGCTATCTTGGCTCACAGCAACCTCTGCCTCCCAGGTTCAAGTGACTCTCGTGCCTCAGCCTTCTGAGTAGCTGGGATTACAAGTGCATGCCATGAGGCCCGGTTAATTTTTGTAGTTTTAGTAGAGATGGGGTTTCAGCATGTTGGCCAGGCTGGTCTCAAACTCCTGACCTCAAGTGATCCACACGCCTTGTCCTCCCAGAGTGCTGGGATTACAGACATGAGCCACCGAGCCCAGCCCTTCTGCTCTTTATTAATATGCTTGTTTTTACAGAGGTCTTTATAGCTTATTTAGTTCCCCTGAATTTCACAATTTGTGAACACTTCAACATTTCGTTAGAGTGTCAAGTCCTATTCATGTCTGAACAGTGAAAGTACTGATTAAAAAAATAAGATCTTATGCTAACAAGTTATTATTCTTTAAGATAAAACTACAAACTGTACCTTAATTAACAGCCTTGTTATTCTTTTCCAAAGCTCTTTTTGAAGTTACTCACCCTGCTGGTCACATGTGAGGCATTATCTCATTCTCTGTACTTCCCAAATCCATTCATAGTTTGTCCTTCTCAGTAACTTAACTTATGCCTTCATCAGTATTAAACTATTCCAGTCCACGAAAAGTAGTTTTGTAAAGGCCTAATGAAATAGCTAGGGTTTTATTTTTTATTTTTTTTTAAGCTAAAACATTACTCAATTTGTGTGGCCATGTTGCAACTGTGAGAGTTTTGGCGAGTCAATATTAGCTCAGGGTTAACATTCATTAAAATTCAAACCAGTTGTTAACCTGGAAAACAGCAATGCAATAATACAGCCACTTGGAATTTACTCCCTGTTCAGTGCTGTCCTGAGTTCCCAGGGGATACAAAAGGACCACACTGGCCGGGTGTGGAGGCTCACACCTGTAATCCTAGCACTTTGGGAGGCCAAGGTGGATGGATCACCCAAGGCCAGGAATTCGAGACCAGCCTGGCCAACACGGTGAAACCCCGTCTCTACTAAAAATACAAAAAAATTAGCCGGGCATGGTGGCAGGCACCTGTAATCCCAGCTACTCAGGAGGCTGAGGTAGGAGAATCGCTTGAACCCAGGAGGCAGAGGTTGCAGTGAGCCAAGATTGTGCCATTGCACGCCAGACTGGGTGACAGGGCGAGATTCTGTTTCAAAAAAAAAAAAGAACTACACTATCTTTGAGGAGCTTTCATTTCAGTGGGAAAGACAAGATAAATGTACACGAAACTATAATGCATTTATTAATGAAGTGGACAACTCCCATTTGCTGCAAGTCACTGTATTATAAATTATTTAGTCCTTACAACTATTAAATGAGATAGATATTAAAACCACTTCACAGATAAGAGAACAGAAGCTTTGAGAAATTAATAAACTTGCTTAAGATAGCAACCCACAAGTGACTGCCTGGATCCAAAGCAAATTCTTTTTTTTTTTTAATAAATTAAAAAAAAAATAGAGATGGGGTCTCACTATACTGACCAGGCTTGTTTTAAACTCCTGGCCTCAAGACATCCTCCCATCTCAGCCTTCCAAAGTGCTGAAACTACAGGCATGAGCCATCATGCCTGGCCTCCAAAGCAAATTCTTTTCCCCCTCCACCACTCAGATTATCTGGTCCACTCTCCTCCATTTAAGAAATAAAGAGTTAGCATGGGGAAAGCAACTTATTTTCTTCCTAATTTATAACAATAGCTGTTGTTAAAATCAGGTAACAAGAATAATGTGCTTAGGCAAAAAGGTCGTGCTGATATAAGAAGCTCATACCAGATAATTCATTCATAAGAATATGTTTTGCATGGGGTAAATGCTATAAAGAAAAAACATTCAAACTAAAATTTAAAATATTTAATCTAAATTTAACTTAAATTTTTTTTTTTTTTGAGACGGAGTCTCGCTCTGTCGCCCAGGCTGGAGTGCAGTGGCGCAGTCTGGGCTCACTGCAAGCTCCGCCTCCCAGGTTCACGCCATTCTCCTGCCTCAGCCTCTCCGAGTAGCTGGGACTACAGGCGCCCACCACCTAACTTAAATTTTTTAAATTTTGCATTTAACTCTAAAGTTATTTTAAAAGTAAAGCTACAGTGCTAGAATCTACCAAGGAAGGTAGATATAATTGTGATTTGGTGCCTATCATGCTTGCAGAGATCATTTCAGTCAGTCCCCAGAAGACCACGTCAGCCAGGCCTCCAAGGTTTGTTTCTGGCAGACTAGGAAGAAACCAGAATGTCTCCTACTTAGATTTGCAAAAGGGGTAGCTCATTTAATTAAAGTTCCTGTTGGTCAGCACTGATAATGTCATCAATAGGTCAAGGCCAGGCTGCCACCAGGGTATTCAACATGTAGGCCCATGCCAAAATATGCCAAAATTCCTAGGGCTTAGAATGGAAGGTGGAGAGAGCATTATCATCCCCTAAAGAGCTTTGTCCAGAGATTCAGTGAGATTAGGAAATGATAACATAGACACAAAAAAAGTAAAAGTAAGGGAGAATCTTGCCTGGGATGATCGGCAAAACAACCAATTAATCAAGATTATGATAGGATGTTGTGATTGATGGTTACACATAACAAAGTACTTAGGATTATTTCTAAAAATAAGTCTTATCTTGTGTGAGTGTACAATGGGAACTCTCTGAACTATCTTTGCAAATTTTCTGTAAATCCAAATTATTCCAAAATAATTAGAGAAAATAGTTGAAGAAAAAATCTTATCACTTCCTTGATGGGATTAAAGAGCAGAGGAGTCTGGTGGGGGAGTTAGGGGTGGAGGGTAGGGAAAGCGGGGGTGTTGGAGGGATGCATCCCCCTTCCCCAGCAATGTATTTTGGAAGCCCCAAGAAACCCACGAAATCCTAATAGTCTTTTACTGCTAGAATGGGAAGTAAAAGCACTGGGAAGTTACCCTAAGAAGCTAACTATCCTATATGTAAACTTAAATAATCAGTATTTGTGGCTGGGCACGGTGACTCACGCCTGTAATCCCAGCACTTTGGGAGGCCAAAGCAGGAGGATCACTTGAGGTCAGGAGTTCCAGATCAGCCTGCTCAACATGGTGAAACCTGGGCTCTACTAAAAAAATACAAAAATTAGCTGGTCATGGTGACAGGTGCCTGAAGTCCCAGCTACTAGGGAGGCTGAGGGAGGAGAATCGCTTGAATTTGGGAGGCAGAGGTTGCATTGAACCAATATTGCGCTACCGCACTCCAGCCTGAGTGACAGAGCGAGACTTGGTCTCAAAAAAAGATTGTATTAAAAAAAAATAATAGGCTGGGCATGGTGACTCATACCTGTAATCCAGCACTTTAGGAGGCCGAGGTGTTCAGATCACTTGAGGTCAGGAGTTTGAGACCAGCCTGGCCAACATGGTGAAACCCTGTCTCTACCAAAAATTGAAAAATTAACCAGATGTGCTCGCTTGGACCCAGGAGGCAGAGGCTGAGGTGACTGAGATTGTGCCACTGCACTCCAGCCTGGGCAACAAAGGGAAACTCTGCCTCAAAAAAAAAAAAAAAAAAAAAAAAATCAATATTTGTTCTCACATGGAAATCCATTTTAGTTTTTGTTTCAATTTTATTTACACTGTTAGTGCAATAACTCTTTCAAGTTCCCCTGCAAAATAGACAATTAAAAGTTACATTATTTACTTTTTTTTTTTTGAGATGGAGTCTTGCTCTGTCGCCAGGCTGGATTGCAATAGCGCGATCTCAGCTCACTGCAACCTCTGCTTCTCGGGTTCAAGCGATTCTCCTGCCCCAGCCTCCTGAGTAGCTGGGACTACAAGCATGCACCACCACACCCAGTTAATTTTTGTATTTTTAGTAGACGAGGTTTCACCATGTTGGCCAGGATGGTCTCGATCTCTTGACCTCATGATCCACCCGCCTCGGCCTCCCGAAGTGCTGGGATTACAGGCATGAGCCACCATGCCCGGCCATTTACATTTTTAAACAACTGAGGCATTATAATAAGGAACGGAATAAAGTTATAGTACAGTAAAGATTTTCTAAAGTGTTCAATATAAAACCAGTTTGCCTAGGAGCAAGATTCAGAGACAAAAACTTTCTATAAATCTCCAGCCAGTGAAAAAGTGGCGGCAAGTTCTGATGGTAGATCTGACAGATTTAAAAGTGTTTTGCCACCACCCTACACTGTATAGCAAGTTTCTCGCCCATTTATTTAGGTATTTTCTTCCTCACACTTATGTGATTGCTAAATTTAATGCATATGCTTGGCACGGTAGTAATCCTAGCACTTTGAGAGGCCGAGACAGGTAGATCACTTGAGGTCAGAAGTTTAACAGCCTGGCCAAAGTGGTGAAACGCTGTCTCTACTGAAAATACAAAAATGGCTGGGCACAGTGGCTCACGCCTGTAATCCTGGCACTTTGGGAGGCCAAGACGGGTGGATCACGAGGTCAGGAGTTCAAGAGCATCCTGGCCAAGATGCTGAAACTCCGTCTCTACTAAAAATACAAAAAAATCAGCCAGGAGTGGTGGTGTGTGCTTGTAATCCCAGCTACTCAGGAGGCTGAGGCAGGAGAATCGCTTGAATCCATGCGGCAGAGATTGCAGTGAGCTGAGATCGTGCCACTGCACTCCAGCCTGGGTGACAGAGCAAGATTCCATCTCAAAATAAAATAAAATAAAAATACAAAAATTAGCTGGGCATGGTGGCACATGCCAGGGGTCCCAGCTACTTGGGAGGCTGAGGTGGAAGGATCACTTGAGCCATGGAGGTGGAGGTTGAACTGAGCCGAGATCATGTCATTGCACTCCAGCCTGGATGGCGGAGTGAGACCCTGTCTCAAAAAAAAAAAAGAAAAAAATTATGTAATGCATACAGTGTTTCAAAGCATGGTCTATGGCCAGATACATCAGAATTACCCAGGCTACAGGGTAAAAATGCCAATTTTGGGGTGCTGCCCAGTCTCTGATCAATTGAATCATAATCTCTGGGGTGGGGTCTGGAAATATGCCCATTTAACCAGTTGTCCCAAGTAGATTTTTTTTTTTTTTTTTTTTTTGAGACAGAGTCTCGCTCTGTTGCCAGGCTGGAGTGCAGTGACACGATCTCGGCTCACTGCAATCTTTGCCTCCCAGCTTCAAGTGATTCTCCTGCCTCAGCCTCCTGAGTAGCTGGGATTACAGGCGTGCACCACCACACCCAGCTAATTTTTTTTGTTTTTTTAGTAGAGATGGGGTTTCACCATGTTGGCCAGGATGGTCTCGATCTCCTGACCTCGTGATCCTCAGCCTCCAAAAGTGCTGGGGATTACAAGTGTGAGCCACCTCACCCAGCCGTCCCAAGTAAATTTATATGGATTTATTTATTTATTGAGATGGAGTTTCGCTCTCATTGCCCATGCTGGAGTGCAATGGTGCGATCTCAGCTCACCAAAACCTCCGCCTCCTGGGTTTAAGTGATTCTCCTGCCTCAGCCTCCCGAGTAGCTGGGATTACAGGCATGTGCCACCACGCCCGGCTAATTTTGTATTTTTAGTAGAGATGGGGTTTCTCCATGTTGGTCAGGCTGGTCTCGAACTCCCGACCTCAGGTGATCCACCCACCTCAGCCTCCCATAGTACTGAGATTCCAGGCTTGAGCCACTGCACCCAGCTTTATATGCATGTAGTATGAAAAGAGAGTGGGCCGGGCGCGGTGGCTCACGCTTGTAATCCCAGCACTTTGGGAGGCCGAGGCGGGCGGATCACGAGGTCAGGAGATCGAGGCCATCCTGGTTAACACAGTGAAACCCCGTCTCTACTAAAAAATACAAAAAAAAATTAGCCGGGCGTGGTGGCGGGCGCCTGTAGTCCCAGCTACTCGGAGAGGCTGAGGCAGGAGAATGGCGTGAACCCGGGAGGCGGAGCTTGCAGTGAGCCGAGATTGTGCCACTGCACTCCAGCCTGGGCGACAGAGCGAGACTCCGTCTCAAAAAAAAAAAAAAGAAAAGAGAGTGGGGCAGGGAGCGAGGTGGCTCATGCCTATAATCCCTGTAGTTTGGGAGGCTGAGGCAGGAAGATTAATTGAGGCCAGGAGTTTGAGACCAGCCTGAGCAACATAGCAATCCCCGTCTCTACAAAATATTTTCTAAAAAATTAGCTGGGCATGGTGGTGTGTGCCCAGCTATTCAGGAGGCTGAGGTGAGAGGACTGCTTGAGACCAGGAGTTTCAGGCTACAGTGATCTGTGATCATGCCACTGCACTCCAGCCTGGGTGCCAGAGTAAGACTCTGTCTCAAAAAAAAAAAAAAGTGATATTTTTCAACAGTCCATCCATATTTTTTTTAAAAATGTGTCTTTTAAAAAAACATTTAGCAGAATAGAGACAAAATCTCACTATGTTGCCCAGGGTGGTTTTGAACCTCTGAGATCAAGTGATCCTCCTGCCTCAGCCTCCCAAAGTGCTAGGACTACAGGCATGAGTCACCATGCCTGGCCATAAATTATGCTTTTTAATAACTTTTTTTTACATTACTTCAAGTTACACTATGGGTTTGTTGTTGTTGTCATTTGTTTGTTTTGAGACAGGTTCTGGCTGTTTCACCCAGGCTGGAGTGCAGTGGCTCAATCTTGGCTCACTGCAACCTCTGTCTCCCGGGCTCAAGTGATCCTCCCACCTCAGCCTCCCAAGTAGCTGAGACTACTGGCATGTGCCACCGTGCCCAGCTAATTTTTGTATTTTTTGTAGAGATGGGTTTTGCCGTGTTCTCCAAGCTGGTCTTGAACACCTAGACTCAAGTGATCCGCTTGCCTTGGCCTCCCAAACTGCTGGGACTACAGGCATAAGCCACCATACTGGGTGATCCACACTTCTTGAACTCATGTCCTCCCACAGCTGCTGCCAAGAACTCTCAAAGTCAATCACTTCACTTTGATGGATCTTTGTTGGTAGCCTTGAACTCGAGGTCGTTAGGGGGAAGCAAGCGTTTCTGGGTTAGAAATGTAAATAATAACAGTAACAAGAATTAGAGGCAGGGCATGGTGGCTCATGCCTGTAATCCCAACACTTTGGGAGGCCGAGGCAGGCAGATCACCGGAGGTCGGGAATTTAAGACCAGCCTGACCAACATGGAGAAACCCCATCTCTACTAAAAATACAAAATTAGCTGGGCATGGTGGCACATACCTGTAATCCCAGCTACTCAGGAGGCTGAGGCAGGGGAATCGCTTGAACCCAGGAGGTGGGGGTTTTGGTGAGCTGACATCGCACCATTGCACTTCAGCCTGGACTACAAGAGCGAAACTCCGTCTCAAAAAAAAAAAAGAGTTAGAAATTACAGATATTGGCCGGGCGCGGTGGCTCACGCTTGTAATCCCAGCACTTTGGGAGGCCGAGGTGGGCGGATCACGAGGTCAGGAGATCGAGACCACGGTGAAACACCGTCTCTACTAAAAAAATACAAAAAATTAGCCGGGCGTGGTGGCGGGCGCCTGTAGTCCCAGCTACTCGGAGAGGCTGAGGCAGGAGAATGGCGTGAACCCGGGAGGCTGAGCTTGCAGTGAGCCGAGATCGGGCCACTGCACTCCAGCCTGGGTGACAGAGCGAGATTCCGTCTCAAAAAAAAAAAAAAAAAAAAAGAAATTACAGATATTTTATTTTATTTTACTTTACATTTTATTTGTTTTATTTTATTTTATTTTATTTTATTTTATTTTATTTTATTTTATTTATTTGAGCAGGCTGGAGTGCAGTGGCATGATTTCGGCTCACTGCAATCCCTGGCTCAAGCACAGATCACATTTTAGAAGCAAGTAGATACGGCCGAGTACAGTGGCTCAGGCCTGTAATCCCAGTACTTTGGGAGGCCGAGGTGGGCGGATCACGAGGTCAGGAGTTTGAGACCAGCCTGGCTAACATGGTGAAACCCCGTCTCTACTAAAGATACAAAAAATTAGCCGGGTGTGGTGGCGGGCGCCTGTCATCCCAGCTACTTGGGAGGCTGAGGCAGGAGAATGCCTTAACTTGGGAGGTAGAGGTTGCACTGAGCCGAGACTGCGCCACTGCGCTCCAGCCTAAGTGATAGAGGGGAGACTCCATCTCAAAAAAAAACAAAGCAAGTAGCTACAACAGCTTAGTTGTTGCCTTCCATTGTTACAGATGGCTCCTCCAAGAGACGAATGTACTTGGCCTTCCTGCATAGCATGATGCTTTCAACACTTGATGCTATTGAAGATGTAAATATTTTCCATCTTCTCCCTCCCCTTTCATTTTCCTTCCTATTTCTTCCCCTGTGGTTTCTCTTTTCTCTCTCTGGTATAAAAATGCTGGAAAGTGATACACTAAAATGTTAACTGGTTGTCTCTAGTGAGTGTGACTGTGGATAGGTAATTTTCATTACCTCTCCACTTTCTACTTTCACCTTTGCCAATGTTAAGTCAGTCAGCAAACTTAAAAAAACAAAAAACAAAAAACATGTGGCCGGGCTTGGTGGCTCACGCCTATAATCTCAGCACTTTGGGAGGCCAAGGCGGGTGGATCGCTTCAGGTCAGGAGTTCAAGACCAGCCTGGCTAACATGGTGAAACCCTGTCTCTACTAAAAATACAAAAATTAGCTGGGCAAAGTGGTGGGCGCCTGTAATCCCAGCTACTCAGGAAGCTGAGGTAGGAGAACTGCTTGAACCCAGGAGGCGGAGGTTGCAGTGAGCTGAGATCGTACCACTGCACTCCAGCCTGGGCAACAGGGAGAGACTCCATCTGAAAAAGCAACAACAACAAAGCCACATGTGTATGAGAAGGGAGAACCCTGTGGAAGGGATCACTGGCTAACTTAAAAAGAGGGAAAGTAGGGAGACTCATGATATGTTTGTGTTTCTTCACCACTTATATGTCGTTTTTGAAAATAGTAAGGAAAAATTAAAACTTTCTCTAGTTTTTTTTTCCTGCTCCATTTTCCTCCTTTTCTTGCTGATCCTATCTTCTCACCCTCCCCAACTGAGAATTCTTTATTAGCAAAGCAGCTGGCTGACACTTGCTGGAATGAAAGAGCCACTGTCCAGTCTTGCTATTTAAGTTTAAGCCACACTGCATTTATGTATAGCCTCTTTCTCCTGGAGGATTGAGATATCTCTTTATAATTCCACTGCTATTTTTAACATCCTCACAGAGCAAAGAGAAAGCTAGTCCCTTCATCTTTGAGCTGGTCACTCGTTTTCTGAATCTCCATTTTCCCAGGGCAGATAATACAGAGCAGCAGAGATCTTCACAGTTAGAACGTGGTCTTGGGTCATTACCCCTTTCCATACTCTTAAAGAATCCAGACCTCTTAGTTATTAAAAAAGCCATAGGGAAATCAGGAAAACACATGCATACTGTTTTGTATTGGGAAAATGATCTCATAATCATTTATAACCTCAGCAGCATCACACAACTTTGCTTTCTAATCCTGAGTGAAGAATGCCCCAGACAATGAATAGCTCAGTACATCCGGCAAAGGCAAAAGATATTCCAGCAGGCGCTCCAGGCTCTCAGTCCCCGAGCCATTATGGCCTTGATAACTTTCTGAATTACTCTGGAAACTGTTAATTTTTCAGTCTGCACTTGAAACAGAGCTATAATTGTCCAGTGAATGCAGAGGAAGAAGGTAAGTCAGCTCCTGGAGAAGGTACCCTGAGCACTGCCCTGTTGCCATGGCTGTGCCCAGGGCGCTCAGCTTGCAGGCAGAGAATTATACCCAAGAATAGGAGGCCCAGGCAAGCTGCCTCGCCTGTGCCCTGCTTGGTGAAGAAGGAAACGAATTTTAACTCCAGACGCAGCACTCACTTTTAGCTATGGGGATTATTTTAGGTATCTCCAGTTCTCTAGTCTGGGTTTGTGTTCCAAGTGTGAAGACATCAACCATCCCTCCCACCCCGACCCCTTTTTTTTGAGACAGGGTCTCGCTGTGTGGCCCAGGCTTGAGTGCAGTGGGGCGATCAGGGCTCACTGCAGCCTGGACTCCCGGGTTCAAGGGATCCTCCCAGCTCAAACTCCTGGAGTAGAAAGGATCACAGGCATGCACCACCACACCTGGCTGTGTGTGTATGTGTGTGTGTACCATGCCTGGCTGTGCGTGCGTGTGTATGTGTGTAAAGATGGGGGTGTCACTATGTTGCCCAGGCTGGTCTGGAACTCCTGGGCTGAAGTGATCCTCCCCATCAGCCTCCCAAAATGTTGGGATTACAGGTATGAGCCACTGTGCCCAGCTTAAATATTTTTATTTTTTATTTTATTTTTTTTTTGAGACGGAGTCTTTCTCTGTCCCCCAGGCTGGAGTGCAGTGGCGCGATCTTGGCTCACTGCAAGCTCCGCCTCTCGGGTTCACGCCATTCTCCTGCCTCAGCCTCCCGAGTAGCTGGGACTACAGGCACCCGCCACCACGCCCGGCTAATTTTTTGTATTTTTAGTAGAGACGGGGTTTCACCGTGTTAGCCAGGATGGTCTCGATCTCCTGACCTCGTGATCCGCCCGCCTCGGCCTCCCAAAGTGCTGGGATTACAGGCTTGAGCCACCGCGCCCGGCCTTAAATATTTTAAATAGTCCTAAAGGCAGAAATCTCTTGACTCTTCAGAAAAATGGGAAAATAGTTTAAGGCATTCTCACCACCACAAATGACTGTGGCCGTACATTCACATTTATAGTTGTCAGGGCATTTATAGTTGGTTAGGGACTCGTCCTTCATACAACTACTTCAACCAATCTTGCTCTCATCTTTCTTTTGATTTTGGGTTACTTTTTTACATTAGAGACTAAATGTAGGCTAGTGGATGAGACTTCAGGGAGAAACAGAAAATGGGAAGTTTTAATCAGGGTTGTAAGCTGAAAGGAATATTTTAACTTGAATTGCCCAGTATAAATATACATAGATAAACCAAAAGCAAAAAAGATTAGGAACCTCTCTATTTGCTACATTTATGCATAAGAAAGCCTAGCTAAAATCAGATTCTCTTATCAACAGTAATCTATATGCTTCTCCCAATTAAAAGAACTTTAACACTCCAGTGGGTGTTGTGATGAATGACTACTGATGTCATTCAACCACATTAATTCACCCAATATGCCCCAGGGAGTAGCTGCAGCCTTAGTGATCCAGAAACACAAAAGACAGGTCGGTCAGGTCCTTCACCCTCTGGAGGGCAGGTGGGGGTGGACTGATGGCACTGGAGGGGACAAGTGTGAACAGAAAGTGATACGTATTTCAGTATGGTATTAACAGGCCCCCACATCCTTCCAACCTTGAAATATGAGGTTTCTGGGCAGCTCAGAAAAGGGATGTCTTACAGGGTTGGGGGTGTCTAGGACAGAGCTTAGTTATTGTCTTGCTTTGCCCAGGACAGTTACAGAGCGGGGGAAGGGAGGGGGAGGAGCTTCATCCTCCAGGAGGGGGAGCAGCACCTGGGGTCTACTAGGGAACAGCTCACCCACACTGAAGACAGGCTGATTTTCCCTCACGTTTTTTCTTTCTTCGCTAATTTGACCTCTGCTGTTACACAGGTCAAATTTTGTTCTTTCTCCATCCTCATTCCCTACCTTGCCGCTTCCTTTGTTCTCACTAAACAAAAATAACAAAGAGCCTTGGGCTCTATACTGAGGTATGTTGCAGGTGGTGGGCTTGGTTAGTTAAGGTTCTAGAGTTTAGGGCTGCACTTGGTCCCGTTGTTTCTCTCTAATCATAGAGAAACTTCCATACTTGTAAATTTTCCTTTCTTCCTTTTTTTTTTTTTTCCCCAGACAGCATCTTGCTCTGTCATCCAGGCTGGGTGCAGTGGGACGATCTTAGCCCACTGAAACCTCCCACTCCGGAGCTCAAGTAATCCTCCCACTTCAGCTTCCCGAGTCGCTGGGATTACAGGTGTGTGCCACCACATCCGGCTAATTTTTGTAGCGATAGGGGGTTCTCTCCATGTTGCCCAGGCTGGTTGTGAACTCCTGAGCTCAAGAGATTCTTCCGCTTTGGCCTCCTAAATTGCTGGGATTAAAGGCGTGAGTCACACTGCCCGGCCTCACTCCTTTCTTTTCTAAGTGAGTGTGTGTGTGCATGTGTGTGTGTGTGTTTGTATTTTATTGTATTTATTTTTTTATTTTTGAGATGGTGTCTTGTTCTGTCACCCAGGCTGGAGTGCAGTGGCGCGACCTCGGCTCACTGCAACCTCTGCCTCCCGGATTCAAGCGATTCTCCTGCCTCAGCCTCCCGAGTAGCTGGAATTACAGGCGCCGGCCACCACTCCTGGCTGAGTGCTTTTCTTTTCTTTTTTTTTTTTTTTTTGGAGACGGAGTCTCGCTCTCTCGCCCAGGCTGGAGTGCAGTGGCGCAATCTCGGCTCACTGCAAGCTCCGCCTCCCGGGTTCACGCCATTCTCCTGCCTCAGCCTCTCCGAGTAGCTGTAATTAAAGGCGCCCGCCGCCACTCCTGGCCGAGTGCTTTTCAAAATGGCTACCAAACCTTTTTGCCTCGTTTGGTTACACACTTCACCTAGAACCTGGTTCTTCCCATTGTTGACCCTTGGCATTAACAAAATGAACAGGTCGGGCGCCGTGGCTCACGTCTGTAATCCCAGCACTTTGGGAGGCCGAGGCAGGCGGATCACCTGAGGTCGGAGTTCAAGACCAGCCTGGCCAACAAGGTGAAGCCCTGTCTCTACTAAAAATACAAAAATTAGCCGGGTATGGTGGCGGGCGCCTGTGGTCTCAGCTACTCGAGAGGCTGAGGGAGGAGAATCGCTTGAACCTGGGAGGCGGAGGTTGCAGTGAGCTGAGGTCGCGCCACTGCACTCCAGCCTGGGCGATAGTGAGACTCTGACTCAAAAAAAGAAAAAAGAAAACCCCAGATGAACAGAAATATGTGTTTTATTGATATAGGATCTGTGACATCATCCTTGAAAAAACCCAGGAAAAGCCCACAAGTACCTATGAAATAGCTTTGAAACATTTTTTTAAAAAAATTATCTGGCAGAAGGCCTAAAAAACTCCGAGGTAGCTGGTGATATTTTCTATTTTAAATACTAGGGAATTAAGGCGCAGAGGTGACTAAGGTTTACACAGCAGAAAGCTGCAGCGCCTAGAGTCAACGCAGGTCGTTGTTAGCCCTGGACTATTTCTGCCACTACCAAGGTTTTCAACAAAGAACAGTAAGTGTGACAAAAATCCATCTGTTTGTTTCTCTTTTTGAATTACTTAACCTTTGAATATTCAACCTTTTGCCCTCTTTTGCTTTATGTTTTCATACCATCTTATCCTCAAAGAAGGGGAAATACTTATCTTCTTTTGTAAGCCTTTGTATCTAAGAACACAAATGAAGTATTTAGGGACAATTGCTTTGACTTTTACAAGAAAACTCAGTGGCTATTTTGGGTGACAGTATGCTTTGCTAGCAAATAGAAATAGAGAAAATCTGGCATCTGAAGGTGAAATGAGAGTAAACAGTTTCCAGAATTTTCTCCCTCTCTCCTTCCTTAATAATTGCAAATTGCCACTGCTTATAACCATAATAGAAACTAGACATGTCTCCTGGCCTTCCTCAATGAAAAAAATAAAAAAGAAAAGAAACTAGACATGACATAGAGATGTCACTTATGAAAAAGAAAAAAAAATTCAAAGGAATCTCACTTCTGCTTTCAACATTTCTTACCAAATCCAGTTTCTAGGACACAAATCATTCCGCAACCCCTCCTTCCAATTTCTAATCCTATTTTAATCACTGAAATAGGCAGAGTCAGATTTTATGTATGACAATTAATCCCCTATGCAAAGTTAAAACTAATTTTAGAGTAAACAAAAAGTTAACTTCAAAGAGCTAGGGGCTGGGCGCGGTGGCTCACGCCTGTAATACCAGCACCTTGGAAGCCGAGGCGGGCAGATCACTTGAGGTGAGGAGTTCAAGACCAGTGGCCAACATGGTGAAACCCCGTCTCTACTAAAAATACAAAAATTAGCTGGACGTGGTGGCAGGTACCTGTAATCCCAGCTATTCGGGAAGCTGAGGCAGGAGAACCGCTTGGAGCCAGGGGGTAGAGGTCGCAGTGAGCCAAGATCAGGATACTGCACTCCAGCGTGGGTGACAGAGTGAGACTGTGTCTCAAACAAACAAACTAACAAACAAACAAAAACACACACAAAGAGCTAGGAATTAAAATCTCAGTAAACACCCTAATCCCATCACTCTATTACCGTAGCTTTCTTGATACCTGACTGATAACTAAATGTCAGTGCTAATAGCTCAAGCTCTATCTCTAAAGTTTAGAATTTCCTTTTTTTTCTTTTTTTTTTGAGACAGTCTCACTCTGTTGCCCAGGCTGGAGTGCAGTGGCACGATCTTGGCTCACTGCAACCTCCACCTCCCTGGTTCAAATGATTCTTCTGCCTCAGTCTCCAGAGTAGCTGGGACTACAGGCACACGCCACCATGCCCAGCTAATTTTTGTATTTTTAGTAGAGATGGGGTTTCACCATGCTGGCCAGGCTGGTCTCAAACTCCTGACCTCGTGATCTGCCTGCCTCGGCCTCCCAAAGTGCTAGGATTACAGGCGTGAGCCACTGCACCTGACCAAGTTTAGCATTTTCTAAGTCACCAAAAGGCTTTGACATTTTAACCATTGACCCAGACATTTGACAGAGGCCCCTTTGCAATTGGGAAACGACTTGAAAAATAATAATGTTCACTTGCCACTGGAAATTTTCAAAGGGATTAGTTGAATTTATCCAACAGTGCATGAATACCTAGTGTCACCAGGAACCAATTTGGGGCTACATGGGTACATTCAGGGGTTACTACCCTCTAACTTTATCAGAAGGTGACTAGGGAATGGATAAGCAAGGAATTCATCCTATTCCTGTCATTGGCCTAGTGACTGTTCCCCAAAGAGAATGAATGGAATCTCATTCCCATTTGCCTTTTTTCTTTTTTAATCTTTTTATGCTTTAAGGGGGCGTATAATGTAAGAAATGATTTGGATTTCTGCTCCTGGATGTTATAGTTTTGGAGATTTAGGCTCCAATCTCTAAAGTTCGTATCTGCGATTGTACAATCATTAGGTATTATTTTATTTGTCTATGAAGTATGACTACAGTTGTATCATAAAACAGAATTATTAATAGTAAATCTCAGTTGAGATCTTTTCATTTATTTTTAACCTTGTATCCTGAAAGCCTAGAACAGTGTTTAATTCCTTTTTTTTTTTTTTTTTTTAGATGGAGTCTTGCCTTGCTGTGTTGCCCAGGCTGGAATACAGTGGCAGGATCTCGGCTCACTGCAACCTCTGCTTCCTGAGTTCAAGCGATTGTCCCACCTCATCCTCCTGAGTAGCTGGGACTACAGCCACTCGCCACCACTTCCGGCTAGTTTTTGTATTTTTAGTAGAGACAGAGTTTCACCATGTTGGCCAGGCTGGTCTCGAACTCCTGACCTCAGGTGATCTGCCTGCCTCTGCCTCCCAAAGTGCTGGGATTACAGGAATAAGCCACCACGCCCAGCCGGTGTTTGATTCTTAATGAATATTCTTAGATAACAAACAGATAAATTTTTTTTTTTTTTTTTTTTTTTTTTTTTTTGAGACGGAGTCTCACTCTGTCGCCCAGGCTGGAGTGCAGTGGCGCAATCTCGGCTCACTGCAAGCTCCGCCTCCCGGGTTCACGCCATTCTCCTGCCTCAGCCTCTCCGAGTAGCTGGGACTACAGGCGCCCGCCACCACGCCCGGCTAATTTTTTTGTATTTTTAGTAGAGACAGGGTTTCACCGTGGTCTCGATCTCCTGACCTCGTGATCCGCCCGCCTCGGCCTCCCAAAGTGCTGGGATTACAAGCGTGAGCCACCGCGCCCGGCCCCAAACAGATAAATTTTTGTCGAGTAAACAAATAAATGTTCCAGTGAATGATCTTTTTGGAAATTAAGTTGATTCCTAAATTACAATGGAGAAATTTAAACAAAAACCATCTCATGATTCGTATTGTAAAAAGTGACATGCTGGGCACGGTGGCTCACGCCTCTAATCCCAGCACTTTGGGAGTCGAGGTGGGTGGATCATGAGATCAGGAGATTGAGACCACTGCTTGAACCCAGAAGGCGCGGGTTGCAGTGAGCCGAGATTGTGCCACTGCACTCCAGCCTGGCGACAGAGCCAGATTCTGTCTTAAAAAAAAAAAAAAAGGGACAACATAGGTTGGTAACTCACATCTGTAATGGGCCTTTGGGAGGCCCAGGTGGGAGAGTCACTTGAGCCCAGAAATTTGAGACCAGCCTGGGCAACACAGTGAGACTCCGTCTCTATTTATATACAGAAAAACAAAGTGACAACATGGACATATTAGGCAAATATTATTCAAGTAATTGTTAGCCAAGAACTTAATAACATGTGGTATGAGGAACTGTGTGCATGAAATGGACCATAGAAAACAATAATAATTCTAAGGTCGGTTTTTACGGAGGAGACGGAATTGAACTGAGCCCTAATTGCTTAGTTTGTAGAAAGCAAAGGAGAGAAGCAAAAATATTCCAGTGAAGGGGATATGTCACAGTAGGCTAGGAACAGTGAGAAATCTGCTTGACTAACCTGAAAGTGGGAAGGCTCAGAATAAAATGGGAAAAGGTGTGTCAGATACTAGAGGGCCTTGAAGATCACACAGAGGTGTTTAAACTTGATCCAGTGGGAAACAGGGAGCCACAAGGGGTTTTAATGGGATGACTAAATTAATGAAAATAATGTATAAGGAAGTTAGCTGGAAATGCCAATAATATTAATTTCCTTCTATTGAAGACCTGATGTGTGCCAGGCACTAGGCAAACAGCCCTAAGATAAGAATTTTTGCTCCCATGTAACGGTTTAGTTAAATGAGAATCCAAGAGGTGACTTACTTGAGCCATAAAGCTAGTAAATGGCTGAGTTAAGACCCACACTTGGGTCCCCATGTCAGAGGCGTGTGAACCACAGCAACTCCATCTTGAATAAGGGCTAGGTAAAATAAGGCTGAGACCATCTGGGTGGCATTCCCAGACAGTCTAAGTCACAGGATGAGATGCAGGGTCAACACAAGATACAGGTCATAAAGACCTTGCTGATAAAACAGGTTGCATTAAAGAAGCTGGCCAAAACCCATCAAAACCAAGATGGCGACAAGAGTGACCACTGGTCGTTCTCACTGCTATACTCCTACCAGAACCATGACAGTTTACTAATGCCATGGCAATGTCAGGAAGTTACCCTATATGGTCTAAAAAGGGGAGGAACTCTCAGTTCTGGGAACTGCCCACCCCTTCCCGGGAAAACTCATGAATAAGACACCCCTTGTTTAGCATATAATCAAGAAATAACCATAAAAGTGGGCTGGGTGTGGTGGTTCATGCCTGTAATCCCAACACTTTGGGGGGTCGAGGCAAACAGATCACCTGAGGTCAGGGGTTCGAGTCTAGCCTGGCTAACATGGCGAAACCCCACCTCTACTAAAAATACAAAAAAGTTAGGCTTGGTGGCGGGTGCCTGTAATCCCAGCTACTGGGGAGGCTGAGGCAGGAGAATCGCTTAAACCAGGGAAGCGGAGGTTGCAGTGAGCTGAGATCGCACCATTGTACTCCAGGCTGGGTGAGAAGAGCAGAACTCTGTCTTAAAAACAAAAACAAAATAAAAAAACACCATAAAGGCCGGGCGCGGTGGCTCACGCTTGTAATCCCAGCACTTTGGGAGGCCGAGGCGGGCGGATCACGAGGTCAGGAGATCGAGACCACGGTGAAACCCCGTCTCTACTAAAAATACAAAAAAAAATTAGCCGGGCGTGGTGGCGGGCGCCTGTAGTCCCAGCTACTCAGGAGGCTGAGGCAGGAGAATGGCGTGAACCCGGGAGGCGGAGCTTGCAGTGAGCCGAGATTGTGCCACTGCACTCCAGCCTGGGCGATAGAGCGAGACTCCATCTCAAAAAAAAAAAAAAAAAACACCATAAAATAACCAACCAGCAGCCCATGCTGCTGCTCTGCCTGTGAGGAGCCATTCTTTATTTCTTTACTTTCTTAATAAACTTACTTTCACTTTGCTCCATGGATTCAGCTCAAATTCTTTCTTGCCCGAGATCCAAGAACCCTCTCTAAGGGTCTGGATCAGGACCCTTTCTGGTAATACCCCTATGATTTACATGTTCTCTGTCTGTTTTCATGCTACAACAGCAGAATTGTGCAGTTGGACAGAGATCCTATGTCCCACAAAGTCTTAAATTTGTACTATCTGTCCCTTTTCAGAAAAAGTCTGCTGACTCCTGTAGAGCTTTGCTATTCAGTGTGGCCTGTGGACCAGGAACAAGGGACAACCTCTGGGAGTTTGTTAGAAAGGCAGCATCTTGGGCACCCCTTAGACCTGTTGAATTCAGATCTGCATTTTAGCAAGATCCCAAATGAATCTGTATGCATGTTAAGTATAAGAAGCATTGTTGGCCAGGCACGGTGGCTTACACCTGTAATCTCAGCACTTCGGGAAGCTGAGGCGTGCGGATCACCTGAGGTCAGCAGTTCAACACCAGCTGGCCAATGTGGTGAAACCCCGTCTCTACTAAAAATACAAAAATTAGCCAATATGGTGGTGGGCACCTGTAATCCCAGCTACTTGGGAGGCTGAGGCAGAAGAATTGCTTGAACCCAGGAGGCAGAGGGTGCGGTGAGCCGAAATTGTGCCACTGCACTCCAGCCTGGGTGACAGAGCGAGATTCCATCTCAAAAAAAAAAAAAAAAGCATTGTTAAAATACTGTGCTATTTTGGCTGAAGAGTTAGAGAAGGACAAGCCTAGCAACTAGGACATTGGGTAGCTTAAGACTAGGAGACAGAGGCGGAAGGGACAGGGTCCACAGACATTTAAAGAATGTCTGCCATTTGAGTGTGCACAGGCAGCTACACATTCCTGCCCCAAGCCTCTGGGATTCCTGCATATTTAGTGTAGAGAATAGGAAGCCATATGCAAGTTAAAATACAAATCTGTATTCCTTATTATTAAAGTGTGTTTCGCCATGGCATTTTGAACCAACATAATCAAATGAGCCAATATTCAACTTCCCACCTCCCCGAAGTTGGCCTGAAGGACTGCTTAGAGGGAAGTTTTAAGAGATAGTAGCTCAAACATTTTGCTAATGCAGTTTTGAAAATGCTAGAGTAGATGTGAGTAGATGATGTAGCCTGCATCTTCCGTCAAAGGTGCCATTTGATGGTTTTCTAATTTCCTTTCTTTCTTTTCAGAGTCTCACTGTGTCGCCCAGGCTGGAGTACAGTGGTGCAATCTCAGCTCACTGCAACCTCCACCTCCTGGGCTCAAGTGATTCTCCCACCTCTCCCGAGTAGCTGGGACCACAGGTGCACACCACCACGCCTGGCTAATTTTTTGTAGACATGGGGTTTCTCCATGTTGCCCAGGCTGGTCTTGAACTCCTGAGCTCAAGGGATCCATCCACCTTGGCTTCCCAAAGTGCTGGGATTACAGGTGTGAGCCACCGTGCCCAGCTTCTAATTTGCTTTTTAATCATTACTCAAATTCAAGGAAGAATTTACTGGCTCTGCAGTTTGAAACCACCCTGGAATTTACATTCATAACCTCCTGTTATATGCCACTAAACATCACAGTATTTCCATTTGCTGAGACTGTGGTTCCAAACTATATATTTAAGGATGAATTTGCATTTGCTCCACTAATAGATAATATGCTAGGCCCCAAGGATATGTATGTATAAACAAGACAGAGCAAAAAGGTCTGAATTCCAGAAAGTTGACAGTCTAAAGAGAAGATAGATATTATAAAATGTAAACAGCAAAACATTTTGGGCCAGCACAGAGAAAGAAACAAGTGACTCTGACTATAAATTCTGGTAAAGATATATATATGTTATGCATTTCAAATATTTTTATTTTAAAATATTATATATACATATATACATATACACATATATACAAATATCATGTATATATGTATATATTGTATAGGTATGTATATGTATATATTGTCTCTTTGTATGTATCTATATGTATATATTGTCTCTTTTTTTTAAGAGACAGGTCTTGCTCTGCCATCTAGGCTGCAGTGTAGTAGCACAATCATAACTCACTCCGGCCGGGCGCAGTGGCTCACGCTTGTAATCCCAGCACTTTGGGAGGCCGAGCTGGGCGGATCACGAGGTCAGGAGATCGAGACCACGGTGAAACCCCATCTCTACTAAAAATACAAAAAAATTAGCCGGGCGTGGTGGCGGGCGCCTGTAGTCCCAGCTACTCGGAGAGGCTGAGGCAGGAGAATGGCGTGAACCCGGGAGGCGGAGCTTGCAGTGAGCCGAGATTGGGCCACTGCACTCCATCCAGCCTGGGTGACAGAGCAAGACTCCATCTCAAAAAAAAAAAAAAAAAAAAAACTCACTCCAACCTTGAACTCCTCAACTCAAGCAACCCTTTGCCTCAGCCTCCCCAGTAGCTGGGATGCTGCTGGGATTAAAGGAGTGCACTACCATGCCCAGCTTTTTTTTTTTTTTTTTTTTTTGAGACTGAATCTTGTTCTGTCGCCCAAGCTGGAGTGCGGTGGTGTGATCTTGGCTCACTGCAACCTCCGCCTCTAGGGTCCAAGCGATTCTCCTGCCTCATCCTCTGGGATAGCTAGGATTACAGGCATCTGTCACCACGCCCAGCTGATTTTTGTAATTTTTTTCAGTAGAAAGGAGGTTTCATCATGTTGGCCAGGCTGGTCTCGAACTCCTGGCCTCAATAGATTCACCTCCTTGGCCTCCAAAGTGGTGGGAATACAGGCATGAGCCACCGCGCCTGGCCTGATTTGCTTTTCATAATTTGATTTCAAGTCCTGGCGCGGTGGCTCATGCCTGTAATTCCAGCACTTTGGGAGGCTGAGGTAGGCAGATCACTTGAGCCCAGGAGTTTCAGACCAGCCTGGGCAACATGGAGAAATTCTGTCTCTACAAATAATACAAAAAGACTAGCCAGGCATAGTGGTGAGTGCCTGTAGTCCCAGCTGCTTTGGAGGCTGAAGTGGGAGGATCACTTGAACCTGGGAGGTCAAGGCTGCAGTGAGCTCTGCTTCTGCCACTGCACCCCAGCCTGGTTGACAGAAAGAGACTGTGTTTCAAAAAAAAATTTTTTTTTTGATTTCCCATTATTTTGAGGGAGCCAGGATAACACATCCTAGCTGGTGGCCCCACAGTTATTCCCGGGAGGTGGGGCTTCCTGGTGTGTTTCTGGTGTATTCTTGGTGTGTTCTCGGCTCACAGAGTGGAGTCAGGTTTTCCTCATGCTCAGCCAGCTTGGTGACAAATTGAGGTTGCGTAAGGGAGCAGAGTACAAAGTACATGTGTTGTGCTTCAGTTTGCATCCGCCTGGTCTGTTACACATATTATCTGGAAAATACTGTGGGGTGGGTGGTGTGAGGGCAAATTGGGAAGAAGAATAAGTGAAGCATTAAGGTGAAGCTGAGCAGAGGTGGGGAAGGGTATGGGACTAGCAGCGAAGGATTTGGGATTTAGACTGCCAAAGATTGTGAACTGAGGTAGAAAATGGGTTCTTGGAGTGACCATGATTACAGCAGGCCAACTGGGGCTGCCTGGCTCCAGATTCCACGCAAGCCAGGATGATGATGATCTGCTTGATGTCTCTACTCTGGAGCTACGGCGGAAGGCTCCAGCACTTTAAAATAATGTTTGTCATACCTCACAATACACCCACCACATTACCTGGAGGCCACGTGAACTGAAAACACAGATTGGTGGGCCCAGAGTTTCTAATTTTGTAGGTTTGGGTAGGACTCAGTAATTTGCTTTTTTTTTGAGACGAAGTCTTGCTTTGTTGCCCAGGCTGGAGTGCAGTGGCGCGATCTCGGCTCATTGCAACCTTCGTCTCCCAGGTTCCCCAAAGCGATTCTCATGCCTCAGCCTCCTGAGTAGCTGGGATCATAGGCGTTCACCACCATGCCCAGCTAATTTTTGTATTTTTAGTAGAGTTGGGATTTCATCATGTTGGCCAGGCTGGTCTGGAACTCCTGACCTCAAGTGATCCACCCGCCTTGGCCTCCCAAAGTGCTGGGATTACAGGCGTGAGCCACCGTGCCCATATTTGCTTGTGTATGCGTGCATCTGCACGTGTATGTGTGTGTGTGTGTTTTCTAGTTTAGTGTGCAGGGCCAATTATTCTGTGAGCCAGGCTGATGTAGCATGTTCTCCTTCATCTTTAGATACAGGGGACCAAGAAGCTTAGTTCCATGTGGTATGTGTTTCCTTGGCTGGGACAGAAGGTGTCTGTGAGCCATGGGTATTAGGGTTAGAAGGAAACAAGACGTGGTACCATTCAGAAGGCCTAGGGAGCTGGATCCTACGTCTTGGCAAACTGTTTTACAATTAGATGCTATAACTGTTTTGGAGTGTCACCCTTGATGTATAAGCCTTATTTTTTACATTCTTTTTTTTGTTTTCCTTTTTTTTCTTTGTGAAATGACCAGGAAGAAGACGTATAAGACTTAAAGCTTAGTAAACCTTTGGGTTCCGTGCATTTGGCCATCATTCCAGTCGTCAGCATTGTGCAGGACAGGTACTCGAGGTCTGTTTTTGTAAACCAGGAACCCGAGGCACAGAGCAAGTAAGTGGATAGAAACAAATGCTGTAAGAACAAATAATTGTATTTAAAAATTTATGTTTTTGATTTATTTTTCAGAAGAAGCATTAATGAGTAGGTAGTAGTTTCTGGGTATTATAAAACCATCAGAAGGCCGGGCGTGGTGGCTCACGCTTGTAATCCCAGCACTTTGGGAGGCCGAGGCGGGCGGATCATGAGGTCAGGAGATCGAGACCACGGTGAAACGCCGTCTCTACTAAAAATATAAAAAAATTAGCCGGGCGTGGTGGTGGGCACCTGTAGTCCCAGCTACTCGGAGAGGCTGAGGCAGGAGAATGGCGTGAACCCGGGAGGCGGAGCTTGCAGTGAGCCGAGATTGAGCCACTGCACTCCAGCCTGGGCGACAGAGCGAGACTCCGTCTCAAAAAAAAAAAATCCATCAGAGACATTTCTTTTTCCTTATAAAAGAAGTTATAACAGTGAACATTTATAGCACTTAGCTTACTAAGGGTTTCACGTCCTATAATCCCCAGCACTTTAGCAGGCTGAGAGGGGAGGACCACTTGAGGCCAGGAGTTCAAGACCAGCCTGGGTAACATAGCAAGACCCTGTCTCGATTTAAAAAAATAATAAAAACAAAAGGTTTCACATGTATTTTAGAAATTAGACCTTCTGAAGTTGTGAGATTTGTAATAATGTTCATTTTAGAGACTAGAAAACTAAGCCTCATGAAAGCCATGTGACTTGTCCACCATTGCACCAGTGCTAAGTGGCAGATCTCTGGTCTGGAAGCCACATTCTTCTCACTATACCATGTTGCCATTTTTCACCAACTGTTGCACGATGCACATTCTCCAAGACAGAAGGGAAGGAGGCTTGATTAATTGTAGCTCAGCCTTTCCTCGTAGTTTTGGGGCTGTAAGACCTGTGCAGTGTAAGTGAACCATAAGGTCTGTTTGCCTCAGAGCAGGTTAGTTCACACCCTGCTGCTGCTTTTAAGCAATGCAGGATGAACGGAGCTTGGGAGCAATGTTCTCTCAGTCCCATGGTGGCATCTCTTCAGCTCACTTTCTTTGTGCTGCTCCTCTTAGGTTTATGGCCGTGCAGTTGTCAGTGCTCCTGTCCATCTTTCCAACCTTCCCTCTAAATTCCTGGCACCAGCAGTTGGCCTAGAACATGCTGATCTTCAGCACCCTGGCAGAAAAGGCTGCTATCACAGTGGAAAGTGTGGCTTCCTGGGCTGCCTCTTGGCAAAGGGCTCTCGCTTGTCCAGATTTGGGTCAGCCCCAGGGTCTATCAGTTCCAGGAGAGGTGTTGAAGGGCTGTGACAAATGCCTGCCCTGGCAGATGGAGGAAGCTCTGGCTAGCTTGAGAGCGCAGTGTAATAACAGCTGCCCTGAGAAGGGACTTCCAGCCATTCTTGTGCTCTGAGATGACATCAGCAGCTGCGCTGACCCACCTGTTAGGTGAGGCCTTCACAAGCACTAGCATCTGTAGGGATCTTTACTTCCAATTCATTGGCAGTTACCACTACTGTGCTACAGAAAGAATCAAAGAGGGATCCAAAAGAATTAGCCAAAATTCGGCTGGGCATGGTGGCTCATGCCTATAATCCCAGCACTTTTTGAGGCTGAGGTGGGTAGAACATCTAAGGTCAAGAGTTCGAGACCAGCCTGGCCAACATGGTGAAAACCTGTCTCTACTAAAAATAGAAAAATTAGCTGTGTGTGGTGGTGTGCACCTGTAATCCCAGCTACTCGGGAGGCTGAGGCAGAAGAATTGCTTGAACCCAGGAGACAGAGGTTGCAGTGAGCTGAGATTGCACCACTGCACTCCACGCTGGGCCATGGCCACAGAGCAAGACTCCGTCTCCAAAAAAAAAAAAAAAAAAACGAATTAGTCAGAATTCTTTCTTGAGAGCCATCCTTGTCAAGAAACCTGGGTGTAGGAGGCTGTAGACTTGGAGTCCAGGGTTAGCTCTGATGTTGGGATATTGTTGGATGCTACAGAAAACTGACTCAGTCTGGCTTAAACAAAGGGGAAATTTATTATTTTTCATAACCAGAAATAGGGTGAGCTCTAGGCCCAGTCTGATCAATGGCTCAGCAATGTCATTAAGGGCCCAGGGTACTTTCTGTCTCCCTACTCCTTCTCAACGTTGGTGTCATCCTAACACCAATGCTGCTGATTTTTCCTTATGGTTCCGAGATGATTCCTACTAACGCTGCCAGTAGCAATCAGAGTTATAGGCTTCTCTTGTAACTACCAGCAGGCAGAACGTCTCCTATTATGGACTATAAATCCTTTGTTTCAGTCTGATCAGCCCAACTTAGACCTCCAGCCTACACTCCTGGATCAATAACTGTCACCATGGGAATGTTGTGCTAATGCGCTCAGAAGTGCCCTGTCCAATATGGAAGCTACTACTCATATGTGGCTATTGAGCATTTAAAATGTAGTCTGAATTAAGTTGTAAGTGTAAAATACTCCAAAAACTTCAGCTGGGCTTGGTGGCTCATGCCTGGAATCCCAGCACTTTGGGAGGCCGAGGGGGGCTTGAGCCCAGGAGTTTGAGACCAGCCTGGCCAACACGGTGAAACCATGTCTCTACTAAAAACATAAAAATTAGTCGGGTGTGGTGGTACATGTCTGTAGTCCCAGCTACTCAGGAGGCTGTGCTTGAACCCAGGAAACGGAGGTTGCAATGAGCCAGGGGAGATCACGCCACTGCACTCCAGCCTAGGCGACTGAGCGAGACTTGGACTCAAATTAAAAAAAAAAAATTCCAAAAACTTCATAACATACACACACGTAAAATATCTATTTAATGTTTTTTTCTTTTAAAAATTAGTTTTATTTTTATTTTTTACTTAGAAACAAGGTCTTGCTATGTTGGCTAGGCTGGTCTCCAACTCCTGAATTCAAGTGATCCTCCTGCCTCAGCCTCCCAAGTGCTGGGATTATAGAAGTGAGCCACTGTACCCAGCTAATTTATTGCTTTTTTATATTGATTACATGTTGAAGGCTAGGTGTGTAGGCTCACGCCTGTAATCCTAGCACTTTGGGAGGCTGAGATAGGCAGATCGCTTCAGGACAGTTTGAAACCAGCCTGGCCAACATGGTGAAACCCTGTCTCTACTAAAAACACAAAAATTAGCTGGGCGTAGTGGTTCATGTCTATAATCCCAGCTACTCAGGAGGCAGGATAATTGCTTGAACCCATGAGGCGGAGGTTGCAGTGAGCTGAGATAGCACCACTGCACTCCAGCCTGGGCGACAGAGCAAGAACCTCTCTCAAGGTCGGGCATGGTGGCTCACGCCTGTAATCCCAGCACTTTGGGAGGCCGACGTGGGCGGATCACGAGGTCAGGAGATCAAGACCACCCTAGCTAACACAGTGAAACTCCATCTCTACTAAAAATACAAAAAGCTAGCCGGGCGTGGTGGCGGGCGCCTGTAGTCCCAGCTACTCGGAGAGGCTGAGGCAGGAGAATGGCGTGAACCCGGGAGGCGGAGCTTGCAGTGAGCCGAGATTGCGCCACTGCACTCCAGCCTGGGCGACAGAGCGAGACTCCGTCTCAAAAAAAAAAAAAAAAAAAAAAAATTATTATTAAAATTAATTTAACCTGTTTATTTTTTTTTTGATCTTTTTTTCATGTTTGTGGAGAATGGGGCCTTGTTATATTGCCCAGGCAGGTCCCAAACCCTTGGGCTCAAGCTATCCTCCTACCTCTGCCTCCCTAAGTGTTGAATTTACAGGCACGACTCTTTGTGTTTGGCTATTTTTAATTTTTTTATTTTATTTCATGTTGTGGGAAGTCAGGGACCCAAACGGAGGGACCGGCTGAAGCCATGGCAGAAGAACGTGGATTGTGAAGATTTCATGGACATTTATTAGTTCCCCAAATTAATACTTTTATACTTTCTTATGCCTGTCTTTACTGCAGTCTCTAAACATAAATTGTGAAGATTTCATGGACACTTATCACTTCCCCAATCAATACCCTTGTGATTTCCTATGCCTGTCTTTACTTTAATCTCTTAATCCTGTCATCTCATAAGCTAAGGAGGATGTATGTCCCCTCAGGACCCTGTGATGATTGCATTAACTGCACAAATTGTAGAGCATGTGTGAACATGCTGAACAATATGAAATCTGGGCACCTTGAAAAAAGAACAGGAGAACAGCAATGTTCAGGGAACAAGAGAGATAACCTTAAACTCTGACCGCCAGTGAGCAGGGCAGAACAGAGCCATATTTCTCTTCTTTCAAAAGCAAATGGGAGAAATATTGCTGAATTATTTTTCTCAGCAAGGAACATCCCTGAGAAAGAGAATGCACCCCTGAGGGTAGGCCTCTAAAATGGCCCCCTTGGGTGTGGCCGTCTTCTGTGGTTGAGCTGTAGGGATGAAAGAAGCCCCAGTCTCCCATAGTGCTCCCAGGCTTATTAGGACGAGGAAATTCCCACCTAATAAATTTTGGTCAGACAGGTTGCTCTCAAACCCTGTCTCCTGATAAGATGTTATCAATGACAATGGTGCCCGAAACTTCATTAGCAATTTTAATTTCGCCCCGGTCCTGTGGTCCTGTGATCTCGCCCTGCCTCCATTTGCCTTGTGATATTCTATTACCTTGTGAAGCACGTGATCTCTGTGACCGACACCCTATTTTTACACTCCCTCCCCTTTTGAAAATCACTAATGAAAACTTGCTGGTTTTGCGGCTTGTGGGGCATCAGGGAACCTACCAACATGTGATGTCTCTCCCAGATGCCCAGCTTTAAAATTTCTCTCTTTTGTACTCTGTCCGTTTATTTCTCAACCAGGCCGATACTTAGGGAAAATAGAAAAGAACCTACGTGACTATTGGGGGCAGGTTCCCTGATAATTTCATTTTTTTTTTTGAGATGGAGTCTCACTCTGTTGCCCAGGCTGGAGTACAGTGGCATGATCTTGGCTCACTGCAACCTCTGCCTCCTGGGTTCAAGTGATTCTCCTGCCTCAGCCTTCCCAGTAGCTAGGATTACAAGTGTGAGCCACCATGCCTGGCTAATTTTTGTATTTTC
The DNA here is from genome assembly GCF_028878055.3 of Symphalangus syndactylus. Classification (NCBI taxonomy): domain Eukaryota; kingdom Metazoa; phylum Chordata; class Mammalia; order Primates; family Hylobatidae; genus Symphalangus; species Symphalangus syndactylus. The sequence goes on along the minus strand of NC_072424.2, from coordinate 49,366,941 downwards.
AGTAGAGACAGGGTTTCACCATGTTGGTCAGGCTGGTTTTGAACTTCTGACCTCAGGTGATCACCACTTCAGCCTCCCAAAGTGCTGGGATTACAGGTGTGAGCCACCTCGCCCGGCCTATTTTTTTGTTTTTTTGAGACAGAGTCTCGCTGTGTGGCCCAGGCTGGAGTGCAGTGGTGCCATCTTGCCTCACTGCAACCTCCACCTCCTGGATTCAAGTGATTCTCATGCCTCAGCCACCCAAGTAGCTGAGATTACAGGCGTGAGCCACCACACCTGGCCTATTTTTAATTTTTTAATGTGGCTACTAGAAAATTTAAAATTACAGGCTGGGTGTGGTGGCTGATACCTGTAATCCCGGCACTTTGGGAGGCCAAGACAGGCAGATCACTCTGAGGTCAGGAGTTTGAGACCAGCCTGGCCAACATGGTGAAACCCCATCTCTACTAAAAATACAAAAATTCTCTGGGTTTGGTGGCATGCACCTGTAATCCCAGCTATTTGGGAGGCTGAGACAGGAGAATCGCTTGAACCTGGGAGGCAGAAGTTGCAGCATGAGCAGAGATTGCACCACTGTACTCTAGCCTCGGTGACAGAGCGAGACTCTGTCCCAAAATAAATAAATAAAATAAAATAAAATTACATTTGTAAGTTGATTTCTGTTTCTGTTTGATAGCACTGGCTCAGACAAATCAGGATCTATTTCCAGAAATGGAGAGGGATAAATTCCTGAACAAAATCGTGTTTTTTTTGTTTTGTTTTGTTTTGTTTTGTTTTTTAAGAAGGAGAAAGTATTTTCTTTTTGAAATAATGCATTATATTTCTCTACAGATATTTAACAGAGAGGATGGATGAAGGGCAAACAATGAGAGACTATACATTCACTGAGAACTATTTATGTGCAAATGTGCTGTGCTCAGTGTTGTGGGGAAAAGAAATTGCTGACCACGTAGGGGAGATAAGATATGTAGGCATGTGAGTGGTGAAGACAAAGCCTGTAGAATTTCAGACTTCAGAGATATTCTGTCTTGTGTGACAATGAATGCTGGCTTGATCTGGGCCTTGAAGGTAGATGGGGTTTCAATAAAAGAAGTCAGGTGGAGAGAGATGGCTTGGGAGGCATTCTAGGTGGAGAGAAAAGCACAGAGAAAATGCTGAGGCAGGAAAGCATAAACTGAATTTTAGTTTAGCCGAAGCTGAGTGCTAGAGAGAAAGAAGACTGGGTCACACTGCTAAAGGCCTTATAGCACCAAGCTGAATCTTAGTGGTAGCTTTATTATGGGATGCCCGAAGGGAGCATTTTTTTTTTTTTTTTTTTTTGAGACGGAGTCTCGCTCTGTCACCCAGGCTGGAGTGCAGTGGTGCGATCTCGGCTCACTGCAAGCTCCGCCTCCCAGGTTCACGCCATTCTCCTGCCTCAGCCTCTCCGAGTAGCTGGGACTACAGGCGCCCGCCACCACGCCCGGCTAATTTTTTGTATTTTTAGTAGAGACGGAGTTTCACCGTGGTCTCGATCTCCTGACCTCGTGATCCGCCCGCCTCGGCCTCCCAAAGTGCTGGGATTACAAGCGTGAGCCACCGCGCCCGGCCGGGAGCATTTATTAGAGGCATAGGCAGCAGTAAAACACATCTTACTGTACTTTAGTAAAGGAGCTTAATTAAGCCAGGTTGCACCTCTCCTATTGCTCTTAGGAAGCATTCACAGGTCAGATCAGCATAATTTAGTGCTTGGGAGCATGGTTCTAATCCCACCTGTGCAATTTTACTAGTTTTGAGATTTTGGGCAATTTATTTAACCTCTCTTTGCCTCAGTTTCCCTACCTGTAAAAATGGAAATGAAGGCCGGGCGAGGTGGCTCATGCCTGTAATCCTAGCACTTTGGGAGGCCGAGGCAGAGGCAGGTGGATCACTTGAGGTCAGGAGTTCAAGGCCATTCTGGCCAACATGGTGAAACCTTGTCTCTTCTAAAAATACAAAAATTAGCTGAGTGTGGTAGTGCATGCCACTTGGGATGCTGAGGCAGGAGAATCGCTTGAACCTGGGAGGTGGAGGTTGCAGTGGGCCAAGATTGCGCCACTGCACTCCAGCCTGGGCGACAGAGGGAGACTCCGTCTCAAAAAAAAAAAAAAAAAAGGAGGGGGGGAATGATAATATTAGTAGCTACTTCATAGAGCTGTGAGAATTAACTGAATTAACATATGTAAGAGTAAGACTACACAGTGTTTGCACATGCAGTACCTACTATAAGAGTTTGTTTAAAAAAATTTGGTTTGCTATTGCTAACTACACATAGGCAGCTAGGAAGCCACAGCCAGGAAAAAAAATCTTTTTTCCCCCAAATCTGTATCTATGTAAGTGATAACTCACGTGTATAAAGATAACGCACAGAGAGAATCCTGTGGGAAGAAATACCACTGTTAGGTCAGTCTGGCTAGTTCTACATCCCCTGCAGCACTTGCTAACCCTGCTTTGCTGATGTCAACAGAAATTGTTGCGTGCGTTTACAGATAAATCTCCAAGTATTTAACAAAAGTGGAGCAAAATACACTTACTAGGTCTAAGCATTTTTAACAAAACAGGATATTTTTCAAAGTGTAGTGCTGAATTAGGCTGTCTTTTTTTTTTCCTTTTTTTTTTTTTTTGAGACAGAGTCTCACTCTGTCGCCCAGGCTGGAGTGCAATGGCGTGGTCTCAGCTCACCGCAACCTTTGCCTCTGGGTTCAAGCGATTCTTCAGCCTCAGCCTCCCCAGTAGCTGGGATTAAAGGTAACTGCCACCACGCCTGGCTAATTTTGGAATTCTTAGTAGAGATGGGGTTTCACCATGTTGGCCAGGATGGTCTTGATCTCTTGACCTCATGATCCGCCCACCTTGGCTTCCTAAAGTGTTGGGATTACAGGTGTGAGCCACCGCACCTGGCAGGAAGGAAGATTTAGAGGGCAATTTGTCAATTTGGATGGCATCCTTGGCTGTGGGGCTGGCAAGAAGCTGTCCTGGACAGGGCACAGTGTGGCCAGGACAATAGGGAGGAGAGGCACCGGCCAGGGAGATTTGCCAGAGGCGATGCCTCCCTTCCCCAGCAGGGCATGTGCTCCAGATCTTGTGCCACTTGACATGCAGAGCCTGGGTGCAACCCGCAGAAACCACGTGGGCTGTGCCCCAGCATTGGGGTGGGTGTGGACCTGGTCTCCCTGGGGACACTGGAAGGGCCTCTGGGAGATATTTAGGGCGCAGCCTGGACATCTTCTATACCATGCACTAGCAAACACACAAACAACAAAAAACCCGGGTATTCAATATATTCTATTGATTTTTAAATGTTGGCTGCAGCTGCTACATTCCTAGAGAGTAACTGAGTCCCACACAAGAAACCCTAAGCTCAACAGATTCTCTGTTAGATGATTGCATTTTTTCAGAAACAATCTCCTAACCACCAGGCCTCTGGCCAATTTCTTTTCTGAGTTCCTGTTCCTGCCAGAAAGGGCAAATTCATTATCCTGTGAGGTCCAAATTGGCCTCTTGGAAGTACAGCAAAGCCTTTTACCCCTGGCCTGGAAGCAAAGGCTTGCCATGTGGGGCCTTTGGGCTTTTTTTTTTTTTTTCGATAGTTTTCTGGTGAGTTAAAAAAACGTGCTGAGTCCTACCCAACCCCACCCCAATCCCCAGCCCAGGCGAGTTGATGTGTGGATTCCTGGCATTTGTTATTTGCTGCCCAGGTGACCCTGGCCTCTGGAAATGAGGACCCAGACCTTTGCTTTTAGGTCCCAGAGCTCCTGTGAGTTTTACAAAATTATCATAATTATATTTCAATCTTAAGAGCTAGTTCTGCATTTTAGGCTAAAAAGCAAGAAATGAGGGACAAGAAAGACACTTTTTGCCTAGTGTCCCCGCTGCCCCCAGCGGTCAGCAGCCTCTGGCACTGAGGGTGTAGACCCGGGTTCCGAGGCCCCAGTGTGACTTTCCTTTGTTCGCAAGGCCCTCACCCGCTGCGCCGCCCGGGCTGAGTCATTCTAAATGCCTTTCTTTGTGTTTTCTCTCTGCAATCGCGCAGAAATGGTTGCTCCACTAGTCATCTTCTTTCCTTAAACCAAAAAGAAAGAAAAAAAAATCTAGCCTTTGGTAGTTCTTATTCACGAATCAGCTAAAATATGAGTCAAACACAAGTTTCCTGAGAGCTATAAATATTTGCTGTACCCCACCCTACTGGGAAATACCCACAGTCCGTGTTTCGCCACTGAGTGGCTCAAATCTGGAGAATTTCTTTGGTGTCCGGGGTAAAACGATCCCTGCTGTGAGTGGTTTTTAGGGCAGTGAAACTGTAATGTATTCCAAGCTTCTGAAGACAGAGAGGGTGTGTGTGTGTGTGTGTGTGTGTGTGTGTGTATGTGTGTGTGTGTGTTTATGCTTTAACAATCGGTTCTTTAAAACGTATTTTTTTAAATACAAAGTCCTTATGGTGAAAGTTATGGACATTGACACTGGGATAAGAGAGTGGAGAAAGTAGTGAACTGAATGGTATTCTCCAGGAGTGTCAGCGTTTTGTTTTTTGGTGTTTTTATTGGCAAGTAAATATGGGTCATTTGGCATGGCCAGTGGGCTGACATGAATATCAACAAGGGCCACTTTGTAGGCCACAGAAGCCACCTGATCATCGAGTCTGAGGTGTAAAGTTTGAGGGTAGATTGGGGAGGGTCACTCCAGCCTGAAGCCCAAGGGCCAGAGACCCTGGATTTGGGGTTCTAAAGTCAGGCGAACAGTTTTGGGGCTGACCTTGAGTTTTTGTATTTGTTTTTTTACAATGCATTCTTTTTCTGATTGTTATTATTATTTTTAACGACCCAAAGCAATCTATAGTCAATGCAATTGCTGTAAAAATACCAATGACATTCTTCACAGAAATAGAAAAAAAAATCCCTAAAATTAATATGGAACCATAAAGACCCCAACTAGCCAAAGCTATACTGAGCAAAATGAACAAAGCTGGAGGTATTACACTATCTGATTCAAAGTATACTACAAAGTGATAGTAACTGAAACAGCATACTATTGGTATAAAAACAGACACAGACCAATGGAACAGAATAGAGAACCCAGAAATAAATCCACATATTTACAGCCAACATTTTTTTATAAAGGCACCATGGACATACACCAGGAAAGGGACACCTCCCTCAGTAAATGATGCTGGGAGATCTGGATATCCATATGCAGAAGAATGAAACTGGACCCCTCACCATCTGTGGACACACTGCTTATGAGTTAGCCCTGCTCCTCACACAGCAGCAGGAAAAAAAAGAAAAAAAGCAACTAGACCCCTATTTCTTACCATATACTAAAATCAACCAGTCTGGGTGTGGTGGCTTATGCCTGTAATCTCAGCACTTTGAGAGGCTGAGGCAGGTGGATCACTTTAGCCCAGTAGTTTGAGACCAGCCTGGCCAATATGGCAAAACCCCGTCTCTACTAAAAATACAAAAATTAGCCAGGCATGGTGGCACGTGCCTGTAGTCCCAGCTACTCAGGAGGCTGAGGTACGAGAATCACTTGAACCCAGGAGGTGGAGGCTGCAATGAGTCAAGATCACACCACTGCACTCCAGTCTGGGCAACAGAGTGAGACCCTGTCTCAAAAAAAATAAACAAACAAACAAACAAACAAAAAACACCTGTACGTGAATGTTCTAGCAGTGTTATTCGTAACTGCCAAAAATTAGAAACATCAACCAATGAATAAACAAATAAATAATAATATATCCATTCAATGGAATTTTATTTGGCAATAAAAAAGGAATGAAGTACAGATACATGCTACAGGAGAATGAACCTAGAAAACATGCTAAGAGAAATAAGCCAGTCACAACAGATCACGTATTCTATAAGAAATGCCCAGAATAGTCATATCTATAGAGACAGAAAGTAGGTTAGTGGTTGACTGGGACTGGGAAGAGAGAGGGAATGAAGAGTGACTATGAATGGATATGAGGTTTCTTTACAGGGTGATGACATGTTCTGTAATTAGACATTTAATAGTTGCACAACCCTGAATACACTAAAAAATCACTACATTGTACACTTTTTAGAAAAAGAGATGGGGTCTTGCTATGTTTCCTAGGCTCAAATCATCCTCCCTCCACAGCCTCCTGAGTAGCTGAGACCTACAGGCGCACTCCATCATGCCCAGCTGAATTGTACACTTTCATTTATTTATTTATGTATTTATTTATGAGATGGAGTCTCGCTGTGTTGCCCAGGCTGGAGTGCAGTGGTGCAATCTCAGCTCACTGCAACCTCCACCTCCTGGGTTCAAGTGATTCTCCCGTCTCAGCCTCCCGAGTAGCTGGGATTACAGGCATGCGCCACCACACCTGGCTAATTTTGTATTTTTATTAGAGACGGGGTTTCACCATCTTGGCCAGGCTGGTCTCAAACTCCTGACCTCAGGTGATCTGCCTGCCTCGGCCTCCCAAAGTGCTGGGATTTCAGGCGTGAGCCACTGCGCCCGGCCTACTCAACATTTTTGAGGTCTCTATATGGTCCTGAATTATATTATTCCATAATAAACATCCACCAGATTTAACTTATATTTCCCTAATCATGGACACGTGGGTTGCCTCCAACTCTGTCACAATAAACAGTGTGGAGCATATGCTTTCTTAGGGACTTCAGCAAATCACTCTGGGACATATACCCAGATGTGGGGCATATATACAGTGCCAAAGGACACATTTTTATTTAATTCAAATACAAACATTTTGCTTTCTGGAACGGGTTTGTCAGTTTTTTTTTTTTTTTTTTTTTGAGACGGAGTCTCGCTCTGTCGCCCAGGCTGGAGTGCAGTGGCGCAATCTCGGCTCACTGCAAGCTCAGCTTCCCGGGTTCACGCCATTCTCCTGCCTCAGCCTCTCTGAGTAGCTGGGACTACAGGCGCCCGCCACCACGCCCGGCTAATTTTTTGTATTTTTAGTAGAGACGGGGTTTCACCGTGGTCTCGATCTCCTGACCTCGTGATCCGCCCGCCTCGGCCTCCCAAAGTGCTGGGATTACAAGCGTGAGCCACTGCGCCCGGCGGTTTGTCAGTTTATATCCCACACTCACTCCCTTTGTGGACAAGAATTTTTGTCTTCCCACATCCTTTGCCAACACTTAGCATCAGGTTTTATAATTTTATTTTTTTTTTAGACGGAATTTTGCTCCTGTTGCCCAGGCTGGAGAGCAATGGCGTGATACTGGCTCACTGCAACCTCCGCCTCCTGGGTTCAAGTGATTCACCTGCCTCAGCCTCCCTAGTAGCTGGGATTACAGGTGCCCGCCACTACACCTGGCTTTTTTTTTTTGGTATTTTTAGTAGAGACGAGTTTTGCCGTATTGGCCAGGCTCAGTCTCGAGCTCCTGACCTCAGGTGATCGCCTGCCTTGGCCTCCCAAAGTGCTGGGATTACGGGCGTGAGCCACCATGCCCGGCCATATTTTCTAATTTTTGCCAATCTGATGGATCTAAAGTAATATTTCATTATAGTTGGCCGGGCGAGGTGGCTCACGCTTGTAATCCCAGCACTTTGGGAGGCCGAGGCAGGCGGATCACGAGGTCAGGAGATCGAGACCATGCTGAAACCCCGTCTCTACTAAAAATACAAAAAATTGGCCGGGCGAGGTGGCGGGCGCCTGTAGTCCCAGCTACTCGGGAGGCTGAGGCAGGAGAATGGCGTGAACCTGGGAGGCGGAGCTTGCAGTGAGCCGAGATTGCGCCACTGCACTCCAGCATGGGTGACAGAGCCAGACTCCGTCTCAAGAAAAAAAAAAAAAAAAAAAAAAAATATTTCAGTATAGTTTAGTGTGCATTTCTTTTCTCTTTCCTTTCCTTTTCTTTTTTTTTTTTTTTTGAGACGGAGTTTTGTTCTGGTAGCCCAGACTGGAGTGCAGTGGCGCCACCTCGGCTCACTGCAACCTCCATCTCCCGGGTTCAAGCAATTCTCCTGACTCAGCCTCCCTAGTAGCTGGGATTACAGGCGCCCACCACTACGCCCGGCTAATTTTTGTATTTTTAGTAGAGACAGGGTTTTACCATGTTGGCCAGGCTGTGTTTGAACTCCTGACCTCAGGTGATCCACCTGCCTTGGCCTCCCAAAGTGCTGGGATTACAGGTGTGAGCCACTGTGTCTGGCCTTCTTTTTTTTTTTCTTTACACATTTTTTCTTTCCTTTCTTTGTTTTATTTTATTGTTTTATAGAGGAGAGGGTCTCACGTTGCCCAGGCTGGTCTTTTTTTTTTTTTTTTTTTTTTTTTTTTTTTGAGACGGAGTCTCGCTCTGTCGCCCAGGCTGGAGTGCAGTGGCGCAATCTCGGCTCACTGCAAGCTCCGCCTCCCGGGTTCACGCCATTCTCCTGCCTCAGCCTCTCCGAGTAGCTGGGACTACAGGCGCCCGCCACCACGCCCGGCTAATTTTTTTTTTTGTATTTTTAGTAGAGACGGGGTTTCACCGTGGTCTCGATCTCCTGAACTCGTGATCCGCCCGCCTCGGCCTCCCAAAGTGCTGGGATTACAAGCGTGAGCCACCGCGCCCGGCCAGCCCAGGCTGGTCTTGAATTCCTAGGCTTAAGTGTCAGCCTCCCAAAATGCTAGGATTGCAGATGTTACAGACGTGAGCCAACACGCCCAGCCTGAAATATCTTCTTAGTGTTAAAAAAAAAAAAAAAAAAGAGAGAAGTGCATTATAATAGATATTGTAGGCTGGGCGCAGTGGCTCACGTCTGTAATCCCAGCACTTTGGGAGGCCCAGGTGGATGGATCATGAGGTCAGGAGTTGAAGACTAACCTGGCCAAGATGGTGAAACCTGGTATCTACTAAAAATACAGGCTGGGCGCGGTAGCTCACGCCTGTAATCCCAGCACTGTGGGAGGCCTAGGCGGGTGGATTACGAGGTCAGGAGATCGAGACCATCCTGGCTAACATGGTGAAACCCTGTCTCTACTAAAAATACAAAAAAATTAGCCAGGCATGGTGGCAGGTGCCTGTAGTCCCAGCTACTCGGGAGGCTGAGGCAGGAGAATGGCGTGAACCCAGGAGGCGGAGCTTGCAGTGAGCCGAGATGGCGCCACTGCACTCCAGCCTGGGCAACAGAGCAAGACTCCATCTCAAAATAAATAAATAAATAAATAAATAAAATACAAAAAAATTAGCGAGGTGTGGTGGTGGGTGCCTGTAATCCCAGATACTGGGGAGGCCGAGGCAGAGAATTGCTTGAACCCAGGAGGCCGAGGTTGCAGTGAGCCGAGATCGCGCCACTGCACTCCAGCCTGGGTGACAGAGTGAGACTCTGTCTCAAAAAAAAAAAAAAATTAGATATTATATGGGTGATTTATTCAATATACAGACTTGAATTTCTTCTAACAGCATTCATTACTTTATACAAAACAGTTCTTTTTTTGTTTTTTTTTCTGAGATGGAGTCTTGCTCTGTTGCCCAGGCTGGAGTACAGTGGTGTGATCTCGGCTCCCTGCAACCTCCACCTCCTAAGTTCAAGTGATTCTCCTGCCTCAGCCTCCTGAGTAGCTAGGACTACAGGCTCACGCCACCATGCCCAGCTAATTTTTGTATTTTTAGTAGAGACGGGGTTTCACTATGTTGGTCAGGCTGATCTCAAACTCCTGATCTTAAGTGATTCTCTCACCTTGGCCTCCCAAAGTGCTGGGATTGTAAGCGTGAGCCACCATGCCCAGCCCAAAACAGTTCTTAAACATTAAAAAGATCAGACTCTTTATCCTTTCCAGATCACTTTTAATATCAACAAAACTTCTGGGGAAAGTTCGAGTTTCAGACTGTAGAGTGAAGGCTATAAAAGGTGCTTAACACAAGGGGCTATTTGTAGTGCTCTAAAGCATGATTGGGACCAGGATGCACACTTGATCGGAGAGGTGATAACACTGTTGGACATGTTAGCATATTTCAGTTGTTTCTCACGGTGAGAGTGCTTAAGAAAAAGATTTAATACAATATATATGTATATTCCTACTCCTCTACCAAAGTCTAGACGATTACGGACTGAGAATGTGTATTAAGGGAAATGATAGTTTCAATAGTTTTTCAGCTCAGTTGTGCAACAGTGGCTTCTCACTCACAAGCACAGGACTGGCAATGATATAACACTTCTAAGTTTCCGCCTCCCCCAACATCAAGATAAAGTGAAAGTAAACAGGCACTTGGAAAATTACTAGTGTTCTTCCTCCTCCAGGCACATAAGAAAAGGGGGCAGAAAATTCCTTACATTTCATTTCTTTTCAGTATTGCTTATGCTCACAGCTTTCCATTGCACAGCTCCTAGAAAGAATTTTCTATATTATCCTTTGAGAGTAAAAACTTTTATAATTGGCTTTTCTGCTTATGGTTGCTCTAAAAGGCAGAGGCATCTGAAAAGGCTTTGTGATCCATCTTAATTTACATGTCTATGAGAAAGATAATTTATTCTTTAACTGAAATTAGACATTTACCCCATGTCTCTTCTTCTGAGGCAGTAACATGCTTTTACTGAGAGGAACGAGGCCATTTCCTATAGTGGTCTTCCTGCCTTCAAATTTAAATATTACATCAGTCTTTTTCTGTTTGGGGGAACTTCTCTCTCTCTCTTTTCTTTTTTGTGAGACAGCGTCTGGCTCTGTCACCCAGGCTGGAGGGCAGTGGTATGATCTTGGCTCACTGCAGCCTTGACCACTCGGGCTCAAGCTATCCTCCCACCTCAGCCTCCTGAGTAGCTGAGACCACAGGCGTGCACCACCATGGCTGGCTTTTTTGTTTGTTTTGTTTTTGTGATAGCTTTGGTCCCAATATTTGGGGGAATTTTATTTTGAACATCCAGAGGGGAGATAAGATAATCTACTCTGCAACGGAGTCTAAACTCAGATATCTCTATTTCTGATTTCCTGAAAATGAAACAAAGGCTGAAGTAAGAAAGACATTACCATGGCTAATACAAACTGCTGTCTTCAGCGTTTGTCTCAAGTTCTTTCATAAACTGGACTCTCGAGGTCAGCTGGCACGCTTCTTTCCCATTGGATTTGCTTGTTGGGTGGATAATAATGCTTCTCCATGAGAGGTTTTGAAGGCTGGAGCTTATAAAAAAAAATGCTTGATAAATAAAAATGTGAGCTCCAGGAGAAAAGGGACTTGGCTTATTTCTTTTTTTTTCCACTTCTATGTTGTCGTGCAAAAAGTGATGCCTGGTACATAGTGGATGCTCAGTAAATACTTGTTGAATAACTAGGAGAAGTATTTTGCACATACAAAACTAAGCTATTCTCAAATACTTTCAAAACTATTTGCTAATAATTACCACTTATAACTTATTTTGATGTTAGCATATTTATTCACTAAAAGCTTGCACTACTGTTGACCTCCTGGAGCCTTATTGAAAAAAAAATTAAAAAGCAGTTGGCACATTTACTTAATTTTTTGGGGCAGCAGAAAACATATGAAAAAAATATATGAGATCAAAAATTTCTATTTATTGGCCAGGTGCAGTGGCTCATGCCTGTAATCCCAGCATTTTGGGAGGCCTTTGTGGGCAGATCACCTGAGGTCAGGAGTTCGAGACCAGCCTGGCCAACATGGTAAGCCTCGTCTCTACTAAAAATACAAAAATTAGCCGGTGGCAGGCACCTGTAATCCCAGCTATTTGGGAAGCTGAGGCAGGAGAATTGCTTGAACCCGGGAGGTGGAGGTTGCAGTGAGCCAAGATCGTGCCACTGCACTCCAGTATGGGCAACAAAAGCGAAACTCCATCTCAAAAAAAAAATTATGTATTTATTTATTATTTTTGAGACAGGGTCTTGCTCTGTTGCCCAGGCTGGAGTGGCTTGGTGTGAACATGGCTCACTGTGGCCTCAACCTCCTGGGCTCAAGTGATCCTCCCACCTCAGCCTCCTGAGTAGCTGGGACCACAGGTCTGTGCCAGCACACCTGGCTAAGTTTTTAGAAAATTTTTTGTAGAGATGGGATCTTGCCTTGTTGTGTAGTCTGGTATTGAATTCCTGGGCTCAAGCAATCCTCCTGCCCTCAGCCTCATAAAGTGTTGGGATTACAGGTGTGAGCCTTTGTGCCTGGTCAAAAATATCAATTTATAGTCTATTTAACTAAAGGGTTGTTATTTAATAAGCATCCTAAGTGAACTAAGCACATGTTGTTATGAGTGAGACCATGCTGAGATGAATGAAATGGACCCTGCCCTCAAGATGCTTGTGATGAATCTATTACTGGGACAGACACAGACATGTGTTCATAAGTATTATAAAGAAAGAGGGCTGGGTGCAGTGGCTCATGGGAGGCTGAGGCTGGCGGATTGCCTGAGCTCAGGGGTTCGAGGCCAGCCTGGGCAACAAGATGAAATCCCATCTCTATTAAAAATACAAAAATTAGCTGGATGCGGTGGCATGGACCTGTAGTCCCAGCTATTCGGGAGGCTGAGGCAGGAGAATTTCTTGAACCTGGGAAGCAGAAGTCACAGTAAAGCGGAGATTATACCACTGCACTACAGCCTGGGCAACAGAGCAAGACTCTGTCTCCAAAAAAAAAAAAAAAAAAATGAGGAAGGGGATCAAGGAGTCAAGGAGTCAGAAGGAGCTCCAGGGAGGGAAAGGGCTGTGTCAGATGCATCTTTGTATCCTTGTTGCCTAGCAAAGGGTAGATACTTAGTATTTGCTGAATGAATGAAGAAATTCTCTCTTCCACATAACGGAGCCCAAATCCTTGAGTTTAAAATAAAGGAAAACCCCAAAATAAATAAATAATGTGGCACTTTAGTAGGTTAAAGGGAGACACCACATCTAGATCAGAGAAGGTGGAAGAAATTAGGGGTCATGAAGGAGGTGGCAAGGTTGAGGAGAGACCTTCCAGGCCCAAGGAAGGAAATTAATAAAGGTATGAAGAGGAAAGGGAAGATGGAGGGAAGGCATGGGGAAGTGAAGCAGCCAGATCGCTGCAACAAGGGATGGTTCCCACCATAAGATAAGGGTAGGGTAGGCTGAACCTAGGGGTGAGGAGGGCACAGCTGCTGGGTGGGAGAGTTTACTGGGTAGGCCAAGTGAAGCCATGGGGCTCACCATGGGGCTCACCATGGGGGAGCACCTTAATCAGAGAGATTAGTTGTATCAGGACGATGAACTCAACACTGGCGGGAAGCTGGGATAGAAGAGGGCAAGACTAAAGGCAGTGATACCACTTAATTTTTCTATTCTAGGTGGAAACAAAAGCCACTAGACTCTTATTTAGGAGATGACAGAGGGGTTTTTTTTTTTTTTTTTTGAGAAAGACTCTCGCTCTGTCACTCAGTCTGGACTGCAGTGAGATCTCAGCTCACTGCAGCCTCGACCTCCTGGGCTCAAGTGATTCTTCCAACTCAGCCTCCTGAATAACTGGGGCTACAGGTATGCACCACCATGCCCGGCTAACTTTTTGTATTTTTTGTAGAGACCAGGTTTCACCATGTTGCCCAAGCTGGTCTCAAACTCCTGGGCTCAAGCCATCCATCCACCTTGACCTTCCAAAGTACTGGGATTTCAGGTGTGAGGCACTGTGCCTGGCCTGGAAGAAGGATTAAGAAAAAAAAAATTCCAGGCCGGACATGGTGACTTACACTTGTATCCCAGCACTTTGAAAGGCCGAGGCGGGAGGATCACTTGAATCCAGGAGACTAGACTGGACAACATAGTGAAACCCCATCTCTACAAAATACAAAAATTAGCTGGGCATGGTGGTGCAGACCTGTAGTACCAGCTAGTCTGGAGGCTGAAGTGGGAGGATCTCTTGAGCCTTTGGGGTAGAGGCTGCAGTGAGCTGGGACCATGCCATGCCCTCCAGCCTGGGTGACAGAGTGATACTCTGTTTCAAAACAAATAAAAAATTCCAGAGACATGAAAAAACTGAAATGGAAGAGGCAGGTGTTTTTTTTTTTGTTGTTTTGTTTTTTTTTTGACGGGGTCTCCTTCTGTCGCCCAGGCTGGAAGGCAGTGGTGCGATCCCGGCTCACTGCAACCTCCAACTCCCGGGTGGAAGAGATTCTCCTGCCTCAGCCTCCCGAGTAGCTGGGAACTACAGGTCTGCACCACCATGTCCAGCTAATTTTTTGTGTTTTTTAGGACTAAAGGCGGGGGCCACCATGCCCGGCTAATTTTTTTGTATTTTTAGTAAAGAAGGGGTTTCACCATGTTAGCCAGGCTGGTCTAGAACTCTTGACCTCAGGCAATCAGCCCCGCCTTGGCCTCCCAAAGTGCTGGGATTACAGGTGTGAGCCACTGTCCCCGGTCGGCAGGTGGTTGTTTTGACACAGAGTAGGGGGTTTGGTGAGAGGCTAGGGAGGAGGAACAAAAATGACTTTGGGCCAAGCCTAAGTGACTGGGGAAATGTACTTTTAAGAGAAATAAGAAGGTGGCAGGAACAGCCAGTTTTATTTAGAATGGGGGTTGGGGAGTGAGGTTGGATTTAAGTAGTCTCAGGTGCAAGGAAGGATAGCCAGTTGGCGATGTCCAGCAGGTAGTTGAAAACCTAGCGGTGATTACACAACAGCTTGGGCAACAGGTCTTTTGTTTTTAAAACAATATATTTGGCCAGGCACGGCAATCCCAGCACTTTGGGAGGCCGAGGTGGGCGAATCATGAGGTCAGGAGTTCGTAGACCAGCCTGGCCAACATGGTGAAACCCCATCTCTACTAAAAATACAAAAACTAGCCAGGTATGGTGGCGCATGCCTTTAGTCCCAGCTACTCAGGAGGCTGAGGCAGGGGAATCACTGAACCTGGGAGGCGGAGGTTGCAGTGAGCAGAGATCGCGCCATTGCACTCCAGCCTGGGCAACAGAGCAAGAGTCCGTCTGAAAATAAATAAATAAATAAATAAATAAATGAAACAATATATTTATTTGAATAGGTCATACTGCCACATTTGGTAAAGTGAAAATTAATTCTCCTTCCTATCCCTAGTTGCTGATTTTATCTCTATAGAGGTAACTGTTGTTTGTGGAAAAATCCACTCAAACTGTGGTTTGTTTTTTTTGGGACTGAGATTCGCTCTTGTTGCCCAGGCTGGAGTGCAATTGCATGATCTTGGCTCACCACAACTTCTGCCTCCTGGGTTCAAGCGATTCTCCTGCCTCAGCCTCCTGTGTAGCTGTGATTACAGGCATGTGCCACCATGCCTGGCTAATTTTGTATTTTTAGTAGAGACGGGGTTTCTCCATGTTGGTCAGGCTGGTCTCGAACTTCTTTTGTTTTGTTTTTTTTTTTTTTGAGACGGAGTCTCGCTCTGTCGCCCAGGCTGGAGTGCAGTGGCGCAATCTCGGCTCACTGCAAGCTCCGCCTCCCGGGTTCACGCCATTCTCCTGCCTCAGCCTCTCCGAGTAGCTGGGACTACAGGCGTCTGCCACCACGCCCGGCTAATTTTTTGTATTTTTAGTAGAGACAGGGTTTCACCGTGGTCACCATCTCCTGACCTCGGCCTCCCAAAGTGCTGGGATTACAAGCGTGAGCCACCGCGCCCGGCCGGCTGGTCTCGAACTTCTGATCTCAGGTGATCTGCCCGCCTCAGCCTTCCAAAGTGCTGGGATTACAGGCGTGAGCCACCATGGCGGGCCAAATGTGGTTTTCTTTTTTTTTTTTTTTTTTTTTTTTTTTTTGAGACGGAGTCTCACTCTGTCACTCAGGCTGGAGTGCAGTGGCGTGATTTCGGCGCACTGCAAGCTCCACCTCCCGGCTTCACACCATTCTCCTGCCTCAGCCTCCCGAGTAGCTGGGACTACAGGCACCTGCCACCATGCCCGGCTAATTTTTTTGTATTTTTAGTAGAGGCGGGGTTTCACCCTGTTAGCCAGGATGGTCTCGATCTCCTGACCTTGTGATCCGCCCGCCTCGGCCTCCCAAAGTGCTGGGATTACAGGCGTGAGCCACCGCGCCCGGCCCAAATGTGTTTTTTTCTTAGCTCTCATTCAACAACAATAAACACAGAAGACTTCTGCGATTAAAAGGGTGTGGATTTTTCCTCATACACCGACTAAGCAATCAGTTCTGCAATAGACACCAGCTGGGTGTCTCACAATTCAGTGCTGACACTGTCTACCTGGAGGTAGCATCAGATTCCACAGGTTGAAGGCCCAGTCCCCAAGATTGCCCACCACTGGAGACACCAGTCCCAAGTCTAGGCTTCTGGAACTTGTGACCTGCTGGCTTCAAGCTGAGGTTTTCACAACTGCCTCTTTTGGTTCAATCAATTTGCTAGAGTGGTTTGAAGAACTCAGGGACACCCTTATGTTTATCATTTATTATAAAGGATATTACAAAGGACACAGATGAAGAGACGCACAGGGCAATGTCTGGGGAAAGGGATGAGGAACTTCCATGCCCTGTCTGGGCGTGCCACCCTCCAGGAACCTCCATGTGTTCAGCTCTCAGTAGGCTCCCCAAACCCTGTCTTATTAGGCCTTTTATGGAGACTTCATTGGATAGTCATGATTAACAACCATGTAGAAATGTGATTGGACAGAAAGGGTGTGATCTAACACTAATAGACTCAGAGGGAAACCCAGCAAGTACTGTCCAGATTCTTCTTGGCCATTCCTTCCTCCAGGGTATGGAGAGGACCTCTTCTCAAATGTGGGCATGGGGTCTTGTGACCTACAGTCCAACAAGGTAGGCCACAGAATTTTTTTTTTTTTTTTTGAGATGGAGTCTCACTCTGTCTCCCAGGCTGGAGTGCAGTGGTGCAATCTCGGCTCACTGTAACCTCCGCCTCCTGGGTTCAAGTGATTCTCCTGCCTCAGCCTCCCAAGTAGCTGGGACTACAGGTGCCCACCACCATGCCTGGCTCATTTTTGTATTTTTAGTAGGGACGGGGTTTCACCATATTGGCCAGGCTGGTCTCGAACTCCTGACCTTGTGATCTGCCTGCCTCAGCCTCCCAAAGTGCTGGGATTACAGGTGTGAGCCACTGCCCCAGCCAAAGAATTTCTTTATGACCAGTTCCAAGACAGAAAGGTGGGGGAAGATTCCTGCCTTGGGAGAAAAAGCAGCAGGTGAAAGGAGGGCAGGAGAGGATCAGAGAGATTCTGTTTCCTGAGGCTACTTCTGAGGGCTAAAGGCACTTAACATAACAAGAGCTATGGGAGTTATGAGCCTCGAACCATGGATGAAAATCTATATCTATATCTATATCTATAAAATCACACAGTTTTCCAGTTTCTTGAGTATTATCTTAGAGATATTCTGTACACTTGTGATTTAATGTCCCCAGGAGACTTCTGTATTTTTATTTAAGGACTAGAGAAGACGTGTGTATCTCTGAGATAGAAGGAAAAGAACAAGGGGGGAGACTGAAGAAGTAAATGAAAGAGGAGCTACTAACTGGGCATGATAGCACAGGCCTGTGTAGTGCCAGCTACTTGGGAGGCTAAGACAGGAGGATCGCTTGAGCTTAGCTTGGGCAACAAAGCAAGACCCTGTCTCAATTATTAAAAAAAAGAAGAATTACTGAAGCAAGTCCTTAGAGGAGGTGGGAGAGAGAGAATCAGTGTAGTGTGGGCATATGCTATAGCAAGAAGGACTGACTCTATTCAGAGCTAGGAAGGGCAGGTTGATGGCAACAGAGATTTCTGATGCTGTATCCCTTAGGAGGCCCAAGTTCCTCGGCTTTGTGGTAGCAGAAATGTGTGTAGAGAAGACGATGACTCCAGCAGGATGCAGAAAAGATGTCAAAGAGTCACTGTGGACACTAGGAAATATCACAGAACTGTCAGATCCAAAAATCAATTCACAAAGGTTTATTTTGATGATTTATGAAAGAAACATTGCCATAGCAATTTAAAGCTATTTACAAATTTAAAAATAAATTTACATAAATGTATTCACATCACATTAAACAGTTTTAAAATATTACAGGTAGTGTTGAACACAAAACATAAACTAAGTTTTAAGCCACATAGGTGTTCTGAAAGCATGCTCAACAACCATAACCACTGGAGGATGGTCCACTGGAAAAATATGATTTCAGGAACCAGAAGTAAAGATGATTACCCTAGTCTCAGGTGATGTGGCCTTTAAAAGTCACTTTAACTTTAAACTGCAACCACAAACTTAGATGAAGACAGACTGAACAGTGAGAACTAATTTTTTAAAAAATTCTCGTGTAGCTTAAAAACACAGAACAGGCTGGGCACAGTGGCTTATGCCTGTAGTCTCAACACTTTGTGAGGCCGAGACAGGAGGATCGCTTGAAGCCAGGAGTTCAAAACCAGCCTGGGCAACAAAACGAGATCCCATCTCTACAAGACACAAACAAAACACAGCACATAGAAATTTATACCGTGATCCACGTGAGAGTAGATTTAAACCAGGATGATCATATTTGTGATTGACTAGGCATCGCACTTTTCTTTCTTTTTTCTTTTTTTTTTTTTTTTGAGACAGAGTCTCGCTCCATTGCCCAGGCTGGAGTGCAGTGGCACAATCTTGGTTCACTGCAACCTCCATCTCCTGGGTTCAAGAGATTCTCCTGCCTCAGCCTCCTGAGTATCTGGGATTACAGGCGTCCACCACCACACCCAGCTAATTTTTTGTATTTTTAGTAGAGATGGGGTTTCACCATGCTGGCCAGGCTGGTCTCGAACTCTTGATCTCATGATTCGCTCGCCTCAGCCCCCCAAAGTGCTGGGATTACAGGCGTGAGCCACCATGCCCGGCCGCTTCGCACTTTTCTTTTGCAGGTTGCATGCCAGCTGATATTCCTCTGTGCTGGGAAGGGAAAGTTTGAGGATGTATCAAGATCACAGCAGTGGATCTCACTGCTCTTGCCTACTCAGGGCTTTATCTACACATTAATAGCCCCTCAGAGGAAAGGCACCAGCCGAAGAGTCGACACTGGCTCTGGGCTTGGATGCAGCCTCTGATAAACGCTGGGCACTCTGACCCTGAAGCCAGGGAGGGAGTGCTTGGCAGCTGCCTGGGCACACTCCCCTCAGTCCAGTTGCCAGGCCAAATTATACAGTGGATGGCAGCTCCACAGAGATGCCAAAGTTTGATATCTAAGTGTCAGTGAGAGCTGACAATTTTTATGAGGAAAGTGAACAACAACAGGTGTTTATCAGTACCTGAGAATTATCATCTAGTTTAATTAAGCAAAGGTATTAGGAGGTCTTTTCAGCTCATTCCCTTTAGTATGGCCCTAAAAAATCAACAGAACTCTCCTACTTCATGTTGCCCGACTTGTAGGCAGGTATGTGAACCTAAAGTAGAAGTCCTAGCATATATATTATTCATAATTAAACATGGTTCATTTTATTAATCTGGCAACTAGTGATATTTCATGATTACAGGCCTTAAAAATCTAATACAAGTACAATTAAAAAAAAGACATAGAATGCTTACACAATACGGAAGGCACTTTGAGGTTACATGATAAATAAAAATACATTAATAGAGGCAGTATTATTTATTGGTTCCTTCAGTGTCTGTGTCCATGGTGATCATTGAGAGCCCAGTTTTGTACTTCACCTTTGGCGAATAGTGTAAAGAAAATGGCGCCAAAAACGTTAATAGCAGCAGCAATATAGAACACGGTTTGCCATTCTCCAACAGTGTTCTATAAAGAAAGAAAAAAAATGCAAATGAAATAAAATTTTGTTTGTAGTTCACTTCATTAAAAAGATAGTGTCACAAGACTGTTAAAACAGCCACATTATTCATAAAAGCCTCATCCTTGAAACAACCCAAATGTCCACCAGCAGTAGGATAGTGGTATATTTGTTCAATGGAATACGATACAGCAAGGAGAATGGGCTACAACATCATAAATACAGCTCACAAACAAAATATGAAGCAAAAGAAGCCAGACAAAAAAGGTACATACTAAATTATTCCATTTATATAAAGCCCAAAGTCAGACCATACTAATCTATGGGGTTAAAAGTTGGGAGAGTGGTTCCTCTTGGTGAGGGTGAAGGAAAAATAGCAGGAAGTGGTACCTGGGGTCTTACTGAGGGAGGTAATACTCTGTTTCTTGATTGGGTGCTGGTTACACAGATGTATTAACTTTGTGGAAATTCATCTAGCTGCACACTTTAGATTTGTGCATTTATTTTTGTTTTTATTTTTGAGACAGAGTCTCACTGTCACCCAGGCTGGAGTGCAGTGGCACAATCTCAGCTCACTGCAGCCTCCACTTTCTGGGCTGAGGCAATCCTCCCAACTCAGCCTTCCAAGGAGCTGGGATTAGAGGTGCATGCTACCATGCCTGGCTAATTTTCTTTGTGTGTGTATATATATATATATATATATATTTTTTTTTTTTTTTTTTTTTTTTTTTTTTTAGTAGAGATGGGGTTTCGCCATGTTTCCCAGGCTGGTCTTGAACTCCTGGGCTCAAGTGATCCGCTCACCTCAGCCTCCCACAGTGATGGTATTACAGGTGTGAGCCATCACGCCTGGCCTGGATTTGTGCATTTAAAAAAAGTTATACTTCAATAAAAAGTTTACTGAAGATAGATAGATATACTTCAATAAAAAGTGTACTGGCATGTCCCTGAATCATGCCTAACACTAACTAACACTAAGAAAGTCTCATGCCTGTGCACGGTCTCCCAGGTTCTCAGGTGAAAGGTGTCAGGTGGATCAAGTAAATACAGTTAAGATGAACTCAAGTTCAGCTTTGAGGATCTGAGACATCAGAGAGAGGCCTGGCAAGTATAAAAGATCTTGAATGGCATACAAAGCAGGATATAACATGGGATCTGTCAGTAAGACAACTGTTCAGTGTATAACCCTGTGGCATAAAAATACCAGACAGTTATCTAAATTTCTGGGTCATGTGACTACCTTTAACAACCATTTTTTGGATTTTTTCAATTTCAGTCTAACCAGAGTGGTGACTATATTTGCAGCATTAAAAAAAACACACGGCCAGGCGTGTGTAATCCCAGCACTTTGGGAGGCCGAGGCAGGCGGATCATGAGGTCAGGAGATCGAGACCATCCTGGCTAACATGGTGAAACCCCGTCTCTACTAAAAATATAAAAACTTAGCCAGGCATAGTGGCCGGCGCCTGTAGTCCCAGCTACTCGGGAGGCTGAGGCAGGAGAATGGCATGAACCCAGGAGGCAGAGCTTGCAGTGAGCTGAGATCGCTCCACTGCACTCCAGCTTGGGCAACAGAGCAAGGCTCCCTCTCAAAAAAAAAAAAAAAAACAATAAAAAAACAAAACTGGCTGGGTGTAGTGGCTCATGCCTGTAATCCCAGCACTTTGGGAGGCCGAGGTAGGTGGATACATTGAGCCCAGGAGTTTGAGACCAGCCTGGGCAAGGTGGTGAAACCCCATCTCTACAAGAAGTAGAAAAATTAGCTGGACATGGTGGTGTACACCTGTAGTCCCAGCTACTTGCGGGGCTGAGGTAGGAAGATCACCTGAGCCTGGGGAGGTTGAGGCTGCAGTGAGCCATGATCGCCCCACTGCACTCTAGCCTGGAGGATGGAGACCCTGTCTCAAAAAACAAAGAAACAAACAAACAAACAAAAAACCCAAACAAACAAGCAGTAGAACTAGCAAAGAGGAAGTGAAAGAGAAGGCACTGGGAAGCCAGTATGAGGTCATTTATTTGGGAAAAAAGGAGAAACATGAAGAAAGAAACACCCTGTGGTGGTTATACTTGTCTGAGATGAATGCATTTTAGTGAAAAAAAAATCTTAGATACTCATCTTAAATTCTGCTGAGGAATCAGTCAATAATTGCATCTTATACCAGAAAGAAATGTTTGAAACAGCTTCTTAGGATTACTAAGACAAAGCTGCCATGTGTGGTCTCTGGGATAAAATAAAACTTCAGTGTTATCTGAAGGCAATGAGTGAACTTAAAATCAATCATTGTACTACAAGTCTCACACAGCTCCTAGTTTGTTTTTTAACAAAAATTCCACCAGTTTTTAGAGAATACTGTTTTGTTTATAACAACATTGAACCTCAGACACATTTTGAATTTTAATTATTGCATTATTTATTTATATGCTGACTCATTCCACAAAGTTTTTGAGGCAGTGCTCAAAGTAAGAAATTACAGGCTGGGCGCGGTGGCTCATGCCTGATATCCTAGCACTTTGGGAGGCTGAGGCGGGTGGATCATTTGAGGTCAGGAGTTCGAGACCAGCCTGGCCAACATGGTGAAACCCCATCTGTACTAAAAATACAAAAATTAGCCAGGTGTGGTGGCACGTGCCTGTAGTCCTAGCTACTTGGGAGGCTGAGGCAGGAGAATCGTTTGAACCCGGGAGGTGGAGGTTGCAGTGAGCTGAGATCACGCCACTGCCCTCCAACTGGGGGACGAGTGAGACTTCATCTCAAAAAAAAAAACAAAAGAAAGAAATTACAATTGTGAAGGCAAGTGTGTGCTTTTCCTTTTTTAAAATAATATACTTTTGAGTTTTATTTGGCTGGGTGCAGCAGCTCACTCCTGCAATCCCAGCACTTTGGAAGGCCGAGGTGGGCGGATCACCTGAGGTTGAGAGTTCAAAACCAGCCTGACCAACATGGAGAAGCTCCATCTCTATTAAAAATACAAAATTAGCTGGGCATGGTGGTGCATGCCTGTAATCCCAGCCATTCGGGAGGCTGAGGCAGGAAAATTGCTGGAACCCGGGAGGCAGAGGTTGTGGTGAACCGATATTGCGCCATTGCGCTCCGGCCTGGGCAATAAGAGCGAAACTCTGTCTCAAAAAAAAACAACAACAAAAAAAACACACACACACATGAACAAAAAACAAAAATTAGCAGGGCATGGTGGTGGGTGCCTGTAGTCCCAGCTACTCGGGAGGCTGAGGCAGGAGAATTGCTTGAACTTGGGAGGCAGAGGTTGCAGTGAGCTGAGACTGCACCACTGTACTCCAGACTGGGCAACGGAGTGCGACTCCATCTTGAAAAATAAATAAATAAATAAAATAAAACTTATTTTATTTTTGAGACAGGGTCTCCTGCTCTCACCCAGGCTGGAATGCAGAGGCGCGATCATAGCTCATT
Organism: Symphalangus syndactylus; assembly: GCF_028878055.3. Taxonomy (NCBI): domain Eukaryota; kingdom Metazoa; phylum Chordata; class Mammalia; order Primates; family Hylobatidae; genus Symphalangus; species Symphalangus syndactylus. The sequence goes on along the minus strand of NC_072424.2, from coordinate 49,343,916 downwards.
GCAGCCTCAAAACCCTGGGCTCATGCATCCACCTGCCTTAGCCTCCTAAGTAGCTGGGACTACATGTGCAAACCACACCCAGCTAAAACAGTGATATCCTTTTAACAGCATTAAACAAATGCTGTAACATATCCCAAATCAAGCGCAGTTCCCACTTGTAAACATACAAGACTTTAATTCAGGAATCCATATTTCCCTAGCAGAAGTGCTGGCATTATCAGTAAGTGAAATGAACACATGGTACTGAGCTGACTTAGGTTCTGGTGTTGCTACCCTGCTCCATGAGGACAAGGTTAAACATTTTGGACATGTCCATATTGAGACACAGAACTTTAGAAAAAGCATTTCTACAACATTCCTCTTTATTAAGTGAGAGGAAATAGTAACAGGGAGGTACCGTGTCACTTAAGGAATTAGAAATGGTAGATGTGGAGAAGAAATAGGAACACTATCTGTGGGGAACACATATATGTCTGAAATCAGTATATTTGGTAATAAAGTCTGTAAGCATGTCCTGAAATTCTTTTTTTTTTTGAGATGGAGTCTTGCTCTGTTGCCAGACTGGAGTGCAGTGGTGATGTCGGCTTACTGCAAGCTCCGCCTCCTGGGTTTGAGCGATTCTTGTGCCTCAGCCTCCTGAGTAGCTGGGACTACAGACACCTGCCACCACACCGGCTAATTTTTGTATTTTTAGTAGAGACAGGGTTTCACCATGTTGGTGAGGCTGGTATTGAACTCCTGACCTCGTGATCCACCTGCCTCGGCCTCCCAGAGTGCTGGGGTTACAGGGATGAGCCACTGTGCCCGGCCAATATCACAACTTTTAACTACTTATGTGGTTTCAGCTACAATGTCTTCATTTGACTTAGTTCAATTGTTTTGTCTAAAATCCAAAAAGTGTTCTTTGAAAATATACTTTCCCATCCATTAAGGCATTTAGCTTTTTGTTGCTAAAAAGAATTTCATAAGAACATTTAGAATTTTACACTTAATTAAAATACACTGAACTTTGACACAGATGTGCAGCTCCAAAACCTTTCCAGTTTACAAGTAAATTATCTACTTACATCAGGGGTCAGACTTTTAGCAATGACGGGCCCAACCATTCCTGGAATAGTGGCAAATGTATTTGTGATGCCCAGGAGGATACCAGCATACCTGTAGGAACATTTTCATAGAAGTTTATTATTGTGATACACATTTAAACAGCTTCATTCTTTCCTTTTTTTTTTTTTTGAGACAGAGTCTCACTCTGTGGCCCAGGCTTGAGGGCAGTGGCATGATCTCAGCTCACTGCAGCCTCTGCCTCCCAGGTTCAAGCGTGCCTTAGCCTCCTGAGTAGCGGGGACTACAGGCATCCACCATCATGCCAGGCTAGTTTTGTATTTTTAGTAGAGCCGGGGTCTCACCATGTTGGTCAGGCTGGTCTCGAGCTGCTGAGCTCAAGTGATCTGCCTGCCTCGGCCTCCCAAAGTGCTGGGATTATAAGTATGAGCCACAGCGCCTGGCCGCTTCTTTCAATAGACAGCTATTCTGCTCCAGGTTGTGTTCTTGTGAAATTTTATGTCTAAATGACATGTCTTATTGAAATGGGATTTTATATTCAGCTGGTGAAAAACTTGCATTTCAATAGTTAAGTAGCATTTTAACATTACATAGAGGAAGGCCGGGCACGGTGGCTCACGCCTGTAATCCCAGCACTTTGGGAGGCCGAGGCGGGTGGATCATGAGGTCAGGAGATCGAGACCATCCTGGCTAACATGGTGAAACCGCGTCTCTACCAAAAATACAAAAAAAATTAGCCGGGCGTGATGGCAGGCACCTGTAGTCCCAGCTACTCGGGAGGCTGAGGCAGGAGAATGGTGTGAACCTGGGAGGCGGAGCTTGCAGTGAGCCGAGATCACGCCACTGCACTCCAGCCTGGCCGACAGAGCGAGACTCCGTCTCAAAAAAAAACAAAACAAAAACCAAAAAAATTACATAGAGGAACACGGCCATGGAAATAACTCCTTTTATAGTGATATAGGAAAGTTCTGAGATATCATTTTAATACAGAAAGCTTGGCATGTCTAGCTTAAAGTTTTTTAAGTTAAAACAAATTTATTTCCTGATTTGAAAATTCAATTGCAATTAATTTTTGAAAATTAATAAGAAAAAAGAAAAAACTAAGGAAGTAAAATTACCTATAATTCTTCCCCATAGAGATGATCAACATTAACATTTTCATAAATATCCTATTTTTTTCTATCTGTATATATTTCTAGTATGTTATTATAGACATGAGATCATATCAAACATACAATTTACTTGTTCCATTAATTACACGTGCTTTTTTTTTTTTGAGACAGAGTCTCTGTCGCTCAGGCTGGAGTACAGTGGCGCGATCTCAGCTCAGCAACCTCCACCTCCTGGGTTCAAGTGATTCTTCTGCTTCAGCCTCCCGAGTAGCTGGGACTACACGTGTGTGCCATGTAGGTCAGGCTGGTCTTGAACTCCTGATCTCAGGTGATCCACCTGCCTTGGCCTCCCAAATTGCTGGGATTAGAGGCGTGAGCCACTGCACCCGGCCCGATAATTCATTTTTATAATTGCTGCCTTTTTTGTTTGTTTTTGAGACAGAGTTTTGCTCTTGTTGCCCAGACTGGAGTGCAATGGCGTGATCTCGGCTCACTACAACTTCTTCCTCCCCAGTTCAAGTGATTCTCCTTCCTCAGCCTCCTAAGTAGCTAGGATTACAGGCATGTACCACCATACCTGAATAGTTTTGTATTTTTAGTAGAAACAGGGTTTCACCATGTTGGTTAGGTTGGCCTTGAACTCCTGACATCAGGTGATCTGCCTGCCCTGGCCTCCCATAGTGCTGGGATTACAGGTGTGAGCCACTGCGCCTGGCCTAAAATTGCTGTCTCTTTACTAGGATGTTTGTCCTGCATATATTCATGAATTCTGGACTTCGAAGATTGTATCTCTTAGGTATCATTTCACATAATCTTTTTTTTTTTTTTTTTTTTTTCAGTGATAATAACTCAATCCTCTATTTGACAAAGAAGAGGGAGAAGGAAGAGGAAGAAAAAGAAAGTGGGATAAAGGATCAGAAAGGGAGGAAAATAGAAAAAATTAGAGTATGACTCCAGGGTAGACCGGTTTTGTTGTCACTGAGTTGGTTGGTTGGTTTGTCTGCTGTATTTTTCATGCTTCGCCAAGTTGGCCAGACTGGTCTCGAACTCCTAGCCCGAAGTGATCAACCCGCCTCGCCCCCCAGAGTGCCGGGACCACAGGCGTGAGCCACCACGTCCAGCCCCCACATTGCCCCTGGCCTCTGTGGTAGACCTCCCAGACGGGGCGGCCAGGCAGAGACACTCCTCACTTCTTCCCAGACGATAGGTGGCCGGGCAGAGGCGCTCCTCACTTCCCAGACGATGGGTGGCCGGGCAGAGGCGCTCCTCACTTCCCAGACGATGGGTGGCCGGGCAGAGGCGCTCCTCACTTCTTCCCGGACGGGGCGACTGGGCAGAGGCGCTCCTCACTTCCCAGACGGGGCGGCCGGGCAGAGGCGCTCCTCACTTCTTCCCGGACGGGGTGGCCGGGCAGAGGCGCTCCTCACTTCTTCTCAGACGAGGCGGCCGGGCAGAGGCGCTCCTCACTTCCCAGATGGGGCGGCCGGGCAGAGGCGCTCCTCACCTCCCAGACGATAGGTGGCCGGGCAGAGGCGCTCCTCACCTCCCAGACGATAGGTGGCCGGGCAGAGGCGCTCCTCACTTCCCAGACAATGGGTGGCCGGGCAGAGGCGCTCCTCACTTCCCAGACGGGGCGGCCGGGCAGAGGCACTCCTCACTTCCCAGATGATGGGTGGCCGGGCAGAGGTGCTCCTCACTTCCCAGACGGTGGGTGGTCGGGCAGAGGCGCTCCTCGCTTCCCAGATGGGGCGGCCGGGCAGAGGCGCTCCTCACTTCCCAGACGGGGCGGCCGGGCCGAGGCGCTACTCACTTCCCAGACGATGGGTGGCCGGGCAGAGGCGCTCCTCACCTCCCAGATGATGGGTGGCCGGGCAGAGGCTCTCCTCACTTCCCAGATGGGTCGGCTGGGCAGAGGCGTTCCTCACTTCTTCCCGGACGGGGCGGCCAGGCAGAGGCGCTCCTCACTTCTTCCCGGACGGGGCGGCCGGGCAGAGGCGCTCCTCACTTCTTCCCGGACGGGGCGGCCGGGCAGAGGCGCTCCTCACTTCCCAGACGGGGCAGCCGGGCAGAGGCGCTCCTCACTTCTTCCCGGACGGGGCAGCCGGGCAGAGGCGCTCCTCACTTCCCAGACGGGGCGGCCGGGCAGAGGCGATCCTCACTTCTTCCCGGACGGGGCGGCCGGGCAGAGGCGCTCCTCACTTCTTCCCGGACGGGGCGGCCGGGCAGAGGCGCTCTTCACTTCCCAGACGGTGGGTGGTCGGGTAGAGGCGGTCCTCACTTCCCAGACGGTGGGTGGTCGGGCAGAGGCGCTCCTCACTTCTTCCCGGACGGGGCGGCCGGGCAGAGGCGCTCCTCACTTCTTCCCGGACGGGGCGGCCGGGCAGAGGCGCTCCTCACTTCCCAGACGGTGGGTGGTCGGGTAGAGGCGCTCCTCACTTCCCAGACGGTGGGTGGTCGGGCAGAGGCGCTCCTCACTTCCCAGACGGTGGGTGGTCGGGCAGAGGCGCTCCTCACTTCCCAGACGGGGCGGCCGGGCAGAGGCGCTCCTCACTTCCCAGACGGGGCGGCCGGGCAGAGGCGCTCCTCACTTCCCAGACGGGGCGGCCGGGCAGAGGCGCTCCTCACTTCCCAGACGGGGTGGCCGGGCAGAGGCGCTCCTCACCTCCCAGACGGTGGGTGGCCGGGCAGAGGCGCTCCTCACCTCCCAGACGGTGGGTGGCCGGGCAGAGGCGCTCCTCACCTCCCAGACGGTGGGTGGCCGGGCAGAGGCGCTCCTCACTTCCCAGACGATGGGTGGCCGGGCAGAGGTGCTCCTCACTTCCCAGACGATGGGTGGCCGGGCAGAGGTGCTCCTCATTTCCCAGACGATGGGTGGCCGGGCAGAGGCGCTCCCCACCTCCCAGATGGGGCGGCGGCCGGGCAGGGGCTGCAATCCCAGCACCCTGGTAGGCCAAGGCAGGCGGCTGGGAGGCGGAGGCTGCGGCAAGGCCAGACCATGCCACCGCACTCCAGGCCGGGTAACACCGAGCACCGGGTGAGCGAGACTCCGTCTGCAGTGCCAGCACCTCGGGAGGCTGAGGCGGGCAGAGCACTCGGCGTCAGGAGCTGGCGACCAGCGTGGCCAAGATGGCGAATGCGTGCCTGCATCCAAAGGAGAAAAAGCAGGCAGCGGTGGAGCGAGCCGGTGTGCGGCGCAGGCAGCAGGGAGCCAAGTAGATTGCAGCCTGGGCCACAGAGGGAAAGAAAGAAGAAAAAGAAAGAAAGAAAGAGAGAGAGAGAGAGGGAGAGAGGGAGCCATTTCACATAATCTTATACCTCCTGTATTTCCTGTACACTGATAGTTTCTAGACTCTAGATCCTAGGGGGTTCATTAGATTTAGGTTTAATGTTTTTGGTAAAAAAACAAACAAACAAACAAACAAAAAAACACTTAAAGGTGAAGGAGGAGTTCAGTTAAAAAAAAGTGCTGCTTAACTAATTCAGTTATGTATAAAGATCACAAAGTTTTATGTTCAAAACTTGTGCATACACATAGCACTATAACAAAACCATGAAGTACAGATCTTTTTGGCTTATCCCCTTTAGCGGTGTATCTAAATTAACCAAGCTTGGCAGAGCCTCTCTCTTTTTTTTTTTCTTTTTAAACCATTAACACCTTGGCAGTAAGACGAGTCAACTGCAATGTTGCCAGCCTTTCCAGTGACAGATATTAAGTGCAGACGAATGCCGTGAAATTCTAAATGTCAGCAACAAGAAGCTCATTCAAGTACTTATATTTCACTTGGCCAGGACAGGCCATGAAAGATTGATGACTACTTGGAAGAAAACAAGTTGTATGGACTCAGTCTGGATTCTGTGCTGTTGGAGTACTATTGGAATTAATAGCTGAAAATCTATCTAATTCCCATGAATTCGGGCAACAAAATTACCATAGAGAAATCTCTATTTTGGGGGCTGGGTGTGGTGGTGCATGCCTGTAATCCCAGCATTCTGGGAGGCTGAGGTGGGCGAATTGCTTGAGCCCAGGAGTTTGAGACCAGCCTGGGCAACATGGTGAAACCCTCTCTCTACAAAAAAATAAAAAAACACACAAAAAATTAGCTGGGTGTGTTGGCTCAGGCTGTAGACCCGCTACTCAGGAGGCTGAGGTGGGAGGATTGCAGGAGGATTGCTTGAGACTGCAGTGAGCCGTGATCTTGCTACTGTATTCCAGCCTGGGTGACAGGGTGTGACTCTGTCTCAAAAAATAATAAATTAATTAATAAAATAAAATCTCTATTTCAGTCTATAGAAGTAAAGGCCTATAAAATCCAAGTACACATTTATATGTTAATAGGAATATTATTTATTGGAAAACCTTGTATCTATTTACTATTTATTGGAAAACCTTATATCAGACATGTTTATAAGGGTTTTATATATCATATTATATCTTTTAATTATAAAATCAACCCCATGAGGATGGATTATCTTCATTTTATTTTTTAAATTTTAAAATTTTGTTAAGTTTTTTAGAGACAGGATTATGCTATATTGCCCAGGCAGGTCTTGAACTGTTGGGCCTAAATGATCCTCCCACCTTGGCCTTCCAAAGTCCTGGGATTACAGGCCACTGCACCCAGCTGGATTATCTTCATTTTATAGATGAAGAAAAACCATAAAATGTCACCCAATTTGTCTGATTCTGAATCAGTACTTAATATTATAATGTTAAAATCTACAATGCTACCTTGTTAAAAAAAACAAAACACAGTAATCACTGAACCCAATCTGTAGGAAAGATCAATTTTCTCATGCTTCATTTTCCACCACAAGCCCTGGTGGTGAACTTGTTTACGGCTTGTTTGTGGTCCTCAAGTGCTCCTGTTTTAACTAGTAGAGTGTTACACTGAATGGGCCCTAAGTTGTTTTTGTTTTTTTTTTTTTTGAGACGGAGTCTCGCTCTGTCGCCCAGGCTGGAGTGCAGTGGCGCAATCTCGGCTCACTGCAAGCTCCACCTCCCGGGTTCATGCCATTCTCCTGCCTCAGCCTCTCCGAGTAGCTGGGACTACAGGTGCCCGCCACCACGCCCAGCTAATTTTTTTGTATTTTTAGTAGAGATGGGGTTTCACCGTGGTCTCGATCTCCTGACCTTGTGATCCGCCCGCCTCGGCCTCCCAAAGTGCTGGGATTACAAGCGTGAGCCACCGCGCCCGGCCTGGCCCTCAGTTGTTAACACAATAAAAAGCAACTATGAAAAACATAAGATATGTAATCCCCAATAAGATAGGTAGCCAAGACTCCCGCAACTAGAAATAACTGGTGTGCTTTGAACGAAGAAATTCCAGTTGGAAAAGAAAAAAAAACTAAAAAGCTCATCTGAAGAGCTGAATCAAAATATAAGAAAGTTATCCTTTGAGCTAGAACTGCAAGGTTTAAACACACACACACACACACACACACACACACACACACTAAGGGAGATAAATAATTTCGACTTTGGGCTGGGCATGGTAGCTCACGCCTGTAATCCCAGCACTTTGGGAGGCCGAGGCTGGCGGATCACCTGAGGTCGGGAGTTCGAGACCAGCATGACCAACATGGAGAAATTCCATCTCTACTAAAAATACAAAATTAGCAGGGTGTGGTGGCACATGCCCGTAATCCCAGCTATTCGGGAGGCTGAGGCAGGAGAATCACTTGAATCCAAGAGGCAGAGGTTGCGGTGAGCCGAGATTGCACCATTGCACCCCAGCCTGGGCAACAAGAGTGAAACTCCGTCTCAAAAACAAAACAAAACAAAAAACAAATAATAATAATAATTTTGACTTTGATGAGATTTATTTATTTATTATTTATCTTTTTGAGACTGAGTCTCGCTCTGTAGCCCAGGCTGGAGTGCAGTAGCACAATCTGTGCTCACTGCAACCTCCAACTCCTGGGTTCAAGCAATTCTCATGCCTCAGCCTCCTGAGTCACTGGGATTGTAGTCGCCCGCCACCACACCTGGCTAATTTTTGTATTTTTAGTAGAGGTGGGGTTTCATCGTGTTGGTGAGGCTGGTTTGGAGCTCCTAACCTCAAACGATCCAACCGCCTCAGCCTCCCGAAGTGCTGGGATTACAGGCCTGAGCCACTTCTCCCAGCCTACTTACATTTGAATAGTTGTGTCTCAGTCAGCTGAGAACAAGTACAGCAGTCCTCATTATCTGAGGCATAAGGGCACTTGCTTACCATCCTCCCAACTGCTACAACTATTTGCTGGCGTTATTTATGTTACTAAAACTGTTTAGCTTCTTATGATATCTAGATAAATGTCTTTTTCGGCTTATAAGACAAATAAAATTTCAGGGTTGGACCTGGGTCTTTAAGATGTAGACTTCAACCACCCACCTGATGCTTGAAGCTCAGGCACAGGGTCCCCCTGCTGCCTGTCCAGCATTATACTTCATGATATGACCCACCATCCTCCAGGCCAGCTTAAGCTTATACAGATGCCAGCAGGAATCATGTTACTTTCATGTTTGTGTCTTCAACATCTGGTACAGTGCCTGACACAGTGTTTCTCAAATGACTAGATCCGTGAATGAGCATGCTATTACACTGAAATTTAGTAGTGACAAATTTATCTAATGGTACATCCAATTCATCTTTCTCCACCTTGGCCAAAAGGGTATCTACCATAGGAGACCTGGCTGAAGTCCTGACATATCAAATCTACTATATTTTCTTAATTCTATTAGGCTAAAAGTTATGTTGAGAAGTTAGACTGTTTTGCCATTTTGGCTCTTAGTGACCCAGTGGTGGCTCTTTAGTGGTCAGCATTTTCCTTTCTGAAAGCACACCAATCATCACTTTAATATTTTACTTGGATTGATCTGTGACTCTGGTCACCACACCTGACTCAAAGTTAGCCAGAAAATAATTACATTTATTGCATTATATTCAAATACCTTTATTGCATTATGAGCAAAGTATTCTGTGTGTGTTCTATTTAATCTTCACGATGATCTTATAAGGTAGGTACCATGGATATTTGGTTTTCTTTTTCTTCAGCATCTATTTTCATCTTTTGACAATAGCACTATTTTTTTTTTTTTTTTTTTTTTTTTTTGAGATGGAGTTTCACTCTTGTCACCCAGGCTAGAGTGCAATGGCTCACTGCAACCTCCACCTCCCAGGTTCAAGTGATTTTCTGCCTCATTCTTCCAAGTAGCTGGGATTACGGGTCCTACCATCCCACCTGGCTCATTTTATATTTTTAGTAGAGACAGAGTTTCACCATGTTGGCCAGGCTGGTCTTGAACTGACCTCAGGTGATCTGCCCACCTTGGTCTCCCAAAGTGCTAGGATTACAGGCATGAGCCATTATACCCGGCCGACCATAGCTCCAATTTTTATGTGATGATCCAATTTTCTTTCATTGCTAGTTCAAGAGAGCAGGGTTGGGGGCCCTATCAGATTCCAGAGATTCTGACAAGACTTCAGGAATGTGATAAATCCTAAGCTACCTTTTAGATTTATTAAATGGAGTGGGTGACTTACCAAACCTTCTGGCTGGATGGCTGCTGAACCAATTTCATGTTCCTTATAATTTTTTTTTTTTTTTTTTGAGATGGAGTCTCACTTTGTCGCCCAGGCTGGAGCACAGTGGCGCAATCTCAGCTCACAGCAACCTCCGCCTCCCGGGTTCAAGCGATTCTCCTGCCTCAGCCTCCTGAGAAGCTGGGACTACAGGTGTGCGCCATCACACCCTGCTAATTTTTGTATTTTTAGTAGAGATGGGGTTTCACCATGTTGGCCAGGCTGATCTTGAACTCCTGACCTCACGTGATCCACCCGCCTCAGCCTCCCAAAGTGTTGGGATTACAGGCGTGAGCTACCGTGCCTGGCTCAAAATGACTCATGTTTATTCACATCTTCATGTGTTATAGTGGATGTTACTGATGGATTCCTCAGCGTCCATTCCCACTCCCCACCTCCATCTGTGTAGCAATAATGATGTCTGAGGGGCACTGACCCTTTGACTTCTAACTTTTGGGGTAGGTGCAGATTGTCCTAAAGTCACATGATATTCTCTTGGCCATTGGGGTTGGTGCATTTGACTCAGTTTGGGTCAACCAAAATGAAGCCCAGGACTTATTTCCATGGTTGAGAGAGGAAAAGATCCTTTTCTTTCTGCTTGATGTGAATGAAGAAGCATGTAGTCCTGATTGTTGCTGGCAATCATTTCATTGTGTGATTTTTATAAGCAGACCCAGCCTTAGGACAAAACTACTACTGTAAAAGACAGAGAGTGAGAAAGAAACAATCTGTGGTGATATTAGTAGGCAGCTGGATATCAACTCTTGCCTGAAGCCTATTATCTCTGGACACAATTAAGTGAATCAATAGATTATGCTGTTTAGCCCAGTTTAAATTAGAATTTCTATACTTCAACTAAAAACATCCTAAGCGATAACATAGCCTAGAACTATTTCTTGCCAAAACTCTCAATTCCCATATCCCTTTGACTATTCGTCAACCTTAGGCTTGACAAAACCTCAAGTCTTAGCCAGGTGCTGTGGCTCACGCCTGTAATCCTAGCACTTCAGGGGGCTGACGCGGGAAGATCACTCGAGGCCAGGAGACTGAGACTACCCTGGGCAAGATAGGGAGACCCCATCTCTACAAAATATTTTTTGAAAAATTAACCAGGCGTGGTGATGTGTGCCTGCAGTCCCAGCGACTCAGGAGGCTGAGCAGGAAGGATTACTTGATCCCAGGAGTTCAAGGCTACAGTGAACTACAATGGCGTCACTGCACTCTAGCCTGGGTGACAGAGTGCAGCTTATCTTAGAGTATTTATTGAAGGGATAGGAGACTGAGGATTCATAGAAATCAGAAGATTCTGTAGCAGTCCAGGTGTGAAGATTTTGAGGTAGTGAAAAGAGGGTAAGAGTCCATCTGTCTTTTCTCCAAAATAAATTCATATCTATTATTTTTACAAATAAAGTGTATTAAAACTTTTGGGTTAAAATATTTACATAGCTCCCTTATTTACCTTGTCAACTGGCACAAAATGGTTTTAGAAGTATGTGGCTCAAAGAATGTTTCCAGAGAGGTAGCTATAGAAAGAATTTTGGGCTTAAAAGTAAAAATTTTAGGTTCAAGTTTTGGCTCTATCATTTATTTTTTATTTTTTATTTATTTATTTTTTTGAGACGGAGTCTCGCTCTGTCGCCCGGGCTGGAGTGCAGTGGCACGATCTTGGCTCACTGCAAGCTCCGCCTCCTGGGTTCACGCCATTCTCCTGCCTCAGCCTCTCCGAGTAGCTGGGACTACAGGCGCCCGCCACCACGCCCGGCTAATTTTTTGTATTTTTAGTAGAGACGGGGTTTCACCGTGGTCTCGATCTCCTGACCTCGTGATCCGCCCGCCTCAGCCTCCCAAAGTGCTGGGATTACAAGCGTGAGCCACCGCGCCCGGCCGGCTCTATCATTTATTATATTAGCTGTGTGCTGTAAGATAAATCACTTAACTTCTCTTAAGTTTCTTTAGCATTCAAATAGGGCAAAAATACTTACTTCAAAGGAATACTTTAAGGATAAAATGGATAGTGCTTATGAAAGTGATGTGTAGGCCGGGCGCGGTGGCTCACGCTTGTAATCCCAGCACTTTGGGAGGCTGAGGCGGGCGGATCACGAGGTCAGGAGATCGAGACCACGGTGAAACCCCGTCTCTACTAAAAATACAAAAAAATTAGCCGGGCGTGGTGGCGGGCGCCTGTAGTCCCAGCTACTCGGAGAGGCTGAGGCAGGAGAATGGTGTGAACCCGGGAGGCGGAGCTTGCAGTGAGCCGAGATCGCGCCACTGCACTCCAGCCTGGGTGATAGAGCGAGACTCCGTCTAAAAAAAAAAAAAAAAAAAAAAGAAAGTGATGTGTAAACTATCAAGTGCTACACAAATATATTTGCACATGGGTAATATAGTCAGACAAATCAATTGGTCTACTCTTTGACATTCATTCATCTGACAAAACGCCTACTACATGCCAAGTGCCTTGGAGAGCCCTGAGGACAATAAAGGAGTTTCTGCCTTCACAGAGTTCCTAGTCTAGCTGGGTGAACAGACACAGTTATAATGAGTTATTGCAATGTTCTAATGAGAGCACTGTGGACAGAGGTGATGATAGTTAAAACTTTAAATTTAAAAACTACTTCCTGCTTTAATTATTGTGTAAACTAAAATCTTGTTAACAATTTAAAGTCATTCCTATAGTAGTCAAATCCATAGAGGCGGAAAGTAGAATGTTGGTTGCCAGGGCCTGGGAGGAAGGAGAAATGGGAGATGGTGTTTAATGGGTACAGTTTCTATTGAGAAGATGAAATTGTTCTAGAGATTGTTGGTGATGCTAGTTATGAAACAATGTGAATACTTAATGCCACAGAACTGCATACTTAAAAATGGTAAGTTTTATATCATATCTATTTTATCAGGTTTTTTTTTTTAGATGGAGTCTCACTCTTGTTGCCCAGGCTGAAGTGCAATGACGTGATCTCAGCTCACTGAACCTCTGCCTCCTGGGTTCAAGTGATTCTCCTGCCTCAGCCTCCTGGTAGCTGGGATTACAGGTGCCTGCCATCATGCCTGGCTAATTTTTGTATTTTTAGTAGAGATAGGGCTTCGCCATATTGGCCAGGCTGGTCTCAAACTCCTGACCTCAGGTTATCCGCCTGCCTTGGCCTCCCAAAGTGCTGGGATTACAGGCATGAGTCACCGCCTCTAGCTTTTTATCAGGATTTTTAAAAATATAATTTAAAGTCAATCACAGCAAATCTTTATATTGGTACTCACGAAGGAGCAATATCCAGATGGTTGATGCTAAATCCAGAAGAGCAAAAGCCTCCCAGTGTTGTTGATATAGTTAGGAAAGCAACGGCCAAAGAATAATCACAACCAATGAAGCCAGCAGCTACCAGGAATACTGCAGGTCCAATCATTCCTGGAGTTAAAAAGTTATAAAAGGGAAAAAAACCCAGCATTAATATTTGCTCTAGCTTAATATGGTATAAATCTGAAATTTGAAATTGCTGCCACCTACTGTAGAAACACTATATTGCCTGGAAGACTAACAAATTTCATGAAAAAAAAGACAAAACTGCTGGAAAACATAGGCATAATACAACCAATACAGTATAAAAGGAAAATCTCATTATGCAATGTTATTAAATCTACATGTGGCCAAAACTCAGCTAAAATTCCATGGTGTTAGAGAAGAAAAAGACAAGAACAACTTAAAAATATGTTTCTAGAGAGAAGCAATAGCTGACACAGAATGTGATTTAAAATACATATAACCAAAGGAGATAAACTGAATAATAAACTCTGTTGGATGAGGTTAGAATAATACTCCATCTTGCCCGGATGTGGCAGCTCACACCTGTAATACCAGCACTTTAGGTGGCTGAGGCGGGAGAATCACTTGAGGCCAGGAGTTTGAGGCCAGACTGGGCAACACAGCAAGACCCTGTCTCTATGAAATATTAAAAACAAAATTCGCCAGGCATGGTAGTGCACACCTGTAGTCCTGGCTGCTCAGGAGGCTGAGGCGGGAGGATTGCTTGAGCCCAGAAGTTCAAGGTTACAGTGAGCTATGATGGCACCACTGCACTCCAGCCTGGGTTGTCAGAGGGAGACCTTGTCTCTTAAAAAGATTTTTAAAAATCTCTGTCTTCATTCTCTCTCTCTGTCTCTCTTTTTTTTTGAGCTGGAGTCTCGCTCTGTCACCCAGGCTGGAGTGCAGTGGCGCGATCTGGGCTCACTGCCACCTCCGCCTCCCAGGTTCAAGTGATTCTCCTGCCTCAGCCTCCTGACTAGCTGGAATTACAGGCCTGGGCCACCACACTCAGCTAATTTTTGTATTTTTAGTAGAGATGGGGTTTTGCCATGTTGGCCAGGCTGTTCTTGAACTCCTGACCTCAAGTGATCCACCTACCTTGCCTCCCAAAGTGCTGGGATTACAGGTGTGAGCCACCACGCCTAGCCTTGGTTTTTTTTTTTTTTCTGCCCCACATAATCTGCAGGAATCCTCCCTAGTATTAACAACTGATAAGAATACACATTGGTCATTACAGGCAGTTAAGCGTAAAATATGAGAAGGGACTTAATGAGTGGGCTGTCAGTTTTTCTATGTCTACAGCGGTGATATCCAATAGCTCTCTGTGATGATAGAAATGCTGTATTTGTATATACTGCAACTGAGGAACTTTAAAAAAAATTTCAATTACATTTATTTACTTATTTATTTATTTTCTTGTTTTTTTGAGACAGGGTCTCACTGTTGTCAAGGTGGAGTGCAATAATCATGGCTTATTGCAGCCTTGACTTCCCAGGCTCAAGTGATCCTCTGCTCACTTGATCCTCTCCCTTGGCTTCCTGAGTAGCTGGGACTACAGGTGCACACCACCATGTCTGATTTAATTTAATTTCATTACTTTTATTTATGTATTTTGAAATAGGGTCTCATTCTGTTACCTAGGCTGCAGTGCAGTGGCACAATCTGAGCTCACTGCAACCTCTGGCTCCCAGGTGTAAGCAAGTCTTGTGCCTCAGCCTCCTGAGTAGCTGGGATTACAGGCATGTGCCACCATGCCTGGCTAATTTTTTTTTTTCCACACTTTTTGCCCAGACTGGAGTGCAGTGGTGTAATCTTGGCTCACTGCAACCTCCGCCTCCCAGGTTCAAGCAATTCTCCTGCTTCAGCCTCCCGAATAGCTGGGACAGCCACACACCACCATGCCAAGCTAATTTTTGTATTAGAGATGGGATTTCCCTATGTTGGCCAGCCTGGTTTCGAGCTCCTGACCTCAAGTATCTGCCCGCCTCCACCTCTGCCTCCCAAAGTGCTGGGATTACAGGCAAGAGCCACCGAGCCCAGCCAGGGTCTTTCCATAATGTAATTACTCAAGTATAGCCACTGAGACTTCCAGGGTCTCTACTGGAGACCTTTAAAAAGTTAAATGATTGTCTTAGATAGTTTTATTTTTATGTACTTCTCTTCTAACTATTTTTAGAGACAGGGTATTGCTCTGCTGCCTAGGTTGGAGTGCAGTGTTGTGATCATAGCTCTCTGCAGCCTCAACAACTAGGCTCAAAGATTTTCTCACCTTAGCCTCTGGAGTAGCTGGGACTACAGATACATACCATCATGCCCAACTGATTAGATAGTTTTAAAAGTTACCTTTCTAGGCCGGGCACAGTGGCTCACGCCTGTAATTCCAGCACTTTGAAAGGCTGAGGTGGGAGGATCGCTTGAGCCCAGGAATTTGTGACTAACCTGAGCAACATGGTAAAATCATGTCTCTACAAAAAATCAAAAATAATTAGCCGGGTGCTGTGGCGTGACCTGTAGTCCCAGCTGCTCAGGAGACTCAGGTGGGAGAATTGCTTGAGTCTAGGAGGTTGAGGCTGCAGTGAACCATGGTTGTCCATCCTGGCCAATGGAGCAAGACCCTGTCTCAAAAAAAAAAAAAAATTACTTTTTTGAAAGCAGAGTCTGAAACACATGATTATTTATGGTTTCTTTGAGTTCTTTGATTTATAGCTCCTTATCTGATATAATAATGCTAGTAAATATTTTTGGATTGAAACTTAAAATGCATTCACTTAGAAAAGGGATGGAGGCTTAAAAATACTTTGATTACATCTTGTCTAAAGTTGATATAAAAATCTTCATTGCAAAGTCTGAGCTGAAAGCACAGTGATATATAAAATTGTGAGGGGTGATGTTTGGCGCAGCAAGCCATTTTAAAAATAATTATAAGCCATGGTGGAGATAAATCTTTTATAAATCTTTTTTTTTTTGAGACAGGATCTCACTCTGTTGCCCAGGCTGGAGTGCAGTGGTGCAATCTCAGCTCACTGCAACCTCTGCCTCCTGGGTTCAAGCAATTATCCTGCTTCAGCCTCCCAAGTAGCTGGGATTACAGGCACTTGCCACCACGCCCAGCTGATTTTTGTATTTTTAGTAGACAGGGTTTCGCCATGTTGGTCAGGCTGGTCTCGAACTCCTGACCTTGTGATCTGCTCGCCTTAGCCTCCCAAAGTGCTAGGATTACAGGCATAAGCCACCGCACACAGTGAATATTACAAATCCTAATCCTCAAAATGTATGATTCAAAAAGAAAAATATTGTAAAGAAATGCACTTAAATGCATCATAGTGTTTTGTTATGTGAACAAAATAAATGACTAATATTATCATTTTTATTTTGTCTTGAACTGTTGTGATATTGTGATTTTAAAAAATATGGCTGGGGGCTGGGTGTGGTGGCTCACACCTGTAATCCTAGCACTTTGGGAGGCTGAAGCAGCAGGATTGCTTAAGGCCAGGAGTTCAAGGCCAATGTGGGCAATAAAGCGAGGCCTTGTCCCATTAAAGAAAAAAATTAAACAAAATGGCTGGGGCTGGGTTTGGTGGCTCACTCATGTAGTCCCAGCACTTTGGGAGGCCAAGGCGGGCAGATGGCTTGAGTTCAGGAGTTAAAGACCAGCCTGGACAACGTGGTGAAACCCCGTCTTTAGTAAAAATTAAAAAATTAGCTGGGTATGGTGGTGTGTGCCTGTAGTCCTAGCTACTCAGGAGGCTGAGGTGGGAGGATCACCTGAGGCTGAGGAGGTTGAGGCTGCAGTGAGTCAAGATCATGCCACCACACTTGAGCCTGGGCTAAGAGTGAGCCCCTGTCTCAAGAAAAAAAAAAAAAGAAAAGAAAACAAATATCCCAGTGTGGTGGCTCATGTCTGTAATCCCAACATTTTGGGATGCTGAGGCAGGAAGATCACTTGAGGCCAGGAATTCAAGACCAGACTGGGCAACACAGCAAGACCCCATTTCTATTAAAAAATGGTTTTAAAAAAGAAATATATATTTGGTCTCTGCCCCTGGTTTTTTGGCACACAGCTCCTAAAACTTTTGGAATTTCTGGAGTGGTAACAGTGTCTTTTGTATGCTAATGAGACAACTGGTGGCTGGGGGTCCCCATACAGCTTCAGGATGGTGGCTGGATTAGAGGTCTGGGACTTTTGGCACCACCCCCAAACTCCAGAGAGGGGAGAGGGGCTGAAGGTTGAGCCAGTCACCAATGGCCAATGATTTAATCAATCATGCCCATTTAACGAAGTCTCCATACAAACTCAAAGGGACAGGGTTTGGAAGAACTTTTGAGGTCGGGGTTCTTGGAGGGTGGTGTTCCAGGAGACAGCATGAAAACTCCCTACTCGGTCCCACATATGTTGCCCTATGCAGCTTTTCCATCTGGCTGTTCATCTATATCCTTTGCAATACCCTTTATAATAGGTGGGTAAACATAAAATAAAGTGTTTCTCTGAGTTCTCTGAGATGCTCTAGCAGACTAACTGAACCTGACAAGAGAGTCATGGGAACCCTGATTTATAGCCGGTCAGTCAGAAGCAGAGGTCACAAGCTGGGACTTGTGATTGGTATCCGAAGTAGGGGGGCGGTCTTGTGGAACTGAGCCCTCAACCTATAGGATCTGATGCTACCGCCAGCTGGACAGTGTCAGAACTGAATTACAGGATACCTAGCTGGTGTCCGCTGCAGAACTGGTTATGTGTAGGCAGAAATCCCCATAAACATTTTGGTGATCAGAGTGAAGTGTTCTGTGTTGAGTATTGTGTTAACTGTGTGTAAAACTGGGAAACACACTTTGTTTTCCTATCTCCAATAACTGTAAACATGGTCAATAACTGTAAACCAAAACAAAACCTGATTTGCTTCACTTACCTATAAGGCTAAAAATTCTGCGAACACATAAAGTTGAAAAATTCCATTTTGCCCTTAAATTGTCAGCAGCTTGACCAGACAGGATCATACATAACCAAGAGCCTAAATAAGGCAATGAAGACAAAAACCCATTCTGGAAGGAATAAGAAGATACAGGATTAATTACAGTGAGAGAAAAAAACAAAACGTACACGTTCATCACAGCCAATGACCACCACTCGAAAGCAAAGGAAATGCATAGCAATATGTTGTTAATTTTTTAATATAATTACAGTAAGTAAGTCTGGCTTTCAGAAGGATTATGGGGTTCAGTCCAAGGCAGTCCCTAAGAGTCTGTCTCAGAGGGAAATAAGGCTTGCCCTAGTCCTGTCTGCTTCGGGTAATTTTGACTGTTTCTCTGGGATTTGGGTTGTGGGAGAAGATAAGCCTTCCTGTTAGCCTATGGATTCTCCCTACTGAACATTTTCATCTTCTATTCTCACTTATTTATTTAAAAAATTTTTTTTTTTTTTTTTTGAGACGGAGTCTTACTCTGTCGCTCAGGCTGGAGTACAGGGGTGCGATCACGGCTCACTGCAACCACTGCCTCCTGGGTTCAAGTGATTCTCCTGCCTCAGCCTCCTGAGTAGCTGGGGTTACAGGCGCCTGCCACCACACCTGGCTAATTTTTGTATTTTTATTAGAGACGGAGTTTCACCATCTTGGCCAGGCTGGTCTTGAACTCCTGACTTTGTGATCCACCTGCCTTGGCCTCCCAAAGTACTGGGATTACAGGCATGAGCCACTGCGCCTGGCCTCCTGAGTCTTTCTAATGACCATCTAGGTCAAGAAATAGAACTTTCCCCCCAGCCTCGCCAGAAGACCCTTCATGGTCCTAGTCCTATCACAGCCCCCTTCCTCCCCCCTTAAATAAACGTTAACCTCGTTTTGGTGTATAGTAATCATGTACTCACTTTTATTTGTAGTTACATCACCCAAATGTACATCCCTAGACACTTCAGTTTAGTCTTGGCCATTAAAATTTTTTTGATTTGCCTTTTATGTCTCTTTAAATCTGTAAGTTCCCTTCTATTCCTTTTTTTCTTACAATTTATCTATTAAAGAACCTAGGCCATATTTTGCATTTAAAAGATCGGTGCCCAGTAAAACCATAACTCAAAAGTGCATTACATGTTCATTTACTACACACACACACACACACACACACATTTATTTTTAACAGAACTGGAGAGTCGTTTTTTTTTTTTTCTTTTGAGACAGAGTCTTGCTCTGTTGCCTAGGCTGGAGTGCAGTGGCGTGATCTCGGCTCATTGCAACCTCCACCTTCCAGGTTCAAGCAATTCTCCTGCCTCAGCCTCCTGAGTAGCTGGGATTGCAGGCATGTGTCACCACGCCCGGCTAATTTGTATTTTTAGTAGGGACAGAGTTTCGCCATGTTGGCCAGGCTGATCTCGAACTCCTGACTTCAAGTGATCTGGCTGCCTCAGCCTCCCAAAGTGCTGGGATTACAGGGATGAGCCACCACGCCTGGCCTCTGAGAGTCTTTCTTGATGGTTTCTTTTCCCTCATATTTCACGTCCAATCACCAAGCATTGCCTATTCTACTTCCTTTAAAAAAAAAAAAAAAGCTTGGCTGGGCACAGTGGCTCATGCCTGTAATCCCAGCACTTTGGGAGGCTGCGGAGGGAGAATCACTTGAGGACGGGGCTCAAGACCAGCCTGGCCAACATGGCGAGACCCTGTATCTACTAAAAATACAAAAAATTAGCTGGGCATCGTGATACATGACTGTAATCCCAGCTATTTGGGAGGCTGAGGCAGAAGAATCGCTTGAACCTGGGAGGTGGAGGTTGCAGTGAGCCAAGATTGCTCTGGTGCAGTCCAGCGTGGGTGACAGAGCAAGACTCTGTCTCAGAAAGAAAAAAAACAAAAAACAAGAAAAAAAAAACACTTCACTCCATTTAGACTTCTGCACAGTGGGATCACATCTATCATTATCTGTGGCAAAATCCTGTGTAAGAATAAATGGTTTCAAAATATTAGTAGGAGAATAAAAAAGAATAAGCTGTAGTAAATCAGAGAAGTGAATTTTCTGATCTTGATTTTGTTTCCTGGTGGGATAAGGTTGATAATTCTTCACAGTTAGTAATTTTTCCACTTCAAGTTGCAATGTTAAAAACTGCCGGCTAGGCACGGTGGCTCATGCCTGTAATCCCAGCACTTTGGGAGGCCAAGGCAGGTGGATCACCTGAGGTCAGGAGTTTGAGACCAGCTTGGTGAACATGGTGAAACCTCATCTCTACTAATAATACAAAAATTAGGTGTGGTGGTGGATGCCTGTAATCCCAGCTACTCGGGAGATCGAGGCAGGAGAATCGCTTGAACCCGAGAGGCGGAGGTTGCAGTGAGCCAAGATTGCGCCACTGTGCTCCAGCCTGGGCAACAACCTAAATACACTAAAGTCTTCAGCATTTATACATTCCACAGGCATCTTCCACAGTTGTTAAGTTTTCTCTTCAAGGATATGATCCCTTGTATTCATTTATTTAAAAAAATTGATTCCAATTTTTTTGCAGGCGTGTTGGCTCACGTCTATAATCCCAGCCCTTTGGGAGGCCAAGGCAAAGGGATCACTTGGGGTCAGGAGTTTGAGACCAGCCTGGCCAACATGGTAAAACCGTGTTTCTATAAAAATAAAAAATTTAGCCAGGTGTGGTGGCACACACCCGAAATCCCAGGTACTTGGGAGGCTGACAGAGGAGAATCGCTTGAACCCAGGAGGTGGAGGTTGCAGTGAGCTGAGGTCGTACCACTGAACTCTAGCCTGGGTGACAGAGCAAGACTCAGTCTTAAAATAAAATAAAATAAAATAAAATAAAATAAAATAAAATAAAATGAGTTTCTGGTGGTGACGACCTACCCACGAGAACACACCTCTTGCAAAAAATCTCCTCCATCCCTCTCCAGAAGAGGAGAAGAGGAAACACAAGAAGAAATGCCTGGTGCAGAGCACCAATTCCTATTTCATGGATGTGAAGTGCCCAGGATGCTATAAAATCACCATGGTCTTTACTTATGCACAAAGAGTAGTTTTGTGCGTTGGGTGCTCCATTGTCCTCTGCCAGCCTACAGAAGAAAAAGCAAGGCTTATGGAAGGATGTTCCTTCAGCAGGAAGCAGCCCTAAGAGCACTCTGAATCAAGATGAGTGGAAAACCATCTCAATAAACACATTTTAGATAAAAGATTTAAAAAAATGAGAGATATGTGACTCTTGCTTTCACTTGAATACTTGCAGGCCATTGTAGGGTTATTTATTTTGTTTTTCTGTACAGACGGAGTCTTGCTCTGTCACCCAGGCTGGAGTGCAGTGCTGTGATCTTGGCTCACTGCAACTTCTGCCTCCCGGGTTCAAGGAATTCTCCTGCCTCAGTCTCCCGAGGTGCTGGGATTACAGGCACGAGCTGCCACGCCTGGCTAACTTCTTTTGTATTTTAGTAGAGATGGGATTTCACCGTGTTGCTCGGGCTGGTCTCGAACTCTTGAGTGAAGGCAATCCGCCTGCCTCGGCTTCCCAAAGTGCTAGGTGCGTGAGCCACTGCGCCCGGCCACTGTAGGGTTATTAACCAGCCTAATTTCAATATTGTTGTGTCTCAGGGAATAGGGAAGCTCAAGGAGAAGGAAAGAGATGGGGCAATGGCTGGTTGGCAGAGCTGTCAGAAGACACTCAACATTTATTAAGTTTGCCATCTTCTATGGGGAAGGATTATGGTGTCCCCAAACAATTACAACACTAACATCAAGGATCAAGAGCCCTGAAGTGAGCACATGCTGTTGGAAAAATGGTGCTAACAGATTTGCTCCATGCAGGGTTAGCACAAATCTTCAATTCATAAAAAATACAGTATTCGCAGAGTATAATAAAGCAAAGTGGAATAAAAGGAGGCATGCCTGCACCATGCTTCTCAAAGCAAACTTTATTTTGAACAAAGGCCATTTGATGGCCAGGCAGGGTGGTTCATGCCTGTAATCCCAACACTTTGGGAGGCTGAGGCAGGAGGATCATTTGAGCTCAGGAGTATGAAACCAACCTGGACAACAATGGGAAACCCCATCTCTACTATTTAAAAAAAACAAAAACAAAAACACCTAGGCCATTTCATGAATGTAATACATTGATTTTCAAGAAAAAAATCCATTAAAAAATGGGCTATATAATTATAGAATTATTTTCAAACTCTATTCACATTTCTTTTTATTTTACAGACTGAAAGAAGGTCCTATATTCACATTTCTTTTAATTTTAATTAAGATAAACCTTTTTGTCTATGAAAATGCAAGATAAAAGATCCTTGTTTTAAAGTACACAACAACAAAAAATTAGCCCGGCGTGGTGGTGGGCGCCTGTAGTCCCAGCTACTCGGGAGGCTGAGGCAGGAGAATGGTGTGAACCCAAGAGGTGGAGCTTGCAGTGAGCCGAGATCGTGCCACTGCACTCCAGCCTGGGCGATAGAGCGAGACTCCATCTCAAAAAAATAAATAAATAAAATAAAGTACACAACAATAATTACTGGCCAGCTATTGATATTTTATTTCTTCTATATATAGTTCTTCCTGGAAAATCTCAAATAGAAACATCAGTGTAGTAATCTTTAAATATACTTTATAAGTAAAATAAGAGATTTTGTTAATATGATTTTGATAATTTGCTTTTTTTTTTTTTTTTTTGAGATGGAGTCTTGCTCTGTTGCCCAGGCTGGAGTGCAATGGCGTGGCCTCAGCTCACTGCAACCTCTGCCTACTGGGTTCCAGCGATTCTCCTGCCTCAGCGTCTCGAGTAGCTAGGACTACAAGTGCCTGCCACCATGCCTGGCTAATTTTTATATTTTTAGTAGAGATGGGGTTTCACCATGTTGGCCAGGCTGGCCTCGAACTCCTGACCTCAAGTGATCTGCCCATCTCGGCCTCCCAAAGTGCTGGGATTACAGGTGTGAACCACCAGGCCCGGCTGGATTTGCTATTTTTAATCTTCCTGTGGATCTCAGTTTTACCCCAAATGATAATTACCAAATTAATCTTTCAATGCACAGTTGAATGCAATTAATCACTGTAGTAGTATATTATTTATTTTTTTCTTTTTTAAAAATCAGCCCCAGTTTATAGTTGAAATGTGGTAGTAGATTATAATCAGGCTCTGTTAACAGAGAACTTGGGAAAAATAAGATTGTTCACAATGAATCCGTCCCATGATATTGTCAAAGCCTAATTTCAATTTAACTTCTGTCAGTGCAATTTGTGGATATATTTCTATACAGTGATGTTTTTTTCAGAAGTAGACAGAGGAGTTCTTCACAGCTTAGCTGCCTGAAGTTTTAAGGTTTGGTCCACATAGCCAGGCCAATGTTTATAGTATACTTTGGAATGTGAGTGACTGAGGATTCACTTTAATAGTTTTTAAAGCAGGTAAGTCCATGCAGCCAGTGCGGTTGTGCAGTCAGCCTTATTAGTATTTTTTTTTTTTTTTTTCCTGGGACACAGTCTTGTTCTGCTGCCCAGGCTGGAGTGCAGGGGCATGATCTCAGCTCACTGCAACCTTTGCCTCCTGGGTTCAAGAGATTCTCGTGCCTCAGCCTCCCTAGTAGCTGGGATTACAGGTGTGTGCCACCATGCCCGGTTAATTTTTTTTTGTATTTTTAGTAGAGACGGTTTTGCTGTATTATCCAGTCTGGTCTCGAACTCCTGGGCTCAAGCAGTCCTTCTGCCTCAGCCTCCCAAAGTGCTGGGATTATTTTTGTATTATTATTATTATTTTTTGAGATGGACTTTCGCTCTTGTTGCCCAGGCTGGAGTGCAATGGCTTGATCCCAGGTCACCACAACTTCCGCTTCCCGGGTTCAAGCAATTCTCCTGCCTCAGCCTCCTGAGTAGCTGGGATTACAGGCATGCACTACCACACCTGGCTAATTTTGTATTTTTAGTAGAGATGGGGTTTCTCCATGTTGGTCAGGCTGGTCTCGAACTCCTGACCTCAGGTGATCCGCCTGCCTCGGCCTCTCAAAGTGCTGGGATTATAGGCATGAGCCACCACGCCTGGCCTTTTTTGTATTTTTAACAGAGACAGGGTTTCACCATGTTGCCCAGTCTGGTCTCTAATGCCTGGCCTCAAGTGATCCACCTGCCTTGACCTCCCAAAGTGGTAGGATTACAGGCGTGAGCCACTACACCCGGCCTGATGTCGGGCATCCATACATGTGCTTATTGGCCATCTGTGTATCTTTGGGAAAATGTGTATTCGTATTCAAGTCCTTTGCCCATTTTAAAAACTGAGTTGTCTTTTTATTATTGAATTGTAAGAATGCTTAATATATCTGGATACTAGACCCTTATCAGATGTTTGATTTATAAATGCTTTCTCCCATTCAGTGGGTTGTTTTTCATTTTCTTGATAGTCCTTTGATGCATAAGAATCTCTAAAATTTAGGACAGCAGAGTAAAATG
The DNA here is from genome assembly GCF_028878055.3 of Symphalangus syndactylus. Classification (NCBI taxonomy): domain Eukaryota; kingdom Metazoa; phylum Chordata; class Mammalia; order Primates; family Hylobatidae; genus Symphalangus; species Symphalangus syndactylus. The sequence goes on along the minus strand of NC_072424.2, from coordinate 49,319,482 downwards.
GAAGATACAAAATAACTGAATTTTAAACAGTTGAGAACAAATTCTGTGTATGGTCTTATACTATATATATAAGAAGCAGATGATTATTTTTTCTTACCTCTTGAACATTGAACCTTAGGATCTCCTTCATATAAGTAGGCAATAACGTCAATAAAGTATAAAAAGTCCAGTTGTAAGAAAAGTGTGCGACTACAATAGCCCAAAGTGGCAGGGATTTTAAAATAGGTACCCACGGCACTGACTTCTGTGAAGAAAGCTGAAGAAAACAGGAATAATTAGGATAAACTACGGCTATGTTAATGCTTAGATCTGTACCGTACAGCTAAAACTCTATCCAGAATTCATACAGAATATCACCTTAATTAGTAAATTCCAAAGTTTTAAATCAACTCCTTTGAAATATTAAATAGCAAAATACATGATAAATATTTAACTGTTTGATTTTTTAAAAAATATATTAACTAGAAAGTCCATGATTCAGATTAGAGGAAAAAGTAAAAACGTATTTGTAGAGCTATAATGTCAACCCTAAACATTCTTTATGAATGTCAGAAGTCACCTGCAGCATTGATTTATCTATTTATTTATTTCTTTTTTGAGACGGAGTTTCACCCTTGTTGCCCAGGCTGGAGTGCAATGGCACAATCTCGGCTCACTGCAACCTCTGCCTCCTGGGTTCAAACGATTCTCCTGCCTCAGCCTCCCAAGTAGCTGGGATTATAGGCATACACCACCATGCCTGGCTAATTTTTGCATTTTTAGTAGAAACGGGGTTTCGCCATGTTGGTTAGGCTGGTCTTGAACTCCTGACTAGAAGTGATCCGACTCAAAGTGCTGGGATTACAGGCGTGAGCCACTGTGCCCGGCCTGAATTCTCTATTTCTAAAATATAGTTTCACAGTCAAATTAGAGGTTGACATAAGGGTAAAGGAAAGAGATTGGAAGGTCCTGTTAGAATTCATGTTTAATTATCCAATCTTTATTCAATTGAAATGATCATAAGAATTAGGCAATACAAGGTTTCTGTATGCAGCCATATGCAGTAGTGGTCTTTAAAGCAGGGTAAAAGCACCATGGGGTATGCAAGATGATCTGCTGGGGTGAGGAAAGACATATTTCTATTTATTTCTATTTTTACTCATTTTTATTCTAAAAATAAAAAAACACTCTATTAATATTTAATAAATATGTTGGCCCTGGAGTATGTCAGGTGATTACAAATTGTATGAGTCCCCCATTTCAGAGGGGTTAATAATGGCATCCTCACTTGTTTGTTTGCCCTCAGAGTATTATAACATATTGCAGTTTAAGTACTATTTTATTTTATTTTAAGAGAGTCTTGCTCTGCCACCCAGGCTGGAGTGCAGTGGCATGATCTCGGTTCACTGCAACTTCTGCCTCCCCAGTTCAAGCTGGATTCTCCTGCCTCAGCCTCACGAGTAGCTGGGACTATGGGCATGTACCACCATACCTGACTAATTTTTGTATTTTTAGTAGAGACAAGGTTTCACTATGTTGGCCAGGCTGGTCTTGAACTCCTGACCTCAGGTGATCTGCCTGCCTTGGCCTCCCAAAGTGTTGGGATTACAGGCGTAAGCCACCACACCTGGCCTATGTATTTTTTTTTGAGATGGAGTCTTGCTCTATTGCCCAGGCTGGAGTGCAGTGGTGCGATCTCAGCTCACTGCAACCTCTGCCTCCCGGGTTCAAGTGATTCTCCGGCCTCAGCCCCCCAAGTAGCTGGGATTACAGGTGTGCACCACCACATCTGGCTAATTTTTGTATTTTAGTAGAGGTGGGGTTTCACCATGTTGGCCAGGCTGGTTTCGAACTCCTGACCTGAAGTGATCTGCCTGCCTTAGCCTCCCAAAGTTCTGGGATTACAGGTGTGAGCCACTGCCCCCAGCGTAAGTGATTTATTTTAAGTATCTTTTATTTTTATTTATTTATTTTTTTGAGATGGAGTCTCACTCTGTTGCTCAGGCTGGATTGCAGTGGCGTGATTTCGGTTCACTGCAACTTCCGTCTCCCAGGTTCAAGTGATTCTCCTGCCTCAGCCTCCTGAGTAGCCGGAACCACAGGCACGTGCCACCATGTCCGGCAAATGTTTTGTATTTTTAGTAGAGACAGAGTTTCACCGTGTTAGCCAGGATGGTCTCGATCTCCTGACCTCATGATCTGCCCGCCTCAGCCTCCCAAAGTGCTGGGATTACAGGCGTGAGCCATCATACCCGGCCGAGCTGCCACTTTTCTTGATGAGTCCTTTGTCAGCTACTTCACCAAGCAAAATAATGGCAGATCATTAACTATAACATAGTCAAACACGTTGCCCCCTTTAAACATTATTATATTAACAAATTATGGCTGGGCATGGCGGCTCATGCCTGTAATTCTAGCACTTTGGGAGGCCGAGGCGGGCAGATAACTGGAGGCCAACAGTTCGAGACCAACCTGGGCAACGTGGTGAAACCCTGTCTCTACTAAAAATACAAAAATTAGCCGGGTGTGGTAGTGCGCAGCAGTAATTCCAGCTGGTTAAGAGTCTGAGGCATGAGAATTGCTTGAACCCGGAAGGCGGAGGTTGCAATGAGCTGAGATCACGCTACTGCACTCCCGCCCTGGGCGAGAGAGCGAGACTCCGTCTCAAAAAAAAAAAAACAACAAATTATTTGTAATTTTTAAGTTATAGCAAAAAAGTTTTTTTCTATTAAGATGTAAATTTTATGTATATTCTGTTTATTTCATCTATCCATCCTTTAAAAAGTCTATTTGTGTATATATTTTATGATATACATAAGTATCATAGTACATATAGATAACTTAAGAATAAATATACAGCCAGGCGTGGTGGCTTACGCCAGTAATCCCAGCACTTTGGGAGGCCGAGGCAGGCGAATCACGAGGTCAAGAGATCAAGACCATCCTGGCCAACATGGTGAAACCCTGTCTCTATTAAAAATACAAAAATTAGCTGGATGTGGTGGCGCGACCTGTATCCCAGCTACTCGGGAGGCTGAGGCAGGAGAATCGCTTGAACTCAGGAGGCGGATGTTGCAGTGAGCTGAGATCACACCACTGTGCTCCAGCTTTGCGACAGAGCAACACTCCGTCTAAAAAGAAAAAAAAAAAAAAAAAAAAAAATATATATATATATATATACACATACATTCAGATTGTGAGCCTCCCACCTGTTTATTGATTCTTGCATGATCAAGAAAGCTTGGATACCACCGATTTAGGGCATCAGATTTTTGTATTTCCTATACACTAAGACTGTTGTTTTTCTCAAAAGCAAGAGCAATCTATGTTTCTGCCTTCAGAGTTCACAGTTGCTGTTATTTTAAAAAGAGGAAGAACCAGTATTGCCCAACCTTCTTCTGGCCTTTTTCATATGGACTTTTTATTTGACATCTTTGTAGATATGCTCTTGTGTTTTTTAAATACAAATTTTTTAAAATTATTATTTATTTATGAGATGGAGTCTTGCTCTGTTGTCCAGGATGGAGTGCAGTCGCGTGATCTTGGCTCGCTGCAACCTCTGCCTCTGAGGTTCAAGTGATTCTCCTGCCTCAGCCTCCGAAGTAGCTGGGATTACAGGCGCCCGCTGCCACCCCGGCTGATTTTTGTATTTTTAGTAGAGACGAGGTTTCACCGTGTTGGCCAGGCTGGTGGCAAACTCCTGACCTCAGGTGATCCACCAGCCTCGGCCTCCCAAAGTGCTGGGATTACAGGCGTGAGCCAGTGAGCCACTGCGTTTGGTTGTATTTTTTTTTTTTTTTTTTTTTTTGAGACGGAGTCTCACTCTGTCACCCAGGCTGGAGTGCAGTGGCGCGATCTCGGCTCACTGCAAGCTCCGCCTCCCGGGTTCACGCCATTCTCCTGCCTCAGCCTCTCCGAGTAGCTGGGACTACAGGCGCCCGCCACCACGCCTGGCTAATTTTTTTGTATTTTTAGTAGAGACAGGGTTTCACCGTGGTCTCGATCTCCTGACCTCGTGATCCGCCCGCCTCGGCCTCCCAAAGTGCTGGGATTACAAGCGTGAGCCAGGTTGTATTTTTTAATATGATCAAAGATGTACAGATATAGGGAAAGAGAAGGAGAGAGAACATTGATTCTTTTACAGCAGTGGTTTTCAACTCCAGCTATACTTTACAATTATAGGGGCCTGTGTTCTACTCTCTGCCTATTGAATAAACAAAATAAAAACAAGTAAAGCAAAAAAACTCTGAGTGTAGGGCCAAGGAATCTAAGTTTTAAAAGACTTCACTGGTGATTCTATAGAGCAGTGGGTTCCCAAACTTTGCTGCATATAAGAATCACCCAGGGGAGCCTTAAAAACACCGAGACCAAGGTCACACCACAGACCAATTAAATAGGTTGTGGGAGGGTGGGAGGTAGGTATCCCTAGTTTTTGAAGATCCCTGGGTGATTTCAATGCGCAGCAAGTTTGGGACCCACTGCTGTAGAGATTAGATTTTAAAAAGTCTGCCCTTATCCTTCTTGATTGAAAAGCTCAGGGCAGAGAGGATTTTAGAGTTTGCAGGAATTTGGAACATAGCTCTTTTTATATGGCTTTGAAATCCACAAAGGAAGTGAAATCATTCTTTTATGCTGAAAGGTACAAGCGTAAATATATTTGATCTCTGAAAACTGAATATATTCTGAAGAATGTATCCTACCTCTTGGAAATATAACCTGAAATAAGAAATATTTAATTTTAGTCACAGTGGTATGTTTTTACAACCTATAAATATTGAGTTTTTGATAATCTGATGTTTTTGGACAATCAGTCAACCAAGATGAGCTGTATGTCTAACACATAAGCCCTACACATGGCAGGTTCTCAATAGCTGCTTATCAAACAAATACAAGGCCCACAGGGTTAGAGGCTTAGAAAGAAGAATGTGAAATGTACGTATTCCAGCTTAGTGTTCATTTGTAACCTAGGTACAACACAACAGTTTTCTGTTCTCCCAATATGAATTGTAAGATCAACTTACAGTATTTCCACATTACAAGTTATATTTCAGGGGGAAAGTCTTCATTTATAAAAACTTTCAAGTTAAAGATGAATTTTCAAATGTTACTAGGAGAAACTATCCGAGTATCTAGCAGACATTTATAAAAAAATCCTTCAAGAGTTTAAGGTAGTGCTGTCCAACAGAACTTTCCATGATGATGGAAATGTTCTGTATGCACATTGTCCACAGGGTAACCAGTAGTTACATGCGGTTATTAAATCTTGTCCTTCTAACAGGTTGATGAAAGAAAATGAAGTGAAACAAAACCCTTGTCATATGTGTGACATATGTGTGCCTGAATAACTAAATTTTTTTATTTTTAGACGGTGTCTTGCTCTGTTGCCCAGGCTGGAGTTCAGTGGAGTGATCTCGGCTCACTACAACCTCTGCCTCCTGGGTTCGAGTGATTCTCCCACCTCAGCCTCCCGAGTAGCTGGGATTACACGCACTCACTGTCATGCCTGGCTAATTTTTGTATTTTTGTAGAGACAGGGTTTCACTAAGTTGACCAGGCTGGTCTTGAACTCCTGATCTCAGGTGATCTGCTCACCTTGGCCTTCCAAAGTGCTGGGATTACAGGCGTGAGCCACCACGCCTGGCCAGAACTAATTTTTTTTTTTTTTTCTTGAGATGGAGTCTGGCCCTGTCACCAGGCTGGAGTGCAGTGTCATGATCTCGGCTCACTGCAACCTCCGCCTCCCAGGTTCAAGTGATTCTCTTGCCTCAGCTTCCTGAGTAGCTGGGACTACAGGCGCGTGCCACTACACCTGGCTAATTTTTGTATTTTTAGTAGAGATGGGGTTTCACCATGTTGGCCAGGATGGTCTTGATCTCTTGACCTAGTGATCAGCCCGCCTCAGCCTCCCAAAGTACTGGGATTACAGGTGTGAGCCACCGTGCCCGGCCAAAACTAAATTTTTAATTAAATCAGTTAAATTAAAAATATAACAGCCACGTGGGGCTAGTGGCTACCATACTGGACAGCACAAGGTTGGGGTTAAGAAGGTACAAAACAGCTTTTTTTGATGTTCTGGATCTAGAAATTATTCTCTTGCTATTGTTTCTAACACACTACTATCTTGCCAATCAAGCAATGTAAACACATACTCTCAATGGCTTCATCATATCTAATTTCTAATTGTTGGCAAAAAATTAAAAATTATGAAAGCATTTTTTTTTTTTTGAGAAGGAATCTCACTCTGTTGCCCAGGCTGGAGTGCAGTGGCGCGATCTCAACTCACTGCAGCCTCTGCCTCCCGGATTCGAGCAATTCTCCTCACTCAGCCTCCTGAGCAGCTGGGATTATAGGCGCCTGCTATCATGCCCGGCTAATTTTTGTATTTTTAGTAGAGACAGGGTTTCACCACGTTGGGCAGGCTGGTCTAGAACTCCTAACCTCAGGCGATCCACCTGTCTCAAAAGTGCTGGGATTACAGGCGTGAGCCACGGTGCCTGCCATTTTTTGAGGCAGGGTTTCACTCTGTTGCGCAGGCTGGAGTGCAGAGGCGCGATCATGGCTACTGCAACCTCAACCACCTGGGCTCCAGTGATCCTCTCACCTCAGCCTCCTGAGTAGCTGAGACTACAGGCATGTGCCACCACACCGGGTAATTTTTAAATTTTTTGTAGAAATGGGGTCTCCCTATGTTGCCCAGGCAGGTCTCTAACCCCTGGGCTCAAGTGATCCTTCCACCTAGGCCTCCCAAAGTGATGGGATTACAGGCATAAGTCACTGCACCTGGTCCTGAAAGTTCTCATTAGAGGGCTACATTATTCTAAAATACCACTGCTGATAAAAGAAAATATATATGCGTGGCTGGGCATGGTGGCTCACACCTTTAATCCCAGCACTTTGGAGGCCAAGGCAGGTGGATCACTTGAGGCCAGGAGTTCGAGACCAACTTGGCCAACAGATTGAAACCCTGGCTCTACAAAAAATATAAACAATTAGCCGGGAATGGTGGTGTGTGCATGTAATCCCAGCTACTCGGGAGGCTGAGGCATGAGAATCGCTTGAACCCGTGAAGCAGAGGTTGCAATGAGCTATAGATAGTGCCACTGCTCTTCAGCTCGGGGAACAGAGGGAGACTCTGTCCTTCCCACCCCCACCCCCCAAAAAGGAAAATACATATGGGCAAAAAAATTTAAAATTGCCCAGATCATTTGCTCAGCCAACATTTTGAAAGCAAATATACTTTGGAGATTTAAATGATAATGGAATTTGTGAAGGAAAAATCAATGAGATCCTGAATCTTGTGTACAGAATGTATCATCGAATTTCTAATAATAGCTCAATCAACTTTTTTTACATATAAGTTGAAACAGAAAAGGACAAACTATAAAAATTATTTGTCATGAAATGTGTGAAATATAGAGGGTAAGATCACTCAACAAATACTTGAATATCTTCTAATATGCCATTTAAAAAAATTTTCTTGTCAAATGCAAGTAACAGCAAATTGATTTAGCAAAGTTACATGTAAAAAACGCTCTTAATTTCTGTCTTAATTTGACAACTAAATATTCAAACCAAGGTCCCCATTTGATTTGCTTCCAATGCTGCCAAATTGTATACTCTTCCTAAAAGGCATAAAGGAGAAGTAAAACAGTTACAAAACATGCTATCTCCAGGCTGGGCATGGTGGCTCATGCCTGTAATCCCAGCACTTTGGAGGCTGAGGTGGGCAGATCACTTGAGCTCACAAGTTCAAGACCAGCCTGGGCAACATGGCAAAACCCTGTCTCTACAAAAAATACAAAAATTAGCCAGGCTTTGTGGTACACACCTGTCATTCCAACTACTTGGTAGACTGAGGTGGGAGGATGGCTTAACCCGGGAGGTGGAGGGAGGCTACAGTGAGCCGAGATCATGCTACTGCACTCCAGCCTAGGCAATAGAACCAGACCTTGTGTCAAAAAACAAAACAAAAACAAAACAACACAAAAACAAAAACAAAAAAACAAACCCAGAACCAACCAAACAAGAAAACCCCATGATATCCTCGGAATTAAGAAAAGAAGAAGAAGCCGGGCGTGGTGGCTCATGCCTGTAATCCCAGCACTTTGGGAGGCCAAAGCCGGTAGATCACCTGAGGTTGGGAGTTCGAGACCAGCCTGACCAACATGCAGAAACCCTGTCTCCACTAAAAATACAAAAAGTTAGCCAGGTGTGGTGGTGCATGCCTGTAATCCCAGCTACTTGGGAGGCTGAGGCAGGAGAATCACTAGAACCCAGCAGGTGGAGGTTGCAGTGAGCCGGGATTGCGCCATTGCACTCCAGCCTGGGCAACAAGAGCGAAACTCTGTCTCAAAAAAAAAAAAAAAAAAAAAGTAGGAAGAAAGAAGAAGAACAACAAAAATAGCAGATATATAGGAAAGAACACTTCAACGGGTGAAGTGGTAATGTCTTTCCACAATTCATTAAAAGGAGATCTTCAACATAGAGGAGTAGCTGATGATCTTGAAGCACTCACTAGTCATGAGATGGTCCTTCTGAATTTAACTGCAGTGTGCAATGAAGATTTTTATTTCTCTCTCTTTTTTTTTTGAGATAGAGTCTTGCTCTGTCGCCCAGGCTGGAGTGCAGTGGTACGATCTCGGCTCACTGGAATCTCCACCTCCCAGGTTCAAGTGATTCTTCTGCCTCAGCCTCTCAAGTAGCTGGGAGTACAGGTACACGCTACCACACTTGGCTAATTATGGAGTTTCGCCATATTGGCCAGGCTGGTCTCGAACTCCTGACCTCATGATCCGCCTGCCTTCGCCTCCCAAAGTGCTGGGATTACAGGTGTGAGCCACCGTACCCAGCCTATTTCTCTTCTTGTAGAAATTTCTGAATCAGAATTAGAACTATATATGCCATCATAATTGTAAAATCCACTTATTGTAAGAATGAAATCACATTTCTACCTATAAGTACTGACTTTTTCTTGGTTGGATAACTGAGAAAACATTCTAAGTGCAACTCTTGCTTGTCTAGCTCAGATCTCCTTCGACATGACTGCCAGCATAAGCTATCTACAATGCAAACCTGATTCTGTCACTTCGAGCTTACAAATACTTCATGGCATCCCAGTGCCCAAAGGATAAAGGCTAAGCTCCTTAGGGAGGCACAGAGGACCCTCTGTGACCTGACTTCCACCTGTTCCTCCTCCTGCTGTTTTTTGCCTTTACCTTATGCACGAGAGCAACACCCAACAGCCACACTTCCTAGAAGGTGTCACTCTTTCTCTGGAAGATATCACTCTTTCTCTCAGGAAAGTGAGAAAGAAAAAAAGCAGTCAGGCCGGGTGTGGTGGCTCCCACCTGTAATACAAGCACTTTGGGAGATGAAGGCGGGCGGATCACCTGAGGTTGGGAGTTTGAGACCAGCCTGACCAACATGGAGAAACCCCGTCTCTACTAAAAAACGAGAAACATCTTCCTCTCCTAGCTAATATGAGTGACTGCTGTGCCCTTACTAATCACAGCTTTACCCCACCTTCTAGATAAAAATTCATCATAGAATTATCAAATCCAGAGCAAAATATTAATTCTTTAAACCCTTCCCAAAGTCACCTAATGCAAGTCTAAACTGTAACAAGTTCCTCTCAGCTCTGCACTGAGATGCCCCATGGTTCTTCATAGTGTGCTTTCTTCCTCACTGCAACGAACCAAGAAACCCAACTTGTTCAACTATAAGTGTGTTCCTGATGGGCTTTGGCCAAAAGGCACTGACACAAGGAAGCTTTTCCTATCTGCCCCAGGCTGGCTGAGGACTGCCACCTTCTCTGTTCCAAAGATGTCCTGTACCTTATAGCACTGCATTACGCAGGCTACATTATATTGAAATTCTGTCCATCCATGTCTGTCTCCCTCTGGAGACCTCAGGCCCCACAGGAACCATGTTTTATTTTTTTTCCTCTTATTCATTTTTAAGTCCTCAGCTGACAAAGAACCTAGGTCATAGTAAAGTATCAAAAAAAAAAGTTTAAAGAATGAATGAGTAGATGCTGCACATTTCTTGGGTCCAAGATTTAAAGGTGGAGCTTCATGTAACACATCATTTGATGACATTGTCAACTATAACGTCATGTGCTTTAAGAATGCAGTCTGGTTGTACACAGTGACTCACGCCTGTAATCCCAGCATTTTGGGAGTCTAAGGCAGGAAGACTCCTTAAGCCCAGCAGTTTGAGACCAGCTTGATCATCATAGGGAGACTCCGTCTCTACAAAAAATAATTAGCTAGGCATGGTGGTGTGCACCTGTAGTCCTAGCTACTCGAGAGGCTGAGGTGGGAACACTGCTTGAACCTGTAGGGTTGAGGCTGCACTGAGCTGTGATGGCACCACTGCACTGCAGCCTGGGCACTGAGCTAGACTCAAAAAAAAAAAAAAAAAAAAAAAAGAATGCAATCTGGGCTTCTCCTCCTAACTCTCTTGCCTCTGAATATTCTTTTTTCTGAAGTGTGTGGAGAAACAACCTAAGTTTGGACAGATTAAGACACATATCAATGTAGAGAAAGCTTTTTTTTTTTTTTTAAGACAAGGTCTTGCTCTGTTTCCCAAGCTGGAGTGCAGTGGCACAAACACAGCTTACTATACCCTGGACTTCCCAGGCTCACTCATTCCTCCTGCTTCGCAAGTTGAGTAGCTGGGACTACAGGTGCGTAACATCACGCTTGGCTAATTTTTAAATTTTTTGTAGAGATGAGGTCTCGTCATGTTGCCCAGGCTGGTCTCAATTCCTGGGCTCAAGCAATCCTTCCATCTTGGCCTCCCTAAGTGTTGGGATTATAGATGCAAGCCACCACCCCTGGCCAAGGGAAAGCTTTTTAAAAAATTTAAACAAACTCAAAAGTTTTATAAGTTCTGGAAGATCATGATAAAAATGAAATATTGAAGAAAGCAAGCTGTTACCCATCAATGTTGAGAAAATGACAAAACATATCAAGTTTTACATGGCAACATCTGTTTATAATGTGTTAAATTTTTTTACCTGTTCCTTAAGGGGAAAAAGTAGGTAACTCAATTAACATCATGTAGGACTCTAAACTTTCAAAGTAACTTAACTTTTTTTTTTTGAGACATGGTCTTGCTCTGTTGCCCAGGTTGGAGTGCAATGGCTTATCATAGTTCACTGCAACCTTGACCTGCTGGTCTCAAGCAGTCCCCTTGCCTCAGCCTCCTGAGGAGCTGGAACTGCACGTGTGTGCCACCACACCCAGCTAAAACTTTCTTTTTTATTTGTATTAATTTTTTTTTTTTTTTTTTTTTTGGGAAGACTCAGACCCAAGTAACCTTGGATATGAGCTCTCCACCTGGTTAAACTTTATTACAGTGCTGATTTCTTCTGTTTCTAAGTTTTTGCCAATCTTTGGCAAAGATCAAGACAGGTCATAATTCTTAAAGTTCAGCTGCTTGTAGAGACATTTATAGCAAAATAAAAAAACTTAAAAAGAAATGTTAAAGAGTACATTTTTTCTTCGTTTTAGAGATGGGGTCTTGCTATGTTGTACAGGCTGGTCTTGAACTCCAGGGCTCAAGAAATCTGCCTGCCTTAGCCTCCCAAAGTGCTGGGATTACAGGCGTAAATCACCATGCCCAGCCAAGACTAAATTTTTAATTTTACTGCCTGGCTATACTGTATATAGATATTTAAAATATCAATCTTGGGCCAGGCGCAGTGGCTCACGCCTATAATCCCAGCACTTTGGGAGGCCAAGGTGGGAGGATCGCTTGAGGCCAGGAGTTTGAGACCAGCCTGGCCAATACGGTGAAATCTCATCTCTACTAAAAATACAAAAAATTAGCTGGGAGTGGTGGCATGCACCTGTAATCCCAGCAACTCAGGAGGCTGAGGCAGGAGAATTGCTTGAACCAGGGAGATGAAGGTTGCAGTGAGCCGAGATCGTGCCACTACACTCCAGCCTGGGTGAGAGAGCGAAACTCTCTCTCTAAAAAATAAAATAAAATAAAATAAAATAAAATATCAATCATGATAATTTAATAGGAAAAGTTTTAAGTATTTTATGTTCTTAAACTAATAAAGTGACTTTGAAGCCAATAAGAATGCTGAAAACAAACTGTGTATATTTTAATCTTTCCTAATGTTTTTATGTTCTTTTATTCTACTCAAAAGGCAAACATTTTGTTTCCATGGTTTGAGAATTTAGCATATTGAATTATGATAGATTTTTATTTCTGATTTGCCTTTGTGCTCGATTAAGTGATTGAAATCTGGTTTTAGTAAGATATAAATTTTTTTCTAAAGACCTACTCTAGAAGAGCAAACAGATGTATATCATATTATAATATTATATCATAATAAATGTGCTGTTCTCTTTCTTTAATGACACTCATTTAAAATATAGATACAGGTCCAATATCCCTTGTCTGAAATGCTTGGAACCAGAAGTGTTTTGGATTCTGGATTTTAGAATATTTGTATCACATACCTTCCCAGTTAAGCATCCTAAATCTTGTTTTTCTTTTTGAGATGGAGTCTCGCTCTGTTGCCCAGGCTGGAGTGCAGTGGCACGATCTCAGCTCACTGCAACCTCTGCCTCCTGGGTTCAAGGAATTCTCCTGTCTCAGCCTCCCGAGTAGCTGGGACTACAGGTGTGTGCCACCATGCCCAGCTAATTTTTGTATTTTTTAGTAGAGACGGGGTTTTGTCATGTTGGCCGGGCTGATCTCGAACTTCTAACCTCAGGCAATCCACCTGCCTCAGCCTCCCAAAGTGCTGGGATTACAGGAGTGAGCCATCAGGGCTGGCCAAGCATCCTAAATCTTAAAATCCAAAAATCTGAACTCTAAAATGCTCCAATGAGCATTTCCTTTGAGCATCATGTGGGTTCTCAAAAACTTTTGGATTTCAGAGTATTTTGGATTTAGAATTTTCAGATTTGGGATGCACAACTGTATAAACACACTAGTTGGTTTTCTAACAACTAATGGTCAGAATGAGAATCCTTTCATGAATAACACATTTTATTTTGTACTAATCAAGTGGAAAAAACAAACTTAAGACTCATTTGATAATCACTACACTAAAAGGTTTTAAAATGACTTAAAAATATTTTTTATAGCTTATAAAACTATACTTTCTATAAGAAATGAAAGAACTGAAATTCTTCAGACGATACTTTGTTCATATTTGTGTATTTAAAAAAATTTTAAAATATTTTAAATGTTTTGTAGAGAAAGGGTCTTACTATGTTGACTAGGCTAGTCTCCTGACCTCAAATGATCCTCCCACCTAGACCTCCCCAAAGTACTGGGATTACAAGTGTGAGCCACTGCACCCAGCCAGACAATACTTTGGATATTTATTTCATTTGCTTATTCTACTTTGTCTAGAGCATGCACAATAGAAATATCTATTTTTAAAAATTGATATCTTAATTCTGAAGAAAAACAGTTTCTGATATTATTTTTAAAATGTGTCGAAGTCCATACCTGATTTCTTAATGATGAAAGAATGTATTCCTTTTCATAATGGGAAATTCTCTTGTGTTTTTGTGGTGTGTCATTAACTAACCAGATCCACAAAAGAAACCAAAATATTCCAATAGTACCTTAAAATAGAAAAATAATAGTTAGATATAATTAGAATGTACCAAGTGACAAACAAAACAAAACAAAAACACAAAATTCGAATGTACCAACAACAATTTTTACATGTCTTGAAAAAATTATGTAACTATAAATTCAATGTAAAACTGACTTCAGTTTGGATTCAATTTCAAGTTTCTCTCAATTATTTAATGGGATAATTGCTGTAACTGTATTATTGCTTATACATTTTGAAGAAAACAACTTTCTTTTTCTTTTTTTTTTTTTGAGATAGAGTCTTGCTGTGTCGCACAGGCTGGAGTGCAGCGATGTGATCTGGGCCCACTGCAACCTCCATCTGCCGGGTTCAAGCAACTCTACTGTCTCAGCCTCCTGAGTAGCTGGGACTACAGGCACGTGCCACCATGCCTGGCTAATTTTTGTATTTTGAGTAGAGATGGGGTTCCACCATGTAGGCCAGGCTGGTCTTGAACTCGTGACCTCGTGATCCACCCGCCTCGGCCTCCCAAAGTGCTGGGATTACAGGTGTCAGCCACTGCACCCAGCCAGAAGAAAACAACTTTTAACCACACGACTTTGCCTATCAGGGTCTACCAGACAAACCTTTTTGAAGATACATTTCCACAATCTACATATTTCCAAAGGTATCTGTTTTTGTTAGTTGATTTTTAAATTTTGATTGCAGATATATTTCTTGCATGACATGTCTATGTGAAAATCTAATTTATTAAAAATGTGTATCATGCTGCCAAAGAAATTGAGAAATAAAATGCCTTGGGACTAAGTAAAAAGAAAAAAAAAAACATTAAAACTACCAAGTGAGAACATCCTACTTTGGTTGAGAAGAACTTCAAAATACCCAAGATAGTGATTTTTTGATAGCAAATGTACTATTTAAGTCCAGGATCAATAGTCATTTCTACTGAGAAATATTCCAAAACTAACATCAGCTCATAACTCAAATAGGTCAAGTAAATCATACCAACTTGAAAAACAGGTTATCAGAAAGTGTTTTAGAACTGTGGTTCAGTGATTTGGAAGATATATTTTTAACACATTATTAGGCTACTATTATTACATTATAATTTAGTTAAAATTTTAAACTTACCAAAAAAGTAGAAGACATAAGTCCAATTCATATAGTAGCAAATTATTCCGGAAAGAGGAAGAGAAATTACTGTCCCAAGCTGTGCTCCTAGAACAACACATAAGACTATTTTATAAACTTTGGAGAGAGAGAAACAAGGATAGGACAGGTCTACTGCTTACAGAGGATGGGTAACAGGCTGGGTACAGTGGCTCATGCCTGTAATCCCTACACTTTGGGAGGCTGATGCGGGTGGATCACCTGAGCCTAGGAGTTTGAGACCAGCCTAGGAGTTTGCGACCAGCCTGGGCAATATGGCAAACTCCTACCTGTACTAAAAATACAAAAATTATCTGGGCATGATGGTGGTGCATGCCTGTAGTACCAGCTACTTAGCTACTTGGGAGGCTGAGGTGGGAGGATCGCTTCAGCTGTTGAGGCTGCAGTGAGGGGCGATTGTGCCACTGCACTCCAGCCTGGGCTGAGACCCTGTCTCAAAAAAAAAAAAAAAAAAAGGCTAAAATTTGGTCCCATAGAAGCAAGATTAGAAAAAAGATATAGAGGTAGTGTAATAGGACAAGCAAAGGAATGGAAGTAGGAAAGCAGACAGTAGGCTTGGGAACTTCATTTGGGTAAAGGAAAGGAAAAGAAGATAAAGCTGGAAAAATAGGTTGGACAGTTGAACAGTTACTGAATACCTACTGCATGCTAGGCACTATCTGCCAGAGATATAAGGCTAGCTGCAACAAAGTAGTGAAGACTGTAAAGAATCTTGCCCCTAGTTCAAGGAGTTTGGGATTTATTCAATAGGTAAAGGGGAACCTTAGTACTTGTTCTTGAACCTATCATCAGATTTCTCATGTCAATCTCCACATAGCTGCAAGAATAATCTTCTTAAAATGTAATTGAATCCTGCCTCTTAAAAAACAATCTACATTCTTTCCTGTAGCCTGTAAGACCTGATATAACCCAGCTCTTATCTCTTTTTCTAACCTCATCTTATGCCATCATCCTCCTTACTCACTGAGTTCTAGCCACCCAAAGTAGTTTTCCACTTCTTTGAACCCTTATGTTATTTCTTGCCTGAGCGCCCTCGTACATGCTGCTCTGATTGGCTGAAATACTCTTCTCCCTGCACCAATGGTTTGTTCTTATCCTTCAGATTTTAGCTTAAAAGTACCATAGAGAGGCCATTTCTCAACTACTGTATTTAGAAAGCAGTCGGGTGGAAAAATTTTAATTCAGTCAATGAAAGAAAGGCTAGAATTTCTTATGCAATCTGGTAAAATTATAATTCACATATATAAAACTCATGTTATCTCACCTGTAGATCAAAATGATGGCAAATAAAGATGCAAAGGAAAAAAGATGCATGAAGAGAAGGGTTGAGAATCATGATACATTCATTAGTTAATCAAAACAGAAATCACAATTTAAGGACAAAAACATTCAATTTTCTAGCTACTGGCCTTTTTCTTTTTTTTAAATAGCATCTCCAAACAAAAATAAAATTTAAAAACCCCAAAAAAGTAAACAGAAAAGAAAATAGCATCTCTATTGCTATATGCTGAAAAGGCAACATACTTTGAAATAGATGCTGGCAGATGGGGAAAATGACATTAGTCAATTAAGCCACATTACTATAAGTTGTTGAGCCAAAGAGAAAAATTGGTAATAAAGTTATACTACCGAAACTTAATGTTCTCCCCAAAGGGGCATCCAATCCAACATTGCATCATTCTGGTATGCAGGCCCTTTTTCCCCAAAGTTGATGTATACATAACATATTACAGCAAAATTTGATAATTGTTATCTCACCTGCATATGAAATGCTAAGAAGCTTGCTTCTTTCAAGAGGGGGAGCCCAAGAAGACCACATGGCATGCATGGCTGGAAATGTAACACCCTGAGAGAAGGGAACATGATATTTCTGATGAAATGTAAGGTAGTTTTGTTAATGCTTTAAAGTAAGTTAAGTATTTTGCTACAAAAGCATTTTCTGGATAAGAATCCAACCAGAATCAGGTTCCATGAAGTGACATATTTTTACAGTGTTAAGTGAAAATACCTTATAATGAAGTACTTTCAGAATTTGAGGGCTGGGTGTGGTGGCTCATGCCTATAATCCCAGCACTTTGGGAGGCCAAGGCAGGAGGATTGCTTGAGCCCAGGAGTTCGAGATCAGCCTGGGTAACATAGTGAGACACCAACTCTTAAAAAAAAAAGTAAAACTCCCCAAAGATTCATGGATTTTGGAACTGGTTTTAAGACAACAAGATAAGGGTTACGATAAATCTAAAATAATTGTACTGGGTGAGGACATAAAGGGATCATGCTCAACGTTAATTTTACTCATTCACTTTATTAATCACCTGAATGAAAAGGAATATTACTAACTTATAACTTTAAAAAATACTGAGCTAATACTTTGGGATACTGAAAAAAAATTCAAGCTGACAATCAACCAGAAAAACAGTCCTATTTAAAAAAGGATGAATTCAATTAGCATGTTTACAGCCATTCTTCTTTTTTTTCCTGTGATAACAAGCCTAGTAGATGCCAATTACCGACACGGAGAGGTAATAGGATGTGCAAACAGGGAGTTTCATAGAGACTGGGTAAATGAGGAGATACCACAGGACAGTGAGAGAGAACAGCTCTCCTTGGACACCCTCTGTGTCACTTCAGAAAGATTAGTTAACCTCCCTGAACTTCAAGGCGGTTGCATAATTGTTGTAAAGATAAATGGTAGCTAGTGCTATTATTAGTGGAGAGAAGAATAAATGTTTTAATACTTTGTACTTTCCGCTGACTCTTTCAAAAACAAAAACAAAAGGAATTAAAAAAAAGTAATACCAATGGAAGGCAAAGATGATTTAGGTACATTGCAAATCAATAAGAATCTATATCATGGAGCATCCACAGGATGAGTCATTATAGAAGAAAACTTAAGATGTTTGGAAGTGCCCACAGAGATTATGTTGTAGAAAACTTTATTATAAAACCTAGGAACAATGTAGGTATATTTATGGTGAATCAGATGGTAGGAATGCAAGATAGTAATCTAAGTGTCCTTTATGAATGAGGAAATGCACCTGTGATACATATTGAAGGGATGAAGAAGGACGAGAGAACCTGAGTATAAACACAACTTAAATTCTATTTAGTTGTCGGCTGGACACGGTGGCTCATGCCTGTAATCCCAGCACTTTGGGAGGCGGAGGCGGGTGTATCACTTGATGCCAGAAGTTCGAGACCAGCCTGGCCAACATGGTGAAACCCCGTCTCTACTAAAAATACAAAAATTAGCCAGGCATGGTGGCGCATGCCTGTAATCCCATCTACTTGGGAGGCTGAGGAAGGAGAATTGCTTGAACTCGGGAGGCGGAGGTTGCAGTGAGCTGAGATCATGCCACTGCACTCCAGCCTGGGCAACAGAGTGAGACTCCGTCTCAAAAACTAGAAAAAAATAAATAAATGAATAAATAAAATGTCACCTGAGATAACAGTAGTAATATGATCAATATGCCATAATGTTAAATTAGTGGCATAAACTGGAAGTAAAATATGGGAATACATTCAGCAAGGAGATTCAATACTAGGATCAGAGAAAATATGCTAGATTTAAGTATATTTTACTTTGTCAAGAAGAATAGGAACCTGGTAATAGAGGAATAATTTTAATTTTGTGATCAGGAAGGGTTTACTTAATTGACCTCTATTGATAAGAACAAAATAAAAACATTCAGATGAATGAAAAATCTTTAAATAGTACCTGGCAATTTCCAAAGTATTCTAGCAATCCTTATCACATATGAATTTTATATCTAATCTGTGACTGAAAACAGGGAAGGTATTTTAGTCCCAGTTTAAAAAATGATGGGACTGAGGTCTAGGGATTAGAGCTTACCTAAGGTTTCACTGTTAGATACAATAGAGCTATTATTCAAACTCTGGTCCAGTGTTCACTCCAACAGCATGATACACTGCTACTTAAAATAATCTTCGTGCTCTACACCAAGCCCAGTGGCCATTATCTTGCTTGAATTAAAGAAATGCAAGAGCGCAAAATACACCTTTCCCTGGATTTCAGAGGTAGAAGTTCAAAGTTATAAAGGAAAAGTGAAAATTATTAAGTATGGGGTTACACATGATGAAATACAAAAGAAAAGTGGGAAGGAAAAGAAAGACAAGAATCAAAATTTTAAAAAATGATAAAACTATTAAGAGGAGGGAAATAAAAGAGGCAAAAATTAATAATACTTCTAAAAAGAGCAGAATCATAGAACTAAATTGAGATAGTTATATAAAATCATAAAATATTTGTCTCTAAGTTACAAGACCAGAAAAAATAAAAGAATAAGTGATAAAAAAGAAATTCAACGCAACTCAACAGTCTGTTGTGTAAAATGTGCTTCAGACTTGGGCATCAATGATAGACCAGAGTTAAACTGTGGCAAGAGTACAAGAGGTAAGGACGGTCAATCTTAACCATTTTTTTTCTTTTGAGACGGAGACTTGCTGTCGTCCAGGCTGAAGTGCAGTGGCATGATCTTGGCTCACTGCAACCTCTGCCTCCTGGGTTCAAGCAATTCTCCCACTTCATCCTCCTGAGTAGCTGCAATTACAGGTGTGCACTGCCATGCCCGGCTAATTTTTGTATTTTTAGTAGAGACGGGGTTTCACCATGTTGGCCAGGCTGGTCTCAAACTCCTGATCTCAGGTGATCCACCTACCTCGGCCTCCCAAAATGCTGGGATTACAGGCATGAGCCACCACGCCCGGCCGATCTTAACCATTTATTAGTGGATTATTTTCTTCTCTCCTACAGTATGAGCTATGAAGTCTCTTTTGGAAAAATGTTTTCTCTGGTTTTTGAGTAAAGGTTCCAATTTCGGGGTGCTCCTACTAGAGACCTCATTTACCACAAACAAAACCTACTCAGGTAATTTTCTAGTTAGTCCTTTCTCTAGAAAATAAACCCCTGTTATCATCCAATGTTATTTTTTGGTTCATATTCATACCAAAGAATGACATCTTTAAGAAGAAGAGAAGGAGACACAGGGTAAGAAGTAAAACAAGAGAGAAAAGAAAATTACCTCTCCTAGTCCTTCTAGTGCTCTGAGTACAATGAGTGGTCCAACTCCTAAATCTGCAGCAATGGGAGTGAACAGCGTGAGGACAGCAGTGCCAAGGATCCCAAATCCTAGCAGCAGTTTTCCTCCTATTTTGCTGGCAATATATCCTCCAGGAATCTGTGTGATGATGTAGCCATAAAAAAAGGAACCAAGAATCCATCCTTGAGTTTCTGCATCCCATTGGTACTTCTTACCCTACAAAAATCAGAAGAGAATAAAACAATCCTTTAAGACCTTCACAGAGCAGCTCTTTTCTCTTACTGGCATGTAAGTACATATAAATGAGATTTTGAACCACTATTTTGGACTGAAGAACATGCAAACTTTCTAGTAGGTGGGTGAGTCATAACAATACAGACATATAGTATTTAGAAGTGAATGAAAAAGAACTGACAGTCATAAACTTCAAGAAGGCTTGCAATTTTATAAAACTAGACTGCAGGATGAGCTGCAGAAGCTTTATAATAACTATGACCAAGAAGGCTCACAAAAGAATCACAAAAAAGGCTTGGGTATCTCTGAGCCTACTATGGCTCGGGAGGCTGCCATCCCCCCGGCCCTGCCTCCCCCTCCCAAAAAAAGAGTCACAGGCTTAATCCAGAAAGCTATTAAACAGAAAACTGTAGTGGCTGAGCTAGGCTTTGGGAACCAGGCTTGGTTTTAATCCTAGATCTACTACTTACCGAATGAATGTGTGATCTGGGAAGAGGAAATGAAATAGGCACATAAAATAAGTCTTGATGTACAGTTAGTGTTCACTTAATGCTGGCTATTAACATGCATAAATATAGATATTAATAATATCTCCCCATTTCAGACCAAGCACTTAAACAAGCATATGGAACAATTCCAAAGAGCAAGAATTTAAATCAAGCCACAAACTGCATGTGAATAGAACCTGTGTTTTCATTAGTAGCAGTACATAGTAAGTTACTAATGAAGATTTAGTGACTGATCTGAGTATCTGACATCTTTAATGCAGAGTAGCTGTATAACAAAGCCAACATGTCAAGAACCATTCCGGGATTTCTTTCTACTGCTGATATATAAGGCAGATGAAGATAAGTAGCAGGGTCAACAAAAGCACTTTGCAAAGAAAAAGACACAAAGCAAACTCCTACTTTTCCTCATTTAGGGTACCAATTTGCAGTTTATCTGTGGAATTCTAGGATTTCATGTACAATCCAGCAGTATTGTCCCTGAAGGTCACAGGTTGGAGTGGAGAAAGTGAGTGATGTATACCCAAATGTTATTCAGCAACATTATTAAAGTCAAATATAAAGATTTTTGGATGGCCGGGCGCGGTGGCTCACGCTTGTAATCTCAGCACTTTGGGAGGCCGAGGCGGGCGGATCACGAGGTCAGGAGATCGAGACCACGGTGAAACCCCGTCTCTACTAAAAATACAAAAAATTAGCCGGGCGTGGTGGCGGGCGCCTGTAGTCCCAGCTACTCGGAGAGGCTGAGGCAGGAGAATGGCATGAACCCGAGAGGAGGAGCTTGCAGTGAGCCGAGATTGCGCCACTGCACTCCAGCCTGGGCGACAGAGCGAGACTCCGTCTCAAAAAAAAAAAAAAAAGATTTTTGGAGAGATTTATTTTGTTTAGAGAGAAACCCTCTTTCCTGCTTGAATGCTCTGCTTGTGAATGATAGAGGAGATTCACCTAAGTATGAACTAGTACCTTCGTGAGTACTGAAAATGGGTGAAAATTTATTTATTTATTTTAATTTTTTTTTTTTTTTTTTTAGACGGAATCTCGCTGTTGCCCAGGCTGGAGTGCAGTGGCGTGATCTCGGCTCACTGCAGGCTCTGCCCCCCCAGGGTTCACACCATTCCCCCGCCTCAGCCTCCCGAGTAGCTGGGACTATAGGTGCCCACCACCTTGCCCGTCTAATTTTTTGTATTTTCAGTAGAGACGGGGTTTCACCGTGTTAGCCAGGATGGTCTGGATCTCCTGACCTCGTGATCCGCCTGCCTCGGCCTCCCAAAGTGCTGGGATTACAGGCGTGAGCCACTGCGCCCAGCAGAAAATTTATTATTTTTTATTTATTTATTTTTTTGAGACGGAGTCTTGCTCTTGTTGCCCAGGCTGGAGTGGAATGGAGTGATCTCGGCTCACTGCAAACTCCACCTCCCAGGTTCAAGCAATTCTCCTGCCTCAGCCTCCTGAGTAGCTGGGATTATAGGTGTGTGCTACCATGCCCAGCTAATTTTTGTATTTTTAGTAGAGACAGGGTTTCACCATGTTGGCCAGGCTGGTCTCGAACTCCTCACCTCAGGTGATCCACCTGCCTCAGCCTTCCAAAGTGCTGGGATTACAGGCATGAGTCACTGTGCCCAGCCTGCAAATGTACTTCTAAAAAGAATACTAGCTTTTCTTTCTGTACTATCTCATTGTGTGATAAGCAACATAAAATGAAGTATATATAACTTAATTATAAACAAATGATGAATACACATTTATCAATTCCACTATAACATAAGGCAGGCATAATGACTTATGTAGCTTAGGTTAGGCACGTGTACATTCAGAAAAGAATGTCCTAAGAAACTGGCCAGTTCTTGTTTTTCATCTTGCAACTGAGATTACCTAAACTCTCTTGCAGCTGTAACCCTGTAAGTGATATAGGGTTATAAATAATACTCCTATAAAACCTATTTAGAAAATTTAAAACAGTTTAATTTTCTGTTATATAAAACAGGTTTTTTCAAATTTTCTTTAAGCATGGTATGTTTATAGGGGGAATGGACGAACTACTTTTCAAACAGATGAAGGTGTATTATGGCATAGCAGTAGTAGCTATAGTTACAAGTTATTGCCCAATCAGTTCCTGGGAAAACACAAAAAGAAAGTGATTCAGAGTATACACGAAGTATGGTTTCTGTAGGATGAAAAAAGATCTTTTAATATTTTTACTTGCAAGTATTTTAGAATAATTAAAATTGTTTCCTTAAAAAATAGCACCTACCGTTTGATTATGATGAACTTTTATGGGAGCAGAATGCTCTGGACACGCCTTGGAAGTTCTATTATCTTCTAAAGTTGTATTTGAATCTACCATATCCACTAATGCAACACTCAGATTCACACGTAATGCATACACAATGAAGAAACCAAAAAACGCCAAAATTGCTAAGTTGTAACGAGCAGAGCAGCACACTGGAGCTGAAATAAAGATTGGGGAAAATTTTTATTGACTTTTAAATTTTTATTTTTAGAGACAGGGTTTTGCCATGTTGCTCAGGCTGGTCTTGAACTCCTGGGCTCAAGCCATCCACCCACCTCAGCCTCCCAAAGTGCTGTGATTATAGGCATTGGCCACCACACCCAGCTGCTTTAATTAAAAGAGTTAATTATATGATATTGTCTAAATAATGAAAAAGGTTGCTTTTTAAAAGTACAAAAATAATTATGAAAAAATGTTAAAGAATATTCTTAGATTAAGCAAATCTAAGAAACATTTATCAAAGATTAGCTGTTCCTCGTATCCGTAGTTTTGGTAAAAATTTCACACATGAGAGCCTGAACTATAAGAAAGTTCATTAAAACATGGAGGTAGTAGTTTTATCACCTTTGCTGAGAAAAAGATCTATTCCAGATTCAAACTGAACCGCTACTCCTTGTCAGCTGGCAAAGATATATGGCATGAGAAAAGCAGGTAAGGAGGTTTAATGGCATTACTATTTCTGAAAAACTATCTGAAACATGGTCAATAAGTACTTGAGTACTTACAATAACATGATATATTACTGATTATGAGTTAGTAGCTATCTCATTGTTAAATGTAGCATAGCAAAAAAAATTTACTGCCAAGGGTAGGGCATGAAATTTCTTACCTCGAAGAGTATCCTCAAAGGCTGGGTTTGAATCAGAAGCCATGATTAATACTGAAAGCCATCATAAACTAAATGCATTTAAGAATCTAGAAGCAAACTTGCAGAACCTATGACAGTTGCAGCATCTGTGACAGTTGCTCAGTAGTTATCAAGCCTAAAGGGCTCACAGTAAAAAGGGAAATCAGTGAATGTACCAGGATGTTTAAAAAAAAAGGATGCCGGGCACAGTGGCTCACGCCTGTAATCCCAGCACTTTGGGAGGCCGAGGCGGACGGATCACCTGAGGTCAGGAGATCGAGACCATCCTGGCTAACACGGTGAAACCCCGTCTCTACTAAAAATACAAAAAATTAGCCGGGCGTGGTCGCCGGCGCTTGTAGTCCCAGCTACTCGGAAGGCTGAGGCAGGAGAATGGCGTGAACCCGGGAGGCGGAGCTTGCAGCGAGCCGAGATCGCGCCACTGCACTCCAGCCTGAGCGACAGAGACAGACTCCGTCTCAAAAAAGAAAAAAAAGAAAGAAAGAAAAAGGAATGCAGAGTAGGTTGGAGGAACCAATAAAAGGATCATGTGAGAGGAGGAGTTTGACCTATTTATTACTCTAACTGTGGGCTTATGCATAGTTTCTCTTTTTTCTTCTTTTACTGAGTTGCAGAATTGGAGAGGGATGGGACTCAGGATGCTGACTAAGGATAATCAACCTCTTAGTAACAAAGAGAAATTAGCTAATCCAGAGTCTGAACATCTTTAAGTTTAGTAAACTCTGAGTGGCTGATAAATATCTCTTTAAAGATATAAACATGTATTTCATTAAGCAATGACATATTAAAATTGAAATTAAATGAAAATGTGTGCTTTTATTTGGTAATGACACATCAACATCATATGAATGTGTGTATGTTTTTCCCCTACTTAAGAATCCTGGTGTTTTCATTAACCTAGCATCAAAGGAGAGAATATATTTTACAGAATACAAAAGTCTTGATACTGGCTTAGACAAACTGATTTAGACTGAAACATTAATGAATATGCACAACTATACTTAGGTTTATATTAATATATTATGATCCAACTCACTTTTCTGTATGACCTCCTATGTTTAACAACTGCTATTATTTTTTTTCCCTGTGTAAGATTTACTTCTTTTAACAGGAAACTTTTCATTTGGCATTCTTAAATCCTTTCTTCAGGCGTACAGCTATGAAATTTATGGTACCACTACCATAGTTAGATCCAGATCTGTAAGAACTGAATTTCTAAAGTTCTATTCACATTATCTCTATTACTAGAATCTAGGCGAATTTGCTTTCTGCCGCAACCAAATGGGCAGTTGCCCAGTTAATGACAGTTTGGATATTGTGAGGCATGTTTTGTAAAAAAAACACATTTTCTTTGTTCTTTTTTTTTTTTTTTAGAGACAGGGTCTTGCTCTGTTGCCCAAGCTGGAGTACAGTGGGTGATCATAACTTTCTGTAACCTCGAACCCCTGGGCTCAAGTGATCCTCTCACCTCAGCCTCTTGAGTAGCTGGGACTAAAGGCATATGTCAGCATATCTGACTAATTTTTAAATTTTTACTT
This sequence comes from Symphalangus syndactylus, assembly GCF_028878055.3. NCBI lineage: Eukaryota > Metazoa > Chordata > Mammalia > Primates > Hylobatidae > Symphalangus > Symphalangus syndactylus. The sequence continues at coordinate 49,294,264 of NC_072424.2, read as the reverse complement.
GCAGAGTCAGGGCCTCACTATTTTGCTCAGGCTGGTCTTGAACTTTTGGCCTCAAGCAATCCTCCCATCTCAGCCTCCCAAAGCAGTGGGATTATAGACATGAGCCACTGTGCCCAGCAGAACACGTTTTCTTTATCATTGCTCTGTGTCAGGTGATATTACCTAGAAGTCTGGATGGGGGACTCAAAAATCTCACTAAATTCGTGCATTAAAATGTGTTACTTTGAGCAATTTGGAGCAAGAAAAATCCAGATTTACATACTATGTCTGTTTTGTCAATACAGCATTTAAAAAGATCATTACCTATTTCAGCAAAGGAGTGATGAGATGTGATTTATGGTTTAAAGAGCTTATCTGGTTGATGGTTTAAAGAGCTCATCTGGTCCCTGCATGGAGACCATACAAAGGAGAAGTGTGAAGGGTGTAAGCAATGTACAGTCAGGGAGATCACTTAAGGGACTACTGTAGCTTTCCAGCTAAGAGATGAAGGTGGCTTAAACTAGAGTGAAAGCAACAGTGAAGAAAAATGGGCAGATCTGAGATGTTTAAAGGCAGAATTAACAGGCCTTGCCCAAATGTTAGATGTGGGAGTAAGTGAAGGGGAGGGATGCAGTTATTAGTAATTCTCTTACTCTAAAAAACTGTATTTTATGCTACTCTAATTTGTAATGTTATTACTTCATTCTATCCTTATTTACAGTTATCTTGTTTTACTGTATGTTATTAGTTTTCTCTAAGTGATGCTTTATTTGGACTATGATATATCTTATCATGTGAATTACAAGGGGCTAGAAGGTTGAGAAGTGAAAGAAAGTTAAGTAAAATGATTTCAAATCACTCGTGGTATTACTTGGAAATCTGACCTACAAGTTATAGATCAGGCAACTTTAACTTTTGGGTGCATAGTCAATAATTAGAAAATAAAAAGCGGCCAGGCACGGTGGCTCACGCCTGTAATCCCAGCACTTTGGGAGGCCGAGGCGGGTGGATCACCTGAGGTCAGGAGTTTGTAGACCAGCCTGGCCAACATGGTGAAACCCCATCTCTACTAAAAATACAAAAATTAGCTGGGCGTGGTGGCAGGCACCTGTAATCCCAGCTACTTGGGAGGTTGAGGCAGGAGAATCGCTTGAACCTGGGAGGTGGAGGTTGCAGTGAGCCGAGATCACGCCATTGCACTCCAGCCTGGGGGACAAGAGCCAGACTTCGTCTCAAAAAAAAAAAAAAAATAAAAAGCCAACTCAGGTGTCACAAAGTATATTACTATGAGATTCTAAGAAATATTAAAAATAAACAATTACTAGCTAATAAAATGGTTGCTGATTACAAATATATTCAATCAGAAAATTTTTATTTCAAGAAGGCATAGCAGTAAAGAAAAACATGTCTGTGAATGTGAATATTCTTTGAAATTGATCCAACAAAAGCATGCTTGCATGACCAGGAGAGAGAACATCCATTGAGCATCAAGTTCAAAGCAAAATGATGGTTGCATAAGGAACATGGCACCCATCAAAACAAACATCAGCTTCTAAAATATGTTTTAAACTTAGGAATGTGTGTGGGTGTAACTGAAAGTACACAGGCTAATTTAGAGTGGGACCTGGGAATGAATCTCTCTGTTTCTGATTTTTCACTGGCTGTGTGCTTTTGTAGAAATTACTTAATAGTTTTCTTCCTCAGGTTTCTTAGCTATAATATGTAGAGACCACCATCTACTCACTGGGCTGCATGGGGATTAAATGAAATACTGCAAGACATTATAGCAGGCACTTAGTAAAAGGATTTCTTCCTCCTTTTTATCTGGAGAAAGTTATGCCAATAAGACAAAGTACTATGTACATATATAAAAAAAGGAACAAAAGAGGCACATTAATCTGATGGAGGGGACAGTGGAGACAGTCAGAGAAGGCCTCTTGGAGAAGTCTTCAAGGAGCAGGAAGTCACCTGTAGGGACAGATGGAACAATCCAAGCAAAGGCAGCAGCATGTACAGAGGTATGGAAACGAGACAGATAAACATAGGGAGAGCAGGACATTCTAAATGATCTGCAGTATCTAGATTATGTACTGTAGTAACTCTAAGAACTAACACTATTGAGTGGGATAGTGGGTATTAATAACATAAAATAATATGTAATTTTTTTTTTTTTTTGGAGATGGAGTCTTTCTCTGTCTCCCAGGCTGGAGTGCAGTGGCATGATCTCAGCTCACTGCAACCTCCATCTCCCAGGTTCAAGCAATTCTCCTGCCTCAGCCTCCCGAGTAGCTGGGACTACAGGCATGCACCACCATGCCCAGCTAATTTTTCTATTTTTGGCAGAGACGGGATTTCACCATGTTAGCCAGGCTGGTCTCAAACTCCTGACCTCAGGCAATCTGCCCACCTTGGCATCCCAAAGCGTTGGGATTACAGGCGTGAGCCACCATGCCTGGACAATAATAGATAATATTTATTACAAGCCGGGCATGGTGGCTCACATTTGTAATCCCAGCACTTTGGGAAGCTGAGATGGGGGAGGATTGCTTGAGCCCAGGAGTTCAAGACCAGCCTGGGCAACATGGTGAAACCCCATCTCTACAAAAAATTTCAAAATTAGCTGGTTGTGGTGTTGTGCACCTGTAATCCCAGCTACTTGGGAGGCTGAGGTGGGAGGATGGCTTGAGTCTGGGAGGTTGAGGCTTCAGTGAGCTGTGATTGTGCCACTGCACTTCAGCCTGGGCAACAGAATAAGACTCTGTCTCAAAAAACAAATATTACTAAGCACTTTCTATATGCTTGGCACTAGTCCAAGTATTTTGCCTGAATTAGGGTTATTATAAAGATTCACTGAGTTAGTAATGAAAAATACTTAGAAGAGTGCTTGGCACAGAGTAACTGTGAATTATTATGGCTTTTTTTCCTGGAAATTAGGAATTGAGGTTATTTCTTAGGAATTGAGGTTAGTTCTCATTTGTGAGAAATTGGGATCCGGGAAAAGTAAGAAATTGTTGAAGAGAGTGGGGGCATGAGGTTCTCAGTGAAACACAGGAATGCTGAGCAGATACCCATACAGAATTGGTGGGAACAATCTGCCCCAGTGTGTAACTTCATAAGCACTGCATGCCTGTGCTCAGGAGTAGGCACTAAGAAAGCAGATAGCTGGCACTGAGATGGATGTGATGACAAAGTAGGGGGCAAGGGAATTGAGAGTATTGGCAAGAAAATAAAGTGTTGGGCTGGGTGCTGTGGCTCACACCTGTAATCCTAGCACTTTGGGAGGCTAACGCAGGAGGATCCCTTGAGCCCAGGAGTTTGAGACCAGCCTGGGCAACTAAGTGAGACCTTGTCTCTACAAAAAAAATAGAAAAAAAGGCTGGGTGCGGTGGCTCACGCCTGTAATCCCAGCACTTTGGGAGGCCAAGGCGGGCGGATCACGAGGTTAGGAGATTGAGATCATCCTGGCTAACATGGTGAAACCCCGTCTCTACTAAAAATACAAAAAATTAGCTGGGCGTGGTGGCGGGCGCCTGTAGTCCCAGCTACTCGGAGGCTGAGGCAGGAGGATGGCGTGAACCCGGGAGGCAGAGCTTGCAGTGAGCCGAGATAGCGCCACTGCAGTCCAGCCTGGGCGAAAGAGTGAGACTCCGTCTCAAAAAAAAAAAAAAAAAAGAAAGAAAAAAAAAAAAGAAAAAAATTAGCCAGGCGTGGTGGCACATGCCTGTAGTCCCAGTTCTTCAGGAGGCTTAGGTAGGCGGGTCACTTGAGCCTGGGAGGTTGAGGCTGCAGTAAGACCTGTTTGTGCCACTGCATTCTAGCCTGGGCAACAGAGTGAGACCCTGAAAAAAAAAGAAAATAAAGTGTTGGACTTTGTAACCCAAGAAGAAAGCAAAATGGAGAGGGCTGAAAGTTTAGGAAAATACACACTAGAATATAAAAGTCTATAAGGGCAGGAGCTTGTGTTCTGTTGTGTTTACTTCTTTGTATCTCCAGTGTCTAGAGCAGTGTATGGGAGAAGTAGCATGCTGACACAATTCTACTTTCTACACTTTGCATTCTACTTATGGAATACTCATGACAGTAATTAAGACAGACAGACTCATAATCCTATCGAACCTTCAGATCTACTAATTACCAATTTACAGTAAACCAGGAGGGCTGAAGATGTTAAAGGACAACATAGGGATATAAAATTGCAAGGAAAAAAAAAGGAGTGGGGCGGGGGAAACAGATTAAAAGAGACAAAAAACATTTCAATCATTTGGAAGGTATGGACATTATTGAGATCCTGCTTTGAACACACTATAAAAAATTAGGACATAGGCCGGGCCCGGTGGCTCACGCCTGTAATCCCAGCACTTTGGGAGGCCAATGCGGGTGGATCACCTGAGGTCAGAAGTTAGAGACCAGCCTTGCCAACATGGTGAAACTCCGTCTCTACTAAAAATACAAAAATTAGCTGGGTGTGGTGGCGTGGGCCTGTAATCCCAGCTACTCGGGAGGCTGAGACAGGAGAATCACCTGAACCAGAGAGGTGGAGGCTGCAGTGAGCCGAGATGGCACCACTGCACTCCAACCTGGGCAACAGAGCAAGACTCCGTCTCAAAAAAAAAAAAAAAAATCAGGACATAATTGAGGAAATATGAACACTGAGTATTTTGTAAGTATTATTATTATTTTATTATTATTTTTTGAGACAAAGTCTTGCTCTTGTCCCCCAGGCTGGAGTGCAGTGGCGTGATCTCGGCTCACTGCAAGCTCCGCCTCCTGGGTTCATGCCATTCTCCTGCCTCAGCCTCCCGAGTAGCTGGGACTACAGGCGCCCGCCACCACACCCGGCTAATTTTTTGTATTTTTTGTAGAGACGGGGTTTCACCTTGTTAGCTGGGATGGTCTCGGTCTCCTAACCTCAGGTGATCCGCCTCAGCTTCCCAAAGTGCGTAAGTATTATTTTTATTTGCTGTGATAATGGTACTGTAGTTATGTTAAAGAGTCCTTATCTTTTAGAGGTAAATAATTGAAATATTTACATATGAAATGACATGGTATCTGGGATTTGCTTCAAAATACACAGTATGTATGTGCATAAGGCAAGACTGGCCATGAATTGATAACTGTTTAATCTGGGTGCTGGTTACATGGGGGCTCATTATATACTTCTCTTAATTGCCATATATGCTCCTCCTCTGTAAAACTTATCATATTCTAAACAGCAAAAACAGTATGTTACTACTATTTCCACTTCACTTGCTCTCCAGTGGGTATGTAAAGAGAGAAAATAAAAAAGGAAATGGTTGTAACAAAGGTAGCCACCTCAAGCCAGGAAGGACAGGGCCAGTACCATAAGATCCATACACTCAACCCATGAATCAAGTAGGGATTGTTTTTAAAAGTGATGCTATAAGCTACTTTTTTAAAAATCAACTTTATTGAAGTATAATTTACATGATAAATGTATACATTTGTCCATCTCAATCTTTATTGAGATGTATAACTTTTCTATCCACATCTCTGTCAACATTTGGTATTATCAGCCTTTTGGATTTTAGCTATTCTAGTGGGTGTATAGTGCCTCGTTGTAGTTTTAATCTGCATTTTCCTGAGAATAATGTTTAACATTTGTGCTAAATTTTGATTATACATATACATATTTTTCAATTGTAACAATGTAATAGTCTCTGGCAAATATCTTTATTATAACTTATTTCTGTATTTCTATATTATTTTATGAGGAATATTATACAATTTGAACACTACAAGCCACAGAAAATGATCAGTTTATGGAACTAAGTCCGACTTCCAGGTAAAACGTAACTATGGTATGGTATTTACAGTTTGTGTTGACTAAAATAAGCTCCCAGCTGCCAGATGGAACTATAATGTTGCCACCTCTACTGCCACCATCTGGTAACATTAAAAACAAATAAAAATATAGAAACTATGCAATTCTGGGTCAGCCAAAGTCAAATTTCCAACGCAACTCTTTCTCACACACAGATCTTTGAAACTATAGAATGCAAACTGATTTGTTCTTTAGTTTTCGTTACTTTTAAATGAACTATATTACAAAAGTGTCAAATAGCAAAATATTGTAATTTTCTCAAATTCAGGGAAGATGCTTTATGAAGTACCTGCTTTTCGATTTGTTTCAAGACCTTTGGCAAATTACCTTAGAACTCTATAGGTATCTCGAGGATAACTGAACCTTTTCCTAACTTAAATCATAGACTGCCAGACGGAAAAAAAAATGTACTCAATGTTTTTAGTCTCTTACTGCACAATGTCAAGATATTCGCTGGGTTATACAATAATTGCCCTCTGCATACTCACAAATGTTAACTCCAGTCCTTTTTTGTCTTCCCTCCCCGCCTAAGAAGCTACCAGGTCACATGCTGGCGGATACGCAGTGGCGGAAACCTAGCGGTGACAGGGAAGGACAGCCCTCTGCCTACTGATCTCCAGGTTTCTCCTCCAGTTTGCTCTTACACCGGGGTCCTCCGCCCGGACCTTAGCCCATTGATTTGATGATTCTCTCCCAGTTCGTTCTTCCGCTGGGTCCCTTGCTCAGCACTACCCAAAATAACCACCAGCTCAGCGCCGGCTGCACCGCCGCTCCCCGCCCCCCCCGCCCGTGGGGCCGCACCTGCCGAGGCTCCGGCTCGGCTCGGCTCCGCGATCACGGTCGCGGCCCCCGGGGTCCCCGAGGGGCTTCTGCGCACCGAGGGAGGCGGGAGTGAGCGGGACTCTGAACGGGCTCCCCTCCTAATGTCCCCTCGCGCCTGAGCAGCTCCGGACCCGCTGGCGCAGGGTGGGGGTACCCGGGCCATGCCCGCCCAGAGACCGCCGCCCCCGGGACCGCCGCCCACTCGAAGCCCCTGGACTACCCCGCCGCTTACCAGCTTCGGCCCGTGGGGCGCCCGGCAGAAGAGGCGTGCGGTCCGTGCTCTCCTCGCCATCGTTCCGGGCCAGGTCTCGAACCGGAGACCTCATGACGCCTACGTGGAGCAGGTGTACTCGCCACCTGGCAGAGAAGTGCGCGCCGGCCCGACAGCCCGAAGCCCCTGGGCCAAGCTGACTGGACCGGGCGGGGCGAGGGCGATGACACCGCCCAGCGGCCACGTCTAGTGCCGCGGTCCCGCCCAGAGGCGGTGGCGCCGACCCCGCCCCCGCCGCCATCTTAGGTGTGGGTTGGACTAGGGAAGCGGAGTTCGGGGAGTTCCGGGAGTTCTCGTAGGATTGGCGCAAAGTGAGCCCGCCCTGCCGGTCTAAGCATGCCGGGGAGCCGGTGTTCGGACGACTGTTTCCCGCTCCTGCACCCGCTTGTAAAGTGCAGGGGCCGCCCTTCCCGCAGCGAGGATGAGTGGGAGCTTGCGGGCGGGCAGTGGGGACTTGAATTGCACATAATTAAGGGGAGGGCTTCGACCGAACTAGGGAAGTGGGTGGTGTGCATTTTACAATTTGACATTCACTTGTTAGCAGTCAGTTGCCATACTGTTAGCAACCTTTGTACGATCTACCCCGTGACTGTGACGGCATATTGTCCCTAAAATAGCTTTTTATTTTTTCTCCCAGACAGGGTCTTGCTCTGTTGCCCAAGCTAGAATGCAGTGGCGCAATCGCAGCTCACTGCAGCCTGGAACTGCTGGGCTCAAAGCGATTCTCTTCAGCAACCCCAAGTAGCTGGGACTACAGGCGCATGGCACCACATCTGGCTATTTTTGTTTCTACTTTTTATTTTTGTAGAGGCGTGGTCTTATTATATTGCCCAGGCTGGTTTCGAACTCCTGGGCTCAAGCAATCCTCCTCGGCCTCCCAAAGTGCTGGGATTACAGGCGTGAGCCACTGCTCCTGGTCCTAAAATAGCTTTTAGGTAGAAAAACAGCAATGGAAATTTGTTGAGTCCTATGATGTTGCTGGTTTTATAGGTAAAAATAATCAACATAGGTAGTTTCATATGGTTCGACCTATGGAATCCTCTGATGTATGTGTGCATGTTATATCTCCACGATAGAATTTGGATAGATTGTGCTAGCAATTGCGGACTCTGAGAAAGTGAAACTAGGAAAACCCAGCTTGCCTTGGCAGGGCAGATCTGGATCCGCTAATAAAGGCTGTCTCTGTGGAGGTAGAAAATAAGATGTAGATGCTCTCGGAGAGTTTGGTGTAGACAGGGAAGACCCGCAAACCACTAATTCAGTAAACCAGGTTAGAAGCTTAGTGAGGTCCACGTGAGAACAAAGGGGAGGGTCCTTTACCTAGAAGGGAGGGCGAGGATTTCTGTAGGCATCCCTACCTCCAGATGAGTAAATGCTAGGAAAGTTCTCAAGTTAAAAGCAGCAAATCAAGCCTTGTTTCTGAGTTACTGAATTACCATGTAGATTTTTACACTCTCTAAGGGTTGTAGAAAAATGCAGTTTTCAAACTTGATTATGTAGAGTTACCACCTGGCAAATCCTTTTAAAATGTAGATTCAGATTGAGCAGATCTGGTGTGATGGTTAATTTTATGTGTTAACTTGCTGGATGTCTTTGGATGAGGTTAACACTAAAATCATTGAACTTTGGGTAAAGATGGCTGCCTTTCATAATCTGGGTGGGCTTCCTTCAATCAGTTGAAGGCCTGTCTAGAATAAAAAATCCGACTCCCCCACTTCTCTTCCCCAAGCAAGGGAGACTTCTCCAGCAGACTGTCCTCAGACTTGATCTGCACCACAGGTCCTCTTGGGTCTCCAGCCATGTGCACCATCATCTGTTTGGGGTCTGGAGTCGGCCAGCCTATATTGTGAAAGCCAAAACTTTATTACCCAAACTACCCAACTGAGGCTGTTTCTCGGAGAAGCCCAGTACATCTGGGATGGGCCTGAGACTCTGTATTGCTAACAAGCTCCCAGACGACCAAGGGTATAGATAACTTGGGCCAGGGAATATAGGTTGCAACGGACTTGAAAGACTTCAAACCAGAGGAATTCTTTTTTTAAATATTTTTCATTTTAGAAATTTTAGGTTTACATAAACGTTGCAAAGATAGTACAGTGAATTCTCCATAACCTTTGCTTAGTTTGACCTATTATTAAGATCTTACATTAGTATCATGTATATATCATAACTAACGAGCCAGTATAGATAATTATTAACTGAAGTTCATACTTAATTTGCATTTCTTTAATTTTTACCTAATATCCTTTTTCGGTCCCAGGATCTCATCCAGGATGCCACATTACATGTCTCCTTAGGCTCCTCTAGATTGACAGTTCCTGACTTTCATTGCTTTTGCTGACCTTGACAGTTTTGTAGAGTACTGGTAGGTTTTTTTTTTGTTTTGTTTTGTTTTTTTTTTTGAGACGGATTCTTGCTCTGTCACCCAGGCTGGAGTGCAGTGGCGCAATCTCGGCTCACTGCAAGCTCCGCCTCCCGGGTTCACGCCATTCTCCTGCCTCAGCCTCTCCGAGTAGCTGGGACTACAGGCGCCCGCCACCACGCCCGGCTAATTTTTTGTATTTTTAGTAGAGACGGGGTTTCACCGTGGTCTCGATTTCCTGACCTCGTGATCCGCCCGCCTCGGCCTCCCAAAGTGCTGGGATTACAAGCGTGAGCCACCGCTCCCGGCGAGTACTGGTAGGTTTTGTAGAAAGTATCTTAATTTGGGTTGTCGAATTTTTTTTTTTTGAGACGAGGTCACGCTGTGTCGTCCAGGCTGGAGTGCAGTGGCACGATCTCGGCTCACTGCAACCTCCACCTCCCAGGTTCAAGCGATTCTCCTGCCTCAACCTCCCGAGTAGCTGGGACTATAGGTGCGTGCCACCACGCCTGGCTAATTTTTTGTATTTTTAGTAGAGACGGGGTTTCACCATATTAGCCAGGATGGTCTCCATCTCCTGACCTCGTGATCCACCTGCCTCAGCCTCCCAAAGTGCTGGGATTACAGGAGTGAACCACCGCCCCTGGCCTGAATGTTTTTCTTATAATTAGACTGGGGTTATGGATTTTTGAGGGAAAGGTCATAGAGATAAAGGGCCATTCTCATCATGTAATGTCAAGGGAATGTGCTGTCAACTTATTTATCACTGATGATTATCACTAGGGATGGTAAGCCTCATCACATGCCTGAGGACGTGTTTGTCAGGTGTTTTCACTGTGAAGTTAACTCTTTTCCCCTGGCCTTACTTTTCTCTTTGGAAGAAATCAGTATGTGCAGCCTTCACTTAAGGGTTGGGGATTTACCTATGCTCCACCAGTTTCAGGGGGAGAATTCTTTTGTTTGGGAGATTTGTTTCTTCTCCTACATTTATTTACTTATTCAATCATTTATTTTTATTAGTGTGACATCGTGGTTACTTATTTTATACTTTGGGTTATACTCCCAACACTATGTTATTTATTTTGTTGCTCAAATTGTTTCAGCTTTGGTGACTAAGAGCTCTTTCAGTTGGCTCTTGTGTCCTGCATGCCTCCATTGTTGTGTTTTTTGAGCATTACCTTACTTTCTGGTACAACAAGATGTTCCAGGCTCTACCCCTGCCATTTCTATAAGGAGAATGATATTACAAACTAAGATCTGAGCATTAGGTGTACTTTTTCCTATTGCAGTGTCATTGATTCTAGGTCCAGAGGAGGTACTTTGGTTTTTGTTTTGTTTTATAATCTTCCCAAGAAGATTTTGAGACAGGATCTTAACTCTGTCACCTAAGCTTGAGTGCAGAGGTGTGATCACGGCTCCTTGTAGGCTCCACCTCCTGGGCTCAAGTGATCCTCCTACCTCAGCCTCCCCGGTAGCTGAGACCACAGGCATGTGCCACCAGGCCCTGCTAATTTAAAAAAATTTTTGTTAGAGACAGGGCCTCCCTGTGATGCCCAGGCTGGGCTCAAGCAGTCCTCCTGACTTGACCTTCCAAAGTGTTGATATGATAGGTGTGAACCACCGTGCCTGGCCCCAAGAAGACCAAAAAAAAAAAAGTATGATGACACATTTTTTTCCCCCTTATATCTGGCATTTATTTCCTGATTGCACACTACCATAGAAGATCATTGTTGGTGTTATTTATTTATTATTTTTTTTTTGAGACAGAGTTTCACTCTTGTTGCTCAGGCTGGAGTGCAGTGGTGCAATCTCAGTTCACTGCAACCTCCTGGGTTCAAGCGATTCTCCTGCCTTAGCCTCCGGTGTAGCTGGGATTACAGGTGCCCACCACCACGCCCGGCTAATTTTTTGTATTTTTAGTAGAGATAGGGTTTCACCATGTTGGCCAGGCTGGTCTTGAACTCCTGACCTGAGGTGATCCAACCATCTCGGCCTCCCAAAGTGTTGGGATTACAGGCATGAGCCACCATGCCCAGCCTATTTTTTTTTCTCCTTTCCTGTTCTTTTTTTTTTTTCTTACATGGTTTGTTTGAATCTGGATCCATTCATGTTCAGACTTCACATACCGTAGAAATCTCTCACGTCTTTGTTTTCTCCTTGCAATTTCTTTCTCTTTCTTTCTTTCTCTCTTTCTTTCTCTCTCTCTCTTCTTTTTTTTTTTTATGGAGTTTCGCTCTTGTTGTCCAGGCTGGAGTGCAGTGGCACGATCTTGGCTCAGTGGAACCTCCACCTCCCAGGTTCAGGCAATTCTCCTGCCTCAGCCTCCCGAGTAGCTGGGACTACAGGCGTGTGCCACCACACCCGGCTAATTTTTGTATTTTTAGTAGAGACGGGGTTTTGCCCTGTTGGCCAGGCTGGTCTCAAACTCCTGACCTCAGGTAGTCCGCCCGCCTTGGCCTCCCACAGTGGTGGAATTATAGGCATGAGCTACCGCACCCGGCCTCATATTTATTCTTTAGTTGATACTTTTCCTTTATCAACACTTTAGACTAGCACTGTTCAGTAGAAATATAATGCAAGCCATAGATGTAATTTTAAATTTTCTAGTAGCCACGTTAAAAAAGTAAAAGCAAAACAAAAATGAGGAGATTAATTGTATAACGTGCATTTTTAATCAGATATATCAATTCAACATGTAATCAATATAAAATGATTAATGAGATAAGCTCTTTTGTTGGTACTAATTTTTTTTTATTTTTTATTTTATTATTTTTTTTTGAGACGGAGTCTCGCTCTGTCGCCCAGGCTGGAGTGAAATGGCGTGATCTTGGCACACTGCAACCTCCACCTCCCGGGTTCCAGCAATTTTCCTGCCTCAGCCTCCTGAGTAGCTGGGATTACAGGCACCCACCACCACACCTGGCTAATTTTTGTATTTTTAGTAGAGACGGGGTTTCACCATGTTGACCAGGCTGGTCTCGAACTCCTGACTTCAGGCTATCTGCCCGACTTGGCCTCCCAAAGTGCTGGGATTACAGGCGTGAGCCACCATGCCCAGCCTGGTACTAAATTTTTGAAACCCAGTGTGTATTTTTTTTTTTTTTGAGACGGAGTCTTGCTGTTTCGCCCAGGCCAGAGTGCAGTGGAGCTATCTCGGCTCACTGCAAGCTCCGCCTCCCGGGTTCACGCCATTCTCCTGCCTCAGCCTCCTGAGTAGCTGGGACTACAGGCACCCGCCACCGTGCCCGGCTAATTTTTTGTATTTTTAGTAGAGACGGGGTTTCACCGTGTTAGCCAGGATGGTCTCGATCTCCTGACCTCGTGATCCACCCGCCTTGGCCTCCCAAAGGCTGGGATTACAGGTGTGAGCCACTGCGCCCGGCCAACCCAGTGTGTATTTTATACCTATGCACATCTCCATTAGGACCAGCCACATTTCAAGTGCTCAGTAGCCACATTGTGTCTGGGTCTACCATATTGGACAGCATAGTTCTAGACCACGTGAGGGCTTACACTCTCTGTCTCCCCCATCCTCCACCCTGTCTTTGGATGGGAAAGGAACACCTTTTGGATAGAGTATCTAGTTCAAAAGACTCTAGCTGTTTTTCTTAGTTTCTTCTTCTCTCAAATGAAGATAATAATAGAAACATTTTCATAGGGGTGTTGTAAGAATTAGATAAATAAGATAATGCCTGTAAATTATAGTACTGTACCTGGTGGGTACTATACTGTAATTATTACATTTCAATATATGTTAGCCATTAGCATTTTTTGTTTTTTTTTTGAGATGGAGTTTAGCCCTCATTACCCAGGCTGGAGTGCAGTGGCGTGATCTTGGCTCATTGCAACCCCCACCTCCTGGGTTCCAGCGATTCTCCTGCCTCAGCCTCCTGAGTTGCTGGGATTACAGGAGCCTGCCACCATGCCCAGCTAATTTTTGTTATTTTTAATAGAGACGGGGTTTCAGCATGTTGGCCAGGCTGGTCTTGAACTCCTGACCTCAGATGATCCACCTCCACTTGGCCTCTCAAAGTGCTGGGATTACAGGCGTGAGCCACCGCGCTTGGCCGCCATTACCATTTTTTTAGAGTTAAATTTGCTTTGCAAAGTGAGCTTACCTATCTTAGGAACAACCCGTTTGATTTTAATTATATCTCTTTTAGGATACATATCATTTTCTGTATGGAATTTTACAGTTAGTAGTTGATTGTTTAATGTTTTAGTTTCCTTTTACAACTGTAGGTTTCCTAGGAGCTGGAACCAAGTCTTATTTATTTTTTGCAACCTAAGCAGATCCCAATTCTTGTCCTTTCACTGTGTTCATTGTGTTTCACAGTGCCTCATCATATTGGCCTTAGTGAAATTTTCAAGTATGTAGGAATATATGGGGAATAAAAAGTTCAATGGAGGGGCAGATATTTAAATCACCAATTAAGTAATTAATTACTTTTTGAGATGGAGTCTCACTCTGTTGTCCAGGCTGGAGTGCAGTGGTGCAATCTGTGCTCACTGCAACCTCCACCTCCAGGGTTCAAGCAGTTCTCCTGTCTCAGCCTCCTGAGAAACTGGGATTACAGGCACCTGCCACCACACCTGGCTAATTTCTGTATTTTTAGTAAAGACAGGTTTCACAGTGTTGGCCAGGCTGGGCTCGAACTCCTGATGTCAAGTGATCTGCCTGCCTCGGTCTCCCAGAGTGCTGGGATTACAGGCGTGAGCCGCTGCACCCAACCTGAACCATTAATTTGATAAACTTGGTAAAACAATTTTTTGATGAACAGTATGGTTCTATAAAATAATCCTTTTTTGCCAGGCGCGGTGGCTCATGACTGTAATGCCAGCACTTTGGGAGGCCGAGGCAGGCAGATCACCTGAGGTCAGGAGTTCAAGACCAGCCTGGCCAACATGGAGAAAACCCGTCTCTACTAAAAATACAAAATTAGCCGGGTGTGGTGGCGCATGCCTGTAATCCCAGCTACTCGGGAGGCTAAGGCAGGAGAATTGCTTGAACCCAGGAGGCGGAGGTTGCCGTGAGCCGAGATCATGCCATTGTACTCCAACCTGGGCAACAAGAGCGAAACTCTGTCTCAAAAAAAAAAAAAAATTATTATAATAATCCCTTTTTTTATACCAGCTTTTCCTCTAAAATAAATTATAATAAATTATAAAGATTATTGGCCAGGCGTGGTGGCTCATGCCTGTAATACCAGCACTTTGGGAAGCTGAGGTGGGAGGAATGCTTGAGCCCAGGAGTTTGAGACCAGCCAGGACAACAAAGCAAGACCCCCATCTCTATAAAACAAAACCTAAAAGAAAAAACTGGCTGGGCATGGTGGCTCATGCCTGTAACCTCAGCACTTTGGGAGGCTGAGATGGGCAGATCGCCTGAGGTCAGGAGTTCGAGACCAGCCTGGCCAACATGGTGAAACTCCGTCTCTACTAAAAATACAAAAATTAGCCAGACATGGTGGTGGGTGCCTGTAATTTCAACTACTCGGGCTCAAGCAATCTGCCTGCCTTGGCCTCCCAAATTGCTGGGATTACAGGCATGAGCCACGGTGCTCGGCCTGTTAGCCTTTTAAAAACTTTTTGATAGTAGCTTATTGCTTAGATATTCACATTTTTGATTGTGCATCCCATCACTAAAAATTTTGAATATGCACTGATAAGGGCAGAACGAGGTATCTTTCCTCACGCATCGTAAGGGGCACAGCTGACACTCATACAACGAAAGGCAGGTTAACAAGATAAGATAACAGATAACAAACTTAATCAAAGTTTTGTTTTTTTTTTTTAGAGACGGAGTCTTGCTCTTTTGCCCAGGCTGGAGTGCAGAGGCGCGATCTCGGCTCACCGCAAGCTCCGCCTCCTGGGTTCATGCCATTCTCCTGCCTCAGCCTCCTGAGTAGCTGGGACTACAGGCGCCCGCCACCGTGCCCGGCTAATTTTTTGTATTTTTAGTAGAGACGGGGTTTCACCATGTTAGCCAGGATGAGTCTCGATCTCCTGACCTCGTGGTCCACCCGCCTCGGCCTCCCAAAGTGTTGGGATTACAGGCGTGAGCCACCGCGCCTGGCCAATTTAATCAAAGTTTTATGTGATATGGGAGCTTCAGAAATGAAGCTCCAAAGACCCAGGGCAAACTGTCTATTTTTATGCTTGGGTTCAGTGAAGAATGGAGAGCTGCGTAGGAATGTGAATAAAAGGGTATGATCTAGTGGCAACAGACTGAGAGTGGGGAAACCCAGCAAAGCTTGTCAGTTCAAAATCTTAGACTCTGTGTAGCATTCTTTCTCCTGGATATGAGACAGGGTGCCGCTGGAATGAAGGCCTTCAAGGGAGAAAGGAGAAGTGACCTTTCTAGGTTTTATGGCTTGCTTTGGGGGACAGGGTTTCTAGTTTCTATGACCTGCCTTGGAGAAGAAGAATCCTGGTTTCTATTACTCAGTTTGAAGAAGAAAGAGGACCGGGAGACAGGAGGGCAGGAGAAGGTCAGAGAGACCTTGTTTCTGAGATTGTTTCTGAGGCTTCTCAATCTTCTTTAGTTCAAAGTACTCAGCATGACAAAGTGCCATACTTTGGGATACCTTTTTCTGAGCCACAACATATCCAATATGTATATATTTCTCTATAAAGTACACACACACTATAAACACTCAACAAACACTTAAAAAGGATGAATTGCAGACTATTAATAAGCAGAATATATAAGGAACCCAAACAACTCAATGGCAAACCCCACAGATAATCCAATTTAAAAATAGGCAAAAGAGCTGAATAGACATTTCTCAAAAGAACACATTCAAGTGACCAACAGGTATATTAAAACATGCTCAGTATCACTACTTGTTAGGGAAATGCACACCAAAACCGCAATGAGATATCATCTCACCCTACTTAGAATGGCTATTACAAAAATACAAAAAAATGACAAATTCTCGTGATGATGCAGGGAGAGGAATGCTTGTACACTGTTGTTGGGATGTAAAGTAGTACAGCCATTATGGAAAACAGTATGTAAGTTCCTCCAAAAACTAAAAATAGAACTGTCATATGATCTGGCAGTCCCACTGCTAGGTATATATCTAAAAGAGAGGAAATCAGTATATTGGGGAGATATCTTCACTCCCATGTTTATCGTAGCTCAGCTCTAGTCTCAGTAGCCAAGATATGAAATCAACCTGTGTCCATCAAGAGATGAAAGGATAAAGAAAATGTGGTATGTATATAAGATGGAATATTATTCAGCCATAGAGAAGAATAAAATCCTGTCATTTGCAGCAACATGAATGGTACTGAAGGTCATTATGTTAAGTGAAATAAGCCAGGCACAGAAAGACAAATTCATATGTTCTTACTCATATATGGGAGCTAAAAAAGTGGATCTCATGGAGTCAGAGAATTGAATAGTAGTTACCAGAGGTTGGGAAGGGTAGGGAGAAGGGGGGATGAAGAGAAGTTGGTTAATGGGTAAAAAAATACACTTAGATAGAAGCAATAAATTCTAGTATTCAATAGTATAGGAAGGAGACTATAGTTAACAAAAATGTATTATGTATTTCACAATAGCTGGAAGAGAATTGGAATGATCCCCACACAAAGAAGAGATAAATGTTTGAGGTGATGGATATTCCAATTACAGTGATTTGATCATTACACATTGTATACAGGTATCAGAATATCGTATGTACCCCCAAAATATGTATAACCATTAAATAGTAATAAAAAAGCTCGTCAAAAGAATTAAAAAGGATGAGAAAAAATATAAATGCTCTGATTTTTTTCTGGATCATTTGCACATGCTCTTGGGTGAGTGCACCCCACTTTGGAGATCACTGTCTAGAGGATAAAATCAAAATTCTTTGGTATAGATCACAAGGCCTTTACAAACCGGCCCTAGCTGACAGCTGACATTTGCAGTCCCATCTTCCACAACTGCGGCCACCTGCTCTGTACTGCACACGTTGTTCTCTTCCTTGAGCTTCATAGATTCCATGTTTTCCTTGTGTTGTTTCCTCCATCTGTTTGCTTCTTTTGTGTATGGCAAGTCATTTGTCCTTTGAGGCTAAAAGATAACCTTTTATTTAATGATTCCTTGATAATCTCTCCTTTACTCTGTGCTCTTATGTATATTGCACACACTTTTGTTATAGCATACTGTGTTAAAGTTATCTAAGGCAGTTGAATAGTATGTGAGTCATTCCTTGAGAGCAAGAACCTTGACTTATTTTTCATTTCCTGCTTTAAGCAGAGATGAGTATTTATGGAGCCCCATATTATCTATAAGGCACTGTCCTGGTTGCTATGGGGGGTATACACTATTAGTGGAGCAGATAGATATGCAAGATGTATAAGCATGGTTTCTGCTTTCAAGGAGCTTATAAGTGAAAGGTACCTTGAAGGAAATATTTCTTAAAACTGTGCGAGGGAAATATAAAGTATTTTCCTAACAGTTATGGAAGTCAGAGGACATATTTTTATGTCTATTTTCTATTAAGCAAGTAGCATATGATTAATGTATTCCAGAAGAAGAGTGATTAATATTTTTAGCAAAGGGTTTCAGTAATGGAATCTGGACATACTTTCCCATATCCTATTTCCTCTAGGCAGCTGTACTGTCAGATGTCCTCAGATAGTGTTCAAAATAGGACAGGCATATGTGCATAGTTTTCTGTTTGTCTTATGGCATGCACTCATTGTTTTTATAGCAGAATTTGGATTTCCTCAGTGCTTTTCAACTTAACAATTGGATAGTTCTTGTGACATACCCACAGAGACATGAGTATTATTGTAACCATTTTAAAGAGGAAAACTAAGAGATGGCAACCGAATGAAGTGATTTGTCCGAGGTTAGCGACAGCCACTATTACAATTCAGATTTATTGCCTTTCATAGTATTCAAATTCTAGGTGGTGCTTCTTCATAACTGTCTTAATTTTGTACATGTTGTATGTTATTTTTGCATCTTAAAGCTTGGAGCACAACTTCACTTAGTCTTGGAAGTCATTTCAATGATAAGTATATAATGTGTGTTCAATTGCTGATTACAAATTATGTGGCATTTTCTTTGTCAATTTCAGTTACTTGCTTTAGGGGAGCTGAAAACACAGCCACTGTAAATATATATATTATACACACACACACACACACAAACATTAGTAATGTTACATCTGTGAAAAGCTTGGAAGAGAGCAATCTTTCAAATTTAAACACATTGAAAAATATAAAAAGACTTGTCACAGTTTTATCTCTTTTTTTTTTTTGAGATGGAGTCTCACTCTGTTGCCCAGGCTGGTGTGCAGTGGCGTGATCTCGGTTCACTGCAACCCCCACCCCCTGGGTTCAAGCGATTCTCCTGCCTCAGCCTCCTGAGTAGCTGGGATTACAGGTGCCTGCCACCACGCCCAGCTAATTTTTGTATTTTTAGTAGAGACGGGGTTTCACCATCTTGGTCAGGCTGGTCTTGAACTCCTGACCTCGTGATCCACCTGCCTTGGCCTTCCAAAGTGCTGGGATTACAGGCGTAAGCCACCACGCCCTACCAGTTTTATCTTTTTGACTCCAGAGAATTTAAAATAAATCAAATTTTGCAGGTATTGTAAAATATTAGTGGAGCAGATAGAAAATCAGCTGGTAGAATCACACAAGAAACAGAATGACGGCCGGGCGCGGTGGCTCACGCCTGTAATCCCAGCACTTTGGGAGGCCGAGGCGGGCGGATCCCGAGGTCAGGAGATCGAGACCATGGTGAAACCCCGTCTCTACTAAAAATACAAAAAATTAGCCGGGCGTGGTGGCGGGCGCCTGTAGTCCCAGCTACTTGGAGAGGCTGAGGCAGGAGAATGGCGTGAACCCGGGAGACGGAGTTTGCAGTGAGCCGAGATCGCGCCACTGCACTCCAGCCTGGGCGACAGAGCGAGACTCCGTCTCAAAAAAAAAAAAAAAAGAAACAGAATGACCTTTAGACATAAGCTAAAAGTGCATGCAAAGCAAGTAAAAATTGCAAGACTCAGGCAGATTAAAAGATTAAGGTTAAAATCTATTCTTTTAAGTAATATGTGAAGCCAAAGAGGGCTGTTGAGTCAGCCTTTCCTGTTAATCCTTTTTGGTCTGAAATCTTTTCGCACATCATATATTCATATATTCTGACCAAGGAAATATACAGGGGCTCAGAAACTAATTGCTTTTGTTTTATAACAGAGAAAAATCTCAAAATCAATGGAATTTAAAAAACTGCTATATTTAAGTATAGCTGATATATGAAAATTGCACTATTTAATGTAGACAATTTGATGAGTCTAGACATATACCCACATCTCTGAAACCATCACCACAATTGAGGTAGTAGACACATACAGCACCTTCAAAAGTTTCCATATGCCTCTTTGGTTTCTTCTTGTTGTGAGAACACCTAACATGAGATCTACCCTCTTAACTTTTTAAGTGCACAGTACAGTATTACTAACTATAGGCACTGTGTTGTACAGCAGATCTCTAGAACTTATTCACATTGCATAACTGAAGTTTTGTAGATATTAAACAAAAACGCCCTATTTTCTCCCCCTCTAACCCCTGGCAAGTTCATTCTATTTTTTGCTTCTATGTGTTTGACTATTTTAAATATCTCATACAAGTGGAATCATGCAGTATTTGAACTTCTGTATCTGGCTCATTTCGCTAAACATAATGTCTTCCAGGTTCACTTCATGTTGTCACAAATGACAGTATTGCCATCTTTTTAAAAGCTGAATAATATTCCATAGTATGAATATACCAGATTTTCTTTACCCATTCATCTGTAGATGAAAATTTGAGTTGTTTCCATGTCTTGGCTATTGTGAGTAATGCTACAATGAATATGAGAGTGCAGATATCTCTTCAAGATACTGATTTCAATTCTTTTGGATATGCACCCAGAAATGGGATTGCTGGATCATATGGTAGTTCTATTTTTAATTTTGTGAGGAGCCTCTATACTGTTTTCCATAGTGGCTGCATGATTTTACATTACTACCCTAAGCATACAAGGGTTCCCTTTTCTCCACATCCTTGCCAACACTTGTTGTCTTTCATTTCTTTGATAATAGCCACCCTAACAGGTGTCAGATAATATCTCGTTGTGGTTTTGATTTGCGTTTCTCTGATGATTAGTGATGTTGAGCGTGTTTTCAAATATCTGTTGGCCATTTATATGTCTTCTTTTGAGAAATGTCTATTCAAGTCCCTTGCCTATTTTTTAATATGATTATTTAATTTTTTTGCTACTTATATATTTTTGGTATTAACCTTTTATCAAATGTATAGTTTGCAAATATTTTTTCCCATTTGGTAAGTTGTCCTTTCTCTCTGTTGTTTCCTTTGCTTTGTAGACGCTTTTTAGTTTGATGTAGTTCTACTTGTCTAGTTTTGCTTTTGGCCTTTTTGTCTGTGCATTTGGTGTCATGTTCAAGAAATAATTGCCAACACTCTGTATTTCTATGTTTTTTTTCTAGGAGGTTTACAGTCCTGTTTTTTCTTTAGTGCACTGCCCTAAGGAAATGGGATGGGTGGTTTATGGCACTCTGATGATTCTGCGAGATGGGGGGAATGTACACAACCCTGAAATTACTCCTCCGGGAGAAGGGAGGAATGAATGCGCACATCATAAGAAACTATTTATTTATTTATTTATTTATTTATTTATTTATTTATTTATTCTTTAAGCCCTGAGTATCACTCAGGACACAGAAAACATTTGAGAGGCTCCTGGGATCTCTAGCCTGGCCTATTGGTAAAGGTCTTTCTCCGTTGAAGCCAGTCCATGAATCAATGGATTTTGATATTTCATGTTAAAACATCATCACAACCTACCAATTAATACAATTATAGCTCTTTTTCTGATAAATATATTCTTCGAGTTTTATATAAATTCAATCATATTTAAGATGACACAGTAGAGTTTATGATGTATAGAGAAGCTGTGATTAATTCTTTTGAAAAGAAATAGCTGGATTTTCATTTTTCAGGTGTTCTTTTAATAGGGCACATTTATACTGGTTTTTCCATTCAGTAATTTCAGTAAAACGAGAAAGGTAGTCATGCTTAGTTTATCTTTATTTTTTTTAATGAAAAGATTTAATACTTCACTGGCAAGTATCTAGAGCAGAGCAATAGTTTATCTATTTCATTCCATTCCTCATGAATAAAAATTGTAACCTTGTAAGTCAGTAGTTATAATGCAATGAATCAGAATATTTAAGTTCAATCCTATTAAAAAAATTCCATCAGAATTGGTTATATCAGTTGGTGAAATGACTCCAATCCCTATTGATAGGCCTCTGTGTGGAAATAAACAAAGACCCCAAAGAACAAATACCCAACAACAGAAAACCAAAACTTAATCTACAGAATGTGATTGATTGATCTACTCCCTAAACCCCAAATAAAAGCCAACAGCGATAAGTAGATAATTAAGCATGCTGTGTGATGACATCCTTATGTATAAAGGAAAGCACAGACTGAGGTGAGAGGATTCCATGAGGCCAGGACTTCAATGCTGCAGTGAGCCATGCTCGTGTTAGCCTGCCAGTCTGGGCAACACAGTGAGACCCGGTGTCTAAAAATAAAAAATAACAATAAAGGGATGTACTTCTACTAGGTTTTAGTTTTAACTTGTGAGTATAAAATAATGAGATGTGTGAAGGAGAGAGATCTAAGAAATAGTTGTTAAGACAGTTCTAGGACGGCCGGGCGCGGTGGCTCACGCTTGTAATCCCAGCACTTTGGGAGGCCGAGGCGGGTGGATCACAAGGTCAGGAGATCGAGACCACGGTGAAACCCCGTCTCTACTAAAAAATACAAAAAACTAGCCGGGCGTGGTGGCAGGCGCCTGTAGTCCCAGCTACTCGGAGAGGCTGAGGCAGGAGAATGGCGTGAACCCGGGAGGCGGAGATTGCAGTGAGCCGAGATTGCGCCACTGCACTCCAGCCTGGGTGAAAGAGCAAGACTTCGTCTCAAAAAAAAAAAAAAAAAAAAAAAAAAAGAGTTCTAGGACAAAAGTTCCAAAAGTATTTTGAAGGCTAGAAAAATTGAGAAAAGGTATTTAATCTGTTAAATTTGCATTCTCTTTTACATTAATTTGTGTTTATTTGAAAAAAATTCAATAGCTCTATTGCTTTGTCACTACCTGATTATCTCTCATGTAGCCAAGTTGCCAGCTTAGCCATTGTGATGTCAAGAGAGGCAGACCTGATACAACACTTTTCGTGGAGAAGAGCCTCAGTGAGTTAATAAGGAAATGATAATGCCTTTTATGGGGACAACAGGGTTGCTTTTGTTTTTCCTGGAAAAAAAAATCATGGGTGGACTGTGGGGAGGACTTTTACCTAAAGGAGAAGAGATGATCATCGTAAAGCCAGAAACTAAGGTTATTGATATGGTTTGGCTCTGTGTCCCCATCCAAATCTCATCTTGCAGCTCCCAGAATTCCCACGTGTTGTGTGAGGGATCTGGTGAGAGATCATTGAATCATGGGGGCGGATCTTTCCTGTGCTGTTCTAGTGATAGTGAATGAGTCTCGTGAGATCTGATGGTTTTAAAAGCGAGAGTTGCCCTGCACAAGCTCTCTTCTCTTGTCTGCTGCCATGTGAGACGTGCCTTTCACCTTCCACCATGATTATGAGGCTTTCCAGTCACTTGGAACTGTTAAGTCCAATAAACCTCTTTCTTTTGTAAACTGCCCAGTCTCAGGTATGTCTTTATCAGCAGTACGAAAATGGACTAATACAGTTATTAACTTCTTAATAACTCTGTGGCAACAGTGCTTGCAAGCTAAAACTCACATGAAAAGAATATACCTGCCACTAATAAGAAGCAAAAGAAAATGAATACTCATTGCCTGGTATGTGTCAGACACCACAGTAAGCAGTTACACATGTTGTTTAACTCTCTAGCATCCAGTGTTTGGTATCTTAATTTTTTTTTTTTTTTTTGAGACAGAGTCTCGCTCTGTTTCCCAGGCTGGAGTGCAGTGGCGTGATCTTGGCTCACTGCACCCTCCACCTCCTGGGTTCAAGCGATTCTCCTGCCTCAGCCTCCTGAGTAGTTGGGATTACAGGCACGCACTACCACGCCTGGCTCATTTTTGTATTTTTAGTAGAGATGGGGCCTCTTCATGTTGATCAAGTTGGTCTCAAACTCTTAACCTTGTGATCGGCCTGCCTCAGCCTCCCAAAGTGCTGGGATTACAGGCGTGAGCCATCATACCTGGCCTAAAAAAAAAATAAATTTAACTGAAATAGAGATGGGGTCTCGCTATGTTGCCCAGGGTGATCTTGAACTTGTTGGCTTAAGAGATCTGCCAGCCTCAGCCTCCCAAAGTGCTGAAATTACAGGCGTGAGCCACGGCACCTAGCCATGTTTGGTATCTTTATTCTCATTATATAGTTGAGAAAATCTGACATCAGAGAGAGTAACTGCTTAAGCACAGGGGTTAGAATGTGTGCCAGGCTTACTGCAAATCCCATGCTTTTTCCATGCCGAGTTCCAGTAGATCATTTAAGTATTCCTTATGCACAGGGAGGTACAAGATGGTAGAACGGGAGATAGACGGAACAAATTTGGCAAAATAGTCTATAGTAGTTGATTATCCTATTCTTTACCTGGTGTAGATTTGAAATTTTTCATAATGAAAAGGTTTTTTTAAGGAATATACTGTTTTTAAAGGATTGTGCTGATCTGTTTCCTCATGATAGTAGGGTATAAGAAACGGAATTAGAATGTTGTCTAGGTTTCCAAATCACCACCTGTTACACAACAGTGAAGAGGGACAGGGTGGGGATGAGTGGATTTTAACTAAGTAATAATTGGAATTCCTTTTGAAGCCTTGTGTCGTATTGGCCATCGAATCCAAAGGTAGGATAATTTCCTTAAAACTTTACCATAACATTCAATTTATACATTCCCATGCCTAAGTAGTCAGAAATAAACCAATAAGAAACAATGACTCTGAGATAGCACTGAAGCTATCATTGAAAGTCCCTTCAAGCCTGAGCAACATGGTGAAACCCTGTCTGTACTAAAAATACAAAAAATTAGCCAGGGTGAATGCCCATAGTCTCAGCTACTCGGGAGGCTGAGGTGGGATGATGGTTTGAGCCATAGAGGCAGAAGTTGCGTGAGTCCAGATCGTGCCACTGCAGTGAGCCTGGGCGTAAAGAAAAGGAAGTCCATGCCTTCGAAGCTTTATAAAGTCATGATAGCATTAATTTCCTTAAACCAGCATCATAACATTTAATTCACTTATTCCTGTGCCTAAATAATCAGAAAATGTCAACGACGAAAACACTCACTCTGAGACATAATTGAAACTATCAGAAATAATGTTGACCGACAGAGCTTTCCCAGAATAGTTGGAATCATACAGTATGTAGTCTTTCCAGATATATATATATATATTAGCCAGGCATGGTGGCACATGCCTGTAATCCCAGTTACTCCGGAGGCTAAGGCAGGAGAATAGCTTGATTGGCTTCTTTCATTAGCAATAAGCATTTAAGTTTCCTTCATATTGTTTCATTGTTTGATAACCATTTCTTTATTTTCTTTTTCTTTTTTTTTTTCTTTGAGACAGAGTCTCGCTCTGTCACCCAGGCTGGAGTGCAGTGGCACCATCTCGGCTCACTGCAACCTCTGCTTCCTGGGTTCGAGCAATTCTTCTGTTTCAGCCTCCTGAGCAGCTGGGATTATAGGTAATTGCCACCACAACTGGCTAATTTTTGTATCTTTGGTAGAGATGGTGTTTCACCATGTTGACCAGGCTGGTCTCAAATTCCTGACGTCAGGTGATCTGCCTGTCTCGGCCTCCCAAAGTGCTAGGATTACAGGCGTGAGCCTGGGGTGACAGTTTTTGTATAATTTGATTTTATGTTAACTGATGGGATAAAAAAAAATGTCTGGCCAATACAGAGTTAAAGCTTTCTTTCTCTTTTCTTTTCTTTTCTTTTTTTTTTTTTTTTTTTTTTTTAAGATAGAGTCTCTCTCTGTCTCCTAGGCTGGTGTGCAATGGCATGATCTCCGCACACTGCAGCCTTCCGCAGGGTTTCCCCACTTTGGCCAGGCTGGTCTCAAACTCCTGACCTCAAATGATCTACCCACCTCAGCCTCCCAAAGTGCTGGGATTACAGACGTGAGCCACTTGAGGTCAGGAGACCAGCCCGGTGAACATGGTGAAACCCCGTCTCTGCTAAAAATACAAAAAATTAGGCCAGGTGGCACGGCGGTGGCTCATGCCAGCACTTTGGGAGGCCGAGGCAGGCAGATCACGATGTCAGGAGCTCGAGACCAGCCTGACCAACATGGTGAAACCCCGCCTCTACTAAAAATACAAAAATTAGCCAGGCATGATGGCATGTGCCTGTAATCCCAGCTACTCAGGAGGCTGAGGCAGGAGAATCACTTGAACGTGGGAGGCAGAGGCTGCAGTGAGCAAAGGTTGTGCCACTGCACTCCAGCCTGGGTGACAGAGCAAGACTGCATCTAAAAAAAAAATATATATATATATACATATATACACATATATATACATATATACATATATACACATATATACACATATACATATATATACATATATACACATATATATACATATATACATATATACACATATACACATATATACATATATACATATATACACATATACACATATATACATATATACATATATACACATATACACATATATACATATATACATATATATACATATATACATATATATATTAGCCAGGCATGGTGGCACATGCCTGTAATCCCAGTTACTCCGGAGGCTAAGGCAGGAGAATAGCTTGAACCCAGGAGGCGAGGCTACCGTGAGCCGAGATTTCACCACTGCACTCCAGCCTGGGTGACAAAGTGAGACTCTATTTCAAATAAATAAATAAATAAATAAATAAATAAATACATAAATAAAACAAAAACTAGCCACGCACAGTAGTGCTCACCTGTAATCCCAGCTACTCAGGAGGCTGAGGTGGGAGAATCACTTAAATCTTGAAGGCCAAGGTTGCAGTGAGCCAAGATGATGCTACTGCACGCCAACCTAGGCAAGAGTGAGACCCTGTCTCAAGAAAAAAATAAAAGAATTACTTTTTTGGCTGGGCGCGGTGGCTCATGCCTGTAATTTCAGCACTTTGAGACGCCAAGGCAGGCAGATCACCTGAGGTCAAGAGTTGGAGACCAGCCTGGCCAACATGGTAAAACCCCATCTCTACTCAAAATACAAAAAAATTAGCCAGGTGTGGTGGCACACACTTGTAATCCCAGCTAGTAGGGAGGCTGAGGCAGGAGAATAGCTTGAACCTGGGAGGCGGAGGTTGCAGTGATCTGAGATTGTGCCAGTGCACTCCAGCCTGGGCAACAGAGCAAGACTCCATCTGAAAAAAAAATTACTTAAAATATATATATATTTTTTACAGTTAGGAGCATCTTTTCATAGTTTTATCAATAACTGTATTACCATTGTCACACTGTGCTCTGGTCTGAATGTTTATGTCCCTCCACCCACTACCCCAAATTTGTATGTTGAAACCTAATCACCAGTGTGATGGTATTAGGAGATGGAGCCTTTGGGAGGTGATTAGGTCATGAGGGCAGAGGCCTCATGAAATTAGTGCCCCCATAAAAGAGGTCCCAAGAGAACTGCCTTGCCCCTTCTACCATGTGAAGACACAGCAAGAAAGTATTATCTATGAACTAGGAAAAGGGTTCTTACCAGACACTGAATCCACCAGCACCTTGAGCTTCCAGCCTCCAGAACTGTAAGAAATAAATTTCTGTGTTTATGTCTATTTTGTTACAGCAGCCTGAATGGACTAAGAAACATTGTTACAGACATATTTTTTTTTTTTTGAAATGGAGTCTCACTCTGTCACCCAGGCTGGAGTGCAGTGGTGTGATCTTCGCTCACTACAACCTCGATCTCCTGGGCTCAAGCGATTCTCCTCTCTCAGCCTCCCAAGTAGCTGGGATTACAAGTGTGCATCACCTTGCCCAGCTAATTTTTGTATTTTTTATAGAGACGGGGTTTCACCATATTGGCCAGGTTGGTCTCGTACTCCTGACCTCAAGTGATCTGTACGCCTCAGTGTCCCAAAATGCAGGGATTACAGGCTACAGGCGTGAGCCACTGCGCCTGGCCAGAAATATATTTTATTTATATTTTATATCTTATATTTAATATACATATATATTATATATATACACACACATAAAATTTATATGTATATATATAAAATTTTTAAATTTTAAATATATAGAGATGGGGTCTCATTATATTGATCAGGCTGGTCTTGAGTTCCTGGCCTCAAGCGATCCTCCCATCTCGGCTTGCCAAGGTATTGGGATTACAGGTGCAAGCCAGTGCTGCTGGCTTGTAATAGAAATATCTGTTCTCTTTCCCTTGATTTTACCCAGTAATCATTAGCTCTTGAGACACCAGAGAAGGATGAGGTTATATGGGGTTCCTGTGGTATCTCCAATAATATGTTGCATCAACTTCCTTGACCACTAGGTGGCAGGCTGGTGCAGAATGGCAGCTGCTAGGGAAACTGGAGTGTTCTGACTGACTTCTATGGACACCAGCATGATGATGACCATCTGCAGCAGGCTTTCCCTGTATTCAGAATGTAAAATGCAGATGAACTCAAGTGTCTGTCACCTTATGGACCTTCAGCCCCAACGACTATTCTTCATTTCTGCTTTAGACCTTCATACACAAAAAACTAACTGTCTTATTGAGGAAAATTATTATCTTATTGTTATTCCAGGGGTTATTAGATAGACATCTGGAATGTAGAGGGGTCACAGTCTAAAATTTTGAGTCATTTCTGAAAACCCATATAAACATGTAACAAAGATTAAAAACCAAACCAAACCAAAACAAAACACCATAGAACCCAGAAGTGGTGATGGGAATTGTAAAGAATGTATTAACTACGGTCCCTGGAGAGACACTGCAGCCCCATAGAATTATCTCCACTTTTCACTGTTTATGAGAATTCAAAGGTTTCAGGCTGAATTGGCTTTCAGGGATCCTTCCCTGGTGAGGATCCAGATCTTTTATCTTTCACTTTACTCTTTTCTCCTTTGTAATAGTATTACCTCCAGTATTGGGAGGGGAAGGCCAGTGTCTTAACCAAAATAAAGAAACTTTTGCTCTCAAGCTTTTTATATTGAACAAATTCTATTTTGGAGACTGACAAATTGATCTGCCATAAATGACCTCCATGGGAGTGACGTTGTTGTCTGGTTGAGCTACTGCCTCTGGTTCTTGAATATTCCCAGACTCCTTCCACCCCAGCTCTTGTCTTTCATGGCCTGACTTCTGGTTCCAGTGCTAGCCTGTCCCCCCTGAGGTGAGCTATTTTATATCCTTGCTCAGTATTCCAAGGTTGCCTTGTTAGTCCTGTTGCTGTGTTATTGATGAGGCTCTACGGCTGGCACCTGAACTTCTTACTTATACTATTTCTATACTTCTTCTATTTTGAGACTCTTAGTGCTATTCACACTCAAGGCAATTCACTTTTACTTTTTTCATTTCCCTGTGGTTGCTTTATGGAAACAAATTAATAGAAAATTCAAGAGGGCCATGTGTAGTGGCTCACGCCTGTAATCCTAGCACTTTGAGAAGCCGAGGCAGGCAGATTGCTTGAGCTCAGGAGTTTGAGACCAGCCCGGGCGATATGGTGAAACCCTGTCTCTACTAAAAATACAAAAAATTAGCCAGGCATGGTGGCTTATGCCTTTAGTCCCAGCTACTTGGGAGGCTAAGGTGGGAGGATTGCTTAAGCCCAGGAGTTTGAAGCTACAGTGAGCCGTGATTGTGCCACTGCATTCCAGCCTGGGTGACAAAGCAAGACCCTGTCTCAAAAAAAAAAAAAAAAAAAAAAAAGAAAAAGAAAGGAAGAAAATTCAAAATAATTTACAGACATACTTTTAGAACTTATAAGAGTTCAGTAGGGTTGTTGAATACAAGCTCAACATGCAAACAATCTTGTATATCACCAATAACCCATCAGGTAATGAAAGAAAATAAAATACACCATGTACAAAAACACTAGGTCTATAAATCTGACATAGGATACACAGACATTCATGGAGTAAAGTACAAAATATTACTGTAGTACACAAAAACATAAATTTGGAACTATACCATGCCCATGTATGGAACATTCAATTTCATAAAGGTGTTGATTCTAAGTTAATCTACAAGTTAAATGGAAACATGATGGCAATAAAAATGCCATCACACTTTTTCCTCTGGAACTAGACAGACTAAAATTCAAATGGATAAGTAATAGTCTAAGAAGTCAAAAACAATTCTGAAAAAGAACTAAGGGAGGAGCTTTGCCTATTAGATATCAAAACCTAACACAAAATTATATTAATTAAAGCATGAGGTGTTTGGCCCAGTGATAGACGAACAGATCAATGGAAGAGAAATGAGAACTCGGAAATAGACTGAAGGATACATGGCAAATTGATATACATGTAGTATATTAGTTATCTCTTTCTGTGAGTGATAGAAAACTCAAAGTCGCAATGGCTTAAACAAGATGGATTTTTATTTCTCTCACAAGTAGTCCAGAGGATGGCGGGGGAGTGGTGGCTTATGCCTGTAATCCCAGCACTTTGGGAGGCCGAGGTGGGCAGATCACTTGAGCTCAGGAGTTTGAGACCAACCTGGGCAACATGGTGAAAACCCCGTCTCTACAAAAAACACAAAAAATTAGCTGGGTGTACTAGCATGCACCTGTGGTCTTAGCTACTTGGGAGGCTGAGGTGGGAGGATTGCTTGAGCCCAAGAGGCAGAGGTTGCAGTGAGCTGAGATCGCCCCACTGCACTCCAGCCTGGGTGACACAGGCAGACCCTGTTTTTTTTTTTTTTTTAAAGGATTGATAAAGGATTCAGCCCAAGATCTGGAGGCCGGTAACTTAAGAAAGTAAAGCCAAGACCACAAACCCAGAGATATGAGTGAATTCATGATTCATTTCTATTTGGTTTGTTTCCATTTCAAGCCATTTTTATATTTCTACAATGACTATTTTCTAAATATATTACACACAGATTTATGTAATTATATATTTTTTTTTAAAAAAAGAAAAAAAAGAAGTCCGGAGGAGCCAGGCGTGATGTCTTACACCTGTAATCCCAACGCTTTGGGATTTGGGAGGCCGAGGTACAATTGCTTCAGCTCAGTAGTTCAAGACCAGCCTGGGTAACACAGTGAGACCTTATCTCTACTAAAAATAAAAAAAGTTATCGAGGTGTGGTGGCATGTAGTCCTCGTGGGGAGGCTGAGGTGGGAGGATCACTTGAGCCCAGGAGTTTGAGGCTGCAGTGAACTATGATCCAGCCATTACGCTCCAGCCTGAGTGACAGAGCAAGACATTTCAAAAAGAAAAAAAAAAAAAAGAATTCCAGCGGAGTCAGGGACTTAGACTTCTATTACTGGGCATGGCCTCCTTTTCTTTCTTTCTTTTTCTTTTTTTTTTTTTGAGATGGAGTTTCACTCTTGTTCCCCAGGCTGGAATGCAATGGCGCAATCTTGGCTCAATCCAACCTCTACCTCCCAGTTCAAATGATTCTCCTGCCTCAGCCTCTCGAGTAGCTGGGATTACAGGTGCGTGCCACCACACCCAGCTAATTTTTGTATTTTTAGTAGAGACAGGGGTTTTGCCATGTTGACCAGGCTGGTCTTGAACTCCTGACCTCATGTGATCCCCCCGCCTCGGCCTCCCAAAGTGCTGGGATTACAGGCATGAGCCACCATGCCCAGCCGTCATGGCTTCCTTTTCTAAACTCAACTACTGGTTCCAGATGGCTGCTCCAGCTCCAGCCACCATGTCTGTATTCCACTAGAAGGAAGGAGGGAAAGAAAGGGAAAAGACATGCCTCCTGCCTTTGGGGACATTTCCCAGAGGATGCACACACTATTTTCACTAACAACTCCATGGCCACACCCAGCTGCAAGTACGACTGGGAAATGTAGTTAATTTTGGGTACCCATGTTTCCAGCTAAACATTCTTTTACTATTTTTAGAGCTGAGCCTGGGAGGGTGAGCAGAAGTGAAAATGTGGCAAGTGTGTGTGAACGACGCAGGCTCAGGGTGAGTCTTGAAGTGGGGACTGCATGGCAAGGCAAGTCCAGCCAGGATGGATGAGATAATGTCAGAACTGAGTCTAACAAAGTATATTTTGCTTGTAGAATGTCATGTGAAATGTAAAGGAATCACCATTGTTAATATAAATTTTGGAGAAAAAAAGTTATATTCCAGAAGTTTTTAGAGCCCACTTCTAAAGGTTTCTGCAGTTTACAATTAAAAAGTCCCTAATCCTGCACCCTTGGATAATTAAAAAAACAAGTTTAATATTTTATCAAGCAGGGAAAGGCAGCATTTTATATTTCAGTACTAGCAACAATAGAGAAAACAAATCAGAAAAAAATAGAGAAAACAAATGAGAGAAAAATCATAGACGTTTTTCTTTTCTTTTCTGTTTTTCTTTTGTTGTTTTTTTTTTGAGATGGAGTCTCCCTTTGTTGTCTAGGCTGGAGTGCAGCAGCACGATCTCAACTCACTGCAACCTCCGCCTCCTGGGTTCAAGCGATTCTTGTGCCTCAGCCTTTGAGTAGCTGGGATTATAGGCACGAGCCACCATGCCCAGCTAATTTTTGTGTTTTTAGTAGAGATGGTGTTTCACCATGTTGGCCAGGCTGGTCTCGAACTCCTGACCTCAGGTGATCTGCCTCCCTTGGCCTCCCAAAGTGCTGGGATTACAGGCGTGAGTCACCACACCCGGGTATAGATGTTTTTCAGTGTTGTTTTTGGTGAACCATGTTTTACGTGGAAAGTTTATCATAGTGTTTTGTTTTAGAGGAAAATAAAACTATATGTGGCTGATAAAGGATTCAGCCCAAGATCTGGAGGCAGGTAACTTAAGAAAGTAAAGCTGAGACCACAAACCCAGAGATATGAGTGAATTCAATTCATTTTTATTTGGTTTGTTTCCATTTCAAGCCATTTTTATATTTCTACAATGACTATTTTCTAACTATATTCCATACAGATTTATGTAACTATATTATTTTTTATTCTTTTTCTTTATACAATTCTTTTTGAAGAAATCTGATTTGCTAGAAGTTCAACAGGCAAACACATTTTTGCATAAGGAGGTAAATATAATCTTATAACAGCCATTGAAACCTGATTGATGATACTTTTGACTAAAATATGCCAGTGTAAGGGTGTGGCATACTTAAAAATATTTAAGAGTGGATGGAGAAATTGCCCCTAAGCCAAGAGGGCTTAACCTTGGTAGAAATCATTGACCTCAAGGGTGTGTTTGTTGTATTTTGTGGGGGCAGACAGGATGTGAAAAATGAGCTTTTGTGTTCTGGATGAGTGGTGAAAGGGCGGTGGCTGAAGAGACAGCTTTGAGGCAATGGTAGACTCTCCACGCAGCTGGCCAATCTTGCCCAAAGAGAGAGTCCTGTAGGGGAAAGGTCCATGCCTGAAAGTCTGGCACTTAGTCAGGAGTTCCTTCCTGCAAAGAGATGGATTGATGGGGAAGAGGGCATTTGGCCCAGTCCAGGGCTGCTACAACTGCTTAATTGTGCACTTAGTGATCCAGTGCTTTCTACCTCTCATTCCAATCTTCCCTTCTTGGGTGTCATTCGTCTTCTGAGTTTCAAAGTATGGTGCCTGGGTTCTGGGCAGGACAAAAGTGGAAGAGCCAAAGGCTGGTTCCCTTGAGGTGTTGTCTCCATTCAGGAAGAGAATGCTTTCTCTTCAGTCTTCATTTTACATCTCCTTATCCAGGATTACCATACATGGACATGTCTAGCTGGATTGAGCCTAGAAATTTGCCTATTTTTGCTTTCCAGACTCTGGCAAAGGAATACACAGCAGAGGAAAGGAATGGATAGCTTTTCAGTGGCCCATCTGCAGTGCTCCCTCATAAGACAAGTTGGTAGTTACATAGAAAGTGTCTGAAAACCAAGAGTCCATTTACATCCATGGCTTCGTTCCATTCTCTCTTTTTTTCACCCCAGTGATATTGAGGTGTAATTGACAAAATTTTGTATATTTAAGGTATACAATGTGATGTATGTGATGTTTGATATACATATACATTGTGGAATAATTACCACAGACAAGCTAATTATAATATCCATCACCTTACAGTTACCATTTGTGTGTGTGTGTGTGTGTGTGTGTGAATGTGGTGAGAACATTTAAGATCCACTCTTTCAACATATTTCAAGAATACAATACAGTATTATTGTATTAGTCTGTTTTCACGCTGCTGATAAAGACACACCAAGACTGGGTAATTTATACAGGAAAAAGTGTTCCATGTGACTGGGGAGGTCTCACAATCATGGTGGAAGGCAAGGAGAAACAAGTCATGTCTTACACGGATGGCAGCAGGCAAAGAGAGAGCTTGTGTAGGGAAACTTTCCCTACTTTTTTTTTGAGATGGAGTTTTGCTTTTGTCACCTAGGCTGGAGTGCAATGGTACAATCTGGGCTCACTGCAACCTCCACCTTCCGGGTTCAAGTGATTCTCCTGTCTCAGCCTCCTGAGTAGCTGGGATTACAGGTGCACACCACCACACCTGGCTAATTTTTATATTTTTAGTAGAGATGGGGTTTTGCCATGTTGGCCAGGCTGGTCTCAAACTTCTGACCTCAGGTGATCTGCCCACCTTAGCCTCCCAAAGTGCTGGGATTACAGGCCTGAACCACCGCACCTGGCTGGAAATTCCGATTTTAAAAACCATCAGATCTCATGAGACTTATTCACTATCATGAGAACAGCACGGGAAAGATCCCCCCTGCCATGATTCAATTACCTCCTACCGGGACCCTCCCACAACATGTGGGAATTCAAGATGAGATATGAGTTGGGACACAGCGAAACCATATCATTCCACCCCGGCCCCTCCCAAATCTCATTTCAAAACCAGTCATGCCTTTCCATCAGTCCCCTAAAGTCTTAACTCACTTCAGCATTAACTCAAAAGTCCACAGCCCCAAGTCTCATATGAGATGAAGCAAGTCCCTTCTGCCCATGAGCCTGTAAAATCAAAAGCAGGTTAGTTGCTTCCTAGATACAATGGAGGTACAGGCATTGGGTAAATACAGCCATTCCAAATGGGAGAAACTGGCCAAAACAAAGGGGCTAGAGGTCCCATGCAAGTCCAAAATCTTGTGGGGCAGTCAAATCTTAAAAGTTCAAAATGATTTCCTTTGACTCTATGTCTCACATCCAGGTCACGCTGATGCAAGAGGTGGGTTCCCATGGTCTTGGGCAGTTCCGCTCCTGTGGCTTTGCAGGGTACAGCCTTCCTCCCGGCTGCTTTCACTGGCTGATGTTGAGTGTCTGTGGCTTTTCCAGGCACACAGTGCAAGCTGTGGGTGGATCTACCATTCTGGGGTCTGGAGGATGTGGCCCTCTTCTCACAGCTCCACTAGGCAGTGCCCCAGTAGGGAATGTGTGTGGGGGCTCCCATCCCTCATTTCCCTTCAGAGGTTCTTGCCCTAGCAGAGGTTCTCCGTGAGGACACCACCCCTACAGCAAACTTCTGCCTGGGCATCCAGGCATTTTTATACATCTTCTGAAATCTAGGCAGAGGTTCCCAAACCTTAATTCTTGACTTCTGTGCACCTGCAGTCTGAACACCACATGGAAGCTGCCAAGGCTGAGGCTTGCACCCTCTGAAACCACGGCCTGAGCTCTACATTGGCCCCCTTTAGCCACTGCTAGAGTGGCTGGGGACACAGGGCACCAAGTCCAGAGGCTGCACACAGCACAGGGACTGTGCGCCTAGCCCATGAAATCACTTTTTCCTCCTAAGCTTCCAGGCCTGTGATGGGAGGGGCTGCTGCAAATGTCTCTGACATGCCCTGGAGACATTTTCCCCATTGTCTTGGTGATTAACATTTGGCTCCTCATTACTTATGCAAATTTCTGCAGCCGGTTTGAATTTCTCCTTGGAAAATGGGATTTGCTTTTCTATTGCATTGTCAGGCTGCACATTTTCCAAACTTCTATGCTCTGTGTCGCTTTTGAAACTGAAAGCCTTAAACAGCACCCAAGTCACCTCTTGAATGCTTTGCGCTTAGAAATTTCTTCCACCAGATACCCTAAATCATCTCTCTCTAGTTCAAACTTCCAGAAATCTCTAGGGCAGGGACAAAATGCCATCAGTCTCTTTGCTAAAACATAACAAGAATCACCTTTGCTCCAGTTCCCAACAAGTTCCTCATCTCAGTCTGAGACCACCTCAGCCTGGATTTCATTGTGCATATCGCTATCAACATTTTGGTCAAAGCCATTCAACAAGTCTCTAGGAAGTTCCAAAAGTTCCCACATTTTCCTGTCTTCTTCTGAGCCCTCCAAACTGTTCTGACCTCTGCTTGTTACCCATTTCCAAAGTCACTTCCACATTTTTGGGTACCTTTTCAGCAGTGCCCATTCTACTGGTACCAATTTACTGTATTAGTCCATTTTCACACTGCTGATAAAAACGTACCCCGTACCCGAGACTGGGCAATTTACAAAAGAAAGGTTTAATGGACTTACAGTTCCATGTGGTTGGGGAAGCCTCATAATCATGGTGGAAGGCAAGGAGGAGCAAGTCACATCTTGCGTGGATGGCAGCAGGCAAAGAGAGAGAGCTTGTGCAGTGGAACTCCCATTTTTACAACCACCAGATCTCATGAGATTTATTCACTATCATGATAACAGCATGGGAAAGACCAGCTCCCATGATTCAATTACCTCCCACTAGATTCCTCCCATGACACTTGGAAACTTTGGGAGTTACAATTCAGGATGAGATTTGGGTGGGGACACAGCCAAACCATATCACTATTTATCTGTTGATGGGCATTTAGGTTGATATCATAGCTTGGCTATTGTGAACAACGCTGCAATGAACATGGGAGTGCAGATCTCTCTTTGATACTAATTTCAGTTCTTTTTGATATATACTGAGAAATGTGATTGCTGGATCATACGGTAGTTCTATTTTTAATTTTTTGAGGAGCTTCCATATTGTTTTCTCTTTTCTTTCTTCTTTTTTTTTTGAGACAGGGTCTTGCTCTGTCACCCTGGCTGGAGTGCAGTGATGCAGTCTTGGCTCATTGCAAGCTTTGCTTCTCAGGCTCAGGTGATCCTCCCACTTCAGTCTCCCAAGTAGCTGGGACTACAGCTGAGTGCCACCACTCCTGGCTAATTTTTGTATTTTTTTGGGGAGATGAGGTTTTGCCATGTTGTCCAGGCTGGTCTCAAAGTCCTGGGCTCAAGCGATTCACCTGCTTCAGCCTCCCAAAGTGCTGGGATTATGGGTGTGAGCCACCGCACCTGGCCAACTTTTGTCTTTTTTTGATGATATCCATTTTAACAGGTATAAGGTGATATCTCTTTGGTATCAATTTGCATTTCCCTGATGATTAGTGGTACTGAACATTTTTTCATGTACCTGTTGGCCATTTTATATGTCTTCTTTTGAGAAATGTTTACTCAATTCCTCCCTCTCCCCCTTTTTTTTAGAGACAGGATCTCACTCTGTCACCTGGGCTGGAGTGCAGTGGTACAATCATAGCTCACTGTAACCTGAAACTCCTGGGCTCAAGTGATCCTCTTGCCTCAGCCTCCTGAGTAGCTGGGACCACACTACCATGTCTGGCTAGTCTTTTTAGTTTTATTTTTTGTACAGACAAAAGTCTTACTATGTTGCCTATGTGGTCTCAAATTCTTGCCTTGCCCATTTTTTTTCTTTTTTCTTTTTTTTTTTTTGAGGTGGAATCTCAAAAGGATGGAGTGTAGTGGCATGATCTCAGCTCACTGCAACCTCCACCTCCCGGGTTCAAGCAATTTTCCTGCCTCAGCCTCCAGAGTTGCTGGGACTACAGGCGCAGCTAATTTTTGTATTTTTTAGTAGAGACGGGGTTTCACTATGTTGGCCAGGATGGTCTTGATCTCTTGACCTCGTGATCCACCTGCCTCAGCCTCCCAAAGTGCTGGGATTATAGGCATGAGCCACTGCGCCTAGCCTGCTTTGTCCATTTCTTTATTGGGTTGTTTTCTTGTTATTGCGTAGTTTGGGTTCTTTATATATTTTGGATATAAGCCCCTTACTAACTAGATATATGGTTTGCAAATATTTTCTCCTATTCAATAGGTTGTCTGTTTAATCTGCTGATTTTTTTTCCAGAAGCTTTTTAGTTTGATGCAATCCCAGTTGTCTATTTTTGCTTTTGTTGCCTGTGCTTTTGGTGTTATATGCAAAAAAAAAATTGTCTAGATCAATGTTTGTGGATTTTGTATCATACAACATCACTGAATTTATTAGTTCTAACTTTTTTTTGTATGGAATCCTTAGGGTTTAAAAAAATTAAAAAAATTTTTTTACATTTTATTTCAATAGTTTTTGGGGTACAGGTGGTTTTTGGTCACATGAATAAGTTCTTTAGTGGTGATAATTCTGAGATTTTGTCATCCAAGCAGTGCACACACTGTATCCAATATGTAGTCTTTTATCCCTTAC